>NW_027646375.1:0-600000 GCF_951394435.1 Stenella coeruleoalba
GAATCAAGCATGTGTACAGGGGAATAAACGCAGCAGTGATAGGATTGGAGAGGTTCGGTGAGCAAATGAAGACCCTTTGAAGTCATATTGCATGGTACCCATTCCACGGGTCTCAACTACCCATGTTTAAGGTATTCTTCCTTCAGCTAAAACATGCATGTGGAATCCAGAGTATGATCAACCATGTGAATGGGAGACGTGTTCAAATATGTCTCAGTTTTCCTCCCCTGGTACTCGGTGCAACATTCCAGACGCTTTACTAACACTCTCCCCACTTGGAGAGTCAGTCCCTTAACCTCCTGTTTGGCCAGTTTGCAATTTCTGCGGAAGATGAACAGGAATAGCGAGAACCAATGAGAGGCTAGCTGGAGGTGTCTGGACGGGCAAATTTAACTCTCATTTCCCACCAGGAAGAGGAATTAACCAAAGGCTCAGCATGCCGGGCCGGAACCAGATTAGGGCCTGAAGCCATCCTGCGGTGTTGCGGCCAGGTCACAAGAAAGCGAGTTGAAGAAAGGAGCTCAGGGGCACTGTAATTCACAAACCTGCAGAGTTATAAATGACAGCTATCGTCCAAAAATATACTGAAGTAAGGCTGCCAAGAGGACTTGAAAGCGGGGCAGAATTGCAGGAAAACCGATTTCAGGAGGTAGACTGGAATTGCATTGAAAGCATAGGAAAGAGGCAGAACGTCCACAATGATGCACTTGGCCAAAAAGGGCGTATGCGTTTTTTCCTGAATATATTCAGGAAAAAACGCATACGCACTTTTTGGCCAACCAAGCAAGCTTGCAAAGGAAATCTGCACTACAATGAAGTCTCACTTCCCCCGGTCAAAAGGGCCATCTGAAAAAAGTGTAAAATCCAGAAAGGCAGGACAGGCCATGGAGAACTGGGAGCCTTGTTATGCTGATGGGCGGGATGTAAATTGCCAACAGACACTCGGGAGAAGTGTATGGTGTTTCCTGAAACATCTAAAAAACAAAGCAAGAGAGCCTAGGGCACTGCCACTTATGGTCCTATAGCTTAGGGAAATTAAAATCAAAAAGACACAGCCACCCCAAAGTTTGGAACGGCTCTGTTTACAAGACCTCGTTTACAGTACAAGTTCAACATCGCAGAAAGTGAAAAAATGGATAAAGAAGTTGTGGTATTTACTTACAAAGCAATATCACTCAGCAATGAAATCTGTGTCATCAGGCCCTTAGCAGCACAATGAGTGGATTCAGGTATGATGATTCTAACTGAAGTAAGTCACACAGAAAAAGAAACATCATAAGATATCAGTAATACACGGAATGTAAACTTGGCTACACAGGAACTGAATTACAGAACAGAACAGGGTCTCAAATTTAGAAAACCAACTTATGCTTGCTTAAGGGTGAAAGGTGAGTTGGGGTGCTGCATAAAACCAGAGATTGAAATGAGCACAGATAAGTTCCTTAAGTCAAATATGGAATAGACAAGAGCTACTCCTTGCTCAACGAAATGGACTCAACACCGCATATTAAACGCCTAAGAATGTACCTGACTAGTAAGTATCGTAAAACCTATGGATTGCTATGTCTCCAAAAGAGAATCAAGCATGTGTACAGGGGCATAAACGCAGCAGTGATAGGATTGGAGAGGTTCGGTGAGCAAATGAAGACCCTTGAAGTCATATTGCATGGTACCCATTACACGGGTCTCAACTCTCCAGGTTTAAGGTATTCTTCCTTCAGCTAAAACATGCATGTGGAACCCAGAGTATGATCAACCATGTGAACGGGAGACGTGTTCAATATGTCTCAGTTTTCCTCCCCTGGTACTCGGGTGCAACATTCCAGACGCTTTACTAACACTCTCCCCACTTGGAGAGTCAGCGCCTTTAACCTCCGGTTTGGCACAGTTTGCAATTTCTGCGGAAGATGAAACAGGAAAAGCGAGAACCAATGAGAGGCTAGCTGGAGGTGTCTGGACGGGCAAATTTAACTCTCATTTCCCACCAGGAAGAAGAAATAACAAAGGCTCAGCGTGCCGTACCGGAACCAGATTAGGGCCTGAAGCCATCCTGCGGTGTTGCGGCCAGCTCAAAGAAACCGAGTTGAAGAAAGGAGCTCAGGGGCACTGTAATTCACAAACCTGCAGAGTTATAAATGACAGCTATCGTCAAAAATATACTGAAGTAAGGCTTCCAAGAGGACTTGAAAGCGGGGCAGATTGCAGGAAATCGATTTCAGGAGGTAGACTGAATTGCATTGAAAGCATAGGAAAAGAGGCAGAACGTCCACAATGATGCACTTGGCCAAAAAGGGCGTATGCATTTTTTCCTGAATATATTCAGGAAAAAACGCATACGCCCTTTTTGGCCAACCAAGCAAGCTTGCAAAGGAAATCTGCACTACAATGAAGTCTCACTTCCCCCCGGTCAAAAGGGCCATCTGAAAAAGTGTAAAATCCAGAAAGGCAGGACAGGCCATGGAGAACTGGGAGCCTTGTTATGCTGATGGGCGGGATGTAAATTGCCAACAACCACTCGGAGAAGTGTATGGTGTTTCCTGAAACATCTAAAAAACAAAGCAACAGAACCTAGGGCACTTCCACTTATGGTCCTATAGCTTACGGAAATTAAAATCAAAAGACACAGCCACCCCAAAGTTTGGAACGGCTCTGTTTACAAGAACCTCGTTTACAGTACAAGGTCAACATCGCAGAAAGTGAAAAATGGATAAAGAAGTTGTGGTATTTACTTACAAAGCAATATCACTCAGCAATGAAATCTGTGTCATCAGGCCCTTAGCAGCACAATGAGTGGATTCAGGTATGATGATTCTAACTGAAATAAGTCACACAGAAAAAGAAACATCATAAGATATCAGTAATACACGGAATGGAAACTTGGCTACACAGGAACTGAATTACAGAACAGAACAGGGTCTCAAATTTAGAAAACCAACTTATGCTTGCTTAAGGGTAAAGGTGAGTTGGGGTGCTGCATAAAACCAGAGATTGAAATGAGCACAGATAAAGTTCCTTAAGTCAAATATGGAATAGACAAGAGCTACTCCTTGCTCAATGAAATGGACTCAACACCGCATATTAAACGCCTAAGAATGTACCTGACTAGTAAGTATCTTAAAACCTATGGATTGCTATGTCTCCGAAAGAGAATCAAGCATGTGTACAGGGGCATAAACGCAGCAGTGATAGGATTGGAGAGGTTCGGTGAGCAAATGAAGACCCTTTGAAGTCATATTGCATGGTACCCATTCCACGGGTTTCAACTACCCAGGTTTAAGGTATTCTTCCTTCAGCTACAACATGCATGTGGAACCTAGAGTATGATCAACCATGTGATCGGGAGACGTGTTCAAATATGTCTCAGTTTTCCTCCCCTGGTACTCGGGTGCAACATTCCAGACGCTTTACTAACACTCTCCCCACTTGGAGAGTCAGTCCCTTTAACCTCCTGTTTGGCCCAGTTTGCAATTTCTGCGGAAGATGAACAGGAATAGCGAGAACCAATGAGAGGCTAGCTGGAGGTGTCTGGACGGGCAAATTTAACTCTCATTTCCCACCAGGAAGAGGAATTAACCAAAGGCTCAGCATCCCGGGCCGGAACCAGATTAGGGCCTGAAGCCATCCTGCGGTGTTGCGGCCAGGTCACAAGAAAGCGAGTTGAAGAAAGGAGCTCAGGGGCACTGTAATTCACAAACCTGCAGAGTTATAAATGACAGCTATCGTCCAAAAATAGACTGAAGTAAGGCTGCCAAGAGGACTTGAAAGCGGGTCAGAATTGCAGGAAACCGATTTCAGGAGGTAGACTGGAATTGCATTGAAAGCATAGGAAAAGAGGCAGAACGTCCACAATGATGCACTTGGCCAAAAAGGGCGTATGCGTTTTTTCTTGAATATATTCAGGAAAAAACGCATACGCCCTTTTTGGCCAACCAAGCAAGCTTGCAAAGGAAATCTGCACTACAATGAAGTCTCACTTCCCCCCGGTCAAAAGGGCCATCTGAAAAAAGTGTAAAATCCAGAAAGGCAACAGGCCATTGAGAACTGGGAGCCTTGTTATGCTGATGGGTGGGATGTAAATTGCCAACAGACACTTGGGAGAAGTGTATGGTGTTTCCTGAAACATCTAAAAAACAAAGCAACAGAGCCTAGGGCACTGCCACTTATGGTCGTATAGCTTAGGGAAATTAAAATCAAAAAGACACAGCCACCCCAAAGTTTGGGACGCCTCTGTTTACAAGAACCTCGTTTACAGTACAAGTTCAACATCGCAGAAAGTGAAAAATGGATAAAGAAGTTGTGGTATTTACTTACAATGCAATATCACTCAGCAATGAAATCTATGTCATCAGGCCCTTAGCATCACAATGAGTGGATTCAGGTATGATGATTCTAACTGAAATAAGTCACACAGAAAAAGAAACATCATAAGATATCACTAATACACGGAATGTAAACTTGGCTACACAGGAACTGAATTACAGAACAGAACAGGGTCTCAAATTTAGAAAACCAACTTATGCTTGCTTAAGGGTAAAGGTGAGTTGGGGTGCTGCATAAAACCAGAGATTGAAATGAGCACAGATAAAGTTCCTTAGGCCAAATATGGAATAGACAAGAGCTACTCCTTGCTCAACGAAATGACTCAACACCGCATATTAAACGCCTAAGAATGTACCTGACTAGTAAGTATCTTAAAACCTATGGATTGCTATGTCTCCGAAAGAGAATCAAGCATGTGTACAGGGGCATAAACGCAGCAGTGATAGGATTGGAGAGGTTCGGTGAGCAAATGAAGACCCTTTGAAGTCATATTGCATGGTACCCATTACACGTGTCTTAACTCTCCAGGTTTAAGGTATTCTTCCTTCAGGTAAAACATGCATGTGGAACCCAAGTATGATCAACCATGTGAACGGGAGACGTGTTCAAATATGTCTCAGTTTTCCTCCCCTGGTACTCGGGTGCAACATTCCAGACGCTTTACTAACACTCTCCCCACTTGGAGAGTCAGCGCCTTTAACCTCCTGTTTGGCCCAGTTTGCAATTTCTGCGGAAGATGAACAGGAATAGCGAGAACCAATGAGAGACTAGCTGGAGGTGTCTGGACGGGCAAATTTAACTCTCATTTCCCACCAGGAAGAGGAAATAACCAAAGGCTCAGCGTGCCGTGCCGGAACCAGATTAGGGCCTGAAGCCATCCTGCGGTGTTGCGGCCAGGTCACAAGAAAGCGAGTTGAAGAAAGGAGCTCAGGGGCACTGTAATTCACAAACCTGCAGAGTTATAAATGACAGCTATCGTCCAAAAATAGACTGAAGTAAGGCTGCCAAGAGGACTTGAAAGCGGGGCAGAATTGCAGGGAACCGATTTCAGGAGGTAGACTGGAATTGCATTGAAAGCATAGGAAAAGAGGCAGAACGTCCACAATGATGCACTTGGCCAAAAAGGGCGTATGCGTTTTTTCCTGAATATATTCAGGAAAAAACGCATACGCACTTTTTGGCCAACCAAGCAAGCTTGCAAAGGAAATCTGCACTACAATGAAGTCTCACTTCCCCCCGGTCAAAAGGGCCATCTGAAAAATGTGTAAAATCCAGAAAGGCAGGACAGGCCATGGAGAACTGGGAGCCTTGTTATGCTGATGGGCGGGATGTAAATTGCCAACAACCACTCGGGAGAAGTGTATGGTGTTTCCTGAAACATTTAAAAAACAAAGCAACAGAGCCTAGGGCACTGCCACTTATGGTCCTATAGCTTAGGGAAATTAAAATCAAAAAGACACAGCCACCCCAAAGTTTGGGACGCCTCTGTTTACAAGAACCTCGTTTACAGTACAAGTTCAACATCGCAGAAAGTGAAAAATGGATAAAGAACTTGTGGTACTTACGTACAATGCAGTATCACTCAGCAATGAAATCTATGTCATCAGGCCCGTAGCAGCATAATAAGTAGATTCAGGTACGATGATTCTAACTGAAATAAGTCACACAGAAAAAGAAACATCATAAGATATCACTAATACACGGAATGTAAACTTGGCTACACAGGAACTGCATTCCAAAACAGAACAGGGTCTCAAATTTAGAAAACCAACTTATGCTTGCTTAAGGGTAAAGGTGAGTTGGGGTGCTGCATAAAACCAGAGATTGAAATGAGCACAGATAAAGTTCCTTAAGCCAAATATGGAATAGACAAGAGCTACTCCTTGCTCAACGAAATGGACTCAAAACCCCACCATTAAACCCCTAAGAATGTACCTGACTAGTAAGTATCTTAAAACCTATGGATTGCTATGTCTCCAAAAGAGAATCAAGCGTGTGTACAGGGGAATAAACGCAGCAGTGATAGGATTGGAGAGGTTCGGTGAGCAAATGAAGACCCTTTGAAGTCATATTGCATGGTACCCATTCCACGGGTCTCAACTACCCATGTTTAAGGTATTCTTCCTTCAGCTAAAACATGCATGTGGAACCCAGAGTATGATCAACCATGTGAATGGGAGACGTGTTCAAATATGTCTCAGTTTTCCTCCCCTGGTACTCGGGTGCAACATTCCAGATGCTTTACTAACACTCTCCCCACTTGGAGAGTCAGTCCCTTTAACCTCCTGTTTGGCCCAGTTTGCAATTTCTGCGGAAGATGAACAGGAATAGCGAGAACCAATGAGAGGCTAGCTGGAGGTGTCTGGACGGGCAAATTTAACTCTCATTTCCCACCAGGAAGAGGAATTAACCAAAGGCTCAGCATGCCGGGCCGGAACCAGATTAGGGCCTGAAGCCATCCTGCGGTGTTGCGGCCAGGTCACAAGAAAGCGAGTTGAAGAAAGGAGCTCAGGGGCACTGTAATTCACAAACCTGCAGAGTTATAAATGACAGCTATCGTCCAAAAATATACTGAAGTAAGGCTGCCAAGAGGACTTGAAAGCGGGGCAGAATTGCAGGAAACCGATTTCAGGAGGTAGACTGGAATTGCATTGAAAGCATAGGAAAAGAGGCAGAACGTCCACAATGATGCACTTGGCCAAAAAGGGCGTATGCGTTTTTTCTTGAATATATTCAGGAAAAAACGCATACGCCCTTTTTGGCCAACCAAGCAAGCTTGCAAAGGAAATCTGCACTACAATGAAGTCTCACTTCCCCCCGGTCAAAAGGGCCATCTGAAAAAAGTGTAAAATCCAGAAAGGCAACAGGCCATTGAGAACTGGGAGCCTTGTTATGCTGATGGGCGGGATGTAAATTGCCAACAGACACTTGGGAGAAGTGTATGGTGTTTCCTGAAACATCTAAAAAACAAAGCAACAGAGCCTAGGGCACTTCCACTTATGGTCCTATAGCTTAGGGAAATTAAAATCAAAAAGACACAGCCACCCCAAAGTTTGGAACGGCTCTGTTTACAAGAACCTCATTTACAGTACAAGTTCAACATCGCAGAAAGTGAAAAATGGATAAAGAACTTGTGGTACTTACGTACAATGCAGTATCACTCAGCAATGAAATCTATGTCATCAGGCCCGTAGCAGCATAATAAGTAGATTCAGGTATGATGATTCTAACTGAAATAAGTCACACAGAAAAAGAAACATCATAAGATATCACTAATACACGGAATGTAAACTTGGCTACACAGGAACTGAATTCCAAAACAGAACAGTGTCTCAAATTTAGAAAACCAACTTATGCTTGCTTAAGGGGAAAGATGAGTTGGGTTGCTGCATAAAACCAGAGATTGAAATGAGCACAGATAAAGTTCCTTAAGCCAAATATGGAATAGACAAGAGCTACTCCTTGCTCAACGAAATGGACTCAACACCGCATATTAAACGCCTAAGAATGTACCTGACTAGTAAGTATCTTAAAACCTATGGATTGCTATGTCTCCGAAAGAGAATCAAGCATGTGTACAGGGGCATAAACGCAGCAGTGATAGGATTGGAGAGGTTCGGTGAGCAAATGAAGACCCTTTGAAGTCATATTGCATGGTACCCATTCCACGGGTTTCAACTACCCAGGTTTAAGGTATTCTTCCTTCAGCTAAAACATGCATGTGGAACCCAGAGTATGATCAACCATGTGATCGGGAGACGTGTTCAAATATGTCTCAGTTTTCCTCCCCTGGTACTCGGGTGCAACATTCCAGACGCTTTACTAACACTCTCCCCACTTGGAGAGTCAGCGCCTTTAACCTCCTGTTTGGCACAGTTTGCAATTTCTGCGGAAGATGAACAGGAATAGCGAGAACCAATGAGAGGCTAGCTGGAGGTGTCTGGACGGGCAAATTTAACTCTCATTTCCCACCAGGAAGAGGAAATAACCAAAGGCTCAGCGTGCCGTACCGGAACCAGATTAGGGCCTGAAGCCATCCTGCGGTGTTGCGGCCAGGTCACAAGAAAGCGAGTTGAAGAAAGGAGCTCAGGGGCACTGTAATTCACAAACCTGCAGAGTTATAAATGACAGCTATCGTCCAAAAATAGACTGAAGTAAGGCTGCCAAGAGGACTTGAAAGCGGGGCAGAATTGCAGGAAACCGATTTCAGGAGGTAGACTGGAATTGCATTGAAAGCATAGGAAAAGAGGCAGAACGTCCACAATGATGCACTTGGCCAAAAAGGGCGTATGCGTTTTTTCCTGAATATATTCAGGAAAAAACGCATACGCCCTTTTTGGCCAACCAAGCAAGCTTGCAAAGGAAATCTGCACTACAATGAAGTCTCACTTCCCCCCGGTCAAAAGGGCCATCTGAAAAAAGTGTAAAATCCAGAAAGGCAGGACAGGCCATGGAGAACTGGGAGCCTTGTTATGCTGATGGGCGGGATGTAAATTGCCAACAACCACTCGGGAAAAGTGTATGGTGTTTCCTGAAACATCTAAAAAACAAAGCAACAGAACATAGGGCACTTCCACTTATGGTCCTATAGCTTAGGGAAATTAAAATCAAAAAGACACAGCCACCCCAAAGTTTGGAACGGCTCTGTTTACAAGAACCTCGTTTACAGTACAAGTTCAACATCGCAGAAAGTGAAAAATGGATAAAGAAGTTGTGGTATTTACTTACAAAGCAATATCACTCAGCAATGAAATCTGTGTCACAAGGCCCTTAGCAGCACAATGAGTGGATTCAGGTATGATGATTCTAACTGAAATAAGTCACACAGAAAAAGAAACATCATAAGATATCAGTAATACACGGAATGTAAACTTGGCTACACAGGAACTGAATTACAGAACAGAACAGGGTCTCAAATTTAGAAAACCAACTTATGCTTGCTTAAGGGGAAAGGTGAGTTGGGGTGCTGCATAAAACCAGAGATTGAAATGAGCACAGATAAAGTTCCTTAAGCCAAATATGGAATAGACAAGAGCTACTCCTTGCTCAACGAAATGGACTCAACACCGCATATTAAACGCCTAAGAATGTACCTGACTAGTAAGTATCTTAAAACCTATAGATTGCTATGTCTCCGAAAGAGAATCAAGCATGTGTACAGGGGCATAAACGCAGCAGTGATAGGATTGGAGAGGTTTGGTGAGCAAATGAAGACCCTTTGAAGTCATATTGCATGGTACCCATTCCACGGGTTTCAACTACCCAGGTTTTAGGTATTCTTCCTTCAGCTAAAACATGCATGTGGAACCCAGAGTATGATCAACCATGTGATCGGGAGACGTGTTCAAATATGTCTCAGTTTTCCTCCCCTGGTACTCGGGTGCAACATTCCAGACGCTTTACTAACACTCTCCCCACTTGGAGAGTCAGCGCCTTTAACCTCCTGTTTGGCCCAGTTTGCAATTTCTGCGGAAGATGAACAGGAATAGCGAGAACCAATGAGAGGCTAGCTGGAGGTGTCTGGATGGGCAAATTTAACTCTCATTTCCCACCAGGAAGAGGAATTAACCAAAGGCTCAGAATGCCGGGCCGGAACCAGATTAGGGCCTGAAGCCATCCTGCGGTGTTGCGGCCAGGTCACAAGAAAGCGAGTTGAAGAAAGGAGCTCAGGGGCACTGTAATTCACAAACCTGCAGAGTTATAAATGACAGCTATCGTCCAAAAATAGACTGAAGTAAGGCTGCCAAGAGGACTTGAAAGCGGGGCAGAATTGCAGGAAACCGATTTCAGGAGGTAGACTGGAATTGCATTGAAAGCATAGGAAAAGAGGCAGAACGTCCACAATGATGCACTTGGCCAAAAAGGGCGTATGCGTTTTTTCCTGAATATATTCAGGAAAAAACGCATACGCCCTTTTTGGCCAACCAAGCAAGCTTGCAAAGGAAATCTGCACTACAATGAAGTCTCACTTCCCCCCGGTCAAAAGGGCCATCTGAAAAAAGTGTAAAATCCAGAAAGGCAGGACAGGCCATGGAGAACTGGGAGCCTTGTTATGCTGATGGGCGTGATGTAAATTGCCAACAGACACTCGGGAGAAGTGTATGGTGTTTCCTGAAACATCTAAAAAACAAAGCAACAGAGCCTAGGGCACTGCCACTTATGGTCCTATAGCTTAGGGAAATTAAAATCAAAAAGACACAGCCACCCCAAAGTTTGGGACGCCTCTGTTTACAAGAACCTCGTTTACAGTTCAAGTTCAACATCGCAGAAAGTGAAAAATGGATAAAGAAGTTGTGGTATTCACTTACAAAAAAATATCACTCAGCAATGAAATCTATGTCATCAGGCCTTTAGCATCACAATGAGTGGATTCAGGTATGATGATTCTAACTGAAATAAGTCACACAGAAAAAGAAACACCATAAGATATCAGTAATACACGGAATGGAAACTTGGCTACACAGGAACTGAATTACAGAACAGAACAGGGTCTCAAATTTAGAAAACCAACTTATTCTTGCTTAAGGGGAAAGGTGAGTTGGGGTGCTGCATAAAACCAGAGATTGAAATGAGCACAGATAAAGTTCCTTAAGCCAAATATGGAATAGACAAGAGCTACTCCTTGCTCAAAGAAATGGACTCAACACCGCATATTAAACGCCTAAGAATGTACCTGACTTGTAAGTATCTTAAAACCTATGGATTGCTATGTCTCCAAAAGAGAATCAAGCATGTGTACAGGGGCATAAACGCAGCAGTGATAGGATTGGAGAGGTTCGGTGAGCAAATGAAGACCCTTTGAAGTCATATTGCATGGTACCCATTCCTCGGGTTTCAACTACCCAGGTTTAAGGTATTCTTCCTTCAGCTAAAACATGCATGTGGAACCTAGAGTATGATCAACCATGTGATCGGGAGACGTGTTCAAATATGTCTCAGTTTTCGTACCCTGGTACTCGGGTGCAACATTCCAGACGCTTTACTAACACTCTCCCCACTTGGAGAGTCAGTCCCTTTAACCTCCTGTTTGGCCCAGTTTGCAATTTCTGCGGAAGATGAACAGGAAGAGCGAGAACCAATGGAGACTAGCTGGAGGTGTCTGGACGGGCAAATTTAACTCTCATTTCCTACCAGGAAGAGGAATTAACCAAAGGCTCAGCGTGCCGTGCCGGAACCAGATTAGGGCCTGAAGCCATCCTGTGGTGTTGCGGCCAGGTCACAAGAAAGCGAGTTGAAGAAAGGAGCTCAGGGGCACTGTAATTCACAAACCTGCAGAGTTATAAATGACAGCTATCGTCCAAAAATAGACTGAACTAAGGCTGCCAAGAGGACTTGAAAGCGGGGCAGAATTGCAGGAAACCGATTTCAGGAGGTAGACTGGAATTGCATTGAAAGCATAGGAAAAGAGGCAGAACGTCCGCAATGATGCACTTGGCCAAAAAGGGCGTATGCGTTTTTTCCTGAAAATATTCAGGAAAAAACGCATACGCCCTTTTTGGCCAACCAAGCAAGCTTGCAAAGGAAATCTGCACTACAATGAAGTCTCACTTCCCCCCGGTCAAAAGGGCCATCTGAAAAAAGTGTAAAATCCAGAAAGGCAGGACAGGCCATGGAGAACTGGGAGCCTTGTTATGCTGATGGGCGGGATGTAAATTGCCAACAGACACTCGGGAGAAGTGTATGGTGTTTCCTGAAACATCTAAAAAACAAAGCAACAGAGCCTAGGGCACTGCCACTTATGGTCCTATAGCTTAGGGAAATTAAAATCAAAAAGACACAGCCACCCCAAAGTTTGGGACGACTCTGTTTACAAGAACCTCGTTTACAGTACAAGTTCAACATTGCAGAAAGTGAAAAATGGATAAAGAAGTTGTGGTATTTACTTACAAAGCAATATCACTCAGCAATGAAATCTATGTCATCAGGCCCTTAGCATCACAATGAGTGGATTCAGGTATGATGATTCTAACTGAAATAAGTCACACAGAAAAAGAAACATCATAAGATATCAGTAATACACGGAATGGAAACTTGGCTACACAGGAACTGAATTACAGAACAGAACAGGGTCTCAAATTTAGAAAACCATCTTATGCTTGCTTAAGGGTAAAGGTGAGTTGGGGTGCTGCATAAAACCAGAGATTGAAATGAGCACAGATAAAGTTCCTTAAGTCAAATATGGAATAGACAAGAGCTACTCCTTGCTCAACGAAATGGACTCAACACCGCATATTAAACGCCTAAGAATGTACCTGACTAGTAAGTATCGTAAAACCTATGGATTGCTATGTCTCCGAAAGAGAATCAAGCATGTGTACAGGGGCATAAACGCAGCAGTGATAGGATTGGAGAGGTTCGGTGAGCAAATGAAGACCCTTTGAAGTCATATTGCATGGTACCCATTACACGGGTCTCAACTCTCCAGGTTTAAGGTATTCTTCCTTCATCTAAAACATGCATGTGGAACCCAAGTATGATCAACCATGTGAACGGGAGACGTGTTCAAATATGTCTCAGTTTTCCTCCCCTGGTACTCGGGTGCAACATTCCAGACGCTTTACTAACACTCTCCCCACTTGGAGAGTCAGCGCCTTTAACCTCCTGTTTGGCCCAGTTTGCAATTTCTGCGGAAGATGAACAGGAATAGCGAGAACCAATGAGAGGCTAGCTGGAGGTGTCTGGACGGGCAAATTTAACTCTCATTTCCCAACAGGAAGAGGAAATAACCAAAGGCTCAGCGTGCCGTACCAGAACCAGCTTAGGGCCTGAAGCCATCCTGCGGTGTTGCGGCCAGGTCACAAGAAAGCGAGTTGAAGAAAGGAGCTCAGGGGCACTGTAATTCACAAACCTGCAGAGTTATAAATGACAGCTATCGTCCAAAAATAGACTGAAGTAAGGCTGCCAAGAGGACTTGAAAGCGGGGCAGAATTGCAGGAAACCGATTTCAGGAGGTAGACTGGAATTGCATTGAAAGCATAGGAAAAGAGGCAGAACGTCCACAATGATGCACTTGGCCAAAAAGGGCGTATGCGTTTTTTCCTGAATATATTCAGGAAAAAACGCATACGCCCTTTTTGGCCAACCAAGCAAGCTTGCAAAGGAAATCTGCACTACAATGAAGTCTCACTTCCCCCCGGTCAAAAGGGCCATCTGAAAAAAGTGTAAAATCCAGAAAGGCAGGACAGGCCATGGAGAACTGGGAGCCTTGTTATGCTGATGGGCGGGATGTAAATTGCCAACAACCACTCGGGAGAAGTGTATGGTGTTTCCTGAAACATCTAAAAAACAAAGCAACAGAGCCTAGGGCACTTCCACTTATGGTCCTATAGCTTAGGGAAATTAAAATCAAAAAGACACAGCCACCCCAAAGTTTGGGACGCCTCCGTTTACAAGAACCTCGTTTACCATACAAGTTCAATATCACAGAAAGTGAAAAATGGATAAAGAACTTGTGGTACTTACGTACAATGCAGTATCACTCAGCAATGAAATCTATGTCATCAGGCCCGTAGCAGCATAATGAGTGGATTCAGGTACGATGATTCTAACTGAAATAAGTCACACAGAAAAAGAAACATCATAAGATATCACTAATACACGGAATGTAAACTTGGCTACACAGGAACTGCATTCCAAAACAGAACAGGGTCTCAAATTTAGAAAACCAACTTATGCTTGCTTAAGGGGAAAGGTGAGTTGGGGTGCTGCATAAAACCAGAGATTGAAATGAGCACAGATAAAGTTCCTTAAGCCAAATATGGAATAGACAAGAGCTACTCCTTGCTCAACGAAATGGACTCAACACCGCATATTAAACGCCTAAGAATGTACCTGACTAGTAAGTATCTTAAAACCTATGGATTGCTATGTCTCCAAAAGAGAATCAAGCGTGTGTACAGGGGCATAAACGCAGCAGTGATAGGATTGGAGAGGTTTGGTGAGCAAATGAAGACCCTTTGAAGTCATATTGCATGGTACCCATTCCACGGGTTTCAACTACCCAGGTTTTAGGTATTCTTCCTTCAGCTAAAACATGCATGTGGAACCCGGAGTATGATCAACCATGTGATCGGGAGACGTGTTCAAATATGTCTCAGTTTTCCTCCCCTGGTACTCGGGTGCAACATTCCAGACGCTTTACTAACACTCTCCCCACTTGGAGAGTCAGCGCCTTTATCCTCCTGTTTGGCACAGTTTGCAATTTCTGCGGAAGATGAACAGGAATAGCGAGAACCAATGAGAGGCTAGCTGGAGGTGTCTGGACGGGCAAATTTAACTCTCATTTCCCAACATGAAGAGGAAATAACCAAAGGCTCAGCGTTCCGTGCCGGAACCAGATTAGGGCCTGAAGCCATCCTGCGGTGTTGCGGCCAGCTCAAAAGAAACCGAGTTGAAGAAAGGAGCTCAGGGGCACTGTAATTCACAAACCTGCAGAGTTATAAATGACAGCTATCATCCAAAAATAGACTGAAGTAAGGCTGCCAAGAGGACTTGAAAGCGGGGCAGAATTGCAGGAAACCGATTTCAGGAGGTAGACTGGAATTGCATTGAAAGCATAGGAAAAGAGGCAGAACGTCCGCAATGATGCACTTGGCCAAAAAGGGCGTATGCGTTTTTTCCTGAAAATATTCAGGAAAAAACGCATACGCCCTTTTTGGCCAACCAAGCAAGCTTGCAAAGGAAATCTGCACTACAATGAAGTCTCACTTCCCCCCGGTCAAAAGGGCCATCTGAAAAAAGTGTAAAATCCAGAAAGGCAGGACAGGCCATGGAGAACTGGGAGCCTTGTTATGCTGATGGGCGGGATGTAAATTGCCAACAGACACTCGGGAGAAGTGTATGGTGTTTCCTGAAACATCTAAAAAACAAAGCAACAGAGCCTAGGGCACTGCCACTTATGGTCCTATAGCTTAGGGAAATTAAAATCAAAAAGACACAGCCACCCCAAAGTTTGGGACGACTCTGTTTACAAGAACCTCGTTTACAGTACAAGTTCAACATTGCAGAAAGTGAAAAATGGATAAAGAAGTTGTGGTATTTACTTACAAAGCAATATCACTCAGCAATGAAATCTATGTCATCAGGCCCTTAGCATCACAATGAGTGGATTCAGGTATGATGATTCTAACTGAAATAAGTCACACAGAAAAAGAAACATCATAAGATATCAGTAATACACGGAATGGAAACTTGGCTACACAGGAACTGAATTACAGAACAGAACAGGGTCTCAAATTTAGAAAACCATCTTATGCTTGCTTAAGGGTAAAGGTGAGTTGGGGTGCTGCATAAAACCAGAGATTGAAATGAGCACAGATAAAGTTCCTTAAGTCAAATATGGAATAGACAAGAGCTACTCCTTGCTCAACGAAATGGACTCAACACCGCATATTAAACGCCTAAGAATGTACCTGACTAGTAAGTATCGTAAAACCTATGGATTGCTATGTCTCCGAAAGAGAATCAAGCATGTGTACAGGGGCATAAACGCAGCAGTGATAGGATTGGAGAGGTTCGGTGAGCAAATGAAGACCCTTTGAAGTCATATTGCATGGTACCCATTACACGGGTCTCAACTCTCCAGGTTTAAGGTATTCTTCCTTCATCTAAAACATGCATGTGGAACCCAAGTATGATCAACCATGTGAACGGGAGACGTGTTCAAATATGTCTCAGTTTTCCTCCCCTGGTACTCGGGTGCAACATTCCAGACGCTTTACTAACACTCTCCCCACTTGGAGAGTCAGCGCCTTTAACCTCCTGTTTGGCCCAGTTTGCAATTTCTGCGGAAGATGAACAGGAATAGCGAGAACCAATGAGAGGCTAGCTGGAGGTGTCTGGACGGGCAAATTTAACTCTCATTTCCCAACAGGAAGAGGAAATAACCAAAGGCTCAGCGTGCCGTACCAGAACCAGCTTAGGGCCTGAAGCCATCCTGCGGTGTTGCGGCCAGGTCACAAGAAAGCGAGTTGAAGAAAGGAGCTCAGGGGCACTGTAATTCACAAACCTGCAGAGTTATAAATGACAGCTATCGTCCAAAAATAGACTGAAGTAAGGCTGCCAAGAGGACTTGAAAGCGGGGCAGAATTGCAGGAAACCGATTTCAGGAGGTAGACTGGAATTGCATTGAAAGCATAGGAAAAGAGGCAGAACGTCCACAATGATGCACTTGGCCAAAAAGGGCGTATGCGTTTTTTCCTGAATATATTCAGGAAAAAACGCATACGCCCTTTTTGGCCAACCAAGCAAGCTTGCAAAGGAAATCTGCACTACAATGAAGTCTCACTTCCCCCCGGTCAAAAGGGCCATCTGAAAAAAGTGTAAAATCCAGAAAGGCAGGACAGGCCATGGAGAACTGGGAGCCTTGTTATGCTGATGGGCGGGATGTAAATTGCCAACAACCACTCGGGAGAAGTGTATGGTGTTTCCTGAAACATCTAAAAAACAAAGCAACAGAGCCTAGGGCACTTCCACTTATGGTCCTATAGCTTAGGGAAATTAAAATCAAAAAGACACAGCCACCCCAAAGTTTGGGACGCCTCCGTTTACAAGAACCTCGTTTACCATACAAGTTCAATATCACAGAAAGTGAAAAATGGATAAAGAACTTGTGGTACTTACGTACAATGCAGTATCACTCAGCAATGAAATCTATGTCATCAGGCCCGTAGCAGCATAATGAGTGGATTCAGGTACGATGATTCTAACTGAAATAAGTCACACAGAAAAAGAAACATCATAAGATATCACTAATACACGGAATGTAAACTTGGCTACACAGGAACTGCATTCCAAAACAGAACAGGGTCTCAAATTTAGAAAACCAACTTATGCTTGCTTAAGGGGAAAGGTGAGTTGGGGTGCTGCATAAAACCAGAGATTGAAATGAGCACAGATAAAGTTCCTTAAGCCAAATATGGAATAGACAAGAGCTACTCCTTGCTCAACGAAATGGACTCAACACCGCATATTAAACGCCTAAGAATGTACCTGACTAGTAAGTATCTTAAAACCTATGGATTGCTATGTCTCCAAAAGAGAATCAAGCGTGTGTACAGGGGCATAAACGCAGCAGTGATAGGATTGGAGAGGTTTGGTGAGCAAATGAAGACCCTTTGAAGTCATATTGCATGGTACCCATTCCACGGGTTTCAACTACCCAGGTTTTAGGTATTCTTCCTTCAGCTAAAACATGCATGTGGAACCCGGAGTATGATCAACCATGTGATCGGGAGACGTGTTCAAATATGTCTCAGTTTTCCTCCCCTGGTACTCGGGTGCAACATTCCAGACGCTTTACTAACACTCTCCCCACTTGGAGAGTCAGCGCCTTTATCCTCCTGTTTGGCACAGTTTGCAATTTCTGCGGAAGATGAACAGGAATAGCGAGAACCAATGAGAGGCTAGCTGGAGGTGTCTGGACGGGCAAATTTAACTCTCATTTCCCAACATGAAGAGGAAATAACCAAAGGCTCAGCGTTCCGTGCCGGAACCAGATTAGGGCCTGAAGCCATCCTGCGGTGTTGCGGCCAGCTCAAAAGAAACCGAGTTGAAGAAAGGAGCTCAGGGGCACTGTAATTCACAAACCTGCAGAGTTATAAATGACAGCTATCATCCAAAAATAGACTGAAGTAAGGCTGCCAAGAGGACTTGAAAGCGGGGCAGAATTGCAGGAAACCGATTTCAGGAGGTAGACTGGAATTGCATTGAAAGCATAGGAAAAGAGGCAGAACGTCCACAATGATGCACTTGGCCAAAAAGGGCGTATGCGTTTTTTCCTGAATATATTCAGGAAAAAACGCATACGCCCTTTTTGGCCAACCAAGCAAGCTTGCAAAGGAAATCTGCACTACAATGAAGTCTCACTTACCCCCGGTCAAAAGGGCCATCTGAAAAAAGTGTAAAATCCAGAAAGGCAGGACAGGCCATGGAGAACTGGGAGCCTTGTTATGCTGATGGGCGGGTTGTAAATTGCCAACAACCACTCGGGAGAAGTGTATGGTGTTTCCTGAAACATCTAAAAATCAAAGCAACAGAACCTAGGGCACTTCCACTTATGGTCCTATAGCTTAGGGAAATTAAAATCAAAAAGACACAGCCACCCCAAAGTTTGGAACGGCTCTGTTTACAAGAACCTCGTTTACAGTACAAGTTCAACATCGCAGAAAGTGAAAAATGGATAAAGAAGTTGTGGTATTTACTTACAAAGCAATATCACTCAGCAATGAAATCTGTGTCATCAGGCCCTTAGCAGCACAATGAGTGGATTCAGGTATGATGATTCTAACTGAAATAAGTCACACAGAAAAAGAAACATCATAAGATATCAGTAATACACGGAATGTAAACTTGGCTACACAGGAACTGAATTACAGAACAGAACAGGGTCTCAAATTTAGAAAACCAACTTATTCTTGCTTAAGGGTAAAGGTGAGTTGGGGTGCTGCATAAAACCAGAGATTGAAATGAGCACAGATAAAGTTCCTTAAGCCAAATATGGAATAGACAAGAGCTACTCCTTGCTCAACGAAATGGACTCAACACCCCATATTAAACGCCTAAGAATGTACCTGACTAGTAAGTATCTTAAAACCTATGGATTGCTATGTCTCCGAAAGAGAATCAAGCATGTGTACAGGGGCATACACGCAGCAGTGATAGGATTGGAGAGGTTCGGTGAGCAAATGAAGACCCTTTGAAGTCATATTGCATGGTACCCATTCCACGGGTTTCAACTACCCAGGTTTAAGGTATTCTTCCTTCAGCTAAAACATGCATGTGGAACCTAGAGTATGATCAACCATGTGATCAGGAGACGTGTTCAAATATGTCTCAGTTTTCCTCCCCTGGTACTCGGGTGCAACATTCCAGACGCTTTACTAACACTCTCCCCACTTGGAGAGTCAGTCCCTTTAACCTCCTGTTTGGCCCAGTTTGCAATTTCTGCGGAAGATGAACAGGAATAGCGAGAACCAATGAGAGGCTAGCTGGAGGTGTCTGGATGGGCAAATTTAACTCTCATTTCCCACCAGGAAGAGGAATTAACCAAAGGCTCAGAATGCCGGGCCGGAACCAGATTAGGGCCTGAAGCCATCCTGCGGTGTTGCGGCCAGGTCACAAGAAAGCGAGTTGAAGAAAGGAGCTCAGGGGCACTGTAATTCACAAACCTGCAGAGTTATAAATGACAGCTATCGTCCAAAAATAGACTGAAGTAAGGCTGCCAAGAGGACTTGAAAGCGGGGCAGAATTGCAGGAAACCGATTTCAGGAGGTAGACTGGAATTGCATTGAAAGCATAGGAAAAGAGGCAGAACGTCCACAATGATGCACTTGGCCAAAAAGGGCGTATGCGTTTTTTCCTGAATATATTCAGGAAAAAACGCATACGCCCTTTTTGGCCAACCAAGCAAGCTTGCAAAGGAAATCTGCACTACAATGAAGTCTCACTTCCCCCCGGTCAAAAGGGCCATCTGAAAAAAGTGTAAAATCCAGAAAGGCAGGACAGGCCATGGAGAACTGGGAGCCTTGTTATGCTGATGGGCGTGATGTAAATTGCCAACAGACACTCGGGAGAAGTGTATGGTGTTTCCTGAAACATCTAAAAAACAAAGCAACAGAGCCTAGGGCACTGCCACTTATGGTCCTATAGCTTAGGGAAATTAAAATCAAAAAGACACAGCCACCCCAAAGTTTGGGACGCCTCTGTTTACAAGAACCTCGTTTACAGTTCAAGTTCAACATCGCAGAAAGTGAAAAATGGATAAAGAAGTTGTGGTATTCACTTACAAAAAAATATCACTCAGCAATGAAATCTATGTCATCAGGCCTTTAGCATCACAATGAGTGGATTCAGGTATGATGATTCTAACTGAAATAAGTCACACAGAAAAAGAAACACCATAAGATATCAGTAATACACGGAATGTAAACTTGGCTACACAGGAACTGAATTACAGAACAGAACAGGGTCTCAAATTTAGAAAACCAACTTATGCTTGCTTAAGGGTAAAGGTGAGTTGGGGTGCTGCATAAAACCAGAGATTGAAATGAGCACAGATAAAGTTCCTTAAGTCAAATATGGAATAGACAAGAGCTACTCCTTGCTCAACGAAATGGACTCAACACCGCATATTAAACGCCTAAGAATGTACCTGACTAGTAAGTATCGTAAAACCTATGGATTGCTATGTCTCCAAAAGAGAATCAAGCATGTGTACAGGGGCATAAACGCAGCAGTGATAGGATTGGAGAGGTTCGGTGAGCAAATGAAGACCCTTTGAAGTCATATTGCATGGTACCCATTCCACGGGTCTCAACTCTCCAGGTTTAAGGTATTCTTCCTTCAGCTAAAACATGCATGTGGAACCCAAGTATGATCAACCATGTGAACGGGAGACGTGTTCAAATATGTCTCAGTTTTCCTCCCCTGGTACTCGGGTGCAACATTCCAGACGCTTTACTAACACTCTCCCCACTTGGAGAGTCAGCGCCTTTAACCTCCTGTTTGGCCCAGTTTGCAATTTCTGTGGAAGATGAACAGGAATAGCGAGAACCAATGAGAGGCTAGCTGGAGGTGTCTGGACGGGCAAATTTAACTCTCATTTCCCACCAGGAAGAGGAATTAACCAAAGGCTCAGCATGCCGGGCCGGAACCAGATTAGGGCCTGAGAAGGCATCCTGCGGTGTTGCGGCCAGGTCACAAGAAAGCGAGTTGAAGAAAGGAGCTCAGGGGCACTGTAATTCACAAACCTGCAGAGTTATAAATGACAGCTATCGTCCAAAAATAGACTGAAGTAAGGCTGCCAAGAGGACTTGAAAGCGGGGCAGAATTGCAGGAAACCGATTTCAGGAGGTAGACTGGAATTGCATTGAAAGCATAGGAAAAGAGGCAGAATGTCCACAATGATGCACTTGGCCAAAAAGGGCGTATGCGTTTTTTCCTGAATATATTCAGGAAAAAACGCATACGCCCTTTTTGGCCAACCAAGCAAGCTTGCAAAGGAAATCTGCACTACAATGAAGTCTCACTTACCCCCGGTCAAAAGGGCCATCTGAAAAAAGTGTAAAATCCAGAAATGCAGGACAGGCCATGGAGAACTGGGAGCCTTGTTATGCTGATGGGCGGGATGTAAATTGCCAACAACCACTCGGGAGAAGTGTATGGTGTTTCCTGAAACATCTAAAAAACAAAGCAACAGAGCCTAGGGCACTTCCACTTATGGTCCTATAGCTTAGGGAATTTAAAATCAAAAAGACACAGCCACCCCAAAGTTTGGAACGGCTCTGTTTACAAGAACCTCGTTTACAGTACAAGTTCAACATCGCAGAAAGTGAAAAATGGATAAAGAAGTTGTGGTATTTACTTACAAAGCAATATCACTCAGCAATGAAATCTGTGTCATCAGGCCCTTAGCAGCACAATGAGTGGATTCAGGTATGATGATTCTAACTGAAATAAGTCACACAGAAAAATAAACATCATAAGATATCAGTAATACACGGAATGGAAACTTGGCTACACAGGAACTGAATTACAGAACAGAACAGGGTCTCAAATTTAGAAAACCAACTTATTCTTGCTTAAGGGTAAAGGTGAGTTGGGGTGCTGCATAAAACCAGAGATTGAAATGAGCACAGATAAAGTTCCTTAAGCCAAATATGGAATAGACAAGAGCTACTCCTTGCTCAAAGAAATGGACTCAACACCGCATATTAAACGCCTAAGAATGTACCTGACTTGTAAGTATCTTAAAACCTATGGATTGCTATGTCTCCAAAAGAGAATCAAGCATGTGTACAGGGGCATAAACGCAGCAGTGATAGGATTGGAGAGGTTCGGTGAGCAAATGAAGACCCTTTGAAGTCATATTGCATGGTACCCATTCCTCGGGTTTCAACTACCCAGGTTTAAGGTATTCTTCCTTCAGCTAAAACATGCATGTGGAACCTAGAGTATGATCAACCATGTGATCGGGAGACGTGTTCAAATATGTCTCAGTTTTCGTACCCTGGTACTCGGGTGCAACATTCCAGACGCTTTACTAACACTCTCCCCACTTGGAGAGTCAGTCCCTTTAACCTCCTGTTTGGCCCAGTTTGCAATTTCTGCGGAAGATGAACAGGAAGAGCGAGAACCAATGGAGACTAGCTGGAGGTGTCTGGACGGGCAAATTTAACTCTCATTTCCTACCAGGAAGAGGAATTAACCAAAGGCTCAGCGTGCCGTGCCGGAACCAGATTAGGGCCTGAAGCCATCCTGTGGTGTTGCGGCCAGGTCACAAGAAAGCGAGTTGAAGAAAGGAGCTCAGGGGCACTGTAATTCACAAACCTGCAGAGTTATAAATGACAGCTATCGTCCAAAAATAGACTGAACTAAGGCTGCCAAGAGGACTTGAAAGCGGGGCAGAATTGCAGGAAACCGATTTCAGGAGGTAGACTGGAATTGCATTGAAAGCATAGGAAAAGAGGCAGAACGTCCGCAATGATGCACTTGGCCAAAAAGGGCGTATGCGTTTTTTCCTGAAAATATTCAGGAAAAAACGCATACGCCCTTTTTGGCCAACCAAGCAAGCTTGCAAAGGAAATCTGCACTACAATGAAGTCTCACTTCCCCCCGGTCAAAAGGGCCATCTGAAAAAAGTGTAAAATCCAGAAAGGCAGGACAGGCCATGGAGAACTGGGAGCCTTGTTATGCTGATGGGCGGGATGTAAATTGCCAACAGACACTCGGGAGAAGTGTATGGTGTTTCCTGAAACATCTAAAAAACAAAGCAACAGAGCCTAGGGCACTGCCACTTATGGTCCTATAGCTTAGGGAAATTAAAATCAAAAAGACACAGCCACCCCAAAGTTTGGGACGACTCTGTTTACAAGAACCTCGTTTACAGTACAAGTTCAACATTGCAGAAAGTGAAAAATGGATAAAGAAGTTGTGGTATTTACTTACAAAGCAATATCACTCAGCAATGAAATCTATGTCATCAGGCCCTTAGCATCACAATGAGTGGATTCAGGTATGATGATTCTAACTGAAATAAGTCACACAGAAAAAGAAACATCATAAGATATCAGTAATACACGGAATGGAAACTTGGCTACACAGGAACTGAATTACAGAACAGAACAGGGTCTCAAATTTAGAAAACCATCTTATGCTTGCTTAAGGGTAAAGGTGAGTTGGGGTGCTGCATAAAACCAGAGATTGAAATGAGCACAGATAAAGTTCCTTAAGTCAAATATGGAATAGACAAGAGCTACTCCTTGCTCAACGAAATGGACTCAACACCGCATATTAAACGCCTAAGAATGTACCTGACTAGTAAGTATCGTAAAACCTATGGATTGCTATGTCTCCGAAAGAGAATCAAGCATGTGTACAGGGGCATAAACGCAGCAGTGATAGGATTGGAGAGGTTCGGTGAGCAAATGAAGACCCTTTGAAGTCATATTGCATGGTACCCATTACACGGGTCTCAACTCTCCAGGTTTAAGGTATTCTTCCTTCATCTAAAACATGCATGTGGAACCCAAGTATGATCAACCATGTGAACGGGAGACGTGTTCAAATATGTCTCAGTTTTCCTCCCCTGGTACTCGGGTGCAACATTCCAGACGCTTTACTAACACTCTCCCCACTTGGAGAGTCAGCGCCTTTAACCTCCTGTTTGGCCCAGTTTGCAATTTCTGCGGAAGATGAACAGGAATAGCGAGAACCAATGAGAGGCTAGCTGGAGGTGTCTGGACGGGCAAATTTAACTCTCATTTCCCAACAGGAAGAGGAAATAACCAAAGGCTCAGCGTGCCGTACCAGAACCAGCTTAGGGCCTGAAGCCATCCTGCGGTGTTGCGGCCAGGTCACAAGAAAGCGAGTTGAAGAAAGGAGCTCAGGGGCACTGTAATTCACAAACCTGCAGAGTTATAAATGACAGCTATCGTCCAAAAATAGACTGAAGTAAGGCTGCCAAGAGGACTTGAAAGCGGGGCAGAATTGCAGGAAACCGATTTCAGGAGGTAGACTGGAATTGCATTGAAAGCATAGGAAAAGAGGCAGAACGTCCACAATGATGCACTTGGCCAAAAAGGGCGTATGCGTTTTTTCCTGAATATATTCAGGAAAAAACGCATACGCCCTTTTTGGCCAACCAAGCAAGCTTGCAAAGGAAATCTGCACTACAATGAAGTCTCACTTCCCCCCGGTCAAAAGGGCCATCTGAAAAAAGTGTAAAATCCAGAAAGGCAGGACAGGCCATGGAGAACTGGGAGCCTTGTTATGCTGATGGGCGGGATGTAAATTGCCAACAACCACTCGGGAGAAGTGTATGGTGTTTCCTGAAACATCTAAAAAACAAAGCAACAGAGCCTAGGGCACTTCCACTTATGGTCCTATAGCTTAGGGAAATTAAAATCAAAAAGACACAGCCACCCCAAAGTTTGGGACGCCTCCGTTTACAAGAACCTCGTTTACCATACAAGTTCAATATCACAGAAAGTGAAAAATGGATAAAGAACTTGTGGTACTTACGTACAATGCAGTATCACTCAGCAATGAAATCTATGTCATCAGGCCCGTAGCAGCATAATGAGTGGATTCAGGTACGATGATTCTAACTGAAATAAGTCACACAGAAAAAGAAACATCATAAGATATCACTAATACACGGAATGTAAACTTGGCTACACAGGAACTGCATTCCAAAACAGAACAGGGTCTCAAATTTAGAAAACCAACTTATGCTTGCTTAAGGGGAAAGGTGAGTTGGGGTGCTGCATAAAACCAGAGATTGAAATGAGCACAGATAAAGTTCCTTAAGCCAAATATGGAATAGACAAGAGCTACTCCTTGCTCAACGAAATGGACTCAACACCGCATATTAAACGCCTAAGAATGTACCTGACTAGTAAGTATCTTAAAACCTATGGATTGCTATGTCTCCAAAAGAGAATCAAGCGTGTGTACAGGGGCATAAACGCAGCAGTGATAGGATTGGAGAGGTTTGGTGAGCAAATGAAGACCCTTTGAAGTCATATTGCATGGTACCCATTCCACGGGTTTCAACTACCCAGGTTTTAGGTATTCTTCCTTCAGCTAAAACATGCATGTGGAACCCGGAGTATGATCAACCATGTGATCGGGAGACGTGTTCAAATATGTCTCAGTTTTCCTCCCCTGGTACTCGGGTGCAACATTCCAGACGCTTTACTAACACTCTCCCCACTTGGAGAGTCAGCGCCTTTATCCTCCTGTTTGGCACAGTTTGCAATTTCTGCGGAAGATGAACAGGAATAGCGAGAACCAATGAGAGGCTAGCTGGAGGTGTCTGGACGGGCAAATTTAACTCTCATTTCCCAACATGAAGAGGAAATAACCAAAGGCTCAGCGTTCCGTGCCGGAACCAGATTAGGGCCTGAAGCCATCCTGCGGTGTTGCGGCCAGCTCAAAAGAAACCGAGTTGAAGAAAGGAGCTCAGGGGCACTGTAATTCACAAACCTGCAGAGTTATAAATGACAGCTATCATCCAAAAATAGACTGAAGTAAGGCTGCCAAGAGGACTTGAAAGCGGGGCAGAATTGCAGGAAACCGATTTCAGGAGGTAGACTGGAATTGCATTGAAAGCATAGGAAAAGAGGCAGAACGTCCACAATGATGCACTTGGCCAAAAAGGGCGTATGCGTTTTTTCCTGAATATATTCAGGAAAAAACGCATACGCCCTTTTTGGCCAACCAAGCAAGCTTGCAAAGGAAATCTGCACTACAATGAAGTCTCACTTACCCCCGGTCAAAAGGGCCATCTGAAAAAAGTGTAAAATCCAGAAAGGCAGGACAGGCCATGGAGAACTGGGAGCCTTGTTATGCTGATGGGCGGGTTGTAAATTGCCAACAACCACTCGGGAGAAGTGTATGGTGTTTCCTGAAACATCTAAAAATCAAAGCAACAGAACCTAGGGCACTTCCACTTATGGTCCTATAGCTTAGGGAAATTAAAATCAAAAAGACACAGCCACCCCAAAGTTTGGAACGGCTCTGTTTACAAGAACCTCGTTTACAGTACAAGTTCAACATCGCAGAAAGTGAAAAATGGATAAAGAAGTTGTGGTATTTACTTACAAAGCAATATCACTCAGCAATGAAATCTGTGTCATCAGGCCCTTAGCAGCACAATGAGTGGATTCAGGTATGATGATTCTAACTGAAATAAGTCACACAGAAAAAGAAACATCATAAGATATCAGTAATACACGGAATGTAAACTTGGCTACACAGGAACTGAATTACAGAACAGAACAGGGTCTCAAATTTAGAAAACCAACTTATTCTTGCTTAAGGGTAAAGGTGAGTTGGGGTGCTGCATAAAACCAGAGATTGAAATGAGCACAGATAAAGTTCCTTAAGCCAAATATGGAATAGACAAGAGCTACTCCTTGCTCAACGAAATGGACTCAACACCCCATATTAAACGCCTAAGAATGTACCTGACTAGTAAGTATCTTAAAACCTATGGATTGCTATGTCTCCGAAAGAGAATCAAGCATGTGTACAGGGGCATACACGCAGCAGTGATAGGATTGGAGAGGTTCGGTGAGCAAATGAAGACCCTTTGAAGTCATATTGCATGGTACCCATTCCACGGGTCTCAACTACCCAGGTTTAAGGTATTCTTCCTTCAGCTAAAACATGCATGTGGAACCTAGAGTATGATCAACCATGTGATCAGGAGACGTGTTCAAATATGTCTCAGTTTTCCTCCCCTGGTACTCGGGTGCAACATTCCAGACGCTTTACTAACACTCTCCCCACTTGGAGAGTCAGTCCCTTTAACCTCCTGTTTGGCCCAGTTTGCAATTTCTGCGGAAGATGAACAGGAATAGCGAGAACCAATGAGAGGCTAGCTGGAGGTGTCTGGATGGGCAAATTTAACTCTCATTTCCCACCAGGAAGAGGAATTAACCAAAGGCTCAGAATGCCGGGCCGGAACCAGATTAGGGCCTGAAGCCATCCTGCGGTGTTGCGGCCAGGTCACAAGAAAGCGAGTTGAAGAAAGGAGCTCAGGGGCACTGTAATTCACAAACCTGCAGAGTTATAAATGACAGCTATCGTCCAAAAATAGACTGAAGTAAGGCTGCCAAGAGGACTTGAAAGCGGGGCAGAATTGCAGGAAACCGATTTCAGGAGGTAGACTGGAATTGCATTGAAAGCATAGGAAAAGAGGCAGAACGTCCACAATGATGCACTTGGCCAAAAAGGGCGTATGCGTTTTTTCCTGAATATATTCAGGAAAAAACGCATACGCCCTTTTTGGCCAACCAAGCAAGCTTGCAAAGGAAATCTGCACTACAATGAAGTCTCACTTCCCCCCGGTCAAAAGGGCCATCTGAAAAAAGTGTAAAATCCAGAAAGGCAGGACAGGCCATGGAGAACTGGGAGCCTTGTTATGCTGATGGGCGTGATGTAAATTGCCAACAGACACTCGGGAGAAGTGTATGGTGTTTCCTGAAACATCTAAAAAACAAAGCAACAGAGCCTAGGGCACTGCCACTTATGGTCCTATAGCTTAGGGAAATTAAAATCAAAAAGACACAGCCACCCCAAAGTTTGGGACGCCTCTGTTTACAAGAACCTCGTTTACAGTTCAAGTTCAACATCGCAGAAAGTGAAAAATGGATAAAGAAGTTGTGGTATTCACTTACAAAAAAATATCACTCAGCAATGAAATCTATGTCATCAGGCCTTTAGCATCACAATGAGTGGATTCAGGTATGATGATTCTAACTGAAATAAGTCACACAGAAAAAGAAACACCATAAGATATCAGTAATACACGGAATGTAAACTTGGCTACACAGGAACTGAATTACAGAACAGAACAGGGTCTCAAATTTAGAAAACCAACTTATGCTTGCTTAAGGGTAAAGGTGAGTTGGGGTGCTGCATAAAACCAGAGATTGAAATGAGCACAGATAAAGTTCCTTAAGTCAAATATGGAATAGACAAGAGCTACTCCTTGCTCAACGAAATGGACTCAACACCGCATATTAAACGCCTAAGAATGTACCTGACTAGTAAGTATCGTAAAACCTATGGATTGCTATGTCTCCAAAAGAGAATCAAGCATGTGTACAGGGGCATAAACGCAGCAGTGATAGGATTGGAGAGGTTCGGTGAGCAAATGAAGACCCTTTGAAGTCATATTGCATGGTACCCATTCCACGGGTCTCAACTCTCCAGGTTTAAGGTATTCTTCCTTCAGCTAAAACATGCATGTGGAACCCAAGTATGATCAACCATGTGAACGGGAGACGTGTTCAAATATGTCTCAGTTTTCCTCCCCTGGTACTCGGGTGCAACATTCCAGACGCTTTACTAACACTCTCCCCACTTGGAGAGTCAGCGCCTTTAACCTCCTGTTTGGCCCAGTTTGCAATTTCTGTGGAAGATGAACAGGAATAGCGAGAACCAATGAGAGGCTAGCTGGAGGTGTCTGGACGGGCAAATTTAACTCTCATTTCCCACCAGGAAGAGGAATTAACCAAAGGCTCAGCATGCCGGGCCGGAACCAGATTAGGGCCTGAGAAGGCATCCTGCGGTGTTGCGGCCAGGTCACAAGAAAGCGAGTTGAAGAAAGGAGCTCAGGGGCACTGTAATTCACAAACCTGCAGAGTTATAAATGACAGCTATCGTCCAAAAATAGACTGAAGTAAGGCTGCCAAGAGGACTTGAAAGCGGGGCAGAATTGCAGGAAACCGATTTCAGGAGGTAGACTGGAATTGCATTGAAAGCATAGGAAAAGAGGCAGAATGTCCACAATGATGCACTTGGCCAAAAAGGGCGTATGCGTTTTTTCCTGAATATATTCAGGAAAAAACGCATACGCCCTTTTTGGCCAACCAAGCAAGCTTGCAAAGGAAATCTGCACTACAATGAAGTCTCACTTCCCCCCGGTCAAAAGGGCCATCTGAAAAAAGTGTAAAATCCAGAAATGCAGGACAGGCCATGGAGAACTGGGAGCCTTGTTATGCTGATGGGCGGGATGTAAATTGCCAACAACCACTCGGGAGAAGTGTATGGTGTTTCCTGAAACATCTAAAAAACAAAGCAACAGAGCCTAGGGCACTTCCACTTATGGTCCTATAGCTTAGGGAATTTAAAATCAAAAAGACACAGCCACCCCAAAGTTTGGAACGGCTCTGTTTACAAGAACCTCGTTTACAGTACAAGTTCAACATCGCAGAAAGTGAAAAATGGATAAAGAAGTTGTGGTATTTACTTACAAAGCAATATCACTCAGCAATGAAATCTGTGTCATCAGGCCCTTAGCAGCACAATGAGTGGATTCAGGTATGATGATTCTAACTGAAATAAGTCACACAGAAAAAGAAACATCATAAGATATCAGTAATACACGGAATGGAAACTTGGCTACACAGGAACTGAATTACAGAACAGAACAGGGTCTCAAATTTAGAAAACCAACTTATTCTTGCTTAAGGGGAAAGGTGAGTTGGGGTGCTGCATAAAACCAGAGATTGAAATGAGCACAGATAAAGTTCCTTAAGCCAAATATGGAATAGACAAGAGCTACTCCTTGCTCAAAGAAATGGACTCAACACCGCATATTAAACGCCTAAGAATGTACCTGACTTGTAAGTATCTTAAAACCTATGGATTGCTATGTCTCCAAAAGAGAATCAAGCATGTGTACAGGGGCATAAACGCAGCAGTGATAGGATTGGAGAGGTTCGGTGAGCAAATGAAGACCCTTTGAAGTCATATTGCATGGTACCCATTCCTCGGGTTTCAACTACCCAGGTTTAAGGTATTCTTCCTTCAGCTAAAACATGCATGTGGAACCTAGAGTATGATCAACCATGTGATTGGGAGACGTGTTCAAATATGTCTCAGTTTTCGTACCCTGGTACTCGGGTGCAACATTCCAGACGCTTTACTAACACTCTCCCCACTTGGAGAGTCAGTCCCTTTAACCTCCTGTTTGGCCCAGTTTGCAATTTCTGCGGAAGATGAACAGGAAGAGCGAGAACCAATGGAGACTAGCTGGAGGTGTCTGGACGGGCAAATTTAACTCTCATTTCCTACCAGGAAGAGGAATTAACCAAAGGCTCAGCGTGCCGTGCCGGAACCAGATTAGGGCCTGAAGCCATCCTGCGGTTTTGCGGCCGGGTCACAAGAAAGAGAGTTGAAGAAAGGAGCTCAGGGGCACTGTAATTCACAAACCTGCAGAGTTATAAATGACAGCTATCGTCCAAAAATAGACTGAAGTAAGGCTGCCAAGAGGACTTGAAAGCGGGGCAGAATTGCAGGAAACCGATTTCAGGAGGTAGACTGGAATTGCATTGAAAGCATAGGAAAAGAGGCAGAACGTCCACAATGATGCACTTGGCCAAAAAGGGCGTATGCGTTTTTTCCTGAATATATTCAGGAAAAAACGCATACGCCCTTTTTGGCCAACCAAGCAAGCTTGCAAAGGAAATCTGCACTACAATGAAGTCTCAATTCCCCCCGGTCAAAAGGGCCATCTGAAAAAAGTGTAAAATCCAGAAAGGCAGGACAGGCCATGGAGAACTGGGAACCCTGTTATGCTGAAGGGCGGGATGTAAATTGCCAACAACCACTCGGGAGAAGTGTATGGTGTTTCCTGAAACATCTAAAAAACAAAGCAACAGAGCCTAGGGCACTTCCACTTATGGTCCTATAGCTTAGGGAAATTAAAATCAAAAAGACACAGCCACCCCAAAGTTTGGGACGCCTCTGTTTACAAGAACCTCGTTTACAGTACAAGTTCAACATCGCAGAAAGTGAAAAATGGATAAAGAACTTGTGGTATTTACTTACAATGCACTATCACTCAGCAATGAAATCTGTGTCATCAGGCCATTAGCAGCACAATGAGTGGATTCAGGTATGATGATTCTAACTGAAATAAGTCACACAGAAAAAGAAACATCATAAGATATCAGTAATACACAGAATGTAAACTTGGCTACACAGGAACTGAATTACAGAACAGAACAGGGTCTCAAATTTAGAAAACCAACTTATGCTTGCTTAAGGGGAAAGGTGAGTTGGGGTGCTGCATAAAACCAGAGATTGAAATGAGCACAGATAAAGTTCCTTAAGCCAAATATGGAATAGACAAGAGCTACTCCTTGCTCAACGAAATGGACTCAACACCGCATATTAAACGTCTAAGAATGTACCTGACTTGTAATTATCTTAAAACCTATGGATTGCTATGTCTCCGAAAGAGAATCAAGCATTTGTAGAGGGGCATAAACGCAGCAGTGATAGGATTGGAGAGGTTCAGTGAGCAAATGAAGACCCTTTGAAGTCATATTGCATGGTACCCATTCCACGGGTTTCAACTACCCAGGTTTAAGGTATTCTTCCTTCAGCTAAAACATGCATGTGGAACCTAGAGTATGATCAACCATGTGATCGGGAGACGTGTTCAAATATGTCTCAGTTTTCGTACCCTGGTACTCGGGTGCAACATTCCAGACGCTTTACTAACACTCTCCCTACTTGGAGAGTCAGTGCCTTTAACCTCCTGTTTGCCCCAGTTTGCAATTTCTGCGGAAGATGAACAGGAATAGCGAGAACCAATGAGAGACTAGCTGGAGGTGTCTGGACGGGCAAATTTAACTCTCATTTCCCACCAGGAAGAGGAATTAACCAAAGGCTCAGCGTGCCGTGCCGGAACCAGATTAGGGCCTGAAGCCATCCTGCGGTGTTGCGGCCAGCACACAAGAAAGCGAGTTGAAGAAAGGAGCTCAGGGGCACTGTAATTCACAAAACTGCGGAGTTATAAATGACAGCTATCGTCCAAAAATATACTGAAGTAAGGCTGCCAAGAGGACTTGAAAGTGGGGCAGAATTGCAGGAAACCGATTTCAGGAGGTAGACTGGAATTGCATTGAAAGCATAGGAAAAGAGGCAGAACGTCCACAATGATGCACTTGGCCAAAAAGGGCGTATGCGTTTTTTCCTGAATATATTCAGGAAAAAACGCATACGCCCTTTTTGGCCAACCAAGCAAGCTTGCAAAGGAAATCTGCACTACAATGAAGTCTCACTTCCCCCCGGTCAAAAGGGCCATCTGAAAAAAGTGTAAAATCCAGAAAGGCAGGACAGGCCATGGAAAACTGGGAGCCTTGTTATGCTGATGGGCGGGATGTAAATTGCCAACAACCACTCGGGAGAAGTGTATGGTGTTTCCTGAAACATCTAAAAAACAAAGCAACAGAGCCTAGGGCACTTCCACTTATGGTCCTATAGCTTAGGGAAATTAAAATCAAAAAGACACAGCCACCCCAAAGTTTGGGACGCCTCTGTTTACAAGAACCTCGTTTACAGTACAAGTTCAACATCGCAGAAAGTGAAAAATGGATAAAGAAGATGTGGTATTTACTTACAAAGCAATATCACTCAGCAATGAAATCTGTGTCATCAGGCCCTTAGCAGCACAATGAGTGGATTCAGGTATGATGATTCTAACTGAAGTAAGTCACACAGAAAAAGAAACATCATAAGATATCAGTAATACACGGAATGGAAACTTGGCTACACAGGAACTGAATTACAGAACAGAACAGGGTCTCAAATTTAGAAAACCAACTTATGCTTGCTTAAGGGTAAAGGTGAGTTGGGGTGCTGCATAAAACCAGAGATTGAAATGAGCGCAGATAAAGTTCCTTAAGCCAAATATGGAATAGACAAGAGCTACTCCTTGCTCAACGAAATGGACTCAACACCCCATATTAAACGCCTAAGAATGTACCTGACTAGTAAGTATCTTAAAACCTATGGATTGTTAAGTCTCCGAAAGAGAATCAAGCATGTGTACAGGGGCATAAACGCATCAGTGATAGGATTGGAGAGGTTCGGTGAGCAAATGAAGACCCTTTGAAGTCATATTGCGTGGTTCCCATTACACGGGTCTTAACTCTCCAGGTTTAAGGTATTCTTCCTTCAGCTAAAACATGCATGTGGAACCCAAGTATGATCAACCATGTGAACGGGAGACGTGTTCAAATATGTCTCAGTTTTCCTCCCCTGGTACTCGGGTGCAACATTCCAGACGCTTTACTAACACTCTCCCCACTTGGAGAGTCAGCGCCTTTAACCTCCTGTTTGGCCCAGTTTGCAATTTCTGCGGAAGATGAACAGGAATAGCGAGAACCAATGAGAGACTAGCTGGAGGTGTCTGGACGGGCAAATTTAACTCTCATTTCCCACCAGGAAGAGGAAATAACCAAAGGCTCAGCGTGCCGTTGCGGAACCAGATTAGGGCCTGAAGCCATCCTGCGGTGTTGCGGCCAGCTCACAAGAAAGCGAGTTGATGAAAGGAGCTCAGGGGCACTGTAATTCACAAACCTGCAGAGTTATAAATGACAGCTATCGTCCAAAAATAGACTGAAGTAAGGCTGCCAAGAGGACTTGAAAGCGGGGCAGAATTGCAGGAAACCGATTTCAGGAGGTAGACTGGAATTGCATTGAAAGCATAGGAAAAGAGGCAGAACGTCCACAATGATGCACTTGGCCAAAAAGGGCGTATGCGTTTTTTCCTGAATATATTCAGGAAAAAACGCATACGCCCTTTTTGGCCAACCAAGCAAGCTTGCAAAGGAAATCTGCACTACAATGAAGTCTCACTTCCCCCTGGTCAAAAGGGACATCTAAAAAACTGTAAAATCCAGAAAGGCAGGACAGGCCATGGAGAACTGGGAGCCTTGTTATGCTGATGGGCGGGATGTAAATTGCCAACAACCACTTGGGAGAAGTGTATGGTGTTTCCTGAAACATCTAAAAAACAAAGCAACAGAACCTAGGGCACTTCCACTTATGGTCCTATAGCTGAGGGAAATTAAAATCAAAAAGACACAGCCACCCCAAAGTTTGGGACGCCTCTGTTTACAAGAACCTCTTTTACAGTACAAGTTCAACATCGCAGAAAGTGAAAAATGGATAAAGAACTTGTGGTATTTACTTACAATGCACTATCACTCAGCAATGAAATCTGTGTCATCAGGCCCTTAGCAGCACAATGAGTGGATTCAGGTATGATGATTCTAACTGAAATAAGTCACACAGAAAAATAAACATCATAAGATATCAGTAATACACGGAATGGAAACTTGGCTACACAGGAACTGAATTACAGAACAGAACAGGGTCTCAAATTTAGAAAACCAACTTATGCTTGCTTAAGGGTAAAGGTGAGTTGGGGTGCTGCATAAAACCAGAGGTTGAAATGAGCACAGATAAAGGTGCTTAAGCCAAATATGAAATAGACAAGAGCTACTCCTTGCTCAACGAAATGGACTCCACACCCCATATTAAATGCCTAAGAATGTACCTGACTTGTAAGTATCTTAAAACCTATGGATTGCTATGTCTCCAAAAGAGAATCAAGCATGTGTACAGGGGCATAAACGCAGCAGTGATAGGATTGGAGAGGTTCGGTGAGCAAATGAAGACCCTTTGAAGTCATATTGCATGGTACCCATTCCACGGGTTTCAACTACCCAGGTTTAAGGTATTCTTCCTTCAGCTAAAACATGCATGTGGAACCTAGAGTATGATCAACCATGTGATCGGGAGACGTGTTCAAATATGTCTCAGTTTTCCTCCCCTGGTACTCGGGTGCAACATTCCAGACGCTTTACTAACACTCTCCCGACTTGGAGAGTCAGTCCCTTTAACCTCCTGTTTGGCCCAGTTTGCAATTTCTGCGGAAGATGAACAGGAATAGCGAGAACCAATGGAGACTAGCTGGAGGTGTCTGGACGGGCAAATTTAACTCTCATTTCCTACCAGGAAGAGGAATTAACCAAAGGCTCAGCGTGCCATGCTAGAACCAGATTAGGGCCTGAAGCCATCCTGCGGTGTTGCGGCCAGCTCAAAAGAAAGCGAGTTGAAGAAAGGAGCTCAGGGGCACTGTAATTCACAAACCTGCAGAGTTATAAATGACAGCTATCGTCCAAAAATAGACTGAAGTAAGGCTGCCAAGAGGACTTGAAAGCGGGGCAGAATTGCAGGAAACCGATTTCAGGAGGTAGACTGGAATTGCACTGAAAGCATAGGAAAAGAGGCAGAACGTCCACAATGATGCACTTGGCCAAAAAGGGCGTATGCGTTTTTTCCTGAATATATTCAGGAAAAAACGCATACGCCCTTTTTGGCCAACCAAGCAAGCTTGCAAAGGAAATCTGCACTACAATGAAGTCTCACTTCCCCCCGGTCAAAAGGGCCATCTGAAAAAAGTGTAAAATCCAGAAAGGCAGGACAGGCCATGGAGAACTGGGAGCCTTGTTATGCTGATGGGCGGGATGTAAATTGCCAACAACCACTCGGGAGAAGTGTATGGTGTTTCCTGAAACATCTAAAAAACAAAGCAACAGAGCCTAGGGAACTGCCACTTATGGTCCTATAGCTTAGGGAAATTAAAATCAAAAAGACACAGCCACCCCAAAGTTTGGGACGCCTCTGTTTACAAGAACCTCGTTTACAGTACAAGTTCAACATCGCAGAAAGTGAAAAATGGATAAAGAAGTTGTGGTATTTACTTACAAAGCAATATCACTCAGCAATGAAATCTATGTCATCAGGCCCTTAGCATCACAATGAGTGGATTCAGGTATGATGATTCTAACTGAAATAAGTCACACAGAAAAAGAAACATCATAAGATATCAGTAATACACGGAATGTAAACTTGGCTACACAGGAACTGAATTACAGAACAGAACAGGGTCTCAAATTTAGAAAACCAACTTATGCTTGCTTAAGGGTAAAGGTGAGTTGGGGTGCTGCATAAAACCAGAGATTGAAATGAGCACAGATAAAGTTCCTTAAGTCAAATATGGAATAGACAAGAGCGACTCCTTGCTCAACGAAATGGACTCAACACCGCATATTAAACGCCTAAGAATGTACCTGACTAGCAAGTATCTTAAAACCTATGGATTGCTATGTCTCCGAAAGAGAATCAAGCATGTGTACAGGGTCATAAACGCAGCAGTGATAGGATTGGAGAGGTTCGGTGAGCAAATGAAGACCCTTTGAAGTCATATTGCATGGTACCCATTACACGGGTCTCAACTCTCCAGGTTTAAGGTATTCTTCCTTCAGCTAAAACATGCATGTGGAACCTAGAGTATGATCAACCATGTGATCGGGAGACGTGTTCAAATATGTCTCAGTTTTCCTCCCCTGGTACTCGGGTGCAACATTCCAGACGCTTTACTAACACTCTCCCCACTTGGAGAGTCAGTCCCTTTAACCTCCTGTTTGGCCCAGTTTGCAATTTCTGCGGAAGATGAACAGGAATAGCGAGAACCAATGAGAGGCTAGCTGGAGGTGTCTGGACGGGCAAATTTAACTCTCATTTCCCACCAGGAAGAGGAATTAACCAAAGGCTCAGTGTGCCGGGCCGGAACCAGATTAGGGCCTGAAGCCATCCTGCGGTGTTGCGGCCAGGTCACAAGAAAGCGAGTTGAAGAAAGGAGCTCAGGGGCACTGTAATTCACAAACCTGCAGAGTTATAAATGACAGCTATCGTCCAAAAATAGACTGAAGTAAGGCTGCCAAGAGGACTTGAAAGCGGGGCAGAATTGCAGGAAACCGATTTCAGGAGGTAGACTGGAATTGCATTGAAAGCATAGGAAAAGAGGCAGAACGTCCACAATGATGCACTTGGCCAAAAAGGGCGTATGCGTTTTTTCCTGAATATATTCAGGAAAAAACGCATACGCCCTTTTTGGCCAACCAAGCAAGCTTGCAAAGGAAATCTGCACTACAATGAAGTCTCACTTCCCCCCGGTCAAAAGGGCCATCTGAAAAAAGTGTAAAATCCAGAAAGGCAGGACAGGCCATGGAGAACTGGGAGCCTTGTTATGCTGATGGGCGGGATGTAAATTGCCAACAGACACTCGGGAGAAGTGTATGGTGTTTCCTGAAACATCTAAAAAACAAAGCAACACAGCCTAGGGCACTGCCACTTATGGTCCTATAGCTTAGGGAATTTAAAATCAAAAAGACACAGCCACCCCAAAGTTTGGGACGCCTCTGTTTACAAGAACCTCGTTTACAGTACAAGTTCAACATCGCAGAAAGTGAAAAATGGATAAAGAAGTTGTGGTATTTACTTACAAAGCAATATCACTCAGCAATGAAATCTGTGTCATCAGGCCCTTAGCAGCACAATGAGTGGATTCAGGTATGATGATTCTAACTGAAGTAAGTCACACAGAAAAAGAAACATCATAAGATATCAGTAATACACGGAATGTAAACTTGGCTACACAGGAACTGAATTACAGAACAGAACAGGGTCTGAAATTTAGAAAACCAACTTATGCTTGCTTAAGGGTAAAGGTGAGTTGGGGTGCTGCATAAAACCAGAGATTGAAATGAGCACAGATAAAGTTCCTTAAGTCAAATATGGAATAGACAAGAGCTACTCCTTGCTCAACGAAATGGACTCAACACCGCATATTAAACGCCTAAGAATGTACCTGACTAGTAAGTATCTTAAAACCTATGGATTGCTATGTCTCCGAAAGAGAATCAAGCATGTGTACAGGGGCATAAACGCAGCAGTGATAGGATTGGAGAGGTTCGGTGAGCAAATGAAGACCCTTTGAAGTCATATTGCATGGTACCCATTACACGGGTCTTAACTCTCCAGGTTTAAGGTATTCTTCCTTCAGCTAAAACATGCATGTGGAACCCAAGTATGATCAACCATGTGAACGGGAGACGTGTTCAAATATGTCTCAGTTTTCCTCCCCTGGTACTCGGGTGCAACATTCCAGATGCTTTACTAACACTCACCCCACTTGGAGAGTCAGCGCCTTTAACCTCCTGTTTGGCCCAGTTTGCAATTTCTGCGGAAGATGAACAGGAATAGCGAGAACCAATGAGAGACTAGCTGGAGGTGTCTGGACGGGCAAATTTAACTCTCATTTCCCACCAGGAAGAGGAAATAACCAAAGGCTCAGCGTGCCGTGTCGGAACCAAATTAGGGCCTGAAGCCATCCTGCGGTGTTGCGGCCAGGTCACAAGAAAACAAGTTGAAGAAAGGAGCTCAGGGGCACTGTAATTCACAAACCTGCAGAGTTATAAATGACAGCTATCGTCCAAAAATAGACTGAAGTAAGGCTGCCAAGAGGACTTGAATGCGGGGCAGAATTGCAGGAAACCGATTTCAGGAGGTAGACAGGAATTGCATTGAAAGCATAGGAAAAGAGGCAGAACGTCCACAATGATGCACTTGGCCAAAAAGGGCGTATGCGTTTTTTCCTGAATATATTCAGGAAAAAACGCATACGCACTTTTTGGCCAACCAAGCAAGCTTGCAAGGGAAATCTGCACTACAATGAAGTCTCACTTCCCCCCGGTCAAAAGGGCCATCTGAAAAAAGTGTAAAATCCAGAAAGGCAGGACAGGCCATGGAGAACTGGGAGCCTTGTTATGCTGATGGGCGGGATGTAAATTGCCAACAACCACTCGGGAGATGTGTATGGTGTTTCCTGAAACATCTAAAAAACAAAGCAACAGAGCCTAGGGCACTTCCACTTATGGTTCTATAGCTTAGGGAAATTAAAATCAAAAAGACACAGCCACCCCAAAGTTTGGGACGCCTCCGTTTACAAGAACCTCGTTTACCGTACAAGTTCAATATCACAGAAAGTGAAAAATGGATAAAGAACTTGTGGTACTTACGTACAATGCAGTATCACTCAGCAATGAAATCTATGTCATCAGGCCCGTAGCAGCATAATGAGTGGATTCAGGTACGATGATTCTAACTGAAATAAGTCACACAGAAAAAGAAACATCATAAGATATCACTAATACACGGAATGTAAACTTGGCTACACAGGAACTGCATTCCAAAACAGAACAGGGTCTCAAATTTAGAAAACCAACTTATGCTTGCTTAAGGGGAAAGGTGAGTTGGGGTGCTGCATAAAACCAGAGATTGAAATGAGCACAGATAAAGTTCCTTAAGCCAAATATGGACTAGACAAGAGCTACTCCTTGCTCAACGAAATGGACTCAACACCGCATATTAAACGCCTAAGAATGTACCTGACTAGTAAGTATCTTAAAACCTATGGATTGCTATGTCTCCGAAAGAGAATCAAGCATGTGTACAGGGGCATAATCGCAGCAGTGATAGGATTGGAGAGGTTCGGTCAGCAAATGAAGACCCTTTGAAGTCATATTGCATGGTACCCATTCCACGGGTTTCAACTACCCAGGTTTAAGGTATTCTTCCTTCAGCTAAAATTTGCATGTGGAACCCAGAGTATGATCAACCATGTGATCGGGAGACGTGTTCAAATATGTTTCAGTTTTCCTCCCCTGGTACTCAGGTGCAACATTCCAGATGCTTTACTAACACTCTCCCCACTTGGAGAGTCAGCGCCTTTAACCTCCTGTTTGGCACAGTTTGCAATTTCTGCGGAAGTTGAACAGGAATAGCGAGAACCAATGAGAGGCTAGCTGGAGGTGTCTGGACGGGCAAATTTAACTCTCATTTCCCACCAGGAAGAGGAATTAACCAAAGGCTCAGCATGCCGGGCCGGAACCAGATTAGGGCCTGAAGCCATCCTGCGGTGTTGCGGCCAGCTCAAAAGAAAGTGAGTTGAAGAAAGGAGCTCAGGGGCACTGTAATTCACAAACCTGCAGAGTTATAAATGACAGCTATCGTCCAAAAATATACTGAAGTAAGGCTGCCAAGAGGACTTGAAAGCGGGGCAGGATTGCAGGAAACCGATTTCAGGAGGTAGACTGGAATTGCACTGAAAGCATAGGAAAAGAGGCAGAACGTCCACAATGATGCACTTGGCCAAAAAGGGCGTATGCGTTTTTTCCTGAATATATTCAGGAAAAAACGCATACGCCCTTTTTGGCCAACCAAGCAAGCTTGCAAAGGAAATCTGCACTACAATGAAGTCTCACTTCCCCCCGGTCAAAAGGGCCATCTGAAAAAAGTGTAAAATCCAGAAAGGCAGGACAGGCCATGGAGAACTGGGAGCCTTGTTATGCTGATGGGCGGGATGTAAATTGCCAACAGACACTCGGGAGAAGTGTATGGTGTTTCCTGAAACATCTAAAAAACAAAGCAACAGAGCCTAGGGCACTGCCACTTATGGTCCTATAGCTTAGGGAAATTAAAATCAAAAAGACACAGCCACCCCAAAGTTTGGGACGCCTCTGTTTACAAGAACCTCGTTTACAGTACAAGTTCAACATCGCAGAAAGTGAAAAATGGATAAAGAACTTGTGGTATTTACTTACAAAGCAATATCACTCAGCAATGAAATCTATGTCATCAGGCCCTTAGCATCACAATGAGTGGATTCAGGTATGATGATTCTAACTGAAATAAGTCACACAGAAAAAGAAACATCATAAGATATCAGTAATACACGGAATGTAAACTTGGCTACACAGGAACTGAATTACAGAACAGAACAGGGTCTCAAATTTAGAAAACCAACTTATGCTTGCTTAAGGGGAAAGGTGAGTTGGGGTGCTGCATAAAACCAGAGATTGAAATGAGCACAGATAAAGTTCCTTAAGTCAAATATGGAATAGACAAGAGCTACTCCTTGCTCAACGAAATGGACTCAACACCGCATATTAAACGCCTAAGAATGTACCTGACTAGCAAGTATCTTAAAACCTATGGATTGCTATGTCTCCGAAAGAGAATCAAGCATGTGTACAGGGTCATAAACGCAGCAGTGATAGGATTGGAGAGGTTCGGTGAGCAAATGAAGACCCTTTGAAGTCATATTGCATGGTACCCATTACACGGGTCTCAACTCTACAGGTTTAAGGTATTCTTCCTTCAGCTAAAACATGCATGTGGAACCCAAGTATGATCAACCATGTGAACGGGAGACGTGTTCAAATATGTCTCAGTTTTCCTCCCCTGGTACTCGGGTGCAACATTCCAGACGCTTTACTAACACTCTCCCCACTTGGAGAGTCAGTGCCTTTAACCTCCTGTTTGGCCCAGTTTGCAATTTCTGCGGAAGATGAACAGGAATAGCGAGAACTAATGAAAGGCTAGCTGGAGGTGTCTGGACGGGCAAATTTAACTCTCATTTCCCACCAGGAACAGGAAATAACCAAAGGCTCAGCGTGCCGTACCGGAACCAGATTAGGGCCTGAAGCCATCCTGCGGTGTTGCGGTCAGCTCACAAGAAAGCGAGTTGAAGAAAGGAGCTCAGGGGCACTGTAATTCACAAACCTGCAGAGTTATAAATGACAGCTATCGTCCAAAAGTATACTGAAGTAAGGCTGCCAAGAGGACTTGAAAGCGGGGCAGAATTGCAGGAAACCGATTTCAGGAGGTAGACTGGAATTGCATTGAAAGCATAGGAAAAGAGGCAGAACGTCCACAATGATGCACTTGGCCAAAAAGGGCGTATGCGTTTTTTCCTGAATATATTCAGGAAAAAACGCATACGCCCTTTTTGGCCAACCAAGCAAGCTTGCAAAGGAAATCTGCACTACAATGAAGTCTCACTTCCCCCAGGTCAAAAGGGCCATCTGAAAAAAGTGTAAAATCCAGAAAGGCAGGACAGGCCATGGAGAACTGGGAGCCTTGTTATGCTGATGGGCGGGATGTAAATTGCCAACAACCACTCGGGAGAAGTGTATGGTGTTTCCTGAAACATCTAAAAAACAAAGCAAGAGAGCCTAGGGCACTTCCACTTATGGTCCTATAGCTTAGGGAAATTAAAATCAAAAAGACACAGCCACCCCAATGTTTGGAACGGCTCTGTTTACAAGAACCTCGTTTACAGTACAAGTTCAACATCGCAGAAAGTGAAAAATGGATAAAGAAGTTGTGGTATTTACTTACAAAGCAATATCACTCAGCAATGAAATCTGTGTCATCAGGCCCTTAGCAGCACAATGAGTGGATTCAGGTATGATGATTCTAACTGAAATAAGTCACACAGAAAAAGAAACATCATAAGATATCAGTAATACACGGAATGTAAACTTGGCTACACAGGAACTGAATTCCAAAACAGAACAGGGTCTCAAATTTAGAAAACCAACTTATGCTTGCTTAAGGGGAAAGGTGAGTTGGGGTGCTGCATAAAACCAGAGATTGAAATGAGCACAGATAAAGTTCCTTAAGCCAAATATGGAATAGACAAGAGCTACTCCTTGCTCAACGAAATGGACTCAACACCGCATATTAAACGCCTAAGAATGTACCTGACTAGTAAGTATCTTAAAACCTATGGATTGCTATGTCTCCGAAAGAGAATCAAGCATGTGTACAGGGGCATAAACGCAGCAGTGATAGGATTGGAGAGGTTCGGTGAGCAAATGAAGACCCTTTGAAGTCATATTGCATGGTACCCATTCCACGGGTTTCAACTACCCAGGTTTAAGGTATTCTTCCTTCAGCTAAAACATGCATGTGGAACCTAGAGTATGATCAACCATGTGATCGGGAGACGTGTTCAAATATGTCTCAGTTTTCGTACCCTGGTACTCGGGTGCAACATTCCAGACGCTTTACTAACACTCTCCCCACTTGGAGAGTCAGTCCCTTTAACCTCCTGTTTGGCCCAGTTTGCAATTTCTGCGGAAGATGAACAGGAATAGCGAGAACCAATGAGAGGCTAGCTGGAGGTGTCTGGACGGGCAAATTTAACTCTCATTTCCCACCAGGAAGAGGAATTAACCAAACGCTCAGCATGCCGGGCCGGAACCAGATTAGGGCCTGAAGCCATCCTGCGGTGTTGCGGCCAGCTCAAAAGAAAGCGAGTTGAAGAAAGGAGCTCAGGGACACTGTAATTCACAAACCTGCAGAGTTATAAATGACAGCTATCGTCCAAAAATAGACTGAAGTAAGGCTGCCAAGAGGACTTGAAAGCGGGGCAGAATTGCAGGAAACCGATTTCAGGAGGTAGACTGGAATTGCACTGAAAGCATAGGAAAAGAGGCAGAACGTCCACAATGATGCACTTGGCCAAAAAGGGCATATGCGTTTTTTCCTGAATATATTCAGGAAAAAACGCATACGCCCTTTTTGGCCAACCAAGCAAGCTTGCAAAGGAAATCTGCACTACAATGAAGTCTCACTTCCCCCCGGTCAAAAGGGCCATCTGAAAAAAGTGTAAAATCCAGAAAGGCAGGACAGGCCATGGAGAACTGGGAGCCTTGTTATGCTGATGGGCGGGATGTAAATTGCCAACAGACACTCGGGAGAAGTGTATGGTGTTTCCTGAAACATCTAAAAAACAAAGCAACAGAGCCTAGGGCACTGCCACTTATGGTCCTATAGCTTAGGGAAATTAAAATCAAAAAGACACAGCCACCCCAAAGTTTGGGACGCCTCTGTTTACAAGAACCTCGTTTACAGTACAAGTTCAACATCGCAGAAAGTGAAAAATGGATAAAGAACTTGTGGTATTTACTTACAAAGCAATATCACTCAGCAATGAAATCTATGTCATCAGGCCCTTAGCATCACAATGAGTGGATTCAGGTATGATGATTCTAACTGAAATAAGTCACACAGAAAAAGAAACATCATAAGATATCAGTAATACACGGAATGTAAACTTGGCTACACAGGAACTGAATTACAGAACAGAACAGGGTCTGAAATTTAGAAAACCAACTTATGCTTGCTTAAGGGGAAAGGTGAGTTGGGGTGCTGCATAAAACCAGAGATTGAAATGAGCACAGATAAAGTAACTTAAGTCAAATATTGAATAGACAAGAGCTACTCCTTGCTCAACGAAATGGACTCAACACCGCATATTAAACGCCTAAGAATGTACCTGACTAGCAAGTATCTTAAAACCTATGGATTGCTATGTCTCCGAAAGAGAATCAAGCATGTGTACAGGGTCATAAACGCAGCAGTGATAGGATTGGAGAGGTTCGGTGAGCAAATGAAGACCCTTTGAAGTCATATTGCATGGTACCCATTACACGGGTCTCAACTCTACAGGTTTAAGGTATTCTTCCTTCAGCTAAAACATGCATGTGGAACCCAAGTATGATCAACCATGTGAAAGGGAGACGTGTTCAAATATGTCTCAGTTTTCCTCCCCTGGTACTCGGGTGCAACATTCCAGACGCTTTACTAACACTCTCCCCACGTGGAGAGTCAGTCCCTTTAACCTCCTGTTTGGCCCAGGTTGCAATTTCTGCGGAAGATGAACAGGAATAGCGAGAACCAATGAAAGGCTAGCTGGAGGTGTCTGGACGGGCAAATTTAACTCTCATTTCCCACCAGGAAGAGGAAATAACCAAAGGCTCAGCGTGCCGTACCGGAACCAGATTAGGGCCTGAAGCCATCCTGCGGTGTTGCGGCCAGCTCACAAGAAAGCGAGTTGAAGAAAGGAGCTCAGGGGCACTGTAATTCACAAACCTGCAGAGTTATAAATGACAGCTATCGTCCAAAAATATACTGAAGTAAGGCTGCCAAGAGGACTTGAAAGCGGGGCAGAATTGCAGGAAACCGATTTCAGGAGGTAGACTGCAATTGCATTGAAAGCATAGGAAAAGAGGCAGAACGTCCACAATGATGCACTTGGCCAAAAAGGGCGTATGCGTTTTTTCCTGAATATATTCAGGAAAAAACGCATACGCCCTTTTTGGCCAACCAAGCAAGCTTGCAAAGGAAATCTGCACTACAATGAAGTCTCACTTCCCCCCGGTCAAAAGGGCCATCTGAAAAAAGTGTAAAATCCAGAAAGGCAGGACAGGCCATAGAGAACTGGGAGCCTTGTTATGCTGATGGGCGGGATGTAAATTGCCAACAACCACTCGGGAGAAGTGTATGGTGTTTCCTGAAACATCTAAAAAACAAAGCAACAGAACCTAGGGCACTTCCACTTATGGTCCTATAGCTTAGGGAAATTAAAATCAAAAACACACAGCCACCCCAAAGTTTGGAACGGCTCTGTTTACAAGAACCTCGTTTACAGTACAAGTTCAACATCGCAGAAAGTGAAAAATGGATAAAGAAGTTGTGGTATTTACTTACAAAGCAATATCACTCAGCAATGAAATCTATGTCATCAGGCCCTTAGCAGCACAATGAGTGGATTCAGGTATGATGATTCTAACTAAAGTAAGTCACACAGAAAAAGAAACATCATAAGATATCAGTAATACACGGAATGTAAACTTGGCTACACAGGAACTGAGTTACAGAACAGAACAGGGACTCAAATTTAGAAAAACAACTTATGCTTGCTTAAGGGGAAAGGTGAGTAGGGGTGCTGCATAAAACCAGAGATTGAAATGAGCACAGATAAAGTTCCTTAAGCCAAATATGGAATAGACAAGAGCTACTCCTTGCTCAACGAAATGGACTCAACACCGCATATTAAACGTCTAAGAATGTACCTGACTTGTAAGTATCTTAAAACCTATGGATTGCTATGTCTCCAAAAGAGAATCAAGCATGTGTACAGGGGCATAAACGCAGCAGTGATAGGATTGGAGAGGTTCGGTGAGCAAATGAAGACCCTTTGAAGTCATATTGCATGGTACCCATTACACGGGTCTCAACTCTCCAGGTTTAAGGTATTCTTCCTTCAGCTAAAACATGCATGTGGAACCCAAGTATGATCAACCATGTGAACGGGAGACGTGTTCAAATATGTCTCAGTTTTCCTCCCCTGGTACTCGGGTGCAACATTCCAGACGCTTTACTAACACTCTCCCCACTTGGAGAGTCAGCGCCTTTAACCTCCTGTTTGGCCCAGTTTGCAATTTCTGCGGAAGATGAACAGGAATAGTGAGAACCAATGAGAGGCTAGCTGGAGGTGTCTGGACGGGCAAATTTAACTCTCATTTCCCACCAGGAAGAGGAAATAACCAAAGGCTCAGCGTGCCGTACCGTAACCAGATTAGGGCCTGAAGCCATCCTGCGGTGTTGCGGCCAGCTCAAAAGAAAGCGAGTTGAAGAAAGGAGCTCAGGGGCACTGTAATTCACAAACCTGCAGAGTTATAAATGACAGCTATCGTCCAAAAATAGACTGAAGTAAGGCTGCCAAGAGGACTTGAAAGCGGGGCAGAATTGCAGGAAACCGATTTCAGGAGGTAGACTGGAATTGCATTGAAAGCATAGGAAAAGAGGCAGAACGTCCACAATGATGCACTTGGCCAAAAAGGGCGTATGCGTTTTTTCCTGAATATATTCAGGAAAAAACGCATACGCCCTTTTTGGCCAACCAAGCAAGCTTGCAAAGGAAATCTGCACTACAATGAAGTCTCACTTCCCCCCGGTCAAAAGGGCCATCTGAAAAAAGTGTAAAATCCAGAAAGGCAGGACAGGCCATGGAGAACTGGGAGCTTTGTTATGCTGATGGGCGGGATGTAAATTGCCAACAGACACTCGGGAGAAGTGTATGGTGTTTCCTGAAACATCTAAAAAACAAAGCAACAGAACCTAGGGCACTTCCACTTATGGTCCTATAGCTTAGGGAAATTAAAATCAAAAAGACACAGCCACCCCAAAGTTTGGAACGGCTCTGTTTACAAGAACCTCGTTTACAGTACAAGTTCAACATCGCAGAAAGTGAAAAATGGATAAAGAAGTTGTGGTATTTACTTACAAAGCAATATCACTCAGCAATGAAATCTGTGTCATCAGGCCCTTAGCAGCACAATGAATGGATTCAGGTATGATGATTCTAACTGAAATAAGTCACACAGAAAAAGAAACATCATAAGATATCAGTAATACACGGAATGTAAACTTGGCTACACAGGAACTGAATTACAGAACAGAACAGGGTCTCAAATTTAGAAAACCAACTTATGCTTGCTTAAGGGGAAAGGTGAGTTGGGGTGCTGCATAAAACCAGAGATTGAAATGAGCACAGATAAAGTTCCTTAAGCCAAATATGGAATAGACAAGAGCTACTCCTTGCTCAACGAAATGGACTCAACACCGCATATTAAATGCCTAAGAATGTACCTGACTAGTAAGTAGCGTAAAACCTATGGATTGCTATGTCTCCGAAAGAGAATCAAGCATGTGTACAGGGTCATAAACGCAGCAGTGATAGGATTGGAGAGGTTCGGTGAGCAAATGAAGACCCTTTGAAGTCATATTGCATGGTACCCATTACACGGGTCTCAACTCTACAGGTTTAAGGTATTCTTCCTTCAGCTAAAACATGCATGTGGAACCCAAGTATGATCAACCATGTGAAAGGGAGACGTGTTCAAATATGTCTCAGTTTTCCTCCCCTGGTACTCGGGTGCAACATTCCAGACGCTTTACTAACACTCTCCCCACGTGGAGAGTCAGTCCCTTTAACCTCCTGTTTGGCCCAGGTTGCAATTTCTGCGGAAGATGAACAGGAATAGCGAGAACCAATGAAAGGCTAGCTGGAGGTGTCTGGACGGGCAAATTTAACTCTCATTTCCCACCAGGAAGAGGAAATAACCAAAGGCTCAGCGTGCCGTACCGGAACCAGATTAGGGCCTGAAGCCATCCTGCGGTGTTGCGGCCAGCTCACAAGAAAGCGAGTTGAAGAAAGGAGCTCAGGGGCACTGTAATTCACAAACCTGCAGAGTTATAAATGACAGCTATCGTCCAAAAATATACTGAAGTAAGGCTGCCAAGAGGACTTGAAAGCGGGGCAGAATTGCAGGAAACCGATTTCAGGAGGTAGACTGCAATTGCATTGAAAGCATAGGAAAAGAGGCAGAACGTCCACAATGATGCACTTGGCCAAAAAGGGCGTATGCGTTTTTTCCTGAATATATTCAGGAAAAAACGCATACGCCCTTTTTGGCCAACCAAGCAAGCTTGCAAAGGAAATCTGCACTACAATGAAGTCTCACTTCCCCCCGGTCAAAAGGGCCATCTGAAAAAAGTGTAAAATCCAGAAAGGCAGGACAGGCCATAGAGAACTGGGAGCCTTGTTATGCTGATGGGCGGGATGTAAATTGCCAACAACCACTCGGGAGAAGTGTATGGTGTTTCCTGAAACATCTAAAAAACAAAGCAACAGAACCTAGGGCACTTCCACTTATGGTCCTATAGCTTAGGGAAATTAAAATCAAAAACACACAGCCACCCCAAAGTTTGGAACGGCTCTGTTTACAAGAACCTCGTTTACAGTACAAGTTCAACATCGCAGAAAGTGAAAAATGGATAAAGAAGTTGTGGTATTTACTTACAAAGCAATATGACTCAGCAATGAAATCTATGTCATCAGGCCCTTAGCAGCACAATGAGTGGATTCAGGTATGATGATTCTAACTAAAGTAAGTCACACAGAAAAAGAAACATCATAAGATATCAGTAATACACGGAATGTAAACTTGGCTACACAGGAACTGAGTTACAGAACAGAACAGGGACTCAAATTTAGAAAAACAACTTATGCTTGCTTAAGGGGAAAGGTGAGTAGGGGTGCTGCATAAAACCAGAGATTGAAATGAGCACAGATAAAGTTCCTTAAGCCAAATATGGAATAGACAAGAGCTACTCCTTGCTCAACGAAATGGACTCAACACCGCATATTAAACGTCTAAGAATGTACCTGACTTGTAAGTATCTTAAAACCTATGGATTGCTATGTCTCCAAAAGAGAATCAAGCATGTGTACAGGGGCATAAACGCAGCAGTGATAGGATTGGAGAGGTTCGGTGAGCAAATGAAGACCCTTTGAAGTCATATTGCATGGTACCCATTACACGGGTCTCAACTCTCCAGGTTTAAGGTATTCTTCCTTCAGCTAAAACATGCATGTGGAACCCAAGTATGATCAACCATGTGAACGGGAGACGTGTTCAAATATGTCTCAGTTTTCCTCCCCTGGTACTCGGGTGCAACATTCCAGACGCTTTACTAACACTCTCCCCACTTGGAGAGTCAGCGCCTTTAACCTCCTGTTTGGCCCAGTTTGCAATTTCTGCGGAAGATGAACAGGAATAGTGAGAACCAATGAGAGGCTAGCTGGAGGTGTCTGGACGGGCAAATTTAACTCTCATTTCCCACCAGGAAGAGGAAATAACCAAAGGCTCAGCGTGCCGTACCGTAACCAGATTAGGGCCTGAAGCCATCCTGCGGTGTTGCGGCCAGCTCAAAAGAAAGCGAGTTGAAGAAAGGAGCTCAGGGGCACTGTAATTCACAAACCTGCAGAGTTATAAATGACAGCTATCGTCCAAAAATAGACTGAAGTAAGGCTGCCAAGAGGACTTGAAAGCGGGGCAGAATTGCAGGAAACCGATTTCAGGAGGTAGACTGGAATTGCATTGAAAGCATAGGAAAAGAGGCAGAACGTCCACAATGATGCACTTGGCCAAAAAGGGCGTATGCGTTTTTTCCTGAATATATTCAGGAAAAAACGCATACGCCCTTTTTGGCCAACCAAGCAAGCTTGCAAAGGAAATCTGCACTACAATGAAGTCTCACTTCCCCCCGGTCAAAAGGGCCATCTGAAAAAAGTGTAAAATCCAGAAAGGCAGGACAGGCCATGGAGAACTGGGAGCTTTGTTATGCTGATGGGCGGGATGTAAATTGCCAACAGACACTCGGGAGAAGTGTATGGTGTTTCCTGAAACATCTAAAAAACAAAGCAACAGAACCTAGGGCACTTCCACTTATGGTCCTATAGCTTAGGGAAATTAAAATCAAAAAGACACAGCCACCCCAAAGTTTGGAACGGCTCTGTTTACAAGAACCTCGTTTACAGTACAAGTTCAACATCGCAGAAAGTGAAAAATGGATAAAGAAGTTGTGGTATTTACTTACAAAGCAATATCACTCAGCAATGAAATCTGTGTCATCAGGCCCTTAGCAGCACAATGAATGGATTCAGGTATGATGATTCTAACTGAAATAAGTCACACAGAAAAAGAAACATCATAAGATATCAGTAATACACGGAATGTAAACTTGGCTACACAGGAACTGAATTACAGAACAGAACAGGGTCTCAAATTTAGAAAACCAACTTATGCTTGCTTAAGGGGAAAGGTGAGTTGGGGTGCTGCATAAAACCAGAGATTGAAATGAGCACAGATAAAGTTCCTTAAGCCAAATATGGAATAGACAAGAGCTACTCCTTGCTCAACGAAATGGACTCAACACCGCATATTAAATGCCTAAGAATGTACCTGACTAGTAAGTAGCGTAAAACCTATGGATTGCTATGTCTCCGAAAGAGAATCAAGCATGTGTACAGGGTCATAAACGCAGCAGTGATAGGATTGGAGAGGTTCGGAGAGCAAATGAAGACCCTTTGAAGTCATATTGCATGGTACCCATTACACGGGTCTCAACTCTACAGGTTTAAGGTATTCTTCCTTCAGCTAAAACATGCATGTGGAACCCAAGTATGATCAACCATGTGAACGGGAGACGTGTTCAAATATGTCTCAGTTTTCCTCCCCTGGTACTCGGGTGCAACATTCCAGACGCTTTACTAACACTCTCCCCACTTGGAGAGTCAGCGCCTTTAACCTCCTGTTTGGCCCAGTTTGCAATTTCTGCGGAAGATGAACAGGAATAGCGAGAACCAATGAGAGACTAGCTGGAGGTGTCTGGACGGGCAAATTTAACTCTCATTTCCCACCAGGAAGAGGAAATAACCAAAGGCTCAGCATGCCGTGCCGGAACCAGATTAGGGCCTGAAGCCATCCTGCGGTGTTGCGGCCAGGTCACAAGAAAGCGAGTTGAAGAAAGGAGCTCAGGGGCACTGTAATTCACAAACCTGCAGAGTTATAAATGAGAGCTATCGTCCAAAAATAGACTGAAGTAAGGCTGCCAAGAGGACTTGAATGCGGGTCAGAATTGCAGGAAACCGATTTCAGGAGGTAGACTGGAATTGCATTGAAAGCATAGGAAAAGAGGCAGAACGTCCACAATGATGCACTTGGCCAAAAAGGGCGTATGCGTTTTTTCCTGAATATATTCAGGAAAAAACGCATACGCCCTTTTTGGCCAACCAAGCAAGCTTGCAAAGGAAATCTGCACTACAATGAAGTCTCACTTCCCCCCGGTCAAAAGGGCCATCTGATAAAAGTGTAAAATCCAGAAAGGCAGGACAGGCCATGGAGAACTGGGAGCCTTGTTATGCTGATGGGCGGGATGTAAATTGCCAACAACCACTCGGGAGAAGTGTATGGTGTTTCCTGAAACATCTAAAAAACAAAGCAACAGAGCCTAGGGCACTTCCACTTATGGTCCTATAGCTTAGGGAAATTAAAATCAAAAACACACAGCCACCCCAAAGTTTGGAACGGCTCTGTTTACAAGAACCTCGTTTACAGTACAAGTTCAACATCGCAGAAAGTGAAAAATGGATAAAGAACTTGTGGTACTTACGTACAATGCAGTATCACTCAGCAATGAAATCTATGTCATCAGGCCCGTAGCAGCATAATGAGTGGATTCAGGTACGATGATTCTAACTGAAATAAGTCACACAGAAAAAGAAACATCATAAGATATCACTAATACACGGAATGTAAACTTGGCTACACAGGAACTGCATTCCAAAACAGAACAGGGTCTCAAATTTAGAAAACCAACTTATGCTTGCTTAAGGGTAAAGGTGAGTTGGGGTGCTGCATAAAACCAGAGATTGAAATGAGCACAGATAAAGTTCCTTAAGCCAAATATGGAATAGACAAGAGCTACTCCTTGCTCAACGAAATGGACTCAACACCGCATATTAAACGCCTAAGAATGTACCTGACTAGTAAGTATCTTAAAACCTATGGATTGCTATGTCTCCGAAAGAGAATCAAGCATGTGTACAGGGGCATAAACGAAGCAGTGATAGGATTGGAGAGGTTCGGTGAGCAAATGAAGACCCTTTGAAGTCATATTGCATGGTACCCATTCCACGGGTTTCAACTACCCAGGTTTTAGGTATTCTTCCTTCAGCTAAAACATGCATGTGGATCCCAAGTATGATCAACCATGTGAACGGGAGACGTGTTCAAATATGTCTCAGTTTTCCTCCCCTGGTACTCGGGTGCAACATTCCAGATGCTTTACTAATACTCTCCCCACTTGGAAAGTCAGCGCCTTTAACCTCCTGTTTGGCCCAGTTTGCAATTTCTGCGGAAGATGAACAAGAATAGCGAGAACCAATGAGAGGCTAGCTGGAGGTGTCTGGACGGGCAAATTTAACTCTCATTTCCCACCAGGAAGAGGAAATAACCAAAGGCTCAGTGTGCCGTGCCGGAACCAGATTAGGGCCTGAAGCCATCCTGCGGTGTTGCGGCCAGGTCACAAGAAAGCGAGTTGAAGAAAGGAGCTCAGGGGCACTGTAATTCACAAACCTGCAGAGTTATAAATGACAGCTATCGTCCAAAAATAGACTGAAGTAAGGCTGCCAAGAGGACTTGAAAGCGGGGCAGAATTGCAGGAAACCGATTTCAGGAGGTAGAATGGAATTGCATTGAAAGCATAGGAAAAGAGGCAGAACGTCCACAATGATGCACTTGGCCAAAAAGGGCGTATGCGTTTTTTCCTGAATATATTCAGGAAAAAACGCATACGCCCTTTTTGGCCAACCAAGCAAACTTGCAAAGGAAATCTGCACTACAATGAAGTCTCACTTCCCCCAGGTCAAAAGGGCCATCTGAAAAAAGTGTAAAATCCAGAAAGGCAGGACAGGACATGGAGAACTGGGAGCCTTGTTATGCTGATGGGCGGGATGTAAATTGCCAACAGCCACTCTGGAGAAGTGTATGGTGTTTCCTGAAACATCTAAAAAACAAAGCAACAGAGCCTAGTGCACTTCCACTTATGGTCCCATAGCTTAGGGAAATTAAAATCAAAAAGACACAGCCACCCCAAAGTTTGGAACGGCTCTGTTTACAAGAACCTCGTTTACAGTACAAGTTCAACATCGCAGAAAGTGAAAAATGGATAAAGAAGTTGTGGTATTTACTTACAAAGCAATATCACTCAGCAATGAAATCTGTGTCATCAGGCCCTTAGCAGCACAATGAGTGGATTCAGGTATGATGATTCTAACTGAAATAAGTCACACAGAAAAAGAAACATCATAAGATATCAGTAATACACGGAATGTAAACTTGGCTACACAGGAACTTCATTCCAAAATAGAACAGGGTCTCAAATTTAGAAAACCAACTTATGCTTGCTTAAGGGTAAAGGTGAGTTGGGGTGCTGCATAAAACCAGAGATTGAAATGAGCACAGATAAAGTTCCTTAAGCCAAATATGGAATAGACAAGAGCTACTCCTTGCTCAATTAAATGGACTCAACACCGCATATTAAACGCCTAAGAATGTACCTGACTAGTAAGTATCTTAAAACCTATGGATTGCTATGTCTCCGAAAGAGAATCAAGCATGTGTACAGGGTCATAAACGCAGCAGTGATAGGATTGGAGAGGTTCAGTGAGCAAATGAAGACCCTTTGAAGTCATATTGCATGGTACCCATTCCACGGGTTTCAACTACCCAGATTTTAGGTATTCTTCCTTCAGCTAAAACATGCATGTGGAACCCAGAGTATGATCAACCATGTGATCAGGAGAAGTGTTCAAATATGTCTCAGTTTTCCTCCCCTGGTACTCGGGTGCAACATTCCAGACGCTTTACTAACATTCTCCCCACTTGGAGAGTCAGCGCCTTTAACCTCCTGTTTGGCCCATTTGCAATTTCTGCGGAAGATGAACAGGAATAGCGAGAACCAATGAGAGGCTAGCTGGAGGTGTCTGGACGGGCAAATTTAACTCTCATTTCCCACCAGGAAGAGGAAATAACCAAAGGCTCAGTGTGCCGTACCGGAACCAGATTAGGGCCTGAAGCCATCCTGCGGTGTTGCGGCCAGGTCACAAGAAAGCGAGTTGAAGAAAGGAGCTCAGGGGCACTGTAATTCACAAACCTGCAGAGTTATAAATGACAGCTATCGTCCAAAAATAGACTGAAGTAAGGCTGCCAAGAGGACTTGAAAGTGGGGCAGAATTGCAGGAAACCGATTTCAGGAGGTAGACTGGAATTGCACTGAAAGCATAGGAAAAGAGGCAGAACGTCCACAATGATGCACTTGGCCAAAAAGGGCGTATGCGTTTTTTCCTGAATATATTCAGGAAAAAACGCATATGCCCTTTTTGGCCAACCAAGCAAGCTTGCAAAGGAAATCTGCACTACAATGAAGTCTCACTTCCCCCCGGTCAAAAGGGCCATCTGAAAAAAGTGTAAAATCCAGAAAGGCAGGACAGGCCATGGAGAACTGGGAGCCTTGTTATGCTGATGGGCGGGATGTAAATTGCCAACAACCACTCGGGAGAAGTGTATGGTGTTTCCTGAAACATCTAAAAAACAAAGCAAAAGAGCCTAGGGCACTTCCACTTATGGTCCTATAGCTTAGGGAAATTAAAATCAAAAAGACACAGCCACCCCAAAGTTTGGGACGCCTCCGTTTACAAGAACCTCGTTTACCGTACAAGTTCAATATCACAGAAAGTGAAAAACGGATAAAGAACTTGTGGTACTTACGTACAATGCAGTATCACTCAGCAATGAAATCTATGTCATCAGGCCCTTAGCAGCACAATGAGTGGATTCAGGTATGATGATTCTAACTGAAATAAGTCACACAGAAAAAGAAACATCATAAGATATCAGTAATACACGGAATGGAAACTTGGCTACACAGGAACTGAATTACAGAACAGAACAGGGTCTCAAATTTAGAAAACCAACTTATTCTTGCTTAAGGGTAAAGGTGAGTTGGGGTGCTGCATAAAACCAGAGATTGAAATGAGCACAGATAAAGTTCCTTAAGCCAAATATGGAATAGACAAGAGCTACTCCTTGCTCAACGAAATGGACTCAACACCGCATATTAAACGCCTAAGAATGTACCTGACTTGTAAGTATCTTAAAACCTATGGATTGCTATGTCTCCGAAAGAGAATCAAGCATGTGTACAGGGGCATAAACGCAGCAGTGATAGGATTGGAGAGGTTCGGTGAGCAAATGAAGACCCTTTGAAGTCATATTGCATGGTACCCATTCCACGGGTTTCAACTACCCAGGTTTAAGGTATTCTTCCTTCAGCTAAAACATGCATGTGGAACCTAGAGTATGATCAACCATGTGATCGGGAGACGTGTTCAAATATGTCTCAGTTTTCCTCCCCTGGTACTCGGGTGCAACATTCCAGACGCTTTACTAACACTCTCCCCACTTGGAGAGTCAGTCCCTTTAACCTCCTGTTTGGCCCAGTTTGCAATTTCTGCGGAAGATGAACAGGAATAGCGAGAACCAATGAGAGGCTAGCTGGAGGTGTCTGGACGGGCAAATTTAACTCTCATTTCCCACCAGGAAGAGGAATTAACCAAAGACTCAACATGCCGGGCCGGAACCAGATTAGGGCCTGAAAACATCCTGCGGTGTTGTGGCCAGGTCACAAGAAAGCGAGTTGAAGAAAGGAGCTCAGGGGCACTGTAATTCACAAACCTGCAGAGTTATAAATGACAGCTATCGTCCAAAAATAGACTGAAGTAAGGCTGCCAAGAGGACTTGAAAGCGGGGCAGAATTGCAGGAAACCGATTTCAGGAGGTAGACTGGAATTGCATTGAAAGCATAGGAAAAGAGGCAGAACGTCCACAATGATGCACTTGGCCAAAAAGGGCGTATGCGTTTTTTCCTGAATATATTCAGGAAAAAACGCATACGCCCTTTTTGGCCAACCAAGCAAGCTTGCAAAGGAAATCTGCACTACAATGAAGTCTCACTTCCCCCCGGTCAAAAGAGCCATCTGAAAAAAGTGTAAAATCCAGAAAGGCAGGACAGGCCATGGAGAACTGGGAGCCTTGTTATGCTGATGGGCGGGATGTAAATTGCCAACAGACACTCGGGAGAAATGTATGGTGTTTCCTGAAACATCTAAAAAACAAAGCAACAGAGCCTAGGGCACTGCCACTTAAGGTCCTATAGCTTAGGGAAATTAAAATCAAAAAGACACAGCCACCCCAAAGTTTGGGACGCCTCTGTTTACAAGAACCTCGTTTACAGTACAAGTTCAACATCGCAGAAAGTGTAAAATGGATAAAGAAGTTGTGGTATTTACTTACAATGCAATATCACTCAGCAATGAAATCTATGTCATCAGGCCCTTAGCAACACAATGAGTGGATTCAGGTATGATGATTCTAACTGAAATAAGTCACACAGAAAAAGAAACATCATAAGATATCAGTAATACACGGAATGTAAACTTGGCTACACAGGAACTGAATTACAGAACAGAACAGGGTCTCAAATTTAGAAAACCAACTTATGCTTGCTTAAGGGTAAAGGTGAGTTGGGGTGCTGCATAAAACCACAGATTGAAATGAGCACAGATAAAGTTCCTTAAGTCAAATATGGAATAGACAAGAGCTACTCCTTGCTCAACGAAATGGACTCTACACTGCATATTAAACGCCTAAGAATGTACCTGACTAGTAAGTATCTTAAAACCTATGGATTGCTATGTCTCCGAAAGAGAATCAAGCATGTGTACAGGGGCATAAACGCAGCAGTGATAGGATTGGAGAGGTTCGGTGAGCAAATGAAGACCCTTTGAAGTCATATTGCATGTTACCCATTACACGGGTCTTAACTCTCCAGGTTTAAGGTATTCTTCCTTCAGCTAAAACATGCATGTGGAACCCAGAGTATGATCAACCATGTGATCGGGAGACGTGTTCAAATATGTCTCAGTTTTCCTCCCCTGGTACTCGGGTGCAACATTCCAGACGCTTTACTAACACTCTCCCCACTTGGAGAGTCAGCGCCTTTAACCTCCTGTTTGGCACAGTTTGCAATTTCTGCGGAAGATGAACAGGAATAGCGAGAACCAATGAGAGGCTAGCTGGAGGTGTCTGGACGGGCAAATTTAACTCTCATTTCCCACCAGGAAGAGGAAATAACCAAAGGCTCAGCATGCCATACCGGAACCAGATTAGGGCCTGAAGCCATCCTGCGGTGTTGCGGCCAGCTCAAAAGAAACCGAGTTGAAGAAAGGAGCTCAGGGGCACTGTAATTCACAAACCTGCAGAGTTATAAATGACAGCTATCGTCCAAAAATAGACTGAAGTAAGGCTGCCAAGAGGACTTGAAAGCGGGGCAGAATTGCAGGAAACCGATTTCAGGAGGTAGACTGGAATTGCATTGAAAGCATAGGAAAAGAGGCAGAACGTCCACAATGATGCACTTGGCCAAAAAGGGCGTATGCATTTTTTCCTGAATATATTCAGGAAAAAACGCATACGCCCTTTTTGGCCAACCAAGCAAGCTTGCAAAGGAAATCTGCACTACAATGAAGTCTCACTTCCCCCCGGTCAAAAGGGCCATCTGAAAAAAGTGTAAAATCCAGAAAGGCAGGACAGGCCATTGAGAACTGGGAGCCTTGTTATGCTGATGGGCGGGATGTAAATTGCCAACAGACACTCGGGAGAAGTGTATGGTGTTTCCTGAAACATCTAAAAAACAAAGCAACAGAGCCTAGGGCACTGCCACTTATGGTCCTATAGCTTAGGGAAATTAAAATCAAAAACACACAGCCACCCCAAAGTTTGGGACGCCTCTGTTTACAAGAACCTCGTTTACAGTACAAGTTCAACATCGCAGAAAGTGAAAAATGGATAAAGAACTTGTGGTACTTACGTACAATGCAGTATCACTCAGCAATGAAATCTATGTCATCAGGCCCGTAGCAGCATAATGAGTGGATTCAGGTACGATGATTCTAACTGAAATAAGTCACACAGAAAAAGAAACATCATAAGATATCACTAATACACGGAATGTAAACTTGGCTACACAGGAACTGCATTCCAAAACAGAACAGTGTCTCAAATTTAGAAAACCAACTTATGCTTGCTTAAGGGAAAAGGTGAGTTGGGGTGCTGCATAAAACCAGAGATTGAAATGAGCACAGATAAAGTTCCTTAAGCCAAATATGGAATAGACAAGAGCTATCCTTGCTCAACGAAATGGACTCAAAACCCCACATTAAACCCCTAAGAATGTACCTGACTAGTAAGTATCTTAAAACCTATGGATTGCTATGTCTCCAAAAGAGAATCAAGCGTGTGTACAGGGGAATAAACGCAGCAGTGATAGGATTGGAGAGATTCGGTGAGCAAATGAAGACCCTTTGAAGTCATATTGCATGGTACCCATTACACGGGTCTCAACTCTCCAGGTTTAAGGTATTCTTCCTTCAGCTAAAACATGCATGTGGAACCCAGAGTATGATCAACCATGTGAATGGGAGACGTGTTCAAATATGTCTCAGTTTTCCTCCCCTGGTACTCGGGTGCAACGTTCCAGACGCTTTACTAACACTCTCCCCACTTGGAGAGTCAGTCCCTTTAACCTCCTGTTTGGCCCAGTTTGCAATTTCTGCGGAAGATGAACAGGAATAGCGAGAACCAATGAGAGGCTAGCTGGAGGTGTCTGGACGGGCAAATTTAACTCTCATTTCCCACCAGGAAGAGGAATTAACCAAAGGCTCAGCATGCCGGGCCGGAACCAGATTAGGGCCTGAAGCCATCCTGCGGTGTTGCGGCCAGGTCACAAGAAAGCGAGTTGAAGAAAGGAGCTCAGGGGCACTGTAATTCACAAACCTGCAGAGTTATAAATGACAGCTATCGTCCAAAAATAGACTGAAGTAAGGCTGCCAAGAGGACTTGAAAGCGGGGCAGAATTGCAGGAAACCGATTTCAGGAGGTAGACTGGAATTGCATTGAAAGCATAGGAAAAGAGGCAGAACGTCCACAATGATGCACTTGGCCAAAAAGGGCGTATGCGTTTTTTCCTGAATATATTCAGGAAAAAACGCATACGCCCTTTTTGGCCAACCAAGCAAGCTTGCAAAGGAAATCTGCACTACAATGAAGTCTCACTTCCCCCCGGTCAAAAGAGCCATCTGAAAAAAGTGTAAAATCCAGAAAGGCAGGACAGGCCATGGAGAACTGGGAGCCTTGTTATGCTGATGGGCGGGATGTAAATTGCCAAGAACCACTTGGGAGAAGTGTATGGTGTTTCCTGAAACATCTAAAAAACAAAGCAACAGAACCTAGGGCACTGCCACTTATGGTCCTATAGCTTAGGGAAATTAAAATCAAAAAGACACAGCCACCCCAAAGTTTGGGACGCCTCTGTTTACAAGAACCTCGTTTACAGTACTAGTTCAACATCGCAGAAAGTGAAAAATGGATAAAGAAGTTGTGGTATTTACTTACAATGCAATATCACTCAGCAATGAAATCTATGTCATCAGGCCCTTAGCAACACAATGAGTGGATTCAGGTATGATGATTCTAACTGAAATAAGTCACACAGAAAAAGAAACATCATAAGATATCAGTAATACACGGAATGTAAACTTGGCTACACAGGAACTGAATTACAGAACAGAACAGGGTCTCAAATTTAGAAAACCAACTTATGCTTGCTTAAGGGTAAAGGTGAGTTGGGGTGCTGCATAAAACCAGAGATTGAAATGAGCACAGATAAAGTTCCTTAAGCCAAATATGGAATAGACAAGAGCTACTCCTTGCTCAACGAAATGGACACAACACCGCATATTAAACGCCTAAGAATGTACCTGACTAGTAAGTATCTTAAAACCTATGGATTGCTATGTCTCCGAAAGAGAATCAAGCATGTGTACAGGGGCATAAACGCAGCAGTGATAGGATTGGAGAGGTTTGGTGAGCAAATGAAGACCCTTTGAAGTCATATTGCATGGTACCCATTACACGGGTCTTAACTCTCCAGGATTAAGGTATTCTTCCTTCAGCTAAAACATGCATGTGGAACCCAAGTATGATCAACCATGTGAACGGGAGACGTGTTCAAATATGTCTCAGTTTTCCTCCCCTGGTACTCGGGTGCAACATTCCAGACGCTTTACTAACACTCTCCCCACTTGGAGAGTCAGCGCCTTTAACCTCCTGTTTGGCCCAGTTTGCAATTTCTGCGGAAGATGAACAGGAATAGCGAGAACCAATGAGAGACTAGCTGGAGGTGTCTGGACGGGCAAATTTAACTCTCATTTCCCACCAGGAAGAGGAAATAACCAAAGGCTCAGCGTGCCGTGCCGGAACCAGATTAGGGCCTGAAGCCATCCTGCGGTGTTGCGGCCAGGTCACAAGAAAGCGAGTTGAAGAAAGGAGCTCAGGGGCACTGTAATTCACAAACCTGCAGAGTTATAAATGACAGCTATCGTCCAAAAATAGACTGAAGTAAGGCTGCCAAGAGGACTTGAAAGCGGGGCAGAATTGCAGGAAACCGATTTCAGGAGGTAGACTGGAATTGCATTGAAAGCATAGGAAAAGAGGCAGAACGTCCACAATGATGCACTTGGCCAAAAAGGGCGTATGCGTTTTTTCCTGAATATATTCAGGAAAAAACGCATACGCCCTTTTTGGCCAACCAAGCAAGCTTGCAAAGGAAATCTGCACTACAATGAAGTCTCACTTCCCCCCGGTCAAAAGGGCCATCTGAAAAAAGTGTAAAATCCAGAAAGGCAGGACAGGCCATTGAGAACTGGGAGCCTTGTTATGCTGATGGGCGGGATGTAAATTGCCAACAGACACTTGGGAGAAGTGTATGGTGTTTCCTGAAACATCTAAAAAACAAAGCAACAGAGCCTAGGGCACTGCCACTTATGGTCCTATAGCTTAGGGAAATTAAAATCAAAAACACACAGCCACCCCAAAGTTTGGGACGCCTCTGTTTACAAGAACCTCGTTTACAGTACAAGTTCAACATCGCAGAAAGTGAAAAATGGATAAAGAACTTGTGGTACTTACGTACAATGCAGTATTACTCAGCAATGAAATCTATGTCATCAGGCCCGTAGCAGCATAATGAGTGGATTCAGGTACGATGATTCTAACTGAAATAAGTCACACAGAAAAAGAAACATCATAAGATATCACTAATACACGGAATGTAAACTTGGCTACACAGGAACTGCATTCCAAAACAGAACAGGGTCTCAAATTTAGAAAACCAACTTATGCTTGCTTAAGGGTAAAGGTGAGTTGGGGTGCTGCATAAAACCAGAGATTGAAATGAGCACAGATAAAGTTCCTTAAGCCAAATATGGAATAGACAAGAGCTATCCTTGCTCAACGAAATGGACTCAAAACCCCACATTAAACCCCTAAGAATGTACCTGACTAGTAAGTATCTTAAAACCTATGGATTGCTATGTCTCCAAAAGAGAATCAAGCGTGTGTACAGGGGAATAAACGCAGCAGTGATAGGATTGGAGAGATTCGGTGAGCAAATGAAGACCCTTTGAAGTCATATTGCATGGTACCCATTACACGGGTCTCAACTCTCCAGGTTTAAGGTATTCTTCCTTCAGCTAAAACATGCATGTGGAACCCAGAGTATGATCAACCATGTGAATGGGAGACGTGTTCAAATATGTCTCAGTTTTCCTCCCCTGGTACTCGGGTGCAACGTTCCAGACGCTTTACTAACACTCTCCCCACTTGGAGAGTCAGTCCCTTTAACCTCCTGTTTGGCCCAGTTTGCAATTTCTGCGGAAGATGAACAGGAATAGCGAGAACCAATGAGAGGCTAGCTGGAGGTGTCTGGACGGGCAAATTTAACTCTCATTTCCCACCAGGAAGAGGAATTAACCAAAGGCTCAGCATGCCGGGCCGGAACCAGATTAGGGCCTGAAGCCATCCTGCGGTGTTGCGGCCAGGTCACAAGAAAGCGAGTTGAAGAAAGGAGCTCAGGGGCACTGTAATTCACAAACCTGCAGAGTTATAAATGACAGCTATCGTCCAAAAATAGACTGAACTAAGGCTGCCAAGAGGACTTGAAAGCGGGGCAGAATTGCAGGAAACCGATTTCAGGAGGTAGACTGGAATTGCATTGAAAGCATAGGAAAAGAGGCAGAACGTCCACAATGATGCACTTGGCCAAAAAGGGCGTATGCGTTTTTTCCTGAATATATTCAGGAAAAAACGCATACGCCCTTTTTGGCCAACCAAGCAAGCTTGCAAAGGAAATCTGCACTACAATGAAGTCTCACTTCCCCCCGGTCAAAAGAGCCATCTGAAAAAAGTGTAAAATCCAGAAAGGCAGGACAGGCCATGGAGAACTGGGAGCCTTGTTATGCTGATGGGCGGGATGTAAATTGCCAACAACCACTCGGGAGAAGTGTATGGTGTTTCCTGAAACATCTAAAAAACAAAGCAACAGAGCCTAGGGCACTGCCACTTATGGTCCTATAGCTTAGGGAAATTAAAATCAAAAAGACACAGCCACCCCAAAGTTTGGGACGCCTCTGTTTACAAGAACCTCGTTTACAGTACTAGTTCAACATCGCAGAAAGTGAAAAATGGATAAAGAAGTTGTGGTATTTACTTACAATGCAATATCACTCAGCAATGAAATCTATGTCATCAGGCCCTTAGCAACACAATGAGTGGATTCAGGTATGATGATTCTAACTGAAATAAGTCACACAGAAAAAGAAACATCATAAGATATCAGTAATACACGGAATGTAAACTTGGCTACACAGGAACTGAATTACAGAACAGAACAGGGTCTCAAATTTAGAAAACCAACTTATGCTTGCTTAAGGGTAAAGGTGAGTTGGGGTGCTGCATAAAACCAGAGATTGAAATGAGCACAGATAAAGTTCCTTAGGCCAAATATGGAATAGACAAGAGCTACTCCTTGCTCAACGAAATGGACTCAACACCGCATATTAAACGCCTAAGAATGTACCTGACTAGTAAGTATCTTAAAACCTATGGATTGCTATGTCTCCGAAAGAGAATCAAGCATGTGTACAGGGGCATAAACGCAGCAGTGTAAGGATTGGAGAGGTTCGGTGAGCAAATGAAGACCCTTTGAAATCATATTGCATGGTACCCATTACACGGGTCTTAACTCTCCAGGTTTAAGGTATTCTTCCTTCAGCTAAAACATGCATGTGGAACCCAAGTATGATCAACCATGTGAACGGGAGACGTGTTCAAATATGTCTCAGTTTTCCTCCCCTGGTACTCGGGTGCAACATTCCAGACGCTTTACTAACACTCTTCCCACTTGGAGAGTCAGCGCCTTTAACCTCCTGTTTGGCCCAGTTTGCAATTTCTGCGGAAGATGAACAGGAATAGCGAGAACCAATGAGAGACTAGCTGGAGGTGTCTGGACGGGCAAATTTAACTCTCATTTCCCACCAGGAAGAGGAAATAACCAAAGGCTCAGCGTGCCGTGCCGGAACCAGATTAGGGCCTGAAGCCATCCTGCGGTGTTGCGGCCAGGTCACAAGAAAGCGAGTTGAAGAAAGGAGCTCAGGCGCACTGTAATTCACAAACCTGCAGAGTTATAAATGACAGCTATCGTCCAAAAATAGACTGAAGTAAGGCTGCCAAGAGGACTTGAAAGCGGGGCAGAATTGCAGGAAACCGATTTCAGGAGGTAGACTGGAATTGCATTGAAAGCATAGGAAAAGAGGCAGAACGTCCACAATGATGCACTTGGCCAAAAAGGGCGTATGCGTTTTTTCCTGAATATATTCAGGAAAAAACGCATACGCCCTTTTTGGCCAACCAAGCAAGCTTGCAAAGGAAATCTGCACTACAATGAAGTCTCACTTCCCCCCGGTCAAAAGGGCCATCTGAAAAAAGTGTAAAATCCAGAAAGGCAGGACAGGCCATTGAGAACTGGGAGCCTTGTTATGCTGATGGGCGGGATGTAAATTGCCAACAGACACTCGGGAGAAGTGTATGGTGTTTCCTGAAACATCTAAAAAACAAAGCAACAGAGCCTAGGGCACTGCCACTTATGGTCCTATAGCTTAGGGAAATTAAAATCAAAAAGACACAGCCACCCCAAAGTTTGGGACGCCTCTGTTTACAAGAACCTCGTTTACAGTACAAGTTCAACATCGCAGAAAGTGAAAAATGGATAAAGAACTTGTGGTACTTACGTACAATGCAGTATCACTCAGCAATGAAATCTATGTCATCAGGCCCGTAGCAGCATAATGAGTGGATTCAGGTACGATGATTCTAACTGAAATAAGTCACACAGAAAAAGAAACATCATAAGATATCACTAATACACGGAATGTAAACTTGGCTACACAGGAACTGCATTCCAAAACAGAACAGGGTCTCAAATTTAGAAAACCAACTTATGCTTGCTTAAGGGTAAAGGTGAGTTGGGGTGCTGCATAAAACCAGAGATTGAAATGAGCACAGATAAAGTTCCTTAAGCCAAATATGGAATAGACAAGAGCTACTCCTTGCTCAACGAAATGGACTCAAAACCCCACATTACCCCTAAGAATGTACCTGACTAGTAAGTATCTTAAAACCTATGGATTGCTATGTCTCCAAAAGAGAATCAAGCGTGTGTACAGGGGAATAAATGCAGCAGTGATAGGATTGGAGAGATTCGGTGAGCAAATGAAGACCCTTTGAAGTCATATTGCATGGTACCCATTACACGGGTCTCAACTCTCCAGGTTTAAGGTATTCTTCCTTCAGCTAAAACATGCATGTGGAACCCAGAGTATGATCAACCATGTGAATGGGAGACGTGTTCAAATATATCTCAGTTTTCCTCCCCTGGTACTCGGGTGCAACGTTCCAGACGCTTTACTAACACTCTCCCGACTTGGAGAGTCAGTCCCTTTAACCTCCTGTTTGGCCCAGTTTGCAATTTCTGCGGAAGATGAACAGGAATAGCGAGAACCAATGAGAGGCTAGCTGGAGGTGTCTGGACGGGCAAATTTAACTCTCATTTCCCACCAGGAAGAGGAATTAACCAAAGGCTCAGCATGCCGGGCCGGAACCAGATTAGGGCCTGAAGCCATCCTGCGGTGTTGCGGCCAGGTCACAAGAAAGCGAGTTGAAGAAAGGAGCTCAGGGGCACTGTAATTCACAAACCTGCAGAGTTATAAATGACAGCTATCGTCCAAAAATAGACTGAACTAAGGCTGCCAAGAGGACTTGAAAGCGGGGCAGAATTGCAGGAAACCGATTTCAGGAGGTAGACTGGAATTGCATTGAAAGCATAGGAAAAGAGGCAGAACGTCCACAATGATGCACTTGGCCAAAAAGGGCGTATGCGTTTTTTCCTGAATATATTCAGGAAAAAACGCATACGCCCTTTTTGGCCAACCAAGCAAGCTTGCAAAGGAAATCTGCACTACAATGAAGTCTCACTTCCCCTCGGTCAAAAGGGCCATCTGAAAAAAGTGTAAAATCCAGAAAGGCAACAGGCCATTGAGAACTGGGAGCCTTGTTATGCTGATGGGCGGGATGTAAATTGCCAACAGACACTTGGGAGAAGTGTATGGTGTTTCCTGAAACATCTAAAAAACAAAGCAACAGACCCTAGAGCACTTCCACTTATGGTCCTATAGCTTAGGGAAATTAAAATCAAAAAGACACAGCCACCCCAAAGTTTGGAACGGCTCTGTTTACAAGAACCTCGTTTACAGTACAAGTTCAACATCGCAGAAAGTGAAAAATGGATAAAGAACTTGTGGTACTTACGTACAATGCAGTATCACTCAGCAATGAAATCTATGTCATCAGGCCCGTAGCAGCATAATAAGTAGATTCAGGTACGATGATTCTAACTGAAATAAGTCACACAGAAAAAGAAACATCATAAGATATCACTAATACACGGAATGTAAACTTGGCTACACAGGAACTGAATTCCAAAACAGAACAGGTTCTCAAATTTAGAAAACCAACTTATGCTTGCTTAAGGGGAAAGGTGAGTTGGGTTGCTGCATAAAACCAGAGATTGAAATGAGCACAGATAAAGTTCCTTAAGCCAAATATGGAATAGACAAGAGCTACTCCTTGCTCAACGAAATGGACTCAACACCGCATATTAAACGCCTAAGAATGTACCTGACTAGTAAGTATCTTAAAACCTATGGATTGCTATGTCTCCGAAAGAGAATCAAGCATGTGTACAGGGGCATAAACGCAGCAGTGATAGGATTGGAGAGGTTCGGTGAGCAAATGAAGACCCTTTGAAGTCATATTGCATGGTACCCATTCCACGGGTTTCAACTACCCAGGTTTTAGGTATTCTTCCTTCAGCTAAAACATGCATGTGGAACCCAGAGTATGATCAACCATGTGAACGGGAGACGTGTTCAAATATGTCTCAGTTTTCCTCCCCTGGTACTCGGGTGCAACATTCCAGACGCTTTACTAACACTCTCCCGACTTGGAGAGTCAGTCCCTTTAACCTCCTGTTTGGCCCAGTTTGCAATTTCTGCGGAAGATGAACAGGAATAGCGAGAACCAATGAGAGGCTAGCTGGAGGTGTCTGGACGGGCAAATTTAACTCTCATTTCCCACCAGGAAGAGGAATTAACCAAAGGCTCAGCATGCCGGGCCGGAACCAGATTAGGGCCTGAAGCCATCCTGCGGTGTTGCGGCCAGGTCACAAGAAAGCGAGTTGAAGAAAGGAGCTCAGGGGCACTGTAATTCACAAACCTGCAGAGTTATAAATGACAGCTATCGTCCAAAAATAGACTGAAGTAAGGCTGCCAAGAGGACTTGAAAGCGGGGCAGAATTGCAGGAAACCGATTTCAGGAGGTAGACTGGAATTGCATTGAAAGCATAGGAAAAGAGGCAGAACGTCCACAATGATGCACTTGGCCAAAAAGGGCGTATGCGTTTTTTCCTGAATATATTCAGGAAAAAACGCATACGCCCTTTTTGGCCAACCAAGCAAGCTTGCAAAGGAAATCTGCACTACAATGAAGTCTCACTTCCCCCCGGTCAAAAGGGCCATCTGAAAAAAGTGTAAAATCCAGAAAGGCAGGACAGGCCATTGAGAACTGGGAGCCTTGTTATGCTGATGGGCGGGATGTAAATTGCCAACAGACACTCGGGAGAAGTGTATGGTGTTTCCTGAAACATCTAAAAAACAAAGCAACAGAGCCTAGGGCACTGCCACTTATGGTCCTATAGCTTAGGGAAATTAAAATCAAAAAGACACAGCCACCCCAAAGTTTGGGACGCCTCTGTTTACAAGAACCTCGTTTACAGTACAAGTTCAACATCGCAGAAAGTGAAAAATGGATAAAGAACTTGTGGTACTTACGTACAATGCAGTATCACTCAGCAATGAAATCTATGTCATCAGGCCCGTAGCAGCATAATGAGTGGATTCAGGTACGATGATTCTAACTGAAATAAGTCACACAGAAAAAGAAACATCATAAGATATCACTAATACACGGAATGTAAACTTGGCTACACAGGAACTGCATTCCAAAACAGAACAGGGTCTCAAATTTAGAAAACCAACTTATGCTTGCTTAAGGGTAAAGGTGAGTTGGGGTGCTGCATAAAACCAGAGATTGAAATGAGCACAGATAAAGTTCCTTAAGCCAAATATGGAATAGACAAGAGCTACTCCTTGCTCAACGAAATGGACTCAAAACCCCACATTACCCCTAAGAATGTACCTGACTAGTAAGTATCTTAAAACCTATGGATTGCTATGTCTCCAAAAGAGAATCAAGCGTGTGTACAGGGGAATAAATGCAGCAGTGATAGGATTGGAGAGATTCGGTGAGCAAATGAAGACCCTTTGAAGTCATATTGCATGGTACCCATTACACGGGTCTCAACTCTCCAGGTTTAAGGTATTCTTCCTTCAGCTAAAACATGCATGTGGAACCCAGAGTATGATCAACCATGTGAATGGGAGACGTGTTCAAATATATCTCAGTTTTCCTCCCCTGGTACTCGGGTGCAACGTTCCAGACGCTTTACTAACACTCTCCCGACTTGGAGAGTCAGTCCCTTTAACCTCCTGTTTGGCCCAGTTTGCAATTTCTGCGGAAGATGAACAGGAATAGCGAGAACCAATGAGAGGCTAGCTGGAGGTGTCTGGACGGGCAAATTTAACTCTCATTTCCCACCAGGAAGAGGAATTAACCAAAGGCTCAGCATGCCGGGCCGGAACCAGATTAGGGCCTGAAGCCATCCTGCGGTGTTGCGGCCAGGTCACAAGAAAGCGAGTTGAAGAAAGGAGCTCAGGGGCACTGTAATTCACAAACCTGCAGAGTTATAAATGACAGCTATCGTCCAAAAATAGACTGAACTAAGGCTGCCAAGAGGACTTGAAAGCGGGGCAGAATTGCAGGAAACCGATTTCAGGAGGTAGACTGGAATTGCATTGAAAGCATAGGAAAAGAGGCAGAACGTCCACAATGATGCACTTGGCCAAAAAGGGCGTATGCGTTTTTTCCTGAATATATTCAGGAAAAAACGCATACGCCCTTTTTGGCCAACCAAGCAAGCTTGCAAAGGAAATCTGCACTACAATGAAGTCTCACTTCCCCTCGGTCAAAAGGGCCATCTGAAAAAAGTGTAAAATCCAGAAAGGCAACAGGCCATTGAGAACTGGGAGCCTTGTTATGCTGATGGGCGGGATGTAAATTGCCAACAGACACTTGGGAGAAGTGTATGGTGTTTCCTGAAACATCTAAAAAACAAAGCAACAGACCCTAGAGCACTTCCACTTATGGTCCTATAGCTTAGGGAAATTAAAATCAAAAAGACACAGCCACCCCAAAGTTTGGAACGGCTCTGTTTACAAGAACCTCGTTTACAGTACAAGTTCAACATCGCAGAAAGTGAAAAATGGATAAAGAACTTGTGGTACTTACGTACAATGCAGTATCACTCAGCAATGAAATCTATGTCATCAGGCCCGTAGCAGCATAATAAGTAGATTCAGGTACGATGATTCTAACTGAAATAAGTCACACAGAAAAAGAAACATCATAAGATATCACTAATACACGGAATGTAAACTTGGCTACACAGGAACTGAATTCCAAAACAGAACAGGTTCTCAAATTTAGAAAACCAACTTATGCTTGCTTAAGGGGAAAGGTGAGTTGGGTTGCTGCATAAAACCAGAGATTGAAATGAGCACAGATAAAGTTCCTTAAGCCAAATATGGAATAGACAAGAGCTACTCCTTGCTCAACGAAATGGACTCAACACCGCATATTAAACGCCTAAGAATGTACCTGACTAGTAAGTATCTTAAAACCTATGGATTGCTATGTCTCCGAAAGAGAATCAAGCATGTGTACAGGGGCATAAACGCAGCAGTGATAGGATTGGAGAGGTTCGGTGAGCAAATGAAGACCCTTTGAAGTCATATTGCATGGTACCCATTCCACGGGTTTCAACTACCCAGGTTTTAGGTATTCTTCCTTCAGCTAAAACATGCATGTGGAACCCAGAGTATGATCAACCATGTGAACGGGAGACGTGTTCAAATATGTCTCAGTTTTCCTCCCCTGGTACTCGGGTGCAACATTCCAGACGCTTTACTAACACTCTCCCGACTTGGAGAGTCAGTCCCTTTAACCTCCTGTTTGGCCCAGTTTGCAATTTCTGCGGAAGATGAACAGGAATAGCGAGAACCAATGAGAGGCTAGCTGGAGGTGTCTGGACGGGCAAATTTAACTCTCATTTCCCACCAGGAAGAGGAATTAACCAAAGGCTCAGCATGCCGGGCCGGAACCAGATTAGGGCCTGAAGCCATCCTGCGGTGTTGCGGCCAGGTCACAAGAAAGCGAGTTGAAGAAAGGAGCTCAGGGGCACTGTAATTCACAAACCTGCAGAGTTATAAATGACAGCTATCGTCCAAAAATAGACTGAAGTAAGGCTGCCAAGAGGACTTGAAAGCGGGGCAGAATTGCAGGAAACCGATTTCAGGAGGTAGACTGGAATTGCATTGAAAGCATAGGAAAAGAGGCAGAACGTCCACAATGATGCACTTGGCCAAAAAGGGTGTATGCGTTTTTTCTTGAATATATTCAGGAAAAAACGCATACGCCCTTTTTGGCCAACCAAGCAAGCTTGCAAAGGAAATCTGCACTACAATGAAGTCTCACTTCCCCTCGGTCAAAAGGGCCATCTGAAAAAAGTGTAAAATCCAGAAAGGCAACAGGCCATTGAGAACTGGGAGCCTTGTTATGCTGATGGGCGGGATGTAAATTGCCAACAGACACTTGGGAGAAGTGTATGGTGTTTCCTGAAACATCTAAAAAACAAAGCAACAGAGCCTAGGGCACTTCCACTTATGGTCCTATAGCTTAGGGAAATTAAAATCAAAAAGACACAGCCACCCCAAAGTTTGGAACGGCTCTGTTTACAAGAACCTCGTTTACAGTACAAGTTCAACATCGCAGAAAGTGAAAAATGGATAAAGAACTTGTGGTACTTACGTACAATGCAGTATCACTCAGCAATGAAATCTATGTCATCAGGCCCGTAGCAGCATAATAAGTAGATTCAGGTACGATGATTCTAACTGAAATAAGTCACACAGAAAAAGAAACATCATAAGATATCACTAATACACGGAATGTAAACTTGGCTACACAGGAACTGAATTACAGAACAGAACAGGGTCTCAAATTTAGAAAACCAACTTATGCTTGCTTAAGGGGAAAGGTGAGTTGGGGTGCTGCATAAAACCAGAGATTGAAATGAGCACAGATAAAGTTCCTTAAGCCAAATATGGAATAGACAAGAGCTACTCCTTGCTCAACGAAATGGACTCAACACCGCATATTAAACGCCTAAGAATGTACCTGACTAGTAAGTATCTTAAAACCTATGGATTGCTATGTCTCCGAAAGAGAATCAAGCATGTGTACAGGGGCATAAACGCAGCAGTGATAGGATTGGAGAGGTTCGGTGAGCAAATGAAGACCCTTTGAAGTCATATTGCATGGTACCCATTCCACGGGTTTCAACTACCCAGGTTTTAGGTATTCTTCCTTCAGCTAAAACATGCATGTGGAACCCAGAGTATGATCAACCATGTGAACGGGAGACGTGTTCAAATATGTCTCAGTTTTCCTCCCCTGGTACTCGGGTGCAACATTCCAGACGCTTTACTAACACTCTCCCGACTTGGAGAGTCAGTCCCTTTAACCTCCTGTTTGGCCCAGTTTGCAATTTCTGCGGAAGATGAACAGGAATAGCGAGAACCAATGAGAGGCTAGCTGGAGGTGTCTGGACGGGCAAATTTAACTCTCATTTCCCACCAGGAAGAGGAATTAACCAAAGGCTCAGCATGCCGGGCCGGAACCAGATTAGGGCCTGAAGCCATCCTGCGGTGTTGCGGCCAGGTCACAAGAAAGCGAGTTGAAGAAAGGAGCTCAGGGGCACTGTAATTCACAAACCTGCAGAGTTATAAATGACAGCTATCGTCCAAAAATAGACTGAAGTAAGGCTGCCAAGAGGACTTGAAAGCGGGGCAGAATTGCAGGAAACCGATTTCAGGAGGTAGACTGGAATTGCATTGAAAGCATAGGAAAAGAGGCAGAACGTCCACAATGATGCACTTGGCCAAAAAGGGTGTATGCGTTTTTTCTTGAATATATTCAGGAAAAAACGCATACGCCCTTTTTGGCCAACCAAGCAAGCTTGCAAAGGAAATCTGCACTACAATGAAGTCTCACTTCCGCCCGGTCAAAAGGGCCATCTGAAATAAGTGTAAAATCCAGAAAGGCAGGACAGGCCATGGAGAACTGGGAGCCTTGTTATGCTGATGGGCGGGATGTAAATTGCCAACAACCACTCGGGAGAAGTGTATGGTGTTTCCTGAAACATCTAAAAAACAAAGCAACAGAGCCTAGGGCACTGCCACTTATGGTCCTATAGCTTAGGGAAATTAAAATCAAAAAGACACAGCCACCCCAAAGTTTGGGACGCCTCTGTTTACAAGAACCTCGTTTACAGTACAAGTTCAACATCGCAGAAAGTGAAAAATGGATAAAGAACTTGTGGTACTTACGTACAATGCAGTATCACTCAGCAATGAAATCTATGTCATCAGGCCCGTAGCAGCATAATGAGTGGATTCAGGTACGATGATTCTAACTGAAATAAGTCACACAGAAAAAGAAACATCATAAGATATCACTAATACACGGAATGTAAACTTGGCTACACAGGAACTGCATTCCAAAACAGAACAGGGTCTCAAATTTAGAAAACCAACTTATGCTTGCTTAAGGGGAAAGGTGAGTTGGGGTGCTGCATAAAACCAGAGATTGAAATGAGCACAGATAAAGTTCCTTAAGCCAAATATGGAATAGACAAGAGCTACTCCTTGCTCAACGAAATGGACTCAAAACCCCACATTAAACCCCTAAGAATGTACCTGACTAGTAAGTATCTTAAAACCTATGGATTGCTATGTCTCCAAAAGAGAATCAAGCGTGTGTACAGGGGAATAAACACAGCAGTGATAGGATTGGAGAGATTCGGTGAGCAAATGAAGACCCTTTGAAGTCATATTGCATGGTACCCATTACACGGGTCTCAACTCTCCAGGTTTAAGGTATTCTTCCTTCAGCTAAAACATGCATGTGGAACCCAGAGTATGATCAAACATGTGAATGGGAGACGTGTTCAAATATGTCTCAGTTTTCCTCCCCTGGTACTCGGGTGCAACATTCCAGACGCTTTACTAACACTCTCCCGACTTGGAGAGTCAGTCCCTTTAACCTCCTGTTTGGCCCAGTTTGCAATTTCTGCGGAAGATGAACAGGAATAGCGAGAACCAATGAGAGGCTAGCTGGAGGTGTCTGGACGGGCAAATTTAACTCTCATTTCCCACCAGGAAGAGGAATTAACCAAAGGCTCAGCATGCCGGGCCGGAACCAGATTAGGGCCTGAAGCCATCCTGCGGTGTTGCGGCCAGGTCACAAGAAAGCGAGTTGAAGAAAGGAGCTCAGGGGCACTGTAATTCACAAACCTGCAGAGTTATAAATGACAGCTATCGTCCAAAAATAGACTGAAGTAAGGCTGCCAAGAGGACTTGAAAGCGGGGCAGAATTGCAGGAAACCGATTTCAGGAGGTAGACTGGAATTGCATTGAAAGCATAGGAAAAGAGGCAGAACGTCCACAATGATGCACTTGGCCAAAAAGGGCGTATGCGTTTTTTCTTGAATATATTCAGGAAAAAACGCATACGCCCTTTTTGGCCAACCAAGCAAGCTTGCAAAGGAAATCTGCACTACAATGAAGTCTCACTTCCCCTCGGTCAAAAGGGCCATCTGAAAAAAGTGTAAAATCCAGAAAGGCAACAGGCCATTGAGAACTGGGAGCCTTGTTATGCTGATGGGCGGGATGTAAATTGCCAACAGACACTCGGGAGAAGTGTATGGTGTTTCCTGAAACATCTAAAAAACAAAGCAACAGAGCCTAGGGCACTTCCACTTATGGTCCTATAGCTTAGGGAAATTAAAATCAAAAAGACACAGCCACCCCAAAGTTTGGAACGGCTCTGTTTACAAGAACCTCGTTTACAGTACAAGTTCAACATCGCAGAAAGTGAAAAATGGATAAAGAACTTGTGGTACTTACGTACAATGCAGTATCACTCAGCAATGAAATCTATGTCATCAGGCCCGTAGCAGCATAATAAGTAGATTCAGGTACGATGATTCTAACTGAAATAAGTCACACAGAAAAAGAAACATCATAAGATATCACTAATACACGGAATGTAAACTTGGCTACACAGGAACTGAATTCCAAAACAGAACAGGTTCTCAAATTTAGAAAACCAACTTATGCTTGCTTAAGGGGAAAGGTGAGTTGGGTTGCTGCATAAAACCAGAGATTGAAATGAGCACAGATAAAGTTCCTTAAGCCAAATATGGAATAGACAAGAGCTACTCCTTGCTCAACGAAATGGACTGAACACCGCATATTAAACGCCTAAGAATGTACCTGACTAGTAAGTATCTTAAAACCTATGGATTGCTATGTCTCCGAAAGAGAATCAAGCATGTGTACAGGGGCATAAACGCAGCAGTGATAGGATTGGAGAGGTTCGGTGAGCAAATGAAGACCCTTTGAAGTCATATTACATGGTACCCATTCCACGGGTTTCAACTACCCAGGTTTAAGGTATTCTTCCTTCAGCTAAAACATGCATGTGGAACCCAGAGTATGATCAACCATGTGATCGGGAGACGTGTTCAAATATGTCTCAGTTTTCCTCCCCTGGTACTCGGGTGCAACATTCCAGACGCTTTACTAACACTCTCCCCACTTGGAGAGTCAGCGCCTTTAACCTCCTGTTTGGCACAGTTTGCAATTTCTGCGGAAGATGAACAGGAATAGCGCGAACCAATGAGAGGCTAGCTGGAGGTGTCTGGACGGGCAAATTTAACTCTCATTTCCCAACAGGAAGAGGAAATAACCAAAGGCTCAGCGTGCCGTACCGGAACCAGATTAGGGCCTGAAGCCATCCTGCGGTGTTGCGGCCAGGTCACAAGAAAGCGAGTTGAAGAAAGGAGCTCAGGGGCACTGTAATTCACAAACCTGCAGAGTTATAAATGACAGCTATCGTCCAAAAATAGACTGAAGTAAGGCTGCCAAGAGGACTTGAAAGCGGGGCAGAATTGCAGGAAACCGATTTCAGGAGGTAGACTGGAATTGCATTGAAAGCATAGGAAAAGAGGCAGAACGTCCACAATGATGCACTTGGCCAAAAAGGGCGTATGCGTTTTTTCCTGAATATATTCAGGAAAAAACGCATACGCCCTTTTTGGCCAACCAAGCAAGCTTGCAAAGGAAATCTGCACTACAATGAAGTCTCACTTCCCCCCGGTCAAAAGGGCCATCTGAAAAAAGTGTAAAATCCAGAAAGGCAGGACAGGCCATTGAGAACTGGGAGCCTTGTTATGCTGATGGGCGGGATGTAAATTGCCAACAGACACTCGGGAGAAGTGTATGGTGTTTCCTGAAACATCTAAAAAACAAAGCAACAGAGCCTAGGGCACTGCCACTTATGGTCCTATAGCTTAGGGAAATTAAAATCAAAAAGACACAGCCACCCCAAAGTTTGGGACGCCTCTGTTTACAAGAACCTCGTTTACAGTACAAGTTCAACATCACAGAAAGTGAAAAATGGATAAAGAACTTGTGGTACTTACGTACAATGCAGTATCACTCAGCAATGAAATCTATGTCATCAGGCCCGTAGCAGCATAATGAGTGGATTCAGGTACGATGATTCTAACTGAAATAAGTCACACAGAAAAAGAAACATCATAAGATATCACTAATACACGGAATGTAACCTTGGCTACACAGGAACTGCATTCCAAAACAGAACAGGGTCTCAAATTTAGAAAACCAACTTATGCTTGCTTAAGGGTAAAGGTGAGTTGGGGTGCTGCATAAAACCAGAGATTGAAATGAGCACAGATAAAGTTCCTTAAGCCAAATATGGAATAGACAAGAGCTACTCCTTGCTCAACGAAATGGACTCAAAACCCCACATTAAACCCCTAAGAATGTACCTGACTAGTAAGTATCTTAAAACCTATGGATTGCTATGTCTCCAAAAGAGAATCAAGCGTGTGTACAGGGGAATAAACGCAGCAGTGATAGGATTGGAGAGATTCGGTGAGCAAATGAAGACCCTTTGAAGTCATATTGCATGGTACCCATTACACGGGTCTCAACTCTCCAGGTTTAAGGTATTCTTCCTTCAGCTAAAACATGCATGTGGAACCCAGAGTATGATCAAACACGTGAATGGGAGACGTGTTCAAATATGTGTCAGTTTTCCTCCCCTGGTACTCGGGTGCAACGTTCCAGACGCTTTACTAACACTCTCCCGACTTGGAGAGTCAGTCCCTTTAACCTCCTGTTTGGCCCAGTTTGCAATTTCTGCGGAAGATGAACAGGAATAGCGAGAACCAATGAGAGGCTAGCTGGAGGTGTCTGGACGGGCAAATTTAACTCTCATTTCCCACCAGGAAGAGGAATTAACCAAAGGCTCAGCATGCCGGGCCGGAACCAAATTAGGGCCTGAAGCCATCCTGCGGTGTTGCGGCCAGGTCACAAGAAAGCGAGTTGAAGAAAGGAGCTCAGGGGCACTGTAATTCACAAACCTGCAGAGTTATAAATGACAGCTATCGTCCAAAAATAGACTGAAGTAAGGCTGCCAAGAGGACTTGAAAGCGGGGCAGAATTGCAGGAAACCGATTTCAGGAGGTAGACTGGAATTGCATTGAAAGCATAGGAAAAGAGGCAGAACGTCCACAATGATGCACTTGGCCAAAAAGGGCGTATGCGTTTTTTCTTGAATATATTCAGGAAAAAACGCATACGCCCTTTTTGGCCAACCAAGCAAGCTTGCAAAGGAAATCTGCACTACAATGAAGTCTCACTTCCCCCCGGTCAAAAGGGCCATCTGAAAAAAGTGTAAAATCCAGAAAGGCAACAGGCCATTGAGAACTGGGAGCCTTGTTATGCTGATGGGCGGGATGTAAATTGCCAACAGACACTTGGGAGAAGTGTATGGTGTTTCCTGAAACATCTAAAAAACAAAGCAACAGAGCCTAGGGCACTTCCACTTCTGGTCCTATAGCTTAGGGAAATTAAAATCAAAAAGACACAGCCACCCCAAAGTTTGGAATGGCTCTGTTTACAAGAACCTCGTTTACAGTACAAGTTCAACATCGCAGAAAGTGAAAAATGGATAAAGAACTTGTGGTACTTACGTACAATGCAGTATCACTCAGCAATGAAATCTATGTCATCAGGCCCGTAGCAGCATAATAAGTAGATTCAGGTACGATGATTCTAACTGAAATAAGTCAGACAGAAAATGAAACATCATAAGATATCACTAATACACGGAATGTAAACTTGGCTACACAGGAACTGAATTCCAAAACAGAACAGGTTCTCAAATTTAGAAAACCAACTTATGCTTGCTTAAGGGGAAAGGTGAGTTGGGTTGATGCATAAAACCAGAGATTGAAATGAGCACAGATAAAGTTCCTTAAGCCAAATATGGAATAGACAAGAGCTACTCCTTGCTCAACGAAATGGACTCAAAACCCCACATTAAACCCCTAAGAATGTACCTGACTAGTAAGTATTTTAAAACCTATGGATTGCTATGTCTCCAAAAGAGAATCAAGCGTGTGTACAGGGGAATAAACGCAGCAGTGATAGGATTGGAGAGATTCGGTGAGCAAATGAAGACCCTTTGAAGTCATATTGCATGGTACCCATTACACGGGTCTCAACTCTCCAGGTTTAAGGTATTCTTCCTTCAGCTAAAACATGCATGTGGAACCCAGAGTATGATCAACCATGTGAATGGGAGACGTGTTCAAATATGTCTCAGTTTTCCTTCCCTGGTACTCGGGTGCAACGTTCCAGACGCTTTACTAACACTCTCCCGACTTGGAGAGTCAGTCCCTTTAACCTCCTGTTTGGCCCAGTTTGCAATTTCTGCGGAAGATGAACAGGAATAGCGAGAACCAATGAGAGGCTAGCTGGAGGTGTGTGGACGGGCAAATTTAACTCTCATTTCCCACCAGGAAGAGGAAATAAGCAAAGGCTCAGCATGCCGGGCCGGAACCAGATTAGGGCCTGAAGCCATCCTGCGGTGTTGCGGCCAGGTCACAAGAAAGCGAGTTGAAGAAAGGAGCTCAGGGGCACTGTAATTCACAAACCTGCAGAGTTATAAATGACAGCTATCGTCCAAAAATAGACTGAAGTAAGGCTGCCAAGAGGACTTGAAAGCGGGGCAGAATTGCAGGAAACCGATTTCAGGAGGTAGACTGGAATTGCATTGAAAGCATAGGAAAAGAGGCAGAACGTCCACAATGATGCACTTGGCCAAAAAGGGCGTATGCGTTTTTTCCTGAATATATTCAGGAAAAAACGCATACGCCCTTTTTGGCCAACCAAGCAAGCTTGCAAAGGAAATCTGCACTACAATGAAGTCTCACTTCCCCCCGGTCAAAAGGGCCATCTGAAAAAAGTGTAAAATCCAGAAAGGCAGGACAGGCCATGGAGAACTGGGAGCCTTGTTATGCTGATGGGCGGGATGTAAATTGCCAACAACCACTTGGGAGAAGTGTATGGTGTTTCCTGAAACATCTAAAAAACAAAGCAACAGAACCTAGGGCACTTCCACTTATGGTCCTATAGCTTAGGGAAATTAAAATCAAAAAGACACAGCCACCCCAAAGTTTGGAACGGCTCTGTTTACAAGAACCTCGTTTACAGTACAAGTTCAACATCGCAGAAAGTGAAAAATGGATAAAGAACTTGTGGTACTTACGTACAAAGCAATATCACTCAGCAATGAAATCTGTGTCATCAGGCCCTTAGCAGCACAATGAGTGGATTCAGGTATGATGATTCTAACTGAAATAAGTCACACAGAAAAAGAAACATCATAAGATATCAGTAATACACGGAATGTAAACTTGGCTACACAGGAACTGAATTACAGAACAGAACAAGGTCTCAAATTTAGAAAACCAACTTATGCTTGCTTAAGGGTAAAGGTGAGTTGGGGTGCTGCATAAAACCAGAGATTGAAATGAGCACAGATAAAGTTCCTTAAGCCAAATATGGAATAGACAAGAGCTACTCCTTGCTCAACGAAATGGACTCAACACCGCATATTAAACGCCTAAGAATGTACCTGACTAGTAAGTATCTTAAAACCTATAGATTGCTATGTCTCCGAAAGAGAATCAAGCATGTGTACAGGGGCATAAACGCAGCAGTGATAGGATTGGAGAGGTTCGGTGAGCAAATGAAGACCCTTTGAAGTCATATTGCATGGTACCCATTCCACGGGTTTCAACTACCCAGGTTTTAGGTATTCTTCCTTCAGCTAAAACATGCATGTGGAACCCAGAGTATGATCAACCATGTGATCGGGAGACGTGTTCAAATATGTCTCAGTTTTCCTCCCCTGGTACTCGGGTGCAACATTCCAGACGCTTTACTAACACTCTCCCCACTTGGAGAGTCAGCGCCTTTAACCTCCTGTTTGGCACAGTTTGCAATTTCTGCGGAAGATGAACAGGAATAGCGAGAACCAATGAGAGGCTAGCTGGAGGTGTCTGGACGGGCAAATTTAACTCTCATTTCCCACCAGGAGGAGGAAATAACCAAAGGCTCAGCATGCCGTGCCAGAACCAGATTAGGGCCTGAAGCCATCCTGCGGTGTTGCGGCCAGGTCACAAGAAAGCGAGTTGAAGAAAGGAGCTCAGGGGCACTGTAATTCACAAACCTGCAGAGTTATAAATGACAGCTATCGTCCAAAAATAGACTGAAGTAAGGCTGCCAAGAGGACTTGAAAGCGGGGCAGAATTGCAGGAAACCGATTTCAGGAGGTAGACTGAAATTGCATTGAAAGCATAGGAAAAGAGGCAGCACGTCCACAATGATGCACTTGGCCAAAAAGGGCATATGCGTTTTTTCCTGAATATATTCAGGAAAAAACGCATACGCCCTTTTTGGCCAACCAAGCAAGCTTGCAAAGGAAATCTGCACTACACTGAAGTCTCACTTCCCCCCGGTCAAAAGGGCCATCTGAAAAAAGTGTAAAATCCAGAAAGGCAGGACAGGCCATGGAGAACTGGGAGCCTTGTTATGCTGATGAGCGGGATGTAAATTGCCAACAGACACTCGGGAGAAGTGTATGGTGTTTCCTGAAACATCTAAAAAACAAAGCAACAGAGCCTAGGGCACTGCCACTTATGGTCCTATAGCTTAGGGAAATTAAAATCAAAAAGACACAGCCACCCCAAAGTTTGGGACGCCTCTGTTTACAAGAACCTCATTTACAGTACAAGTTCAACATCGCAGAAAGTGAAAAATGGATAAAGAAGTTGTGGTATTTACTTACAAAGCAATATCACTCAGCAATGAAATCTATGTCATCAGGCCCTTAGCATCACAATGAGTGGATTCAGGTACGATGATTCTAATTGAAATAAGTCACACAGAAAAAGAAACATCATAAGATATCAGTAATACACGGAATGTAAACTTGGCTACACAGGAACTGAATTACAGAACAGAACAGGGTCTCAAATTTAGAAAACCAACTTATGCTTGCTTAAGGGTAAAGGTGAGTTGGGGTGCTGCATAAAACCAGAGATTGAAATGAGCACAGATAAAGTTTCTTAAGTCAAATATGGAATAGACAAGAGCTACTCCTTGCTCAACGAAATGGACTCAACACCGCATATTAAACGCCTAAGAATGTACCTGACTAGTAAGTATCGTAAAACCTATGGATTGCTATGTCTCCAAAAGAGAATCAAGCATGTGTACAGGGGCATAAACGCAGCAGTGATAGGATTGGAGAGGTTCGGTGAGCAAATGAAGACCCTTTGAAGTCATATTGCATGGTACCCATTACACGGGTCTCAACTCTCCAGGTTTAAGGTATTCTTCCTTCAGCTAAAACATGCATGTGGAACCCAAGTATGATCAACCATGTGAACGGGAGACGTGTTCAAATATGTCTCAGTTTTCCTCCCCTGGTACTCGGGTGCAACATTCCAGACGCTTTACTAACATTCTCCCCACTTGGAGAGTCAGCGCCTTTAACCTCCTGTTTGGCACAGTTTGCAATTTCTGCGGAAGATGAACAGGAATAGCGAGAACCAATGAGAGGCTAGCTGGAGGTGTCTGGACGGGCAAATTTAACTCTCATTTCCCACCAGGAAGAGGAAATAACCAAAGGCTAAGCGTGCCGTGCCGGAACCAGATTAGGGCCTGAAGCCATCCTGCGGTGTTGCGGCCAGGTCACAAGAAAGCGAGTTGAAGAAAGCAGCTCAGGGGCACTGTAATTCACAAACCTGCAGAGTTATAAATGACAGCTATCGTCCAAAAATAGACTGAAGTAAGGCTGCCAAGAGGACTTGAAAGCGGGGCAGAATTGCAGGAAACCGATTTCAGGAGGTAGACTGGAATTGCATTGAAAGCATAGGAAAAGAGGCAGAACGTCCACAATGATGCACTTGGCCAAAAAGGGCATATGCGTTTTTTCCTGAATATATTCAGGAAAAAACGCATACGCCCTTTTTGGTCAACCAAGCAAGCTTGCAAAGGAAATCTGCACTACAATGAAGTCTCACTTCCCCCTGGTCAAAAGGGCCATCTGAAAAAAGTGTAAAATCCAGAAAGGCAGGACAGGCCATGGAGAACTGGGAGCCTTGTTATGCTGATGGGCGGGATGTAAATTGCCAACAGACACTCGGGAGAAGTGTATGGTGTTTCCTGAAACATCTAAAAAACAAAGCAACAGAGCCTAGGGCACTGCCACTTATGGTCCTATAGCTTAGGGAAATTAAAATCAAAAAGACACAGCCACCCCAAAGTTTGGGACGCCTCTGTTTACAAGAACCTCGTTTACAGTACAAGTTCAACATCGCAGAAAGTGAAAAATGGATAAAGAACTTGTGGTACTTACGTACAATGCAGTATCACTCAGCAATGAAATCTGTGTCATCAGGCCCGTAGCAGCATAATGAGTGGATTCAGGTACGATGATTCTAACTGAAATAAGTCACACAGAAAAAGAAACATCATAAGATATCACTAATACACGGAATGTAAACTTGGCTACACAGGAACTGCATTCCAAAACAGAACAGGGTCTCAAATTTAGAAAACCATCTTATGCTTGCTTACGGGGAAAGGTGAGTTGGGGTGCTGCATAAAACCAGAGATTGAAATGAGCACAGATAAAGTTCCTTAAGCCAAATATGGAATAGACAAGAGCTACTCCTTGCTCAACGAAATGGACTCAAAACCCTATATTAAACCCCTAAGAATGTACCTGACTAGTAAGTATCTTAAAACCTATGGATTGCTATGTCTCCAAAAGAGAATCAAGCGTGTGTTCAGGGGAATAAACGCAGCAGTGATAGGATTGGAGAGGTTCGGTGAGCAAATGAAGACCCTTTGAAGTCATATTGCATGGTACCCATTCCACGGGTCTCAACTCTCCAGTTTTAAGGTATTCTTCCTTCAGCTAAAATATGCATGTGGAACCCAGAGTATGATCAACCATGTGAACGGGAGACGTGTTCAAATATGTCTCAGTTTTCCTCCCCTGGTACTCGGGTGCAACATTCCAGACGCTTTACTAACACTCTCCCCACTTGGAGAGTCAGCGCCTTTAACCTCCTGTTTGGCACAGTTTGCAATTTCTGCGGAAGATGAACAGGAATAGCGAGAACCAATGAGAGGCTAGCTGGAGGTGTCTGGACGGGCAAATTTAACTCTCATTTCCCACCAGGAAGAGGAATTAACCAAAGGCTCAGCATGCCGGGCCGGAACCAGATTAGGGCCTGAAGCCATCCTGCGGTGTTGCGGCCAGGTCACAAGAAAGCGAGTTGAAGAAAGGAGCTCAGGGGCACTGTAATTCACAAACCTGCAGAGTTATAAATGACAGCTATCGTCCAAAAATAGACTGAACTAAGGCTGCCAAGAGGACTTGAAAGCGGGGCAGAATTGCAGGAAACCGATTTCAGGAGGTAGACTGGAATTGCATTGAAAGCATAGGAAAAGAGGCAGAACGTCCACAATGATGCACTTGGCCAAAAAGGGCATATGCGTTTTTTCCTGAATATATTCTGGAAAAAACGCATACGCCCTTTTTGGCCAACCAAGCAAGCTTGCAAAGGAAATCTGCACTACAATGAAGTCTCACTTCCCCCCGGTCAAAAGGGCCATCTGAAAAAAGTGTAAAATCCAGAAAGGCAGGACAGGCCATGGAGAACTGGGAGCCTTGTTATGCTGATGGGCGGGATGTAAATTGCCAACAACCACTCGGGAGAAGTGTATGGTGTTTCCTGAAACATCTAAAAAACAAAGAAACAGAACCTAGGGCACTTCCACTTATGGTCCTATAGCTTAGGGAAATTAAAATAAAAAACACACAGCCACCCCAAAGTTTGGAACGGCTCTGTTTACAAGAACCTCGTTTACAGTACAAGTTCAACATCGCAGAAAGTGAAAAATGGATAAAGAAGTTGTGGTATTTACTTACAAAGCAATATCACTCAGCAATGAAATCTGTGTCATCAGGCCCTTAGCAGCACAATGAGTGGATTCAGGTATGATGATTCTAACTGAAATAAGTCACACAGAAAAAGAAACATCATAAGATATCAGTAATACACGGAATGTAAACTTGGCTACACAGGAACTGAATTACAGAACAGAACAGGGTCTCAAATTTAGAAAACCAACTTATGCTTGCTTAAGGGGAAAGGTGAGTTGGGGTGCTGCATAAAACCAGAGATTGAAATGAGCACAGATAAAGTTCCTTAAGCCAAATATGGAATAGACAAGAGCTACTCCTTGCTCAACGAAATGGACTCAACACCGCATATTACACGCCTAAGAATGTACCTGACTAGTAAGTATCTTAAAACCTATAGATTGCTATGTCTCCGAAAGAGAATCAAGCATGTGTACAGGGGCATAAACGCAGCAGTGATAGGATTGGAGAGGTTCGGTGAGCAAATGAAGACCCTTTGAAGTCATATTGCATGGTACCCATTACACGGGTCTTAACTCTCCAGGTTTAAGGTATTCTTCCTTCAGCTAAAACATGCATGTGGAACCCAAGTATGATCAACCATGTGAACGGGAGACGTGTTCAAATATGTCTCAGTTTTCCTCCCCTGGTACTCGGGTGCAACATTCCAGACGCTTTACTAACACTCTCCACACTTGGAGAGTCAGCGCCTTTAACCTCCTGTTTGGCCCAGTTTGCAATTTCTACGGAAGATGAACAGGAATAGCGAGAACCAATGAGAGACTAGCTGGAGGTGTCTGGGCGGGCAAATTTAACTCTCATTTCCCACCAGGAAAAGGAAATAACCAAAGGCTCAGCGTGCCGTGCCGGAACAAGATTAGGGCCTGAAGCCATACTGCGGTGTTGCGGCCAGGTCACAAGAAAGCAAGTTAAAGAAAGGAGCTCAGGGGCACTGTAATTCACACACCTGCAGAGTTATAAATGACAGCTATCGTCCAAAAATAGACTGAAGTAAGGCTGCCAAGAGAACTTGAAAGCGGGTCAGAATTGCAGGAAACCGATTTCAGGAGGTAGACTGGAATTGCATTGAAAGCACAGGAAAAGAGGCAGAACGTCCACAATGATGCACTTGGCCAAAAAGGGCGTATGCGTTTTTTCCTGAATATATTCAGGAAAAAACGCATACGCCCTTTTTGGCCAACCAAGCAAGCTTGCAAAGGAAATCTGCACTACAATGAAGTCTCACTTCCCCCCGGTCAAAAGGGCCATCTGAAAAAAGTGTAAAATCCAGAAAGGCAGGACAGGCCATGGAGAACTGGGAGCCTTGTTATGCTGATGGGTGGGATGTAAATTGCCAACAACCACTTGGGAGAAGTGTATGGTGTTTCCTGAAACATCTAAAAAACAAAGCAACAGAGCCTAGGGCACTTCCACTTATGGTCCTATAGCTTCGGGAAATTAAAATCAAAAAGACACAGCCACCCCAAAGTTTGGAACGGCTCTGTTTACAAGAACCTCGTTTACAGTACAAGTTCAACATCGCAGAAAGTGAAAAATGGATAAAGAACTTGTGGTACTTACGTACAATGCAGTATCACTCAGCAATGAAATCTATGTCATCAGGCCCGTAGCAGCATAATGAGTAGATTCAGGTATGATGATTCTAACTGAAATAAGTCACACAGAAAAAGAAACATCATAAGATATCACTAATACACGGAATGTAAACTTGGCTACACAGGAACTGAATTCCAAAACAGAACAGGTTCTCAAATTTAGAAAACCAACTTATGCTTGCTTAAGGGGAAAGGTGAGTTGGGTTGCTGCATAAAACCAGAGATTGAAATGAGCACAGATAAAGTTCCTTAAGCCAAATATGGAATAGACAAGAGCTACTCCTTGCTCAACGAAATGGACTCAACACCGCATATTAAACGCCTAAGAATGTACCTGACGAGTAAGTATCTTAAAACCTATGGATTGCTATGTCTCCGAAAGAGAATCAAGCATGTGTACAGGGGCATAAACGCAGCAGTGATAGGATTGGAGAGGTTCGGTGAGCAAATGAAGACCCTTTGAAGTCATATTGCCTGGTACCCATTCCACGGGTCTCAACTCTCCAGGTTTAAGGTATTCTTCCTTCAGCTAAAACATGCATGTGGAACCCAAGTATGATCAACCATGTGAACGGGAGACGTGTTCAAATATGTCTCAGTTTTCCTCCCCTGGTACTCGGGTGCAACATTCCAGACGCTTTACTAACACTCTCCCCACTTGGAGAGTCAGCGCCTTTAACCTCCTGTTTGGCCCAGTTTGCAATTTCTGCGGAAGATGAACAGGAATAGCGAGAACCAATGAGAGGCTAGCTGGAGGTGTCTGGACGGGCAAATTTAACTCTCATTTCCCACCAGGAAGAGGAAATAACCAAAGGCTTAGCGTGCCGTACCGGAACCAGATTAGGGCCTGAAGCCATCCTGCGGTGTTGCGGCCAGCTCAAAAGAAAGCGAGTTGAAGAAAGGAGCTCAGGGGCACTGTAATTCACAAACCTGCAGAGTTATAAATGACAGCTATCGTCCAAAAATATACTGAAGTAAGGCTGCCAATAGGACTTGAAAGCGGGGCAGAATTGCAGGAAACCGATTTCAGGAGGTAGACTGGAATTGCATTGAAAGCATAGGAAAAGAGGCAGAACGTCCACAATGATGCACTTGGCCAAAAAGGGCGTATGCGTTTTTTCCTGAATATATTCAGGAAAAAACGCATACGCCCTTTTTGGCCAACCAAGCAAGCTTGCAAAGGAAATCTGCACTACAATGAAGTCTCACTTCCCCCCGGTCAAAAGGGCCATCTGAAAAAAGTGTAAAATCTAGAAAGGCAGGACAGGCCATGGAGAACTGGGAACCCTGTTATGCTGAAGGGCGGGATGTAAATTGCCAACAACCACTCGGGAGAAGTGTATGGTGTTTCCTGAAACATCTAAAAAACAAAGCAACAGAACCTAGGGCACTTCCACTTATGGTCCTATAGCTTAGGGAAATTAAAATCAAAAAGACACAGCCACCCCAAAGTTTGGAACGGCTCTGTTTACAAGAACCTCGTTTACAGTACAAGTTCAACATCGCAGAAAGTGAAAAATGGATAAAGAAGTTGTGGTATATACTTACAAAGCAATATCACTCAGCAATGAAATCTGTGTCATCAGGCCCTTAGCAGCACAATGAGTGGATTCAGGTATGATGATTCTAACTGAAGTAAGTCACACAGAAAAAGAACCATCATAAGATATCAGTAATACATGGAATGTAAACTTGGCTACACAGGAACTGAATTACAGAACAGAACAGGGTCTCAAATTTAGAAAACCAACTTATGCTTGCTTAAGGGTAAAGGTGAGTTGGGGTGCTGCATAAAACCAGAGATTGAAATGAGCACAGATAAAGTTCCTTAAGTCAAATATGGAATAGACAAGAGCTACTCCTTGCTCAACGAAATGGACTCAACACCACATATTAAACGCCTAAGAATGTACCTGACTAGTAAGTATCTTAAAACCTGTGGATTGCTATGTCTCCGAAAGAGAATCAAGCATGTGTACAGGGATATAAACGCAGCAGTGATAGGATTGGAGAGGTTCGGTGAGCAAATGAAGACCCTTAGAAGTCTTATTGCATGGTACCCATTCCACGGGTCTTAACTCTCCAGTTTTAAGGTATTCTTCCTTCAGCTAAAACATGCATGTGGAACCCAAGTATGATCAACCATGTGAACGGGAGACGTGTTCAAATATGTCTCAGTTTTCCTCCCCTGGTACTCGGGTGCAACATTCCAGACGCTTTACTAACACTCTCCACACTTGGAGAGTCAGCGCCTTTAACCTCCTGTTTGGCCCAGTTTGCAATTTCTGCGGAAGATGAACAGGAATAGCGAGAACCAATGAGAGACTAGCTGGAGGTGTCTGGGCGGGCAAATTTAACTCTCATTTCCCACCAGGAAAAGGAAATAACCAAAGGCTCAGCGTGCCGTGCCGGAACCAGATTAGGGCCTGAAGCCATACTGCGGTGTTGCGGCCAGGTCACAAGAAAGCAAGTTGAAGAAAGGAGCTCAGGGGCACTGTAATTCACACACGTGCAGAGTTATAAATGACAGCTATCGTCCAAAAATAGGCTGAAGTAAGGCTGCCAAGAGGACTTGAAAGCGGGTCAGAATTGCAGGAAACCAATTTCAGGAGGTAGACTGGAATTGCATTGAAAGCATAGGAAAAGAGGCAGAACGTCCACAATGATGCACTTGGCCAAAAAGGGCGTATGCGTTTTTTCCTGAATATATTCAGGAAAAAACGCATACGCCCTTTTTGGCCAACCAAGCAAGCTTGCAAAGGAAATCTGCACTACAATGAAGTCTCACTTCCCCCCGGTCAAAAGGGCCATCTGAAGAAAGTGTAAAATCCAGAAAGGCAGGACAGGCCATGGAGAACTGGGAGCCTTGTTATGCTGATGGGCGGGATGTAAATTGCCAACAACCACTTGGGAGAAGTGTATGGTGTTTCCTGAAACATCTAAAAAACAAAGCAACAGAGCCTAGGGCACTTCCACTTATGGTCCTATAGCTTCGGGAAATTAAAATCAAAAAGACACAGCCACCCCAAAGTTTGGAACGGCTCTGTTTACAAGAACCTCGTTTACAGTACAAGTTCAACATCGCAGAAAGTGAAAAATGGATAAAGAACTTGTGGTACTTACGTACAATGCAGTATCACTCAGCAATGAAATCTATGTCATCAGGCCCGTAGCAGCATAATGAGTAGATTCAGGTATGATGATTCTAACTGAAATAAGTCACACAGAAAAAGAAACATCATAAGATATCACTAATACACGGAATGTAAACTTGGCTACACAGGAACTGAATTCCAAAACAGAACAGGTTCTCAAATTTAGAAAACCAACTTATGCTTGCTTAAGGGGAAAGGTGAGTTGGGTTGCTGCATAAAACCAGAGATTGAAATGAGCACAGATAAAGTTCCTTAAGCCAAATATGGAATAGACAAGAGCTACTCCTTGCTCAACGAAATGGACTCAACACCGCATATTAAACGCCTAAGAATGTACCTGACTAGTAAGTATCTTAAAACCTATGGATTGCTATGTCTCCGAAAGAGAATCAAGCATGTGTACAGGGGCATAAACGCAGCAGTGATAGGATTGGAGAGGTTCGGTGAGCAAATGAAGACCCTTTGAAGTCATATTGCATGGTACCCATTCCACGGGTTTCAACTACCCAGGGTTTAGGTATTCTTCCTTCAGCTAAAACATGCATGTGGAACCCAGAGTATGATCAACCATGTGATTGGGAGACGTGTTCAAATATGTCTCAGTTTTCCTCCCCTGGTACTCGGGTGCAACATTCCAGACGCTTTACTAACACTCTCCCCACTTGGAGAGTCAGCGCCTTTAACCTCCTGTTTGGCACAGTTTGCAATTTCTGCGGAAGATGAACAGGAATAGCGAGAACCAATGAGAGGCTAGCTGGAGGTGTCTGGACGGGCAAATTTAACTCTCATTTCCCAACAGGAAGAGGAAATAACCAAAGGCTCAGCATGCCGGACCGGAACCAGATTAGGGCCTGAAGCCATCCTGCGGTGTTGCGGCCAGGTCACAAGAAAACGAGTTGAAGAAAGGAGCTCAGGGGCACTGTAATTCACAAACCTGCAGAGTTATAAATGACAGCTATCGTCCAAAAATAGACTGAAGTAAGGCTGCCAAGAGGACTTGAAAGCGGGGCAGAATTGCAGGAAACCGATTTCAGGAGGTAGACTGGAATTGCATTGAAAGCATAGGAAAAGAGGCAGAACGTCCACAATGATGCACTTGGCGAAAAAGGGCGTATGCGTTTTTTCCTGAATATATTCAGGAAAAAACGCATACGCCCTTTTTGGCCAACCAACCATCTTGCAAAGGAAATCTGCACTACAATGAAGTCTCACTTCCCCCCGGTCAAAAGGGCCATCTGAAAAAAGTGTAAAATCCAGAAAGGCAGGACAGGCCATGGAGAACTGGGAGCCTTGTAATGCTGATGGGCGGGACGTAAATTGCCACCAACCACTTGGGAGAAGTGTATGGTGTTTCCTGAAACATCTAAAAAACAAAGCAACAGAACCTAGGGCACTTCCACTTATGGTCCTATAGCTTAAGGAAATTAAAATCAAAAAGACACAGCCACCCCAAAGTTTGGAACGGCTCTGTTTACAAGAACCTCGTTTACAGTACAAGTTCAACATCGCAGAAAGTGAAAAATGGATAAAGAAGTTGTGGTATATACTTACAAATCAATATCACTCAGCAATGAAATCTGTGTCATCAGGCCCTTAGCAGCACAATGAGTGGATTCAGGTATGATGATTCTAACTGAAGTAAGTCACACAGAAAAAGAACCATCATAAGATATCAGTAATACATGGAATGTAAACTTGGCTACACAGGAACTGAATTACAGAACAGAACAGGGTCTCAAATTTAGAAAACCAACTTATGCTTGCTTAAGGGTAAAGGTGAGTTGGGGTGCTGCATAAAACCAGAGATTGAAATGAGCACAGATAAAGTTCCTTAAGTCAAATATGGAATAGACAAGAGCTACTCCTTGCTCAACGAAATGGACTCAACACCGCATATTAAACGCCTAAGAATGTACCTGACTAGTAAGTATCTTAAAACCTATGGATTGCTATGTCTCCGAAAGAGAATCAAGCATGTGTACAGGGACATAAACGCAGCAGTGATAGGATTGGAGAGGTTCGGTGAGCAAATGAAGACCCTTAGAAGTCTTATTGCATGGTACCCATTACACGGGTCTTAACTCTCCAGGTTTAAGGTATTCTTCCTTCAGCTAAAACATGCATGTGGAACCCAAGTATGATCAACCATGTGAACGGGAGACGTGTTCAAATATGTCTCAGTTTTCCTCCCCTGGTACTCGGGTGCAACATTCCAGACGCTTTACTAACACTCTCCCCACTTGGAGAGTCAGCGCCTTTAACCTCCTGTTTGGCCCAGTTTGCAATTTCTGCGGAAGATGAACAGGAATAGCGAGAACCAATGAGAGGCTAGCTGGAGGTGTCTGGACGGGCAAATTTAACTCTCATTTCCCAACAGGAAGAGGAAATAACCAAAGGCTCAGCGTGCCGTACCGGAACCAGATTAGGACCTGAAGCCATCCTGCGGTGTTGCGGCCAGCTCAAAAGAAAGCGAGTTGAAGAAAGGAGCTCAGGGGCACTGTAATTCACAAACCTGCAGAGTTATAAATGACAGCTATCGTCCAAAAATATACTGAAGTAAGGCTGCCAAGAGGACTTGAAAGCGGGGCAGAATTGCAGGAAACCGATTTCAGGAGGTAGACTGGAATTGCATTGAAAGCATAGGAAAAGAGGCAGAACGTCCACAATGATGCACTTGGCCAAAAAGGGCGTATGCGTTGTTTCCTGAATATATTCAGGAAAAAACGCATACGCCCTTTTTGGCCAACCAAGCAAGCTTGCAAAGGAAATCTGCACTACAATGAAGTCTCACTTCCCCCCGGTCAAAAGGGCCATCTGAAAAAAGTGTAAAATCCAGAAAGGCAGGACAGGCCATGGAGAACTGGCAGCCTTGTTATGCTGATGGGCGGGATGTAAATTGCCAACAACCACTCGGGAGAAGTGTATGGTGTTTCCTGAAACATCTAAAAAACAAAGCAACAGAGCCTAGGGCACTTCCACTTATGGTCCTATAGCTTAGGGAAATTAAAATCAAAAAGACACAGCCACCCCAAAGTTTGGAACGGCTCTGTTTACAAGAACCTCGTTTACAGTACAAGTTCAACATCGCAGAAAGTGAAAAATGGATAAAGAAGTTGTGGTATTTACTTACAAAGCAATATCACTCAGCAATGAAATCTGTGTCATCAGGCCCTTAGCAGCACAATGAGTGGATTCAGGTATGATGATTCTAACTGAAGTAAGTCACACAGAAAAAGAAACATCATAAGATATCAGTAATACACGGAATGTAAACTTGGCTACACAGGAACTGAATTACAGAACAGAACAGGGTCTCAAATTTAGAAAACCAACTTATGCTTGCTTAAGGGTAAAGGTGAGTTGGGGTGCTGCATAAAACCAGAGATTGAAATGAGCACAGATAAAGTTCCTTAGGCCAAATATGGAATAGACAAGAGCTACTCCTTGCTCAACGAAATGGACTCAACACCCCATATTAAACGCCTAAGAATGTACCTGACTAGTAAGTATCTTAAAACCTATAGATTGCTATGTCTCCGAAAGAGAATCAAGCATGTGTACAGGGGCATAAACGCAGCAGTGATAGGATTGGAGAGGTTCGGTGAGCAAATGAAGACCCTTTGAAGTCATATTGCATGGTACCCATTCCACGGGTTTCAACTACCCAGGTTTTAGGTATTCTTCCTTCGGCTAAAACATGCATGTGGAACCCAGAGTATGATCAACCATGTGATCGGGAGACGTGTTCAAATATGTCTCAGTTTTCCTCCCCTGGTACTCGGGTGCAACATTCCAGACGCTTTACTAACACTCTCCCCACTTGGAGAGTCAGTCCCTTTAACCTCCTGTTTGGCCCAGTTTGCAATTTCTGCGGAAGATGAACAGGAATAGCGAGAACCAATGAGAGGCTAGCTGGAGGTGTCTGGACGGGCAAATTTAACTCTCATTTCCCACCAGGAGGAGGAAATAACCAAAGGCTCAGCGTGCCGTGCCAGAACCAGATTAGGGCCTGAAGCCATCCTGCGGTGTTGCGGCCAGCTCACAAGAAAGCGAGTTGAAGAAAGGAGCTCAGGGGCACTGTAATTCACAAACCTGCAGAGTTATAAATGACAGCTATCGTCCAAAAATAGACTGAAGTAAGGCTGCCAAGAGGACTTGAAATCGGGGCAGAATTGCAGGAAACCGATTTCAGGAGGTAGACTGAAATTGCATTGAAAGCATAGGAAAAGAGGCAGAACGTCCACAATGATGCACTTGGCCAAAAAGGGCGTATGCGTTTTTTCCTGAATATATTCAGGAAAAAACGCATACGCCCTTTTTGGCCAACCAAGCAAGCTTGCAAAGGAAATCTGCACTGCAATGAAGTCTCACTTCCCCCCGGTCAAAAGGGCCATCTGAAAAAAGTGTAAAATCCAGAAAGGCAGGACAGGCCATGGAGAACTGGGAGCCTTGTTATGCTGATGGGCGGGATGTAAATTGCCAACAACCACTCAGGAGAAGTGTATGGTGTTTCCTCAAACATCTAAAAAACAAAGCAACAGAGCCTAGGGCACTGCCACTTATGGTCCTATAGCTTAGGGAAATTAAAATCAAAAAGACACAGCCACCCCAAAGTTTGGGACGCCTCTGTTTACAAGAACCTCGTTTACAGTATATGTTCAACATCGCAGAAAGTGAAAAATGGATAAAGAAGTTGTGGTATTTACTTACAAAGCAATATCACTCAGCAATGAAATCTATGTCATCAGGCCCTTAGCAGCACAATGAGTGGATTCAGGTATGATGATTCTAACTGAAATAAGTCACAGAGAAAAAGAAACATCATAAGACATCAGTAATACACGGAATGTAAACTTGGCTACACAGGAACTGAATTACAGAACAGAACAGGGTCTCAAATTTAGAAAACCAACTTATGCTTGCTTAAGGGTAAAGGTGAGTTGGGGTGCTGCATAAAACCAGAGATTGAAATGAGCACAGATAAAGTTCCTTAAGTCAAATATGGAATAGACAAGAGCTACTCCTTGCTCAACGAAATGGACTCAACACCGCATATTAAACGCCTAAGAATGTACCTGACTAGTAAGTATCGTAAAACCTATGGATTGCTATGTCTCCGAAAGAGAATCAAGCATGTGTACAGGGGCATAAACGCAGCAGTGATAGGATTGGAGAGGTTCGGTGAGCAAATGAAGACCCTTTGAAGTCATATTGCATGGTACCCATTCCACGGGTCTCAACTCTCCAGGTTTAAGGTATTCTTCCTTCAGCTAAAACATGCATGTGGAACCCAAGTATGATCAACCATGTGAACGGGAGACGTGTTCAAATATGTCTCAGTTTTCCTCCCCTGGTACTCGGGTGCAACATTCCAGACGCTTTACTAACACTCTCCACACTTGGAGAGTCAGCGCCTTTAAACTCCTGTTTGGCCCAGTTTGCAATTTCTGCGGAAGATGAACAGGAATAGTGAGAACCAATGAGAGGCTAGCTGGAGGTGTCTGGACGGGCAAATTTAACTCTCATTTGCCACCAAGAAGAGGAAATAACCAAAGGCTCAGCGTGCCGTACCGGAACCAGATTAGGGCCTGAAGCCATCCTGCGGTGTTGCGGCCAGCTCAAAAGAAAGCGAGTTGAAGAAAGGAGCTCAGGGGCACTGTAATTCACAAACCTGCAGAGTTATAAATGACAGCTATCGTCCAAAAATAGACTGAAGTAAGGCTGCCAAGAGGACTTGAAAGCGGGGCAGAATTGCAGGAAACCGATTTCAGGAGGTAGACTGGAATTGCATTGAAAGCATAGGAAAAGAGGCAGAACGTCCACAATGATGCACTTGGCCAAAAAGGGCGTATGCGTTTTTTCCTGAATATATTCAGGAAAAAACGCATACGCCCTTTTTGGCCAACCAAGCAAGCTTGCAAAGGAAATCTGCACTACAATGAAGTCTCACTTCCCCCCGGTCAAAAGGGCCATCTGAAAAAAGTGTAAAATCCAGAAAGGCAGGACAGGCCATGGAGAACTGGGAACCCTGTTATGCTGAAGGGCGGGATGTAAATTGCCAACAACCACTCGGGAGAAGTGTGTGGTGTTTCCTGAAACATCTAAAAAACAAAGCAACAGAACCTAGGGCACTTCCACTTATGGTCCTATAGATTAGGGAAATTAAAATCAAAAAGACACAGCCACCCCAAAGTTTGGAACGGCTCTGTTTACAAGAACCTCGTTTACAGTACAAGTTCAACATCGCAGAAAGTGAAAAATGGATAAAGAAGTTGTGGTATATACTTACAAAGCAATATCACTCAGCAATGAAATCTGTGTCATCAGGCCCTTAGCAGCACAATGAGTGGATTCAGGTATGATGATTCTAACTGAAGTAAGTCACACAGAAAAAGAACCATCATAAGATATCAGTAATACACGGAATGTAAACTTGGCTACACAGGAACTGAATTACAGAACAGAACAGGGTCTCAAATTTAGAAAACCAACTTATGCTTGCTTAAGGGTAAAGGTGAGTTGGGGTGCTGCATAAAACCAGAGATTGAAATGAGCACAGATAAAGTTCCTTAAGTCAAATATGGAATAGACAAGAGCTACTCCTTGCTCAACGAAATGGACTCAACACCGCATATTAAACGCCTAAGAATGTACCTGACTAGTAAGTATCTTAAAACCTATGGATTGCTATGTCTCCGAAAGAGAATCAAGCATGTGTACAGGGACATAAACGCAGCAGTGATAGGATTGGAGAGGTTCGGTGAGCAAATGAAGACCCTTAGAAGTCTTATTGCACGGTACCCATTACACGGGTCTTAACTCTCCAGGTTTAAGGTATTCTTCCTTCAGCTAAAACATGCATGTGGAACCCAAGTATGATCAACCATGTGAACGGGAGACGTGTTCAAATATGTCTCAGTTTTCCTCCCCTGGTACTCGGGTGCAACATTCCAGACGCTTTACTAACACTCTCCCCACTTGGAGAGTCAGCGCCTTTAACCTCCTGTTTGGCCCAGTTTGCAATTTCTGCGGAAGATGAACAGGAATAGCGAGAACCAATGAGAGGCTAGCTGGAGGTGTCTGGACGGGCAAATTTAACTCTCATTTCCCAACAGGCAGAGGAAATAACCAAAGGCTCAGCGTGCCGTACCGGAACCAGATTAGGGCCTGAAGCCATCCTGCGGTGTTGCGGCCAGCTCAAAAGAAAGCGAGTTGAAGAAAGGAGCTCAGGGGCACTGTAATTCACAAACCTGCAGAGTTATAAATGACAGCTATCGTCCAAAAATAGACTGAAGTAAGGCTGCCAAGAGGACTTGAAAGCGGGGCAGAATTGCAGGAAACCGATTTCAGGAGGTAGACTGGAATTGCATTGAAAGCATAGGAAAAGAGGCAGAACGTCCACAATGATGCACTTGGCCAAAAAGGGCGTATGCGTTGTTTCCTGAATATATTCAGGAAACAACGCATACGCCCTTTTTGGCCAACCAAGCAAGCTTGCAAAGGAAATCTGCACTACAATGAAGTCTCACTTCCCCCCGGTCAAAAGGGCCATCTGAAAAAAGTGTAAAATCCAGAAAGGCAGGACAGGCCATGGAGAACTGGGAGCCTTGTTATGCTGATGGGCGGGATGTAAATTGCCAACAACCACTCGGGAGAAGTGTATGGTGTTTCCTGAAACATCTAAAAAACAAAGCAACAGAACCTAGGGCACTTCCACTTATGGTCCTATAGCTTAGGGAAATTAAAATCAAAAAGACACAGCCACCCCAAAGTTTGGAACGGCTCTGTTTACAAGAACCTCGTTTACAGTACAAGTTCAACATCGCAGAAAGTGAAAAATGGATAAAGAAGTTGTGGTATTTACTTACAAAGCAATATCACTCAGCAATGAAATCTGTGTCATCAGGCCCTTAGCAGCACAATGAGTGGATTCAGGTATGATGATTCTAACTGAAGTAAGTCACACAGAAAAAGAAACATCATAAGATATCAGTAATACACGGAATGTAAACTTGGCTACACAGGAACTGAATTACAGAACAGAACAGGGTCTCAAATTTAGAAAACCAACTTATGCTTGCTTAAGGGTAAAGGTGAGTTGGGGTGCTGCATAAAACCAGAGATTGAAATGAGCACAGATAAAGTTCCTTAGGCCAAATATGGAATAGACAAGAGCTACTCCTTGCTCAACGAAATGGACTCAACACCGCATATTAAACGCCTAAGAATGTACCTGACTAGTAAGTATCTTAAAACCTATAGATTGCTATGTCTCCGAAAGAGAATCAAGCATGTGTACAGGGGCATAAACGCAGCAGTGATAGGATTGGAGAGGTTCGGTGAGCAAATGAAGACCCTTTGAAGTCATATTGCATGGTACCCATTCCACGGGTTTCAACTACCCAGGTTTTAGGTATTCTTCCTTCAGCTAAAACATGCATGTGGAACCCAGAGTATGATCAACCATGTGATCGGGAGACGTGTTCAAATATGTCTCAGTTTTCCTCCCCTGGTACTCGGGTGCAACATTCCAGACGCTTTACTAACACTCTCCCCACTTGGAGAGTCAGTCCCTTTAACCTCCTGTTTGGCCCAGTTTGCAATTTCTGCGGAAGATGAACAGGAATAGCGAGAACCAATGAGAGGCTAGCTGGAGGTGTCTGGACGGGCAAATTTAACTCTCATTTCCCACCAGGAGGAGGAAATAACCAAAGGCTCAGCGTGCCGTGCCAGAACCAGATTAGGGCCTGAAGCCATCCTGCGGTGTTGCGGCCAGCTCACAAGAAAGCGTGTTGAAGAAAGGAGCTCAGGGGCACTGTAATTCACAAACCTGCAGAGTTATAAATGACAGCTATCGTCCAAAAATAGACTGAAGTAAGGCTGCCAAGAGGACTTGAAATCGGGGCAGAATTGCAGGAAACCGATTTCAGGAGGTAGACTGAAATTGCATTGAAAGCATAGGAAAAGAGGCAGAACGTCCACAATGATGCACTTGGCCAAAAAGGGCGTATGCGTTTTTTCCTGAATATATTCAGGAAAAAACGCATACGCCCTTTTTGGCCAACCAAGCAAGCTTGCAAAGGAAATCTGCACTACAATGAAGTCTCACTTCTCCCCGGTCAAAAGGGCCATCTGAAAAAAGTGTAAAATCCAGAAAGGCAGGACAGGCCATGGAGAACTGGGAGCCTTGTTATGCTGATGGGCGGGATGTAAATCGCCAACAACCACTCGGGAGAAGTGTATGGTGTTTCCTGAAACATCTAAAAAACAAAGCAACAGAACCTAGGGCACTTCCACTTATGGTCCTATAGCTTAGGGAAATTAAAATCAAAAAGACACAGCCACCCCAAAGTTTGGAACGGCTCTGTTTACAAGAACCTCGTTTACAGTACAAGTTCAACATCGCAGAAAGTGAAAAATGGATAAAGAAGTTGTGGTATTTACTTACAAAGCAATATCACTCAGCAATGAAATCTGTATCATCAGGCCCTTAGCAGCACAATGAGTGGATTCAGGTATGATGATTCTAAACTGAAGTAAGTCACACAGAAAAAGAACCATCATAAGATATCAGTAATACACGGAATGTAAACTTGGCTACACAGGAACTGAATTACAGAACAGAACAGGGTCTCAAATTTAGAAAACCAACTTATGCTTGCTTAAGGGTAAAGGTGAGTTGGGGTGCTGCATAAAACCAGAGATTGAAATGAGCACAGATAAAGTTCCTTAAGTCAAATATGGAATAGACAAGAGCTACTCCTTGCTCAATGAAATGGACTCAACACCGCATATTAAACGCCTAAGAATGTACCTGACTAGTAAGTATCTTAAAACCTATGGATTGCTATGTCTCCGAAAGAGAATCAAGCATGTGTACAGGGGCATAAACGCAGCAGTGATAGGATTGGAGAGGTTCGGTGAGCAAATGAAGACCCTTTGAAGTCATATTGCATGGTACCCATTCCACGGTTCTCAACTCTCCAGGTTTAAGGTATTCTTCCTTCAGCTAAAACATGCATGTGGAACCCAAGTATGATCAACCATGTGAACGGGAGACGTGTTCAAATATGTCTCAGTTTTCCTCCCCTGGTACTCGGGTGCAACATTCCAGACGCTTTACTAACACTCTCCACACTTGGAGAGTCAGCGCCTTTAACCTCCTGTTTGGCCCAGTTTGCAATTTCTGCGGAAGATGAACAGGAATAGCGAGAACCAATGAGACGCTAGCTGGAGGTGTCTGGAAGGGCAAATTTAACTCTCATTTCCCACCAAGAAGAGGAAATAACCAAAGGCTCAGCATGCCGTACCGGAACCAGATTAGGGCCTGAAGCCATCCTGAGGTGTTGCGGCCAGCTCAAAAGAAAGCGAGTTGAAGAAAGGAGCTCAGGGGCACTGTAATTCACAAATCTGCAGAGTTATAAATGACAGCTATCGTCCAAAAATAGACTGAAGTAAGGCTGCCAAGAGGACTTGAAAGCGGGGCAGAATTGCAGGAAACCGATTTCAGGAGGTAGACTGGAATTGCATTGAAAGCATAGGAAAAGAGGCAGAACGTCCAAAATGATGCACTTGGCGAAAAAGGGCGTATGCGTTTTTTCCTGAATACATTCAGGAAAAAACGCATACGCCCTTTTTGGCCAACCAAGCAAGCTTGCAAAGGAAATCTGCACTACAATGAAGTCTCACTTCCCCCCGGTCAAAAGGGCCATCTGAAAAAAGTGTAAAATCCAGAAAGGCAGGACAGGTCATGGAGAACTGGGAGCCTTGTTATGCTGATGGGCGGGATGTAAATTGCCAACAACCACTTGGGAGAAGTGTATGGTGTTTCCTGAAACATCTAAAAAACAAAGCAACAGAACCTAGGGCACTTCCACTTATGGTCCTATAGCTTAGGGAAATTAAAATCAAAAAGACACAGCCACCCCAAAGTTTGGAACGGCTCTGTTTACAAGAACCTCGTTTACAGTACAAGTTCAACATCGCAGAAAGTGAAAAATGGATAAAGAAGTTGTGGTATTTACTTACAAAGCAATATAACTCAGCAATGAAATCTGTGTCATCAGGCCCTTAGCATCACAATGAGTGGATTCAGGTATGATGATTCTAACTGAAATAAGTCACACAGAAAAAGAAACATCATAAGATATCAGTAATACACGGAATGTAAACTTGGCTACACAGGAACTGAATTACAGAACAGAACAGGGTCTCAAATTTAGAAAACCAACTTATGCTTGCTTAAGGGGAAAGGTGAGTTGGGGTGCTGCATAAAACCAGAGATTGAAATGAGCACAGATAAAGTTCCTTAAGTCAAATATGGAATAGACAAGAGCTACTCCTTGCTCAACGAAATGGACTCAACACCGCATATTAAACGCCTAAGAATGTACCTGACTAGTAAGTATCTTAAAACCTATGGATTGCTATGTCTCCGAAAGAGAATCAAGCATGTGTACAGGGGCATAAACACAGCAGTGATAGGATTGGAGAGGTTCGGTGAGCAAATGAAGACCCTTTGAAGTCATATTGCATGGTACCCTTTACACGGGTCTTAACTCTCCAGGTTTAAGGTATTCTTCCTTCAGCTAAAACATGCATGAGGAACCCAAGTATGATCAACCATGTGAACGGGAGACGTGTTCAAATAAGTCTCAGTTTTCCTCCCCTGGTACTCGGGTGCAACATTCCAGACGCTTTAATAACACTCTCCCCACTTGGAGAGTCAGCGCCTTTAACCTCCTGTTTGGCCCAGTTTGCAATTTCTGCGGAAGATGAACAGGAATAGCGAGAACCAATGGAGACTAGCTGGAGGTGTCTGGACGGGCAAATTTAACTCTCATTTCCTACCAGGAAGAGGAATTAACCAAAGGCTCAGCGTGCCATGCCAGAACCAGATTAGGGCCTGAAGCCATCCTGCCGTGTTGCGGCCAGGTCACAAGAAAGCGAGTTGAAGAAAGGAGCTCAGGGGCACTGTAATTCACAAACCTGCAGAGTTATAAATGACAGCTATTGTCCAAAAATATACTGAACTAAGGCTGCCAAGAGGACTTGAAAGCGGGGCAGAATTGCAGGAAACCGATTTCAGGAGGTAGACTGGAATTGCATTGAAAGCATAGGAAAAGAGGCAGAACGTCCACAATGATGCACTTGGCCAAAAAGGGCGTATGCGTTTTTTCCTGAATATATTCAGGAAAAAACGCATACGCCCTTTTTGGCCAACCAAGCAAGCTTGCAAAGGAAATCTGCACTACAATGAAGTCTCACTTCCCCCCGGTCAAAAGGGCCATCTGAAAAAAGTGTAAAATCCAGAAAGGCAGGACAGGCCATGGAGAACTGGGAGCCTTGTTATGCTGATGGGCGGGATGTAAATTGCCAAAAGACACTCGGGAGAAGTGTATGGTGTTTCCTGAAACATCTAAAAAACAAAGCAACAGAGCCTAGGGCACTGCCACTTATGGTCCTATAGCTTAGGGAAATTAAAATCAAAAAGACACAGCCACCCCAAAGTTTGGGACGCCTCTGTTTACAAGAACCTCGTTTACAGTACAAGTTCAACATCGCAGAAAGTGAAAAATGGATAAAGAAGTTGTGGTATTTACTTACAAAGCAATATCACTCAGCAATGAAATCTGTGTCACAAATCCCTTAGCAGCACAATGAGTGGATTCAGGTATGATGATTCTAACTGAAGTAAGTCACACAGAAAAAGAAACATCATAAGATATCAGTAATACACGGAATGTAAACTTGGCTACACAGGAACTGAATTACAGAACAGAACAGGGTCTCAAATTTAGAAAACCAACTTATGCTTGCTTAAGGGTAAAGGTGAGTTGGGGTGCTGCATAAAACCAGAGATTGAAATGAGCACAGATAAAGTTCCTTAAGTCAAATATGGAATAGACAAGAGCTACTCCTTGCTCAACGAAATGGACTCAACACCCCATATTAAACGCCTAAGAATGTACCTGACTAGTAAGTATCTTAAAACCTATGGATTGCTATGTCTCCGAAAGAGAATCAAGCATGTGTACAGGGGCATAAACGCAGCAGTGATAGGATTGGAGAGGTTCGGTGAGCAAATGAAGACCCTTTGAAGTCATATTGCATGGTACCCTTTACACGGGTCTTAACTCTCCAGGTTTAAGGTATTCTTCCTTCAGCTAAAACATGCATGAGGAACCCAAGTATGATCAACCATGTGAACGGGAGACGTGTTCAAATAAGTCTCAGTTTTCCTCCCCTGGTACTCGGGTGCAACATTCCAGACGCTTTAATAACACTCTCCCCACTTGGAGAGTCAGCGCCTTTAACCTCCTGTTTGGCCCAGTTTGCAATTTCTGCGGAAGATGAACAGGAATAGCGAGAACCAATGGAGACTAGCTGGAGGTGTCTGGACGGGCAAATTTAACTCTCATTTCCTACCAGGAAGAGGAATTAACCAAAGGCTCAGCGTGCCATGCCAGAACCAGATTAGGGCCTGAAGCCATCCTGCCGTGTTGCGGCCAGGTCACAAGAAAGCGAGTTGAAGAAAGGAGCTCAGGGGCACTGTAATTCACAAACCTGCAGAGTTATAAATGACAGCTATCGTCCAAAAATATACTGAACTAAGGCTGCCAAGAGGACTTGAAAGCGGGGCAGAATTGCAGGAAACCGATTTCAGGAGGTAGACTGGAATTGCATTGAAAGCATAGGAAAAGAGGCAGAACGTCCACAATGATGCACTTGGCCAAAAAGGGCGTATGCGTTTTTTCCTGAATATATTCAGGAAAAAACGCATACGCCCTTTTTGGCCAACCAAGCAAGCTTGCAAAGGAAATCTGCACTACAATGAAGTCTCACTTCCCCCCGGTCAAAAGGGCCATCTGAAAAAAGTGTAAAATCCAGAAAGGCAGGACAGGCCATGGAGAACTGGGAGCCTTGTTATGCTGATGGGCGGGATGTAAATTGCCAAAAGACACTCGGGAGAAGTGTATGGTGTTTCCTGAAACATCTAAAAAACAAAGCAACAGAGCCTAGGGCACTGCCACTTATGGTCCTATAGCTTAGGGAAATTAAAATCAAAAAGACACAGCCACCCCAAAGTTTGGGACGCCTCTGTTTACAAGAACCTCGTTTACAGTACAAGTTCAACATCGCAGAAAGTGAAAAATGGATAAAGAAGTTGTGGTATTTACTTACAAAGCAATATCACTCAGCAATGAAATCTGTGTCACAAATCCCTTAGCAGCACAATGAGTGGATTCAGGTATGATGATTCTAACTGAAGTAAGTCACACAGAAAAAGAAACATCATAAGATATCAGTAATACACGGAATGTAAACTTGGCTACACAGGAACTGAATTACAGAACAGAACAGGGTCTCAAATTTAGAAAACCAACTTATGCTTGCTTAAGGGTAAAGGTGAGTTGGGGTGCTGCATAAAACCAGAGATTGAAATGAGCACAGATAAAGTTCCTTAAGTCAAATATGGAATAGACAAGAGCTACTCCTTGCTCAACGAAATGGACTCAACACCCCATATTAAACGCCTAAGAATGTACCTGACTAGTAAGTATCTTAAAACCTATGGATTGCTATGTCTCCGAAAGAGAATCAAGCATGTGTACAGGGGCATAAACGCAGCAGTGATAGGATTGGAGAGGTTCGGTGAGCAAATGAAGACCCTTTGAAGTCATATTGCATGGTACCCATTCCACGGGTCTCAACTCTCCAGGTTTAAGGTATTCTTCCTTCAGCTAAAACATGCATGTGGAACCCAAGTATGATCAACCATGTGAACGGGAGACGTGTTCAAATATGTCTCAGTTTTCCTCCCCTGGTACTCGGGTGCAACATTCCAGACGCTTTACTAACACTCTCCCCACTTGGAGAGTCAGCGCCTTTAACCTCCTGTTTGGCCCAGTTTGCAATTTCTGCGGAAGATGAACAGGAATAGCGAGAACCAATGAGACGCTAGCTGGAGGTGTCTGGACGGGCAAATTTAACTCTCATTTCCCACCAAGAAGAGGAAATAACCAAAGGCTCAGCATGCCGTACCGGAACCAGATTAGGGCCTGAAGCCATCCTGAGGTGTTGCGGCCAGGTCACAAGAAAGCGAGTTGAAGAAAGGAGCTCAGGGGCACTGTAATTCACAAACCTGCAGAGTTATAAATGACAGCTATCGTCCAAAAATAGACTGAAGTAAGGCTGCCAAGAGGACTTGAAAGCGGGGCAGAATTGCAGGAAACCGATTTCAGGAGGTAGAATGGAATTGCATTGAAAGCATAGGAAAAGAGGCAGAACGTCCACAATGATGCACTTGGCGAAAAAGGGCGTATGCGTTTTTTCCTGAATACATTCAGGAAAAAACGCATACGCCCTTTTTGGCCAACCAAGCAAGCTTGCAAAGGAAATCTGCACTACAATGAAGTCTCACTTCCCCCCGGTCAAAAGGGCCATCTGAAAAAAGTGTAAAATCCAGAAAGGCAGGACAGGCCATGGAGAACTGGGAGCCTTGTTATGCTGATGGGCGGGATGTAAATTGCCAACAACCACTTGGGAGAAGTGTATGGTGTTTCCTGAAACATCTAAAAAACAAAGCAACAGAACCTAGGGCACTTCCACTTATGGTCCTATAGCTTAGGGAAATTAAAATCAAAAAGACACAGCCACCCCAAAGTTTGGAACGGCTCTGTTTACAAGAACCTCGTTTACAGTACAAGTTCAACATCGCAGAAAGTGAAAAATGGATAAAGAAGTTGTGGTATTTACTTACAAAGCAATATCACTCAGCAATGAAATCTGTGTCATCAGGCCCTTAGCATCACAATGAGTGGATTCAGGTATGATGATTCTAACTGAAATAAGTCACACAGAAAAAGAAACATCATAAGATATCAGTAATACACGGAATGTAAACTTGGCTACACAGGAACTGAATTACAGAACAGAACAGGGTCTCAAATTTAGAAAACCAACTTATGCTTGCTTAAGGGGAAAGGTGAGTTGGGGTGCTGCATAAAACCAGAGATTGAAATGAGCACAGATAAAGTTCCTTAAGTCAAATATGGAATAGACAAGAGCTACTCCTTGCTCAACGAAATGGACTCAACACCGCATATTAAACGCCTAAGAATGTACCTGACTAGTAAGTATCTTAAAACCTATGGATTGCTATGTCTCCGAAAGAAAATCAAGCATGTGTACAGGGGCATAAACACAGCAGTGATAGGATTGGAGAGGTTCGGTGAGCAAATGAAGACCCTTTGAAGTCATATTGCATGGTACCCATTCCACGGGTTTCAACTACCCAGGTTTAAGGTATTCTTCCTTCAGCTAAAACATGCATGTGGAACCTAGAGTATGATCAACCATGTGATCGGGAGACGTGTTCAAATATGTCTCAGTTTTCCTCCCCTGGTACTCGGGTGCAACATTCCTGACGCTTTACTAACACTCTCCCCACTTGGAGAGTCAGTCCCTTTAACCTCCTGTTTGGCCCAGTTTGCAATTTCTGCGGAAGATGAACAGGAATAGCGAGAACCAATGAGAGGCTAGCTGGAGGTGTCTGGACGGGCAAATTTAACTCTCATTTCCCACCAGGAAGAGGAATTAACCAAAGGCTCAGCATGCCGGACCGGAACCAGATTAGGGCCTGAAGACATCCTGCGGTGTTGCGGCCAGGTCACAAGAAAGCGAGTTGAAGAAAGGAGCTCAGGGGCACTGTAATTCACAAACCTGCAGAGTTATAAATGACAGCTATCGTCCAAAAATAGACTGAAGTAAGGCTGCCAAGAGGACTTGAAAGCGGGGCAGAATTGCAGGAAACCGATTTCAGGAGGTAGACTGGAATTGCATTGAAAGCATAGGAAAAGAGGCAGAACGTCCACAATGATGCACTTGGCCAAAAAGGGCATATGCGTTTTTTCCTGAATATATTCAGGAAAAAACGCATACGCCCTTTTTGGCCAACCAAGCAAGCTTGCAAAGGAAATCTGCACTACAATGAAGTCTCACTTCCCCCCGGTCAAAAGGGCCATCTGAAAAAAGTGTAAAATCCAGAAAGGCAGGACAGGCCATGGAGAACTGGGAGCCTTGTTATGCTGATGGGCGGGATGTAAATTGCCAACAACCACTCGGGAGAAGTGTATGGTGTTTCCTGAAACATCTAAAAAACAAAGCAACAGAACCTAGGGCACTTCCACTTATGGTCCTATAGCTTAGGGAAATTAAAATCAAAAAGACACAGCCACCCCAAAGTTTGGGACGCCTCTGTTTACAAGAACCTCGTTTACAGTACAAGTTCAACATCGCAGAAAGTGAAAAATGGATAAAGAAGTTGTGGTATTTACTTACAAAGCAATATCACTCAGCAATGAAATCTGTGTCATCAGGCCCTTAGCAGCACAATGAGTGGATTCAGGTATGATGATTCTAAATGAAGTAAGTCACACAGAAAAAGAAACATCATAAGATATCAGTAATACACGGAATGTAAACTTGGCTACACAGGAACTGAATTACAGAACAGAACAGGGTCTCAAATTTAGAAAACCAACTTATGCTTGCTTAAGGGTAAAGGTGAGTTGGGGTGCTGCATAAAACCAGAGATTGAAATGAGCACAGATAAAGTTCCTTAAGTCAAATATGGAATAGACAAGAGCTACTCCTTGCTCAACGAAATGGACTCAACACCCCATATTAAACGCCTAAGAATGTACCTGACTAGTAAGTATCTTAAAACCTATGGATTGCTATGTCTCCGAAAGAGAATCAAGCATGTGTACAGGGGCATAAACGCAGCAGTGATAGGATTGGAGAGGTTCGGTGAGCAAATGAAGACCCTTTGAAGTCATATTGCATGGTACCCATTCCACGGGTCTCAACTCTCCAGGTTTAAGGTATTCTTCCTTCAGCTAAAACATGCATGTGGAACCCAAGTATGATCAACCATGTGAACGGGAGACGTGTTCAAATATGTCTCAGTTTTCCTCCCCTGGTACTCGGGTGCAACATTCCAGACGCTTTACTAACACTCTCCCCACTTGGAGAGTCAGCGCCTTTAACCTCCTGTTTGGCCCAGTTTGCAATTTCTGCGGAAGATGAACAGGAATAGCGAGAACCAATGAGACGCTAGCTGGAGGTGTCTGGACGGGCAAATTTAACTCTCATTTCCCACCAAGAAGAGGAAATAACCAAAGGCTCAGCATGCCGTACCGGAACCAGATTAGGGCCTGAAGCCATCCTGAGGTGTTGCGGCCAGGTCACAAGAAAGCGAGTTGAAGAAAGGAGCTCAGGGGCACTGTAATTCACAAACCTGCAGAGTTATAAATGACAGCTATCGTCCAAAAATAGACTGAACTAAGGCTGCCAAGAGGACTTGAAAGCGGGGCAGAATTGCAGGAAACCGATTTCAGGAGGTAGACTGGAATTGCATTGAAAGCATAGGAAAAGAGGCAGAACGTCCACAATGATGCACTTGGCGAAAAAGGGCGTATGCGTTTTTTCCTGAATACATTCAGGAAAAAACGCATACGCCCTTTTTGGCCAACCAAGCAAGCTTGCAAAGGAAATCTGCACTACAATGAAGTCTCACTTCCCCCCGGTCAAAAGGGCCATCTGAAAAAAGTGTAAAATCCAGAAAGGCAGGACAGGCCATGGAGAACTGGGAGCCTTGTTATGCTGATGGGCGGGATGTAAATTGCCAACAACCACTCGGGAGAAGTGTATGGTGTTTCCTGAAACATCTAAAAAACAAAGCAACAGAACCTAGGGCACTTCCACTTATGGTCCTATAGCTTAGGGAAATTAAAATCAAAAAGACACAGCCACCCCAAAGTTTGGAACGGCTCTGTTTACAAGAACCTCGTTTACAGTACAAGTTCAACATCGCAGAAAGTGAAAAATGGATAAAGAAGTTGTGGTATTTACTTACAAAGCAATATCACTCAGCAATGAAATCTGTGTCATCAGGCCCTTAGCATCACAATGAGTGGATTCAGGTATGATGATTCTAACTGAAATAAGTCACACAGAAAAAGAAACATCATAAGATATCAGTAATACACGGAATGTAAACTTGGCTACACAGGAACTGAATTACAGAACAGAACAGGGTCTCAAATTTAGAAAACCAACTTATGCTTGCTTAAGGGGAAAGGTGAGTTGGGGTGCTGCATAAAACCAGAGATTGAAATGAGCACAGATAAAGTTCCTTAAGTCAAATATGGAATAGACAAGAGCTACTCCTTGCTCAACGAAATGGACTCAACACCGCATATTAAACGCCTAAGAATGTACCTGACTAGTAAGTATCTTAAAACCTATGGATTGCTATGTCTCCGAAAGAGAATCAAGCATGTGTACAGGGGCATAAACGCAGCAGTGATAGGATTGGAGAGGTTCGGTGAGCAAATGAAGACCCTTTGAAGTCATATTGCATGGTACCCATTCCACGGGTCTCAACTCTCCAGGTTTAAGGTATTCTTCCTTCAGCTAAAACATGCATGAGGAACCGAAGTATGATCAACCATGTGAACGGGAGACGTGTTCAAATATGTCTCAGTTTTCCTCCCCTGGTACTCGGGTGCAACATTCCAGACGCTTTACTAACACTCTCCCCACTTGGAGAGTCAGCGCCTTTAACCTCCTGTTTGGCCCAGTTTGCAATTTCTGCGGAAGATGAACAGGAATAGCGAGAACCAATGGAGACTAGCTGGAGGTGTCTGGACGGGCAAATTTAACTCTCATTTCCTACCAGGAAGAGGAATTAACCAAAGGCTCAGCGTGCCATGCCAGAACCAGATTAGGGCCTGAAGCCATCCTGCCGTATTGCGGCCAGGTCACAAGAAAGCGAGTTGAAGAAAGGAGCTCAGGGGCACTGTAATTCACAAACCTGCAGAGTTATAAATGACAGCTATCGTCCAAAAATAGACTGAAGTAAGGCTGCCAAGAGGACTTGAAAGCGGGGCAGAATTGCAGGAAACCGATTTCAGGAGGTAGACTGGAATTGCATTGAAAGCATAGGAAAAGAGGCAGAACGTCCACAATGATGCACTTGGCCAAAAAGGGCGTATGCGTTTTTTCCTGAATATATTCAGGAAAAAACGCATACGCCCTTTTTGGCCAACCAAGCAAGCTTGCAAAGGAAATCTGCACTACAATGAAGTCTCACTTCCCCCCGGTCAAAAGGGCCATCTGAAAAAAGTGTAAAATCCAGAAAGGCAGGACAGGCCATGGAGAACTGGGAGCCTTGTTATGCTGATGGGCGGGATGTAAATTGCCAACAGACACTCGGGAGAAGTGTATGGTGTTTCCTGAAACATCTAAAAAACAAAGCAACAGAGCCCAGGGCACTGCCACTTATGGTCCTATAGCTTAGGGAAATTAAAATCAAAAGACACAGCCACCCCAAAGTTTGGGACGCCTCTGTTTACAAGAACCTCGTTTACAGTACAAGTTCAACATCGCAGAAAGTGAAAAATGGATAAAGAAGTTGTGGTACTTATGTACAATGCAGTATCACTCAGCAATGAAATCTATGTCATCAGGCCCGTAGCAGCATAATGAGTGGATTCAGGTACGATGATTCTAACTGAAATAAGTCACACAGAAAAAGAAACATCATAAGATATCAGTAATACACGGAATGTAAACTTGGCTACACAGGAACTGCATTCCAAAACAGAACAGGTTCTCAAATTTAGAAAACCAACTTATGCTTGCTTAAGGGGAAAGGTGAGTTGGGGTGCTGCATAAAACCAGAGATTGAAATGAGCACAGATAAAGTTCCTTAAGCCAAATATGGACTAGACAAGTGCTACTCCTTGCTCAACGAAATGGACTCAACACCCCATATTAAACGCCTAAGAATGTACCTGACTAGTAAGTATCTTAAAACCTATGGATTGCTATGTCTCCGAAAGAGAATCAAGCATGTGTACAGGGGCATAAACGCAGCAGTGATAGGATTGGAGAGGTTCGGTGAGCAAATGAAGACCCTTTGAAGTCATATTGCATGTTACCCATTCCACGGGTTTCAACTACCCAGGTTTTAGGTATTCTTCCTTCAGCTAAAACATGCATGTGGAACCCAAGTATGATCAACCATGTGAACGGGAGACGTGTTCAAATATGTCTCAGTTTTCCTCCCCTGGTACTCGGGTGCAACATTCCAGACGCTTTACTAACACTCTCCCCACTTGGAGAGTCAGTCCCTTTAACCTCCTGTTTGGCCCAGTTTGCAATTTCTGCGGAAGATGAACAGGAATAGCGAGAACCAATGAGAGGCTAGCTGGAGGTGTCTGGACGGGCAAATTTAACTCTCATTTCCCACCAGGAAGAGGAATTAACCAAAGGCTCAGCATGCCGGGCCGGAACCAGATTAGGGCCTGAAGCCATCCTGCGGTGTTGCGGCCAGGTCACAAGAAAGCAAGTTGAAGAAAGGAGCTCAGGGGCACTGTAATTCACAAACCTGCAGAGTTATAAATGACAGCTATCGTCCAAAAATAGACTGAAGTAAGGCTGCCAAGAGGACTTGAAAGCGGGGCAGAATTGCAGGAAACCGATTTCAGGAGGTAGACTGGAATTGCACTGAAAGCATAGGAAAAGAGGCAGAACGTCCACAATGATGCACTTGGCCAAAAAGGGCGTATGCGTTTTTTCCTGAATATATTCAGGAAAAAACGCATACGCCCTTTTTGGCCAACCAAGCAAGCTTGCAAAGGAAATCTGCACTACAATGAAGTCTCACTTCCTCCCGGTCAAAAGGGCCATCTGAAAAAAGTGTAAAATCCAGAAAGGCAGGACAGGCCATGGAGAACTGGGAGCCTTGTTATGCTGATGGGCGGGATGTAAATTGCCAACAGACACTCGGGAGAAGTGTATGGTGTTTCCTGAAACATCTAAAAAACAAAGCAACAGAGCCTAGGGCACTGCCACTTATGGTCCTATAGCTTAGGGAAATTAAAATCAAAAAGACACAGCCACCCCAAAGTTTGGGACGCCTCTGTTTACAAGAACCTCGTTTACAGTACAAGTTCAACATCGCAGAAAGTGAAAAATGGATAAAGAAGTTGTGGTATTTACTTACAAAGCAATATCACTCAGCAATGAAATCTGTGTCATCAGGCCCTTAGCAGCACAATGAGTGGATTCAGGTATGATGATTCTAACTGAAATAAGTCACACAGAAAAAGAAACATCATAAGATATCAGTAATACACGGAATGGAAACTTGGCTACACAGGAACTGAATTACAGAACAGAACAGGGTCTCAAATTAAGAAAACCAACTTATGCTTGCTTAAGGGTAAAGGTGAGTTGGGGTGCTGCATAAAACCAGAGATTGAAATGAGCACAGATAAAGTTCCTTAAGTCAAATATGGAATAGACAAGAGCTACTCCTTGCTCAATGAAATGGACTCAACACCGCATATTAAACGCCTAAGAATGTACCTGACTAGTAAGTATCTTAAAACCTATGGATTGCTATGTCTCCGAAAGAGAATCAAGCATGTGTACAGGGGCATAAACGCAGCAGTGATAGGATTGGAGAGGTTCGGTGAGCAAATGAAGACCCTTTGAAGTCATATTGCATGGTACCCATTACACGGGTCTTAACTCTCCAGGTTTAAGGTATTCTTCCTTCAGCTAAAACATGCATGTGGAACCCAAGTATGATCAACCATGTGAACGGGAGACGTGTTCAAATATGTCTCAGTTTTCCTCCCCTGGTACTCGGGTGCAACATTCCAGACGCTTTACTAACACTCTCCCCACTTGGAGAGTCAGCGCCTTTAACCTCCTGTTTGGCCCAGTTTGCAATTTCTGCGGAAGATGAACAGGAATAGCGAGAACCAATGAGAGACTAGCTGGAGGTGTCTGGACGGGCAAATTTAACTCTCATTTCCCACCAGGAAGAGGAAATAACCAAAGGCTCAGCGTGCCATGCCGGAACCAGATTAGGGCCTGAAGCCATCCTGCGGTGTTGCGGCCAGGTCACAAGAAAGCGAGTTGAAGAAAGGAGCTCAGGGGCACTGTAATTCACAAACCTGCAGAGTTATAAATGACAGCTATCGTCCAAAAATAGACTGAAGTAAGGCTGCCAAGAGGACTTGAAAGCGGGGCAGAATTGCAGGGAACCGATTTCAGGAGGTAGACTGGAATTGCATTGAAAGCATAGGAAAAGAGGCAGAACGTCCACAATGATGCACTTGGCCAAAAAGGGCGTATGCGTTTTTTCCTGAATATATTCAGGAAAAAACGCATACGCACTTTTTGGCCAACCAAGCAAGCTTGCAAAGGAAATCTGCACTACAATGAAGTCTCACTTCCCCCCGGTCAAAAGGGCCATCTGAAAAAAGTGTAAAATCCAGAAAGGCAACAGGCCATTGAGAACTGGGAGCCTTGTTATGCTGATGGGCGGGATGTAAATTGCCAACAGACACTTGGGAGAAGTGTATGGTGTTTCCTGAAACATCTAAAAAACAAAGCAACAGAGCCTAGGGCACTTCCACTTATGGTCCTATAGCTTAGGGAAATTAAAATCAAAAAGACACAGCCACCCGAAAGTTTGGAACGGCTCTGTTTACAAGAACCTCGTTTACAGTACAAGTTCAACATCGCAGAAAGTGAAAAATGGATAAAGAACTTGTGGTACTTACGTACAATGCAGTATCACTCAGAAATGAAATCTATGTCATCAGGCCCGTAGCAGCATAATAAGTAGATTCAGGTATGATGATTCTAACTGAAATAAGTCACACAGAAAAAGAAACATCATAAGATATCACTAATACACGGAATGTAAACTTGGCTACACAGGAACTGAATTCCAAAACAGAACAGTGTCTCAAATTTAGAAAACCAACTTATGCTTGCTTAAGGGGAAAGGTGAGTTGGGTTGCTGCATAAAACCAGAGATTGAAATGAGCACAGATAAAGTTCCTTAAGCCAAATATGGAATAGACAAGAGCTACTCCTTGCTCAACGAAATGGACTCAACACCGCATATTAAATGCCTAAGAATGTACCTGACTAGTAAGTATCTTAAAACCTATGGATTGCTATGTCTCCAAAAGAGAATCAAGCATGTGTACAGGGGCATAAACGCAGCAGTGATAGGATTGGAGAGGTTCGGTGAGCAAATGAAGACCCTTTGAAGTCATATTGCATGGTACCCATTCCACGGGTTTCAACTACCCAGGTTTAAGGTATTCTTCCTTCAGCTAAAACATGCATCTGGAACCCAGAGTATGATCAACCATGTGATCGGGAGACGTGTTCAAATATGTCTCAGTTTTCCTCCCCTGGTACTCGGGTGCAACATTCCAGACGCTTTACTAACACTCTCCCCACTTGGAGAGTCAGCGCCTTTAACCTCCTGTTTGGCACAGTTTGCAATTTCTGCGGAAGATGAACAGGAATAGCGAGAACCAATGAGAGGCTAGCTGGAGGTGTCTGGACGGGCAAATTTAACTCTCATTTCCCAACAGGAAGAGGAAATAACCAAAGGCTCAGCGTGCCGTACCGGAACCAGATTAGGGCCTGAAGCCATCCTGCGGTGTTGCGGCCAGGTCACAAGAAAGCGAGTTGAAGAAAGGAGCTCAGGGGCACTGTAATTCACAAACCTGCAGAGTTATAAATGACAGCTATCGTCCAAAAATAGACTGAAGTAAGGCTGCCAAGAGGACTTGAAAGCGGGGCAGAATTGCAGGAAACCGATTTCAGGAGGTAGACTGGAATTGTATTGAAAGCATAGGAAAAGAGACAGAACGTCCACAATGATGCACTTGGCCAAAAAGGGCGTATGCGTTTTTTCCTGAATATATTCAGGAAAAAACGCATACGCCCTTTTTGGCCAACCAAGCAAGCTTGCAAAGGAAATCTGCACTACAATGAAGTCTCACTTCCCCCCGGTCAAAAGGGCCATCTGAAAAAAGTGTAAAATCCAGAAAGGCAGGACAGGCCATGGAGAACTGGGAGCCTTGTTATGCTGATGGGCGTGATGTAAATTGCCAACAGACACTCGGGAGAAGTGTATGGTGTTTCCTGAAACATCTAAAAAACAAAGCAACAGAACCTAGGGCACTTCCACTTATGGTCCTATAGCTTAGGGAAATTAAAATCAAAAAGACACAGCCACCCCAAAGTTTGGAACGGCTCTGTTTACAAGAACCTCGTTTACAGTACAAGTTCAACATCGCAGAAAGTGAAAAATGGATAAAGAAGTTGTGGTATTTACTTACAAAGCAATATCACTCAGCAATGAAATCTGTGTCACAAGGCCCTTAGCAGCACAATGAGTGGATTCAGGTATGATGATTCTAACTGAAATAAGTCACACAGAAAAAGAAACATCATAAGATATCAGTAATACACGGAATGTAAACTTGGCTACACAGGAACTGAATTACAGAACAGAACAGGGTCTCAAATTTAGAAAACCAACTTATGCTTGCTTAAGGGTAAAGGTGAGTTGGGGTGCTGCATAAAACCAGAGATTGAAATGAGCACAGATAAAGTTCCTTAAGCCAAATATGGAATAGACAAGAGCTACTCCTTGCTCAACGAAATGGACTCAACACCGCATATTAAATGCCTAAGAATGTACCTGACTAGTAAGTATCTTAAAACCTATAGATTGCTATGTCTCCGAAAGAGAATCAAGCATGTGTACAGGGGCATAAACACAGCAGTGATAGGATTGGAGAGGTTCGGTGAGCAAATGAAGACCCTTTGAAGTCATATTGCATGGTACCCATTCCACGGGTTTCAACTACCCAGGTTTTAGGTATTCTTCCTTCAGCTAAAACATGCATGTGGAACCCAGAGTATGATCAACCATGTGATCGGGAGACGTGTTCAAATATGTCTCAGTTTTCCTCCCCTGGTACTCGGGTGCAACATTCCAGACGCTTTACTAACACTCTCCCCACTTGGAGAGTCAGCGCCTTTAACCTCCTGTTTGGCACAGTTTGCAATTTCTGTGGAAGATGAACAGGAATAGCGAGAACCAATGAGAGGCTAGCTGGAGGTGTCTGGACGGGCAAATTTAACTGTCATTTCCCACTAGGAGGAAGAAATAACAAAAGGCTCAGCGTGCCGTGCCAGAACCAGATTAGGGCCTGAAGCCATCCTGCGGTGTTGCGGCCAGGTCACAAGAAAGCGAGCTGAAGAAAGGAGCTCAGGGGCACTGTAATTCACAAACCTGCAGAGTTATAAATGACAGCTATCGTCCAAAAATAGACTGAAGTAAGGCTGCCAAGAGGACTTGAAAGCGGGGCAGAATTGCAGGAAACCGATTTCAGGAGGTAGACTGAAATTGCATTGAAAGCATAGGAAAAGAGGCAGAACGTCCACAATGATGCACTTGGCCAAAAAGGGCGTATGCGTTTTTTCCTGAATATATTCAGGAAAAAACGCATACGCCCTTTTTGGCCAACCAAGCAAGCTTGCAAAGGAAATCTGCACTACACTGAAGTCTCACTTCCCCCCGGTCAAAAGGGCCATCTGAAAAAAGTGTAAAATCCAGAAAGGCAGGACAGGCCATGGAGAACTGGGAGCCTTGTTATGCTGATGGGCGGGATGTAAATTGCCAACAGACACTCGGGAGAAGTGTATGCTGTTTCCTGAAACATCTAAAAAACAAAGCAACATAGCCTAGGGCACTGCCACTTATGGTCCTATAGCTTAGGGAAATTAAAATCAAAAAGACACAGCCACCCCAAAGTTTGGGACGCCTCTGTTTACAAGAACCTCGTTTACAGTACAAGTTCAACATCGCAGAAAGTGAAAAATGGATAAAGAAGTTGTGGTATTTACTTACAAAGCAATATCACTCAGCAATGAAATCTGTGTCATCAGGCCCTTAGCAGCACAATGAGTGGATTCAGGTATGATGATTCTAACTGAAATAAGTCACACAGAAAAAGAAACAACATAAGATATCACTAATACACGGAATGTAAACTTGGCTACACAGGAACTGCATTCCAAAACAGAACAGGGTCTCAAATTTAGAAAACCAACTTATGCTTGCTTAAGGGGAAAGGTGAGTTGGGTTGCTGCATAAAACCAGAGATTGAAATGAGCACAGATAAAGTTCCTTAAGCCAAATATGGAATAGACAAGAGCTACTCCTTGCTCAACGAAATGGACTCAAAACCCCATATTAAACCCCTAAGAATGTACCTGACTAGTAAGTATCTTAAAACCTATGGATTGCTATGTCTCCAAAAGAGAATCAAGCGTGTGTTCAGGGGAATAAACGCAGCAGTGATAGGATTGGAGAGGTTCGGTGAGCAAATGAAGACCCTTTGAAGTCATATTGCATGGTACCCATTACACGGGTCTCAACTCTCCAGGTTTAAGGTATTCTTCCTTCAGCTAAAACATGCATGTGGAACCCAGAGTATGATCAACCATGTGATCGGGAGACGTGTTCAAATATGTCTCAGTTTTCCTCCCCTGGTACTCGGGTGCAACATTCCAGACGCTTTACTAACACTCTCCCCACTTGGAGAGTCAGCGCCTTTAACCTCCTGTTTGGCACAGTTTGCAATTTCTGCGGAAGATGAACAGGAATAGCGAGAACCAATGAGAGGCTAGCTGGAGGTGTCTGGACGGGCAAATTTAACTCTCATTTCCCACCAGGAAGAGGAAATAACCAAAGGCTCAGCGTGCCGTACCGGAACCAGATTAGGGCCTGAAGCCATCCTGCGGTGTTGTGGCCAGCTCAAAAGAAAGCGAGTTGAAGAAAGGAGCTCAGGGGCACTGTAATTCACAAACCTGCAGAGTTATAAATGACAGCTATTGTCCAAAAATAGACTGAAGTAAGGCTGCCAAGAGGACTTGAAAGCGGGGCAGAATTGCAGGAAACCGATTTCAGGAGGTAGACTGGAATTGCATTGAAAGCATAGGAAAAGAGGCAGAACGTCCACAATGATGCACTTGGCCAAAAAGGGCGTATGCGTTTTTTCCTGAATATATTCAGGAAAAAACGCATACGCTCTTTTTGGCCAATCAAGCAAGCTTGCAAAGGAAATCTGCACTACAATGAAGTCTCACTTCCCCCCGGTCAAAAGGGCCATCTGAAAAAAGTGTAAAATCCAGAAAGGCAGGACAGGCCATGGAGAACTGGGAGCCTTGTTATGCTGATGGGCGGGATGTAAATTGCCAAAAGACACTTGGGAGAAGTGTATGGTGTTTCCTGAAACATCTAAAAAACAAAGCAACAGAACCTAGGGCACTTCCACTTATGGTCCTATAGCTTAGGGAAATTAAAATCAAAAAGACACAGCCACCCCAAAGTTTGGAACGGCTCTGTTTACAAGAACCTCGTTTACAGTACAAGTTCAACATCGCAGAAAGTGAAAAATGGATAAAGAAGTTGTGGTATTTAGTTACAAAGCAATATCACTCAGCAATGAAATCTGTGTCATCAGGCCCTTAGCAGCACAATGAGTTCATTCAGGTATGATGATTCTAACTGAAATAAGTCACACAGAAAAAGAAACATCATAAGATATCAGTAATACACGGAATGTAAACTTGGCTACACAGGAACTGAATTACAGAACAGAACAGGGTTTCAAATTTAGAAAACCAACTTATGCTTGCTTAAGGGTAAAGGTGAGTTGGGGTGCTGCATAAAACCAGAGATTGAAATGAGCACAGATAAAGTTCCTTAAGCCAAATATGGAATAGACAAGAGCTACTCCTTGCTCAACGAAATGGACTCAACACCGCATATTACACGCCTAAGAATGTACCTGACTAGTAAGTATCTTAAAACCTATAGATTGCTATGTCTCCGAAAGAGAATCAAGCATGTGTACAGGGGCATAAACGCAGCAGTGATAGGATTGGAGAGATTCGGTGAGCAAATGAAGACCCTTTGAAGTCATATTGCAAGGTACCCATTCCACGGGTTTCAACTACCCAGGTTTTAGGTATTCTTCCTTCAGCTAAAACATGCATGTGGAACCCAGAGTATGATCAACCATGTGATCGGGAGACGTGTTCAAATATGTCTCAGTTTTCCTCCCCTGGTACTCGGGTGCAACATTCCAGACGCTTTACTAACACTCTCCCCACTTGGAGAGTCAGTGCCTTTAACCTCCTGTTTGGCACAGTTTGCAATTTCTGCGGAAGATGAACAGGAATAGCGAGAACCAATGAGAGGCTAGCTGGAGGTGTCTGGACGGGCAAATTTAACTCTCATTTCCCACCAGGAGGAGGAAATAACCAAAGGCTCAGCGTGCCGCGTCAGAACCAGATTAGGGCCTGAAGCCATCCTGCGGTGTTGCGGCCAGGTCACAAGAAAGCGAGTTGAAGAAAGGAGCTCAGGGGCACTGTAATTCACAAACCTGCAGAGTTATAAATGACAGCTATCGTCCAAAAATAGACTGAAGTAAGGCTGCCAAGAGGACTTGAAAGCGGGGCAGAATTGCAGGAAACCGATTTCAGGAGGTAGACTGAAATTGCATTGAAAGCATAGGAAAAGAGGCAGAACGTCCACAATGATGCACTTGGCCAAAAAGGGCGTATGCGTTTTTTCCTGAATATATTCAGGAAAAAACGCATACGCACTTTTTGGCCAACCAAGCAAGCTTGCAAAGGAAATCTGCACTACAATGAAGTCTCACTTCCCCCCGGTCAAAAGGGCCATCTGAAAAAAGTGTAAAATCCAGAAAGGCAGGACAGGCCATGGAGAACTGGGAGCCTTGTTATGCTGATGGGCGGGATGTAAATTGCCAACAGACACTCGGGAGAAGTGTATGGTGTTTCCTGAAACATCTAAAAAACAAAGCAAGAGAGCCTAGGGCACTGCCACTTATGGTCCTATAGCTTAGGGAAATTAAAATCAAAAAGACACAGCCACCCCAAAGTTTGGAACGGCTCTGTTTACAAGAACCTCGTTTACAGTACAAGTTCAACATCGCAGAAAGTGAAAAATGGATAAAGAAGTTGTGGTATTTACTTACAAAGCAATATCACTCAGCAATGAAATCTGTGTCATCAGGCCCTTAGCAGCACAATGAGTGGATTCAGGTATGATGATTCTAACTGAAGTAAGTCACACAGAAAAAGAAACATCATAAGATATCAGTAATACACGGAATGTAAACTTGGCTACACAGGAACTGAATTACAGAACAGAACAGGGTCTCAAATTTAGAAAACCAACTTATGCTTGCTTAAGGGTAAAGGTGAGTTGGGGTGCTGCATAAAACCAGAGATTGAAATGAGCACAGATAAAGTTCCTTAAGTCAAATATGGAATAGACAAGAGCTACTCCTTGCTCAACGAAATGGACTCAACACCGCATATTAAACGCCTAAGAATGTACCTGACTAGTAAGTATCGTAAAACCTATGGATTGCTATGTCTCCAAAAGAGAATCAAGCATGTGTACAGGGGCATAAACGCAGCAGTGATAGGATTGGAGAGGTTCGGTGAGCAAATGAAGACCCTTTGAAGTCATATTGCATGGTACCCATTACACGGGTCTCAACTCTCCAGGTTTAAGGTATTCTTCCTTCAGCTAAAACATGCATGTGGAACCCAGAGTATGATCAACCATGTGAACGGGAGACGTGTTCAAATATGTCTCAGTTTTCCTCCCCTGGTACTCGGGTGCAACATTCCAGACGCTTTACTAACACTCTCCCCACTTGGAGAGTCAGCGCCTTTAACCTCCTGTTTGGCACAGTTTGCAATTTCTGCGGAAGATGAACAGGAATAGCGAGAACCAATGAGAGGCTAGCTGGAGGTGTCTGGACGGGCAAATTTAACTCTCATTTCCCACCAGGAAGAAGAAATAACCAAAGGCTCAGCGTGCCGTACCGGAACCAGATTAGGGCCTGAAGCCATCCTGCGGTGTTGCGGCCAGCTCAAAAGAAACCGAGTTGAAGAAAGGAGCTCAGGGGCACTGTAATTCACAAACCTGCAGAGTTATAAATGACAGCTATCGTCCAAAAATATACTGAAGTAAGGCTGCCAAGAGGACTTGAAAGCGGGGCAGAATTGCAGGAAATCGATTTCAGGAGGTAGACTGGAATTGCATTGAAAGCATAGGAAAAGAGGCAGAACGTCCACAATGATGCACTTGGCCAAAAAGGGCGTATGCATTTTTTCCTGAATATATTCAGGAAAAAACGCATACGCCCTTTTTGGCCAACCAAGCAAGCTTGCAAAGGAAATCTGCACTACAATGAAGTCTCACTTCCCCCCGGTCAAAAGGGCCATCTGAAAAAAGTGTAAAATCCAGAAAGGCAGGACAGGCCATGGAGAACTGGGAGCCTTGTTATGCTGATGGGCGGGATGTAAATTGCCAACAACCACTCGGGAGAAGTGTATGGTGTTTCCTGAAACATCTAAAAAACAAAGCAACAGAACCTAGGGCACTTCCACTTATGGTCCTATAGCTTAGGGAAATTAAAATCAAAAAGACACAGCCACCCCAAAGTTTGGAACGGCTCTGTTTACAAGAACCTCGTTTACAGTACAAGGTCAACATCGCAGAAAGTGAAAAATGGATAAAGAAGTTGTGGTATTTACTTACAAAGCAATATCACTCAGCAATGAAATCTGTGTCATCAGGCCCTTAGCAGCACAATGAGTGGATTCAGGTATGATGATTCTAACTGAAATAAGTCACACAGAAAAAGAAACATCATAAGATATCAGTAATACACGGAATGGAAACTTGGCTACACAGGAACTGAATTACAGAACAGAACAGGGTCTCAAATTTAGAAAACCAACTTATGCTTGCTTAAGGGTAAAGGTGAGTTGGGGTGCTGCATAAAACCAGAGATTGAAATGAGCACAGATAAAGTTCCTTAAGTCAAATATGGAATAGACAAGAGCTACTCCTTGCTCAATGAAATGGACTCAACACCGCATATTAAACGCCTAAGAATGTACCTGACTAGTAAGTATCTTAAAACCTATGGATTGCTATGTCTCCGAAAGAGAATCAAGCATGTGTACAGGGGCATAAACGCAGCAGTGATAGGATTGGAGAGGTTCGGTGAGCAAATGAAGACCCTTTGAAGTCATATTGCATGGTACCCATTCCACGGGTTTCAACTACCCAGGTTTAAGGTATTCTTCCTTCAGCTACAACATGCATGTGGAACCTAGAGTATGATCAACCATGTGATCGGGAGACGTGTTCAAATATGTCTCAGTTTTCCTCCCCTGGTACTCGGGTGCAACATTCCAGACGCTTTACTAACACTCTCCCCACTTGGAGAGTCAGTCCCTTTAACCTCCTGTTTGGCCCAGTTTGCAATTTCTGCGGAAGATGAACAGGAATAGCGAGAACCAATGAGAGGCTAGCTGGAGGTGTCTGGACGGGCAAATTTAACTCTCATTTCCCACCAGGAAGAGGAATTAACCAAAGGCTCAGCATCCCGGGCCGGAACCAGATTAGGGCCTGAAGCCATCCTGCGGTGTTGCGGCCAGGTCACAAGAAAGCGAGTTGAAGAAAGGAGCTCAGGGGCACTGTAATTCACAAACCTGCAGAGTTATAAATGACAGCTATCGTCCAAAAATAGACTGAAGTAAGGCTGCCAAGAGGACTTGAAAGCGGGTCAGAATTGCAGGAAACCGATTTCAGGAGGTAGACTGGAATTGCATTGAAAGCATAGGAAAAGAGGCAGAACGTCCACAATGATGCACTTGGCCAAAAAGGGCGTATGCGTTTTTTCTTGAATATATTCAGGAAAAAACGCATACGCCCTTTTTGGCCAACCAAGCAAGCTTGCAAAGGAAATCTGCACTACAATGAAGTCTCACTTCCCCCCCGGTCAAAAGGGCCATCTGAAAAAAGTGTAAAATCCAGAAAGGCAACAGGCCATTGAGAACTGGGAGCCTTGTTATGCTGATGGGTGGGATGTAAATTGCCAACAGACACTTGGGAGAAGTGTATGGTGTTTCCTGAAACATCTAAAAAACAAAGCAACAGAGCCTAGGGCACTGCCACTTATGGTCGTATAGCTTAGGGAAATTAAAATCAAAAAGACACAGCCACCCCAAAGTTTGGGACGCCTCTGTTTACAAGAACCTCGTTTACAGTACAAGTTCAACATCGCAGAAAGTGAAAAATGGATAAAGAAGTTGTGGTATTTACTTACAATGCAATATCACTCAGCAATGAAATCTATGTCATCAGGCCCTTAGCATCACAATGAGTGGATTCAGGTATGATGATTCTAACTGAAATAAGTCACACAGAAAAAGAAACATCATAAGATATCACTAATACACGGAATGTAAACTTGGCTACACAGGAACTGAATTACAGAACAGAACAGGGTCTCAAATTTAGAAAACCAACTTATGCTTGCTTAAGGGTAAAGGTGAGTTGGGGTGCTGCATAAAACCAGAGATTGAAATGAGCACAGATAAAGTTCCTTAGGCCAAATATGGAATAGACAAGAGCTACTCCTTGCTCAACGAAATGACTCAACACCGCATATTAAACGCCTAAGAATGTACCTGACTAGTAAGTATCTTAAAACCTATGGATTGCTATGTCTCCGAAAGAGAATCAAGCATGTGTACAGGGGCATAAACGCAGCAGTGATAGGATTGGAGAGGTTCGGTGAGCAAATGAAGACCCTTTGAAGTCATATTGCATGGTACCCATTACACGTGTCTTAACTCTCCAGGTTTAAGGTATTCTTCCTTCAGGTAAAACATGCATGTGGAACCCAAGTATGATCAACCATGTGAACGGGAGACGTGTTCAAATATGTCTCAGTTTTCCTCCCCTGGTACTCGGGTGCAACATTCCAGACGCTTTACTAACACTCTCCCCACTTGGAGAGTCAGCGCCTTTAACCTCCTGTTTGGCCCAGTTTGCAATTTCTGCGGAAGATGAACAGGAATAGCGAGAACCAATGAGAGACTAGCTGGAGGTGTCTGGACGGGCAAATTTAACTCTCATTTCCCACCAGGAAGAGGAAATAACCAAAGGCTCAGCGTGCCGTGCCGGAACCAGATTAGGGCCTGAAGCCATCCTGCGGTGTTGCGGCCAGGTCACAAGAAAGCGAGTTGAAGAAAGGAGCTCAGGGGCACTGTAATTCACAAACCTGCAGAGTTATAAATGACAGCTATCGTCCAAAAATAGACTGAAGTAAGGCTGCCAAGAGGACTTGAAAGCGGGGCAGAATTGCAGGGAACCGATTTCAGGAGGTAGACTGGAATTGCATTGAAAGCATAGGAAAAGAGGCAGAACGTCCACAATGATGCACTTGGCCAAAAAGGGCGTATGCGTTTTTTCCTGAATATATTCAGGAAAAAACGCATACGCACTTTTTGGCCAACCAAGCAAGCTTGCAAAGGAAATCTGCACTACAATGAAGTCTCACTTCCCCCCGGTCAAAAGGGCCATCTGAAAAATGTGTAAAATCCAGAAAGGCAGGACAAGCCATGGAGAACTGGGAGCCTTGTTATGCTGATGGGCGGGATGTAAATTGCCAACAACCACTCGGGAGAAGTGTATGGTGTTTCCTGAAACATTTAAAAAACAAAGCAACAGAGCCTAGGGCACTGCCACTTATGGTCCTATAGCTTAGGGAAATTAAAATCAAAAAGACACAGCCACCCCAAAGTTTGGGACGCCTCTGTTTACAAGAACCTCGTTTACAGTACAAGTTCAACATCGCAGAAAGTGAAAAATGGATAAAGAACTTGTGATACTTACGTACAATGCAGTATCACTCAGCATGGAAATCTATGTCATCAGGCCCATAGCAGCATAATGAGTGGATTCAGGTACGATGATTCTAACTGAAATAAGTCACACAGAAAAAGAAACATCATAAGATATCACTAATACACGGAATGTAAACTTGGCTACACAGGAACTGCATTCCAAAACAGAACAGGGTCTCAAATTTAGAAAACCAACTTATGCTTGCTTAAGGGTAAAGGTGAGTTGGGGTGCTGCATAAAACCAGAGATTGAAATGAGCACAGATAAAGTTCCTTAAGCCAAATATGGAATAGACAAGAGCTACTCCTTGCTCAACGAAATGGACTCAAAACCCCACCATTAAACCCCTAAGAATGTACCTGACTAGTAAGTATCTTAAAACCTATGGATTGCTATGTCTCCAAAAGAGAATCAAGCGTGTGTACAGGGGAATAAACGCAGCAGTGATAGGATTGGAGAGGTTCTGTGAGCAAATGAAGACCCTTTGAAGTCATATTGCATGGTACCCATTCCACGGGTCTCAACTACCCATGTTTAAGGTATTCTTCCTTCAGCTAAAACATGCATGTGGAACCCAGAGTATGATCAACCATGTGAATGGGAGACGTGTTCAAATATGTCTCAGTTTTCCTCCCCTGGTACTCGGGTGCAACATTCCAGACGCTTTACTAACACTCTCCCCACTTGGAGAGTCAGTCCCTTTAACCTCCTGTTTGGCCCAGTTTGCAATTTCTGCGGAAGATGAACAGGAATAGCGAGAACCAATGAGAGGCTAGCTGGAGGTGTCTGGACGGGCAAATTTAACTCTCATTTCCCACCAGGAAGAGGAATTAACCAAAGGCTCAGCATGCCGGGCCGGAACCAGATTAGGGCCTGAAGCCATCCTGCGGTGTTGCGGCCAGGTCACAAGAAAGCGAGTTGAAGAAAGGAGCTCAGGGGCACTGTAATTCACAAACCTGCAGAGTTATAAATGACAGCTATCGTCCAAAAATATACTGAAGTAAGGCTGCCAAGAGGACTTGAAAGCGGGGCAGAATTGCAGGAAACCGATTTCAGGAGGTAGACTGGAATTGCATTGAAAGCATAGGAAAAGAGGCAGAACGTCCACAATGATGCACTTGGCCAAAAAGGGCGTATGCGTTTTTTCCTGAATATATTCAGGAAAAAACGCATACGCACTTTTTGGCCAACCAAGCAAGCTTGCAAAGGAAATCTGCACTACAATGAAGTCTCACTTCCCCCCGGTCAAAAGGGCCATCTGAAAAAAGTGTAAAATCCAGAAAGGCAGGACAGGCCATGGAGAACTGGGAGCCTTGTTATGCTGATGGGCGGGATATAAATTGCCAACAGACACTCGGGAGAAGTGTATGGTGTTTCCTGAAACATCTAAAAAACAAAGCAAGAGAGCCTAGGGCACTGCCACTTATGGTCCTATAGCTTAGGGAAATTAAAATCAAAAAGACACAGCCACCCCAAAGTTTGGAACGGCTCTGTTTACAAGAACCTCGTTTACAGTACAAGTTCAACATCGCAGAAAGTGAAAAATGGATAAAGAAGTTGTGGTATTTACTTACAAAGCAATATCACTCAGCAATGAAATCTGTGTCATCAGGCCCTTAGCAGCACAATGAGTGGATTCAGGTATGATGATTCTAACTGAAGTAAGTCACACAGAAAAAGAAACATCATAAGATATCAGTAATACACGGAATGTAAACTTGGCTACACAGGAACTGAATTACAGAACAGAACAGGGTCTCAAATTTAGAAAACCAACTTATGCTTGCTTAAGGGTAAAGGTGAGTTGGGGTGCTGCATAAAACCAGAGATTGAAATGAGCACAGATAAAGTTCCTTAAGTCAAATATGGAATAGACAAGAGCTACTCCTTGCTCAACGAAATGGACTCAACACCGCATATTAAACGGCTAAGAATGTACCTGACTAGTAAGTATCGTAAAACCTATGGATTGCTATGTCTCCAAAAGAGAATCAAGCATGTGTACAGGGGCATAAACGCAGCAGTGATAGGATTGGAGAGGTTCGGTGAGCAAATGAAGACCCTTTGAAGTCATATTGCATGGTACCCATTACACGGGTCTCAACTCTCCAGGTTTAAGGTATTCTTCCTTCAGCTAAAACATGCATGTGGAACCCAGAGTATGATCAACCATGTGAACGGGAGACGTGTTCAAATATGTCTCAGTTTTCCTCCCCTGGTACTCGGGTGCAACATTCCAGACGCTTTACTAACACTCTCCCCACTTGGAGAGTCAGCGCCTTTAACCTCCGGTTTGGCACAGTTTGCAATTTCTGCGGAAGATGAACAGGAATAGCGAGAACCAATGAGAGGCTAGCTGGAGGTGTCTGGACGGGCAAATTTAACTCTCATTTCCCACCAGGAAGAAGAAATAACCAAAGGCTCAGCGTGCCGTACCGGAACCAGATTAGGGCCTGAAGCCATCCTGCGGTGTTGCGGCCAGCTCAAAAGAAACCGAGTTGAAGAAAGGAGCTCAGGGGCACTGTAATTCACAAACCTGCAGAGTTATAAATGACAGCTATCGTCCAAAAATATACTGAAGTAAGGCTGCCAAGAGGACTTGAAAGCGGGGCAGAATTGCAGGAAATCGATTTCAGGAGGTAGACTGGAATTGCATTGAAAGCATAGGAAAAGAGGCAGAACGTCCACAATGATGCACTTGGCCAAAAAGGGCGTATGCATTTTTTCCTGAATATATTCAGGAAAAAACGCATACGCCCTTTTTGGCCAACCAAGCAAGCTTGCAACGGAAATCTGCACTACAATGAAGTCTCACTTCCCCCCGGTCAAAAGGGCCATCTGAAAAAAGTGTAAAATCCAGAAAGGCAGGACAGGCCATGGAGAACTGGGAGCCTTGTTATGCTGATGGGCGGGATGTAAATTGCCAACAACCACTCGGGAGAAGTGTATGGTGTTTCCTGAAACATCTAAAAAACAAAGCAACAGAACCTAGGGCACTTCCACTTATGGTCCTATAGCTTAGGGAAATTAAAATCAAAAAGACACAGCCACCCCAAAGTTTGGAACGGCTCTGTTTACAAGAACCTCGTTTACAGTACAAGGTCAACATCGCAGAAAGTGAAAAATGGATAAAGAAGTTGTGGTATTTACTTACAAAGCAATATCACTCAGCAATGAAATCTGTGTCATCAGGCCCTTAGCAGCACAATGAGTGGATTCAGGTATGATGATTCTAACTGAAATAAGTCACACAGAAAAAGAAACATCATAAGATATCAGTAATACACGGAATGGAAACTTGGCTACACAGGAACTGAATTACAGAACAGAACAGGGTCTCAAATTTAGAAAACCAACTTATGCTTGCTTAAGGGTAAAGGTGAGTTGGGGTGCTGCATAAAACCAGAGATTGAAATGAGCACAGATAAAGTTCCTTAAGTCAAATATGGAATAGACAAGAGCTACTCCTTGCTCAATGAAATGGACTCAACACCGCATATTAAACGCCTAAGAATGTACCTGACTAGTAAGTATCTTAAAACCTATGGATTGCTATGTCTCCAAAAGAGAATCAAGCGTGTGTACAGGGGAATAAACGCAGCAGTGATAGGATTGGAGAGGTTCGGTGAGCAAATGAAGACCCTTTGAAGTCATATTGCATGGTACCCATTCCACGGGTCTCAACTACCCATTTTTAAGGTATTCTTCCTTCAGCTAAAACATGCATGTGGAACCCAGAGTATGATCAACCATGTGAATGGGAGACGTGTTCAAATATGTCTCAGTTTTCCTCCCCTGGTACTCGGGTGCAACATTCCAGACGCTTTACTAACACTCTCCCCACTTGGAGAGTCAGTCCCTTTAACCTCCTGTTTGGCCCAGTTTGCAATTTCTGCGGAAGATGAACAGGAATAGCGAGAACCAATGAGAGGCTAGCTGGAGGTGTCTGGACGGGCAAATTTAACTCTCATTTCCCACCAGGAAGAGGAATTAACCAAAGGCTCAGCATGCCGGGCCGGAACCAGATTAGGGCCTGAAGCCATCCTGCGGTGTTGCGGCCAGGTCACAAGAAAGCGAGTTGAAGAAAGGAGCTCAGGGGCACTGTAATTCACAAACCTGCAGAGTTATAAATGACAGCTATCGTCCAAAAATAGACTGAAGTAAGGCTGCCAAGAGGACTTGAAAGCGGGGCAGAATTGCAGGAAACCGATTTCAGGAGGTAGACTGGAATTGCATTGAAAGCATAGGAAAAGAGGCAGAACGTCCACAATGATGCACTTGGCCAAAAAGGGCGTATGCGTTTTTTCTTGAATATATTCAGGAAAAAACGCATACGCCCTTTTTGGCCAACCAAGCAAGCTTGCAAAGGAAATCTGCACTACAATGAAGTCTCACTTCCCCCCGGTCAAAAGGGCCATCTGAAAAAAGTGTAAAATCCAGAAAGGCAACAGGCCATTGAGAACTGGGAGCCTTGTTATGCTGATGGGCGGGATGTAAATTGCCAACAGACACTTGGGAGAAGTGTATGGTGTTTCCTGAAACATCTAAAAAACAAAGCAACAGAGCCTAGGGCACTTCCACTTATGGTCCTATAGCTTAGGGAAATTAAAATCAAAAAGACACAGCCACCCGAAAGTTTGGAACGGCTCTGTTTACATGAACCTCATTTACAGTACAAGTTCAACATCGCAGAAAGTGAAAAATGGATAAAGAACTTGTGGTACTTACGTACAATGCAGTATCACTCAGCAATGAAATCTATGTCATCAGGCCCGTAGCAGCATAATAAGTAGATTCAGGTATGATGATTCTAACTGAAATAAGTCACACAGAAAAAGAAACATCATAAGATATCACTAATACACGGAATGTAAACTTGGCTACACAGGAACTGAATTCCAAAACAGAACAGTGTCTCAAATTTAGAAAACCAACTTATGCTTGCTTAAGGGGAAAGATGAGTTGGGTTGCTGCATAAAACCAGAGATTGAAATGAGCACAGATAAAGTTCCTTAAGCCAAATATGGAATAGACAAGAGCTACTCCTTGCTCAACGAAATGGACTCAACACCGCATATTAAACGCCTAAGAATGTACCTGACTAGTAAGTATCTTAAAACCTATGGATTGCTATGTCTCCGAAAGAGAATCAAGCATGTGTACAGGGGCATAAACGCAGCAGTGATAGGATTGGAGAGGTTCGGTGAGCAAATGAAGACCCTTTGAAGTCATATTGCATGGTACCCATTACACGGGTTTCAACTACCCAGGTTTAAGGTATTCTTCCTTCAGCTAAAACATGCATGTGGAACCCAGAGTATGATCAACCATGTGATCGGGAGACGTGTTCAAATATGTCTCAGTTTTCCTCCCCTGGTACTCGGGTGCAACATTCCAGACGCTTTACTAACACTCTCCCCACTTGGAGAGTCAGCGCCTTTAACCTCCTGTTTGGCACAGTTTGCAATTTCTGCGGAAGATGAACAGGAATAGCGAGAACCAATGAGAGGCTAGCTGGAGGTATCTGGACGGGCAAATTTAACTCTCATTTCCCACCAGGAAGAGGAAATAACCAAAGGCTCAGCGTGCCGTACCGGAACCAGATTAGGGCCTGAAGCCATCCTGCGGTGTTGCGGCCAGGTCACAAGAAAGCGAGTTGAAGAAAGGAGCTCAGGGGCACTGTAATTCACAAACCTGCAGAGTTATAAATGACAGCTATCGTCCAAAAATAGACTGAAGTAAGGCTGCCAAGAGGACTTGAAAGCGGGGCAGAATTGCAGGAAACCGATTTCAGGAGGTAGACTGGAATTGCATTGAAAGCATAGGAAAAGAGGCAGAACGTCCACAATGATGCACTTGGCCAAAAAGGGCGTATGCGTTTTTTCCTGAATATATTCAGGAAAAAACGCATACGCCCTTTTTGGCCAACCAAGCAAGCTTGCAAAGGAAATCTGCACTACAATGAAGTCTCACTTCCCCCCGGTCAAAAGGGCCATCTGAAAAAAGTGTAAAATCCAGAAAGGCAGGACAGGCCATGGAGAACTGGGAGCCTTGTTATGCTGATGGGCGGGATGTAAATTGCCAACAACCACTCGGGAGAAGTGTATGGTGTTTCCTGAAACATCTAAAAAACAAAGCAACAGAACCTAGGGCACTTCCACTTATGGTCCTATAGCTTAGGGAAATTAAAATCAAAAAGACACAGCCACCCCAAAGTTTGGAACGGCTCTGTTTACAAGAACCTCGTTTACAGTACAAGTTCAACATCGCAGAAAGTGAAAAATGGATAAAGAAGTTGTGGTATTTACTTACAAAGCAATATCACTCAGCAATGAAATCTGTGTCACAAGGCCCTTAGCAGCACAATGAGTGGATTCAGGTATGATGATTCTAACTGAAATAAGTCACACAGAAAAAGAAACATCATAAGATATCAGTAATACACGGAATGTAAACTTGGCTACACAGGAACTGAATTACAGAACAGAACAGGGTCTCAAATTTAGAAAACCAACTTATGCTTGCTTAAGGGGAAAGGTGAGTTGGGGTGCTGCATAAAACCAGAGATTGAAATGAGCACAGATAAAGTTCCTTAAGCCAAATATGGAATAGACAAGAGCTACTCCTTGCTCAACGAAATGGACTCAACACCGCATATTAAACGCCTAAGAATGTACCTGACTAGTAAGTATCTTAAAACCTATAGATTGCTATGTCTCCGAAAGAGAATCAAGCATGTGTACAGGGGCATAAACGCAGCAGTGATAGGATTGGAGAGGTTTGGTGAGCAAATGAAGACCCTTTGAAGTCATATTGCATGGTACCCATTCCACGGGTTTCAACTACCCAGGTTTTAGGTATTCTTCCTTCAGCTAAAACATGCATGTGGAACCCAGAGTATGATCAACCATGTGATCGGGAGACGTGTTCAAATATGTCTCAGTTTTCCTCCCCTGGTACTCGGGTGCAACATTCCAGACGCTTTACTAACACTCTCCCCACTTGGAGAGTCAGCGCCTTTAACCTCCTGTTTGGCCCAGTTTGCAATTTCTGCGGAAGATGAACAGGAATAGCGAGAACCAATGAGAGACTAGCTGGAGGTGTCTGGACGGGCAAATTTAACTCTCATTTCCCACCAGGAAGAGGAAATAACCAAAGGCTCAGCGTGCCGTGCCGGAACCAGATTAGGGCCTGAAGCCATCCTGCGGTGTTGCGGCCAGGTCACAAGAAAGCGAGTTGAAGAAAGGAGCTCAGGGGCACTGTAATTCACAAACCTGCAGAGTTATAAATGACAGCTATCGTCCAAAAATAGACTGAAGTAAGGCTGCCAAGAGGACTTGAAAGCGGGGCAGAATTGCAGGGAACCGATTTCAGGAGGTAGACTGGAATTGCATTGAAAGCATAGGAAAAGAGGCAGAACGTCCACAATGATGCACTTGGCCAAAAAGGGCGTATGCGTTTTTTCCTGAATATATTCAGGAAAAAACGCATACGCACTTTTTGGCCAACCAAGCAAGCTTGCAAAGGAAATCTGCACTACAATGAAGTCTCACTTCCCCCCGGTCAAAAGGGCCATCTGAAAAATGTGTAAAATCCAGAAAGGCAGGACAGGCCATGGAGAACTGGGAGCCTTGTTATGCTGATGGGCGGGATGTAAATTGCCAACAACCACTCGGGAGAAGTGTATGGTGTTTCCTGAAACATCTAAAAAACAAAGCAACAGAGCCTAGGGCACTGCCACTTATGGTCCTATAGCTTAGGGAAATTAAAATCAAAAAGACACAGCCACCCCAAAGTTTGGGACGCCTCTGTTTACAAGAACCTCGTTTACAGTACAAGTTCAACATCGCAGAAAGTGAAAAATGGATAAAGAACTTGTGGTACTTACGTACAATGCAGTATCACTCAGCAATGAAATCTATGTCATCAGGCCCGTAGCAGCATAATGAGTGGATTCAGGTACGATGATTCTAACTGAAATAAGTCACACAGAAAAAGAAACATCATAAGATATCACTAATACACGGAATGTAAACTTGGCTACACAGGAACTGCATTCCAAAACAGAACAGGGTCTCAAATTTAGAAAACCAACTTATGCTTGCTTAAGGGGAAAGGTGAGTTGGGGTGCTGCATAAAACCAGAGATTGAAATGAGCACAGATAAAGTTCCTTAAGCCAAATATGGAATAGATAAGAGCTACTCCTTGCTCAACGAAATGGACTCAAAACCCCACCATTAAACCCCTAAGAATGTACCTGACTAGTAAGTATCTTAAAACCTATGGATTGCTATGTCTCCAAAAGAGAATCAAGCGTGTGTACAGGGGAATAAACGCAGCAGTGATAGGATTGGAGAGGTTCGGTGAGCAAATGAAGACCCTTTGAAGTCATATTGCATGGTACCCATTCCACGGGTCTCAACTACCCATGTTTAAGGTATTCTTCCTTCAGCTAAAACATGCATGTGGAACCCAGAGTATGATCAACCATGTGAATGGGAGACGTGTTCAAATATGTCTCAGTTTTCCTCCCCTGGTACTCGGGTGCAACATTCCAGACGCTTTACTAACACTCTCCCCACTTGGAGAGTCAGTCCCTTTAACCTCCTGTTTGGCCCAGTTTGCAATTTCTGCGGAAGATGAACAGGAATAGCGAGAACCAATGAGAGGCTAGCTGGAGGTGTCTGGACGGGCAAATTTAACTCTCATTTCCCACCAGGAAGAGGAATTAACCAAAGGCTCAGCATGCCGGGCCGGAACCAGATTAGGGCCTGAAGCCATCCTGCGGTGTTGCGGCCAGGTCACAAGAAAGCGAGTTGAAGAAAGGAGCTCAGGGGCACTGTAATTCACAAACCTGCAGAGTTATAAATGACAGCTATCGTCCAAAAATAGACTGAAGTAAGGCTGCCAAGAGGACTTGAAAGCGGGGCAGAATTGCAGGAAACCGATTTCAGGAGGTAGACTGGAATTGCATTGAAAGCATAGGAAAAGAGGCAGAACGTCCACAATGATGCACTTGGCCAAAAAGGGCGTATGCGTTTTTTCTTGAATATATTCAGGAAAAAACGCATACGCCCTTTTTGGCCAACCAAGCAAGCTTGCAAAGGAAATCTGCACTACAATGAAGTCTCACTTCCCCCCGGTCAAAAGGGCCATCTGAAAAAAGTGTAATATCCAGAAAGGCAACAGGCCATTGAGAACTGGGAGCCTTGTTATGCTGATGGGCGGGATGTAAATTGCCAACAGACACTTGGGAGAAGTGTATGGTGTTTCCTGAAACATCTAAAAAACAAAGCAACAGAGCCTAGGGCACTTCCACTTATGGTCCTATAGCTTAGGGAAATTAAAATCAAAAAGACACAGCCACCCGAAAGTTTGGAACGGCTCTGTTTACAAGAACCTCGTTTACAGTACAAGTTCAACATCGCAGAAAGTGAAAAATGGATAAAGAACTTGTGGTACTTACGTACAATGCAGTATCACTCAGCAATGAAATCTATGTCATCAGGCCCGTAGCAGCATAATAAGTAGATTCAGGTATGATGATTCTAACTGAAATAAGTCACACAGAAAAAGAAACATCATAAGATATCACTAATACACGGAATGTAAACTTGGCTACACAGGAACTGAATTCCAAAACAGAACAGTGTCTCAAATTTAGAAAACCAACTTATGCTTGCTTAAGGGGAAAGATGAGTTGGGTTGCTGCATAAAACCAGAGATTGAAATGAGCACAGATAAAGTTCCTTAAGCCAAATATGGAATAGACAAGAGCTACTCCTTGCTCAACGAAATGGACTCAACACCGCATATTAAACGCCTAAGAATGTACCTGACTAGTAAGTATCTTAAAACCTATGGATTGCTATGTCTCCGAAAGAGAATCAAGCATGTGTACAGGGGCATAAACGCAGCAGTGATAGGATTGGAGAGGTTCGGTGAGCAAATGAAGACCCTTTGAAGTCATATTGCATGGTACCCATTACACGGGTTTCAACTACCCAGGTTTAAGGTATTCTTCCTTCAGCTAAAACATGCATGTGGAACCCAGAGTATGATCAACCATGTGATCGGGAGACGTGTTCAAATATGTCTCAGTTTTCCTCCCCTGGTACTCGGGTGCAACATTCCAGACGCTTTACTAACACTCTCCCCACTTGGAGAGTCAGCGCCTTTAACCTCCTGTTTGGCACAGTTTGCAATTTCTGCGGAAGATGAACAGGAATAGCGAGAACCAATGAGAGGCTAGCTGGAGGTGTCTGGACGGGCAAATTTAACTCTCATTTCCCACCAGGAAGAGGAAATAACCAAAGGCTCAGCGTGCCGTACCGGAACCAGATTAGGGCCTGAAGCCATCCTGCGGTGTTGCGGCCAGGTCACAAGAAAGCGAGTTGAAGAAAGGAGCTCAGGGGCACTGTAATTCACAAACCTGCAGAGTTATAAATGACAGCTATCGTCCAAAAATAGACTGAAGTAAGGCTGCCAAGAGGACTTGAAAGCGGGGCAGAATTGCAGGAAACCGATTTCAGGAGGTAGACTGAAATTGCATTGAAAGCATAGGAAAAGAGGCAGCACGTCCACAATGATGCACTTGGCCAAAAAGGGCGTATGCGTTTTTTCCTGAATATATTCAGGAAAAAACGCATACGCCCTTTTTGGCCAACCAAGCAAGCTTGCAAAGGAAATCTGCACTACACTGAAGTCTCACTTCCCCCCGGTCAAAAGGGCCATCTGAAAAAAGTGTAAAATCCAGAAAGGCAGGACAGGCCATGGAGAACTGGGAGCCTTGTTATGCTGATGGGCGGGATGTAAATTGCCAACAGACACTCCGGAGAAGTGTATGGTGTTTCCTGAAACATCTAAAAAACAAAGCAACAGAGCCTAGGGCACTGCCACTTATGGTCCTATATCTTAGGGAAATTAAAATCAAAAAGACACAGCCACCCCAAAGTTTGGGACGCCTCTGTTTACAAGAACCTCGTTTACAGTACAAGTTCAACATCGCAGAAAGTGAAAAATGGATAAAAAAGTTGTGGTATTTACTTACAAAGCAATATCACTCAGCAATGAAATCTGTGTCATCAGGCCCTTAGCAGCACAATGAGTGGATTCAGGTATGATGATTCTAACTGAAATAAGTCACACAGAAAAAGAAACATCATAAGATATCACTAATACACGGAATGTAAACTTGGCTATACAGGAACTGCATTCCAAAACAGAACAGGGTCTCAAATTTAGAAAACCAACTTATGCTTGCTTAAGGGGAAAGGTGAGTTGGGGTGCTGCATAAAACCAGAGATTGAAATGAGCACAGATAAAGTTCCTTAAGCCAAATATGGAATAGACAAGAGCTACTCCTTGCTCAACGAAATGGACTCAAAACCCCATATTAAACCCCTAAGAATGTACCTGACTAGTAAGTATCTTAAAACCTATGGATTGCTATGTCTCCAAAAGAGAATCAAGCGTGTGTTCAGGGGAATAAACGCAGCAGTGATAGGATTGGAGAGGTTCGGTGAGCAAATGAAGACCCTTTGAAGTCATATTGCGTGGTACCCATTACACGGGTCTCAACTCTCCAGGTTTAAGGTATTCTTCCTTCAGCTAAAACATGCATGTGGAACCCAGAGTATGATCAACCATGTGATCGGGAGACGTGTTCAAATATGTCTCAGTTTTCCTCCCCTGGTACTCGGGTGCAACATTCCAGACGCTTTACTAACACTCTCCCCACTTGGAGAGTCAGCGCCTTTAACCTCCTGTTTGGCACAGTTTGCAATTTCTGCGGAAGATGAACAGGAATAGCGAGAACCAATGAGAGGCTAGCTGGAGGTGTCTGGACGGGCAAATTTAACTCTCATTTCCCACCAGGAAGAGGAAATAACCAAAGGCTCAGCGTGCCGTACCGGAACCAGATTAGGGCCTGAAGCCATCCTGCGGTGTTGCGGCCAGCTCAAAAGAAAGCGAGTTGAAGAAAGGAGCTCAGGGGCACTGTAATTCACAAACCTGCAGAGTTATAAATGACAGCTATCGTCCAAAAATAGACTGAAGTAAGGCTGCCAAGAGGACTTGAAAGCGGGGCAGAATTGCAGGAAACCGATTTCAGGAGGTAGACTGGAATTGCATTGAAAGCATAGGAAAAGAGGCAGAACGTCCACAATGATGCACTTGGCCAAAAAGGGCGTATGCGTTTTTTCCTGAATATATTCAGGAAAAAACGCATACGCTCTTTTTGGCCAATCAAGCAAGCTTGCAAAGGAAATCTGCACTACAATGAAGTCTCACTTCCCCCCGGTCAAAAGGGCCATCTGAAAAAAGTGTAAAATCCAGAAAGGCAGGACAGGCCATGGAGAACTGGGAGCCTTGTTATGCTGATGGGCGGGATGTAAATTGCCAAAAGACACTCGGGAGAAGTGTATGGTGTTTCCTGAAACATCTAAAAAACAAAGCAACAGAACCTAGGGCACTTCCACTTATGGTCCTATAGCTTAGGGAAATTAAAATCAAAAAGACACAGCCACCCCAAAGTTTGGAACGGCTCTGTTTACAAGAACCTCGTTTACAGTACAAGTTCAACATCGCAGAAAGTGAAAAATGGATAAAGAAGTTGTGGTATTTACTTACAAAGCAATATCACTCAGCAATGAAATCTGTGTCATCAGGCCCTTAGCAGCACAATGAGTGGATTCAGGTATGATGATTCTAACTGAAATAAGTCACACAGAAAAAGAAACATCATAAGATATCAGTAATACACGGAATGTAAACTTAGCTACACAGGAACTGAATTACAGAACAGAACAGGGTTTCAAATTTAGAAAACCAACTTATGCTTGCTTAAGGGTAAAGGTGAGTTGGGGTGCTGCATAAAACCAGAGATTGAAATGAGCACAGATAAAGTTCCTTAAGCCAAATATGGAATAGACAAGAGCTACTCCTTGCTCAACGAAATGGACTCAACACCGCATATTACACGCCTAAGAATGTACCTGACTAGTAAGTATCTTAAAACCTATAGATTGCTATGTCTCCGAAAGAGAATCAAGCATGTGTACAGGGGCATAAACGCAGCAGTGATAGGATTGGAGAGGTTCGGTGAGCAAATGAAGACCCTTTGAAGTCATATTGCATGGTACCCATTCCACGGGTTTCAACTACCCAGGTTTTAGGTATTCTTCCTTCAGCTAAAACATGCATGTGGAACCCAGAGTATGATCAACCATGTGATCGGGAGACGTGTTCAAATATGTCTCAGTTTTCCTCCCCTGGTACTCGGGTGCAACATTCCAGACGCTTTACTAACACTCTCCCCACTTGGAGAGTCAGCGCCTTTAACCTCCTGTTTGGCACAGTTTGCAATTTCTGCGGAAGATGAACAGGAATAGCGAGAACCAATGAGAGGCTAGCTGGAGGTGTCTGGACGGGCAAATTTAACTCTCATTTCCCACCAGGAGGAGGAAATAACCAAAGGCTCAGCGTGCCGTGCCAGAACCAGATTAGGGCCTGAAGCCATCCTGCGGTGTTGCGGCCAGGTCACAAGAAAGCGAGTTGAAGAAAGGAGCTCAGGGGCACTGTAATTCACAAACCTGCAGAGTTATAAATGACAGCTATCGTCCAAAAATAGACTGAAGTAAGGCTGCCAAGAGGACTTGAAAGCGGGGCAGAATTGCAGGAAACCGATTTCAGGAGGTAGACTGGAATTGCATTGAAAGCATAGGAAAAGAGGCAGAACGTCCACAATGATGCACTTGGCCAAAAAGGGCGTATGCGTTTTTTCCTGAATATATTCAGGAAAAAACGCATACGCCCTTTTTGGCCAACCAAGCAAGCTTGCAAAGGAAATCTGCACTACAATGAAGTCTCACTTCCCCCCGGTCAAAAGGGCCATCTGAAAAAAGTGTAAAATCCAGAAAGGCAGGACAGGCCATGGAGAACTGGGAGCCTTGTTATGCTGATGGGCGGGATGTAAATTGCCAACAACCACTCGGGAGAAGTGTATGGTGTTTCCTGAAACATCTAAAAAACAAAGCAACAGAACCTAGGGCACTTCCACTTATGGTCCTATAGCTTAGGGAAATTAAACTCAAAAAGACACAGCCACCCCAAAGTTTAGAACGGCTCTGTTTACAAGAAACTCGTTTACAGTACAAGTTCAACATCGCAGAAAGTGAAAAATGGATAAAGAAGTTGTGGTATTTACTTACAAAGCAATATCACTCAGCAATGAAATCTGTGTCATCAGGCCCTTAGCAGCACAATGAGTGGATTCAGGTATGATGATTCTAACTGAAGTAAGTCACACAGAAAAAGAAACATCATAAGATATCAGTAATACACGGAATGTAAACTTGGCTACACAGGAACTGAATTACAGAACAGAACAGGGTCTCAAATTTAGAAAACCAACTTATGCTTGCTTAAGGGTAAAGGTGAGTTGGGGTGCTGCATAAAACCAGAGATTGAAATGAGCACAGATAAAGTTCCTTAAGTCAAATATGGAATAGACAAGAGCTACTCCTTGCTCAACGAAATGGACTCAACACCGCATATTAAACGCCTAAGAATGTACCTGACTAGTAAGTATCTTAAAACCTATGGATTGCTATGTCTCCGAAAGAGAATCAAGCATGTGTACAGGGGCATAAACGCAGCAGTGATAGGATTGGAGAGGTTCGGTGAGCAAATGAAGACCCTTTGAAGTCATATTGCATGGTAACCATTACACGGGTCTCAACTCTCCAGGTTTAAGGTATTCTTCCTTCAGCTAAAACATGCATGTGGAACCCAAGTATGATCAACCAAGTGAACGGGAGACGTGTTCAAATATGTCTCATTTTTCCTCCCCTGGTACTCGGGTGCAACATTCCAGACGCTTTACTAACACTCTCCCCACTTGGAGAGTCAGCGCCTTTAACCTCCTGTTTGGCCCAGTTTGCAATTTCTGCGGAAGATGAACAGGAATAGCGAGAACCAATGAGAGACTAGCTGGAGGTGTCTGGACGGGCAAATTTAACTCTCATTTCCGACCAGGAAGAGGAAATAACCAAAGGCTCAGCGTGCCGTGCCGGAACCAGATTAGGGCCTGAAGCCATCCTGCGGTGTTGCGGCCAGGTTACAAGAAAGCGAGTTGAAGAAAGGAGCTCAGGGGCACTGTAATTCACAAACCTGCAAATTTATAAATGACAGCTATCGTCCAAAAATAGACTGAGGTAAGGCTGCCAAGAGGACTTGAAAGCGGGGCAGAATTGCAGGAAACCGATTTCAGGAGGTAGACTGGAATTGCATTGAAAGCATAGGAAAAGAGGCAGAACGTCCACAATGATGCACTTGGCCAAAAAGGGCGTATGCGTTTTTTCCTGAATATATTCAGGAAAAAACGCATACGCCCTTTTTGGCCAACCAAGCAAGCTTGCAAAGGAAATCTGCACTACAATGAAGTCTCACTTCCCCCCGGTCAAAAGGGCCATCTGAAAAAAGTGTAAAATCCAGAAAGGCAGGACAGGCCATGGAGAACTGGGAGCCTTGTTATGCTGATGGGCGGGATGTAAATTGCCAACAACCACTCGGGAGAAGTGTATGGTGTTTCCTGAAACATCTAAAAAACAAAGCAACAGAACCTAGGGCACTTCCACTTATGGTCCTATACCTTAGGGAAATTAAAATCAAAAAGACACAGCCACCCCAAAGTTTGGAACGGCTCTGTTTACAAGAACCTCGTTTACAGTACAAATTCAACATCGCAGAAAGTGAAAAATGGATAAAGAAGTTGTGGTATTTACTTACAAAGCAATATCACTCAGCAATGAAATCTGTGTCATCAGGCCCTTAGCAGCACAATGAGTGGATTCAGGTATGATGATTCTAACTGAAGTAAGTCACACAGAAAAAGAACCATCATAAGATATCAGTAATACACGGAATGGAAACTTGGCTACACAGGAACTGAATTACAGAACAGAACAGGGTCTCAAATTTAGAAAACCAACTTATGCTTGCTTAAGGGTAAAGGTGAGTTGGGGTGCTGCATAAAACCAGAGATTGAAATGAGCACAGATAAAGTTCCTTAAGTCAAATATGGAATAGACAAGAGCTACTCCTTGCTCAATGAAATGGACTCAACACCGCATATTAAACGCCTAAGAATGTACCTGACTAGTAAGTATCTTAAAACCTATGGATTGCTATGTCTCCGAAAGAGAATCAAGCATGTGTACAGGGGCATAAACGCAGCAGTGATAGGATTGGAGAGGTTCGGTGAGCAAATGAAGACCCTTTGAAGTCATATTGCATGGTACCCATTACACGGGTCTTAACTCTCCAGGTTTAAGGTATTCTTCCTTCAGCTAAAACATGCATGTGGAACCCAAGTATGATCAACCATGTGAACGGGAGACGTGTTCAAATATGTCTCAGTTTTCCTCCCCTGGTACTCGGGTGCAACATTCCAGACGCTTTACTAACACTCTCCCCACTTGGAGAGTCAGTCCCTTTAACCTCCTGTTTGGCCCAGTTTGCAATTTCTGTGGAAGATGAACAGGAATAGCGAGAACCAATGAGAGGCTAGCTGGAGGTGTGTGGACGGGCAAATTTAACTCTCATTTCCCACCAGGAAGAGGAAATAACCAAAGGCTCAGCGTGCCGTGCCGGAACCAGATTAGGGCCTGAAGCCATCCTGCGGCGTTGCGGCCAGGTCACAAGAAAGCGAGTTGAAGAAAGGAGCTCAGGGGCACTGTAATTCACAAACCTGCAGAGTTATAAATGACAGCTATCGTCCAAAAATAGACTGAAGTAAGGCTGCCAAGAGGACTTGAAAGCGGGGCAGAATTGCAGGAAACCGATTTCAGGAGGTAGACTGGAATTGCATTGAAAGCATAGGAAAAGAGGCAGAACGTCCACAATGATGCACTTGGCCAAAAAGGGCGTATGCGTTTTTTCCTGAATATATTCAGGAAAAAACGCATACGCCCTTTTTGGCCAACCAAGCAAGCTTGCAAAGGAAATCTGCACTACAATGAAGTCTCACTTCCCCCCGGTCAAAAGGGCCATCTGAAAAAAGTGTAAAATCCAGAAAGGCAGGACAGGCCATGGAGAACTGGGAGCCTTGTTATGCTGATGGGCGGGATGTAAATTGCCAACAACCACTCGGGAGAAGTGTATGGTGTTTCCTGAAACATCTAAAAAACAAAGCAACAGAACCTAGGGCACTTCCACTTATGGTCCTATACCTTAGGGAAATTAAAATCAAAAAGACACAGCCACCCCAAAGTTTGGAACGGCTCTGTTTACAAGAACCTCGTTTACAGTACAAGTTCAACATCGCAGAAAGTGAAAAATGGATAAAGAAGTTGTGGTATTTACTTACAAAGCAATATCACTCAGCAATGAAATCTGTGTCATCAGGCCCTTAGCAGCACAATGAGTGGATTCAGGTATGATGATTCTAACTGAAATAAGTCACACAGAAAAAGAAACATCATAAGATATCAGTAATACACAGAATGTAAACTTGGCTACACAGGAACTGAATTACAGAACAGAACAGGGTCTCAAATTTAGAAAACCAACTTATTCTTGCTTAAGGGTAAAGGTGAGTTGTGGTGCTGCATAAAACCAGAGATTGAAATGAGCACAGATAAAGTTCCTTAAGCCAAATATGGAATAGACAAGAGCTACTCCTTGCTCAACGAAATGGACTCAACACCCCATATTAAACGCCTAAGAATGTACCTGACTAGTAAGTATCTTAAAAGCTATGGATTGCTATGTCTCCGAAAGAGAATCAAGCATGTGTACAGGGGCATAAACGCAGCAGTGATAGGATTGGAGAGGTTCGGTGAGCAAATGAAGACCCTTTGAAGTCATATTGCATGGTACCCATTCCACGGGTTTCAACTACCCAGGTTTAAGGTATTCTTCCTTCAGCTAAAACATGCATGTGGAACCTAGAGTATGATCAACCATGTGATCGGGAGACGTGTTCAAATATGTCTCAGTTTTCCTCCCCTGGTACTCGGGTGCAACATTCCAGACGCTTTACTAACACTCTCCCCACTTGGAGAGTCAGCACCTTTAACCTCCTGTTTGGCCCAGTTTGCAATTTCTGCGGAAGATGAACAGGAATAGCGAGAACCAATGAGAGGCTAGCTGGAGGTGTCTGGACGGGCAAATTTAACTCTCATTTCCCACCAGGAAGAGGAATTAACCAAAGGCTCAGCATGCCGGGCCGGAACCAGATTAGGGCCTGAAGCCATCCTGCGGTGTTGCGGCCAGGTCACAAGAAAGCGAGTTGAAGAAAGGAGCTCAGGGGCACTGTAATTCACAAACCTGCAGAGTTATAAATGACAGCTATCGTCCAAAAATAGACTGAAGTAAGGCTGCCAAGAGGACTTGAAAGCGGGGCAGAATTGCAGGAAACCGATTTCAGGAGGTAGACTGGAATTGCATTGAAAGCATAGGAAAAGAGGCAGAACGTCCACAATGATGCACTTGGCCAAAAAGGGCGTATGCGTTTTTTCCTGAATATATTCAGGAAAAAACGCATACGCCCTTTTTGGCCAACCAAGCAAGCTTGCAAAGGAAATCTGCACTACAATGAAGTCTCACTTCCCCCCGGTCAAAAGGGCCATCTGAAAAAAGTGTAAAATCCAGAAAGGCAGGACAGGCCATGGAGAACTGGGAGCCTTGTTATGCTGATGGGCGGGATGTAAATTGCCAACAACCACTCGGGAGAAGTGTATGGTGTTTCCTGAAACATCTAAAAAACAAAGCAACAGAACCTAGGGCACTTCCACTTATGGTCCTATAGCTTAGGGAAATTAAACTCAAAAAGACACAGCCACCCCAAAGTTTGGAACGGCTCTGTTTACAAGAAACTCGTTTACAGTACAAGTTCAACATCGCAGAAAGTGAAAAATGGATAAAGAAGTTGTGGTATTTACTTACAAAGCAATATCACTCAGCAATGAAATCTGTGTCATCAGGCCCTTAGCAGCACAATGAGTGGATTCAGGTATGATGATTCTAACTGAAGTAAGTCACACAGAAAAAGAAACATCATAAGATATCAGTAATACACGGAATGTAAACTTGGCTACACAGGAACTGAATTACAGAACAGAACAGGGTCTCAAATTTAGAAAACCAACTTATGCTTGCTTAAGGGTAAAGGTGAGTTGGGGTGCTGCATAAAACCAGAGATTGAAATGAGCACAGATAAAGTTCCTTAAGTCAAATATGGAATAGACAAGAGCTACTCCTTGCTCAACGAAATGGACTCAACACCGCATATTAAACGCCTAAGAATGTACCTGACTAGTAAGTATCTTAAAACCTATGGATTGCTATGTCTCCGAAAGAGAATCAAGCATGTGTACAGGGGCATAAATGCAGCAGTGATAGGATTGGAGAGGTTCGGTGAGCAAATGAAGACCCTTTGAAGTCATATTGCATGGTACCCATTCCACGGGTTTCAACTACCCAGGTTTAAGGTATTCTTCCTTCAGCTAAAACATGCATGTGGAACCCAGAGTATGATCAACCATGTGATCGGGAGACGTGTTCAAATATGTCTGAGATTTCCTCCCCTGGTACTCGGGTGCAACATTCCAGACGCTTTACTAACACTCTCCCCACTTGGAGAGTCAGCACCTTTAACCTCCTGTTTGGCACAGTTTGCAATTTCTGCGGAAGATGAACAGGAATAGCAAGAACCAATGAGAGGCTAGCTGGAGGTGTCTGGACGGGTAAATTTAACTCTCATTTCCCAACAGGAAGAGGAAATAACCAAAGGCTCAGTGTGCCGTACCGGAACCAGATTAGGGCCTGAAGCTATCCTGCGGTGTTGCGGCCAGCTCAAAAGAAACCGAGTTGAAGAAAGGAGCTCAGGGGCACTGTAATTCACAAACCTGCAGAGTTATAAATGACAGCTATCGTCCAAAAATATACTGAAGTAAGGCTGCCAAGAGGACTTGAAAGCGGGGCAGAATTGCAGGAAACCGATTTCAGGAGGTAGACTGGAATTGCATTGAAAGCATAGGAAAAGAGGCAGAACGTCCACAATGATGCACTTGGCCAAAAAGGGCGTATGCGTTTTTTCCTGAATATATTAAGGAAAAAACGCATACGCCCTTTTTGGCCAACCAAGCAAGCTTGCAAAGAAATCTGCACTACAATGAACTCTCACTTCCCCCCGGTCAAAAGGGCCATCTGAAAAAAGTGTAAAATCCAGAAAGGCAGGACAGGCCATGGAGAACTGGGAGCCTTGTTATGCTGATGGGCAGGATGTAAATTGCCAACAACCACTCGGGAGAAGTGTATGGTGTTTCCTTAAACATCTAAAAAACAAAGCAACAGAACCTAGGGCACTTCCACTTATGGTCCTATAGCTTAGGGAAATTAAAATCAAAAAGACACAGCCACCCCAAAGTTTGGAACGGCTCTGTTTACAAGAACCTCGTTTACAGTACAAGTTCAACATCGCAGAAAGTGAAAAATGGATAAAGAAGTTGTGGTATTTACTTACAAAGCAATATCACTCAGCAATGAAATCTGTGTCATCAGGCCCTTAGCAGCACAATGAGTGGATTCAGGTATGATGATTCTAACTGAAATAAGTCACACAGAAAAAGAAACATCATAAGATATCAGTAATACACGGAATGTAAACTTGGCTACACAGGAACTGAATTACAGAACAGAACAGGGTCTCAAATTTAGAAAACCAACTTATGCTTGCTTAAGGGGAAAGGTGAGTTGGGGTGCTGCATAAAACCAGAGATTGAAATGAGCACAGATAAAGTTCCTTAAGTCAAATATGGAATACACAAGAGCTACTCCTTGCTCAACGAAATGGACTCAACACCGCATATTAAACGCCTAAGAATGTACCTGACTAGTAAGTATCTTAAAACCTATGGATTGCTATGTCTCCGAAAGAGAATCAAGCATGTGTACAGGGGCATAAACACAGCAGTGATAGGATTGGAGAGGTTCGGTGAGCAAATGAAGACCCTTTGAAGTCATATTGCATGGTACCCATTTAACGGGTTTCAACTACCCAGGTTTAAGGTATTCTTCCTTCAGCTAAAACATGCATGTGGAACCTAGAGTATGATCAACCATGTGATCGGGAGACGTGTTCAAATATGTCTCAGTTTTCCTCCCCTGGTACTCGGGTGCAACATTCCAGACGCTTTACTAACACTCTCCCCACTTGGAGAGTCAGCACCTTTAACCTCCTGTTTGGCCCAGTTTGCAATTTCTGCGGAAGATGAACAGGAATAGCGAGAACCAATGAGAGGCCAGCTGGAGGTATCTGGACGGGCAAATTTAACTCTCATTTCCCACCAGGAAGAGGAATTAACCAAAGGCTCAGCATGCCGGGTCAGAACCAGATTAGGGCCTGAAGCCATCCTGCGGTGTTGCGGCCAGGTGACAAGAAAGCGAGTTGAAGAAAGGAGCTCAGGGGCACTGTAATTCACAAACCTGCAGAGTTATAAATGACAGCTATCGTCCAAAAATAGACTGAAGTAAGGCTGCCAAGAGGACTTGAAAGCGGGGCAGAATTGCAGGAAACCGATTTCAGGAGGTAGACTGGAATTGCATTGAAAGCATAGGAAAAGAGGCAGAACGTCCACAATGATGCACTTGGCCAAAAAGGGCGTATGCGTTTTTTCCTGAATATATTCAGGAAAAAACGCATACGCCCTTTTTGGCCAACCAAGCAAGCTTGCAAAGGAAATCTGCACTACAATGAAGTCTCACTTCCTCCCGGTCAAAAGGGCCATCTGAAAAAAGTGTAAAATCCAGAAAGGCAACAGGCCATGGAGAACTGGGAGCCTTGTTATGCTGATGGGCGGGATGTAAATTGCCAACAGACACTCGGGAGAAGTGTATGGTGTTTCCTGAAACATCTAAAAAACAAAGCAACAGAGCCTAGGGCACTTCCACTTATGGTCCTATAGCTTAGGGAAAATAAATCAAAAAGACACAGCCACCCCAAAGTTTGGAATGGCTCTGTTTACAAGAACCTCGTTTACAGTACAAGTTCAACATCGCAGAAAGTGAAAAATGGATAAAGAACTTGTGGTACTTACGTACAATGCAGTATCACTCAGCAATGAAATCGATGTCATCAGGCCCGTAGCAGCATAATGAGTAGATTCAGGTACGATGATTCTAACTGAAATAAGTCACACAGAAAAAGAAACATCATAAGATATCACTAATACACGGAATGTAAACTTGGCTACACAGGAACTGAATTCCAAAACAGAACAGGTTCTCAAATTTAGAAAACCAACTTATGCTTGCTTAAGGGGAAAGGTGAGTTGGGTTGCTGCATAAAACCAGAGATTGAAATGAGCACAGCTAAAGTTCCTTAAGCCAAATATGGAATAGACAAGAGCTACTCCTTGCTCAACGAAATGGACTCAACACCCCATATTAAACGCCTAAGAATGTACCTGACTAGTAAGTATCTTAAAACCTATGGATTGCTATGTCTCCGAAAGAGAATCAAGCATGTGTACAGGGGCATAAACGCAGCAGTGATAGGATTGGAGAGGTTCGGTGAGCAAATGAAGACCCTTTGAAGTCATATTGCATGGTACCCATTCCACGGGTTTTAACTACCCAGGTTTTAGGTATTCTTCCTTCAGCTAAAACATGCATGTGGAACCCAGAGTATGATCAACCATGTGATTGGGAGACGTGTTCAAATATGTCTCAGTTTTCCTCCCCTGGTACTCGGGTGCAACATTCCAGACGCTTTACTAACACTCTCCTGTCCTGGAGAGTCAGTGTCTTTAACCTCCTGTTTGGCCCAGTTTGCAATTTCTGCGGAAGATGAACAGGAATAGCGAGAACCAATGAGAAACTAGCTGGAGGTGTCTGGACGGGAAAATTTAACTCTCATTTCCCACCAGGAAGACGAATTAACCAAAGGCTCAGCGTGCCGTGCCGGAACCAGATTAGGGCCTGAAGCCATCCTGCGGTGTTGCGGCCAGCTCACAAGAAAGCGAGTTGAAGAAAGGAGCTCAGGGCCAGTGTAATTCACAAACCTGCAGAGTTATAAATGACAGCTATCGTCCAAAAATAGACTGAAGTAAAACTGCCAAGAGGACTTGAAAGCGGGGCAGAATTGCAGGAAACCGATTTCAGGAGGTAGACTGGAATTGCATTGAAAGCATAGGAAAAGAGGCAGAACGTCCACAATGATGCACTTGGCCAAAAAGGGCGTATGCGTTTTTTCCTGAATATATTCAGGAAAAAACGCATACGCCCTTTTTGGCCAACCAAGCAAGCTTGCAAAGGAAATCTGCACTACAATGAAGTCTCACTTCCCCCCGGTCAAAAGGGCCATCTGAAAAAAGTGTAAAATCCAGAAAGGCAACAGGCCATGGAGAACTGGGAGCCTTGTTATGCTGATGGGCGGGATGTAAATTGCCAACAGACACTCGGGAGAAGTGTATGGTGTTTCCTGAAACATCTAAAAAACAAAGCAACAGAGCCTAGGGCACTTCCACTTATGGTCCTATAGCTTAGGGAAAATAAATCAAAAAGACACAGCCACCCCAAAGTTTGGAACGGCTCTGTTTACAAGAACCTCGTTTACAGTACAAGTTCAACATCGCAGAAAGTGAAAAATGGATAAAGAACTTGTGGTACTTACGTACAATGCAGTATCACTCAGCAATGAAATCTATGTCATCAGGCCCGTAGCAGCATAATGAGTAGATTCAGGTACGATGATTCTAACTGAAATAAGTCACACAGAAAAAGAAACATCATAAGATATCACTAATACACGGAATGTAAACTTGGCTACACAGGAACTGAATTCCAAAACAGAACAGGTTCTCAAATTTAGAAAACCAACTTATGCTTGCTTAAGGGGAAAGGTGAGTTGGGTTGCTGCATAAAACCAGAGATTGAAATGAGCACAGCTAAAGTTCCTTAAGCCAAATATGGAATAGACAAGAGCTACTCCTTGCTCAACGAAATGGACTCAACACCCCATATTAAACGCCTAAGAATGTACCTGACTAGTAGGTATCTTAAAACCTATGGATTGCTATGTCTCCGAAAGAGAATCAAGCATGTGTACAGGGGCATAAACGCAGCAGTGATAGGATTGGAGAGGTTCGGTGAGCAAATGAAGACCCTTTGAAGTCATATTGCATGGTACCCATTCCACGGGTTTCAACTACCCAGGTTTTAGGTATTCTTCCTTCAGCTAAAACATGCATGTGGAACCCAGAGTATGATCAACCATGTGATTGGGAGACGTGTTCAAATATGTCTCAGTTTTCCTCCCCTGGTACTCGGGTGCAACATTCCAGACGCTTTACTAACACTCTCCCCACTTGGAGAGTCAGCGCCTTTAACCTCCTGTTTGGCCCAGTTTGCAATTTCTGCGGAAGATGAACAGGAATAGCGAGAACCAATGAGAGACTAGCTGGAGGTGTCTGGACGGTCAAATTTAACTCTCATTTCCCACCAGGAAGAGGAAATAACCAAAGGCTCAGCGTGCCGTGCCGGAACCAGTTTAGGGCCTGAAGCCATCCTGCGGTGTTGCGGCCAGGTCACAAGAAAGCGAGTTGAAGAAAGGAGCTCAGGGGCACTGTAATTCACAAACCTGCAGAGTTATAAATGACAGCTATCGTCCAAAAATAGACTGAAGTAAGGCTGCCAAGAGGACTTGAAAGCGGGGCAGAATTGCAGGAAACCGATTTCAGGAGGTAGACTGGAATTGCATTGAAAGCATAGGAAAAGAGGCAGAACGTCCACAATGATGCACTTGGCCAAAATGGGCGTATGCGTTTTTTCCTGAATATATTCAGGAAAAAACGCATACGCCCTTTTTGGCCAACCAAGCAAGCTTGCAAAGGAAATCTGCACTACAATGAAGTCTCACTTCCCCCCCACCCCCGGTCAAAAGGGCCATCTGAAAAAAGTGTAAAATCCAGAAAGGCAGGACAGGCCATGGAGAACTGGGAGCCTTGTTATGCTGATGGGCGGGATGTAAATTGCCAACAACCACTTGGGAGAAGTGTATGGTGTTTCCTGAAACATCTAAAAAACAAAGCAACAGAGCCTAGGGCACTTCCACTTATGGTCCTATAGCTTAGGGGAAATAAATCAAAAAGACACAGCCACCCCAAAGTTTGGAACGGCTCTGTTTACAAGAACCTCGTTTACAGTACAAGTTCAACATCGCAGAAAGTGAAAAATGGATAAAGAACTTGTGGTACTTACGTACAATGCAGTATCACTCAGCAATGAAATCTATGTCATCAGGCCCGTAGCAGCATAATGAGTAGATTCAGGTACGATGATTCTAACTGAAATAAGTCACACAGAAAAAGAAACATCATAAGATATCACTAATACACGGAATGTAAACTTGGCTACACAGGAACTGAATTCCAAAACAGAACAGGTTCTCAAATTTAGAAAACCAACTTATGCTTGCTTAAGGGGAAAGGAGAGTTGGGTTGCTGCATAAAACCAGAGATTGAAATGAGCACAGCTAAAGTTCCTTAAGCCAAATATGGAATAGATAAGAGCTACTCCTTGCTCAACGAAATGGACTCAACACCCCATATTAAACGCCTAAGAATGTACCTGACTAGTAAGTATCTTAAAACCTATGGATTGCTATGTCTCCGAAAGAGAATCAAGCATGTGTACAGGGGCATAAACGCAGCAGTGATAGGATTGGAGAGGTTCGGTGAGCAAATGAAGACCCTTTGAAGTCATATTGCATGGTACCCATTCCACGGGTTTCAACTACCCAGGTTTTAGGTATTCTTCCTTCAGCTAAAACATGCATGTGGAACCCAGAGTATGATCAACCATGTGATCGGGAGACGTGTTCAAATATGTCTCAGTTTTCCTCCCCTGGTACTCGGGTGCAACATTCCAGACGCTTTACTAACACTCTCCCGACCTGGAGAGTCAGTGTCTTTAAACTCCTGTTTGGCCCAGTTTGCAATTTCTGCGGAAGATGAACAGGAATAGCGAGAACCAATGAGAGACTAGCTGGAGGTGTCTGGACGGGAAAATTTAACTCTCATTTCCCACCAGGAAGACGAATTAACCAAAGGCTCAGCGTGCCGTGCCGGAACCAGATTAGGGCCTGAAGCCATCCTGCGGTGTTGCGGCCAGGTCACAAGAAAGCGAGTTGAAGAAAGGAGCTCAGGGGCAGTGTAATTCACAAACCTGCAGAGTTATAAATGACAGCTATCGTCCAAAAATAGACTGAAGTAAAACTGCCAAGAGGACTTGAAAGCGGGGCAGAATTGCAGGAAACCGATTTCAGGAGGTAGACTGGAATTGCATTGAAAGCATAGGAAAAGAGGCAGAACGTCCACAATGATGCACTTGGCCAAAAAGGGCGTATGCGTTTTTTCCTGAATATATTCAGGAAAAAACGCATACGCCCTTTTTGGCCAACCAAGCAAGCTTGCAAAGGAAATCTGCACTACAATGAAGTCTCACTTCCCCCTGGTCAAAAGGGCCATCTGAAAAAAGTGTAAAATCCAGAAAGGCAACAGGCCATTGAGAACTGGGAGCCTTGTTATGCTGAAGGGCGGGATGTAAATTGCCAACAGACACTCGGGAGAAGTGTATGGTGTTTCCTGAAACATCTAAAAAACAAAGCAACAGAGCCTAGGGTACTTCCACTTATGGTCCTATAGCTTAGGGAAATTAAAATCAAAAAGACACAGCCACCCCAAAGTTTCGGACGCCTCTGTTTACAAGAACCTCGTTTACAGTACAATTTCAACATCGCAGAAAGTGAAAAATGGATAAAGAACTTGTGGTACTTACGTACAATGCAGTATCACTCAGCAATGAAATCTGTGTCATCAGGCCCTTAGCAGCACAATGAGTGGATTCAGGTATGATGATTCTAACTGAAGTAAGTCACACAGAAAAAGAAACATCATAAGATATCAGTAATACACGGAATGTAAACTTGGCTACACAGGAACTGAATTACAGAACAGAACAGGGTCTCAAATTTAGAAAACCAACTTATGCTTGCTTAAGGGTAAAGGTGAGTTGGGGTGCTGCATAAAACCAGAGATTGAAATGAGCACAGATAAAGTTCCTTAAGTCAAATATGGAATAGACAAGAGCTACTCCTTGCTCAACGAAATGGACTCAACACCCCATATTAAACGCCTAAGAATGTACCTGACTAGTAAGTATCTTAAAACCTATGGATTGCTATGTCTCCGAAAGAGAATCAAGCGTGTGTACAGGGGCATAAACGCAGCAGTGATAGGATTGGAGAGGTTCGGTGAGCAAATGAAGACCCTTTGAAGTCATATTGCATGGTACCCATTACACGGGTCTTAACTCTCCAGGTTTAAGGTATTCTTCCTTCAGCTAAAACATGCATGTGGAACCCAAGTATGATCAACCATGTGAACGGGAGACGTGTTCAAATATGTCTCAGTTTTCCTCCCCTGGTACTCGGGTGCAATATTCCAGACGCTTTACTAACACTCTCCCCACTTGGAGAGTCAGCGCCTTTAACCTCCTGTTTGGCCCGGTTTGCAATTTCTGCGGAAGATGAACAGGAATAGCGAGAACCAATGAGAGCTAGCTGGAGGTGTCTGGATGGGCAAATTTAACTCTTATTTCCCACCAGGAAGAGGAAATAACCAAAGGCTCAGCATGCCGTGCCGGAACCAGATTAGGGCCTGAAGCCATCCTGCGGTGTTGCGGCCATGTCACAAGAAAGCAAGTTGAAGAAAGGAGCTCAGGGGCACTGTAATTCACAAACCTGCAGAGTTATAAATGACAGCTATCGTCCAAAAATAGACTGAAGTAAGGCTGCCAAGAGGACTTGAAAGTGGGGCAGAATTGCAGGAAACCGATTTCAGGAGGTAGACTGGAATTGCATTGAAAGCATAGGAAAAGAGGCAGAACGTCCACAATGATGCACTTGGCCAAAAAGGGCGTATGCGTTTTTTCCTGAATATATTCAGGAAAAAACGCATACGCCCTTTTTGGCCAACCAAGCAAGCTTGCAAAGGAAATCTGCACTACAATGAAGTCTCACTTCCCCCCGGTCAAAAGGGCCATCTGAAAAAAGTGTAAAATCCAGAAAGGCAGGACAGGCCATGGAGAACTGGGAGCCTTGTTATGCTGATGGGCGGGATGTAAATTGCCAACAACCACTCGGGAGAAGTGTATGGTGTTTCCTGAAACATCTAAAAAACAAAGCAACAGAGCCTAGGGCACTTCCACTTATGGTCCTATAGCTTAGGGAAATTAAAATCAAAAAGACACAGCCACCCCAAAGTTTGGGACGCCTCCGTTTACAAGAACCTGGTTTACCGTACATGTTCAATATCACAGAAAGTGAAAAATGGATAAAGAACTTGTGGTACTTACGTACAATGCAGTATCACTCAGCAATGAAATCTATGTCATCAGGCCCGTAGCAGCATAATGAGTGGATTCAGGTACGATCATTCTAACTGAAATAAGTCACACAGAAAAAGAAACATCATAAGATATCAGTAATACACGGAATGTAAACTTGGCTACACAGGAACTGAATTACAGAACAGAACAGGGTCTCAAATTTAGAAAACCAACTTATGCTTGCTTAAGGGTAAAGGTGAGTTGGGGTGCTGCATAAAACCAGAGATTGAAATGAGCACAGATAAAGTTCCTTAAGTCAAATATTGAATAGACAAGAGCTACTCCTTGCTCAATGAAATGGACTCAACACCGCATATTAAACACCTAAGAATGTACCTGACTAGTAAGTATCTTAAAACCTATGGATTGCTATGTCTCCGAAAGAGAATCAAGCATGTGTACAGGGGCATAAACGCAGCAGTGATAGGATTGGAGAGGTTCGGTGAGCAAATGAAGACCCTTTGAAGTCATATTGCATGGTACCCATTCCACGGGTCTCAACTCTCCAGGTTTAAGGTATTCTTCCTTCAGCTAAAACATGCATGTGGAACCTAGAGTATGATCAACCATGTGATCGGGAGACGTGTTCAAATATGTCTCAGTTTTCGTACCCTGGTACTCGGGTGCAACATTCCAGACGCTTTACTAACACTCTCCCCACTTGGAGAGTCAGCGCCTTTAACCTCCTGTTGGGCCCAGTTTGCAATTTCTGCGCAAGATGAACAGGAATAGCGAGAACCAATGAGAGACTAGCTGGAGGTGTCTGGACGGGCAAATTTAACTCTCATTTCCCACCAGGAAGAGGAATTAACCAAAGGCTCAGCATGCCGGGCCGGAACCAGATTAGGGCCTGAAGACATCCTGCGGTGTTGCGGCCAGCTCACAAGAAAGCGAGTTGAAGAAAGGAGCTCAGGGGCACTGTAATTCACAAACCTGCAGAGTTATAAATGACAGCTATAGTCCAAAAATAGACTGAGGTAAGGCTGCCAAGAGGACTTGAAAGCGGGGCAGAATTGCAGGAAACCGATTTCAGGAGGTAGACTGGAATTGCATTGAAAGCATAGGAAAAGAGGCAGAACGTCCACAATGATGCACTTGGCCAAAAAGGGCGTATGCGTTTTTTCCTGAATATATTCAGGAAAAAACGCATACGCCCTTTTTGGCCAACCAAGCAAGCTTGCAAAGGAAATCTGCACTACAATGAAGTCTCACTTCCCCCCGGTCAAAAGGGCCATCTGAAAAAAGTGTAAAATCCAGAAAGGCAGGACAGGCCATGGAGAACTGGGAGCCTTGTTATGCTGATGGGCGGGATGTAAATTGCCAACAACCACTCGGGAGAAGTGTATGGTGTTTCCTGAAACATCTAAAAAACAAAGCAACAGAACCTAGGGCACTTCCACTTATGGTCCTATAGCTTAGGGAAATTAAAATCAAAAAGACACAGCCACCCCAAAGTTTGGGACGCCTCTGTTTACAAGAACCTCGTTTACAGTACAAGTTCAACATCGCAGAAAGTGAAAAATGGATAAAGAACTTGTGGTATTTACTTACAATGCAGTATCACTCAGCAATGAAATCTGTGTCATCAGGCCCTTAGCAGCACAATGAGTGGATTCAGGTATGATGATTCTCACTGAAATAAGTCACACAGAAAAAGAAACATCATAAGATATCAGTAATACATGGAATGTAAACTTGGCTACACAGGAACTGAATTACAGAACAGAACAGGGTCTCAAATTTAGAAAACCAACTTATGCTTGCTTAAGGGGAAAGGTGAGTTGGGGTGCTGCATAAAACCAGAGATTGAAATGAGCACAGATAAAGTTCCTTAAGCCAAATATGGAATAGACAAGAGCTACTCCTTGCTCAAAGAAATGGACTCAACACCGCATATTAAACGCCTAAGAATGTACCTGACTTGTAAGTATCTTAAAACCTATGGATTGCTATGTCTCCAAAAGAGAATCAAGCATGTGTACAGGGGCATAAACGCAGCAGTGATAGGATTGGAGAGGTTCGGTGAGCAAATGAAGACCCTTTGAAGTCATATTGCATGGTACCCATTCCTCGGGTTTCAACTACCCAGGTTTAAGGTATTCTTCCTTCAGCTAAAACATGCATGTGGAACCTAGAGTATGATCAACCATGTGATCGGGAGACGTGTTCAAATATGTCTCAGTTTTCGTACCCTGGTACTCGGGTGCAACATTCCAGACGCTTTACTAACACTCTCCCGACTTGGAGAGTCAGTCCCTTTAACCTCCTGTTTGGTCCAGTTTGCAATTTCTGCGGAAGATGAACAGGAATAGCGAGAACCAATGGAGACTAGCTCTAGGTGTCTGGACGGGCAAATTTAACTCTCATTTCCTACCAGGAAGAGGAATTAACCAAAGGCTCAGCGTGCCATGCCAGAACCAGATTAGGGCCTGAAGCCAACCTGCGGTGTTGCGGCCAGCTCAAAAGAAGGCGAGTTGAAGAAAGGAGCTCAGGGGCACTGTAATTCACAAACCTGCAGAGTTATAAATGACAGCTATCGTCCAAAAATAGACTGAAGTAAGGCTGCCAAGAGGACTTGAAAGCGGGTCAGAATTGCAGGAAACCGATTTCAGGAGGTAGACTGGAATTGCATTGAAAGCATAGGAAAAGAGGCAGAACGTCCACAATGATGCACTTGGCCAAAAAGGGCGTATGCGTTTTTTCCTGAATATATTCAGGAAAAAACGCGTATGCCCTTTTTGGCCAACCAAGCAAGCTTGCAAAGGAAATCTGCACTACAATGAAGTCTCACTTCCCCCTGGTCAAAAGGGCCATCTGAAAAAAGTGTAAAATCCAGAAAGGCAGGACAGGCCATGGAGAACTGGGAGCCTTGTTATGCTGATGGGCGGGATGTAAATTGCCAACAACCACTCGGGAGAAGTGTATGGTGTTTCCTGAAACATCTAAAAAACAAAGCAACAGAACCTAGGGCACTTCCACTTATGGTCCTATAGCTTAGGGAAATTAAAATCAAAAAGACACAGCCACCCCAAAGTTTGGGACGCCTCTGTTTACAAGAACCTCGTTTACAGTACAAGTTCAACATCGCAGAAAGTGAAAAATGGATAAAGAACTTGTGGTATTTACTTACAATGCAGTATCACTCAGCAATGAAATCTGTGTCATCAGGCCCTTAGCAGCACAATGAGTGGATTCAGGTATGATGATTCTAACTGAAATAAGTCACACAGAAAAAGAAACATCATAAGATATCAGTAATACATGGAATGTAAACTTGGCTACACAGGAACTGAATTACAGAACAGAACAGGGTCTCAAATTTAGAAAACCAACTTATGCTTGCTTAAGGGGAAAGGTGAGTTGGGGTGCTGCATAAAACCAGAGATTGAAATGAGCACAGATAAATTTCCTTAAGCCAAATATGGAATAGACAAGAGCTACTCCTTGCTCAACGAAATGGACTCAACACCGCATATTAAACGCCTAAGAATGTACCTGACTTGTAAGTATCTTAAAACCTATGGATTGCTATGTCTCCAAAAGAGAATCAAGCATGTGTACAGGGGCATAAACGCAGCAGTGATAGGATTGGAGAGGTTCGGTGAGCAAATGAAGACCCTTTGAAGTCATATTGCATGGTACCCATTCCATGGGTTTCAACTACCCAGGTTTAAGGTATTCTTCCTTCAGCTAAAACATGCATGTGGAACCTAGAGTATGATCAACCATGTGATCGGGAGACGTGTTCAAATATGTCTCAGTTTTCGTACCCTGGTACTCGGGTGCAACATTCCAGACGCTTTACTAACACTCTCCCGACTTGGAGAGTCAGTCCCTTTAACCTCCTGTTTGGTCCAGTTTGCAATTTCTGCGGAAGATGAACAGGAATAGCGAGAACCAATGGAGACTAGCTCTAGGTGTCTGGACGGGCAAATTTAACTCTCATTTCCTACCAGGAAGAGGAATTAACCAAAGGCTCAGCGTGCCATGCCAGAACCAGATTAGGGCCTGAAGCCATCCTGCGGTGTTGCGGCCAGCTCAAAAGAAGGCGAGTTGAAGAAAGGAGCTCAGGGGCACTGTAATTCACAAACCTGCAGAGTTATAAATGACAGCTATCGTCCAAAAATAGACTGAAGTAAGGCTGCCAAGAGGACTTGAAAGCGGGTCAGAATTGCAGGAAACCGATTTCAGGAGGTAGACTGGAATTGCATTGAAAGCATAGGAAAAGAGGCAGAACGTCCACAATGATGCACTTGGCCAAAAAGGGCGTATGCGTTTTTTCCTGAATATATTCAGGAAAAAACGCGTATGCCCTTTTTGGCCAACCAAGCAAGCTTGCAAAGGAAATCTGCACTACAATGAAGTCTCACTTCCCCCTGGTCAAAAGGGCCATCTGAAAAAAGTGTAAAATCCAGAAAGGCAGGACAGGCCATGGAGAACTGGGAGCCTTGTTATGCTGATGGGCGGGATGTAAATTGCCAACAACCACTCGGGAGAAGTGTATGGTGTTTCCTGAAACATCTAAAAAACAAAGCAACAGAACCTAGGGCACTTCCACTTATGGTCCTATAGCTTAGGGAAATTAAAATCAAAAAGACACAGCCACCCCAAAGTTTGGGACGCCTCTGTTTACAAGAACCTCGTTTACAGTACAAGTTCAACATCGCAGAAAGTGAAAAATGGATAAAGAACTTGTGGTATTTACTTACAATGCAGTATCACTCAGCAATGAAATCTGTGTCATCAGGCCCTTAGCAGCACAATGAGTGGATTCAGGTATGATGATTCTAACTGAAATAAGTCACACAGAAAAAGAAACATCATAAGATATCAGTAATACATGGAATGTAAACTTGGCTACACAGGAACTGAATTACAGAACAGAACAGGGTCTCAAATTTAGAAAACCAACTTATGCTTGCTTAAGGGGAAAGGTGAGTTGGGGTGCTGCATAAAACCAGAGATTGAAATGAGCACAGATAAATTTCCTTAAGCCAAATATGGAATAGACAAGAGCTACTCCTTGCTCAACGAAATGGACTCAACACCGCATATTAAACGCCTAAGAATGTACCTGACTTGTAAGTATCTTAAAACCTATGGATTGCTATGTCTCCAAAAGAGAATCAAGCATGTGTACAGGGGCATAAACGCAGCAGTGATAGGATTGGAGAGGTTCGGTGAGCAAATGAAGACCCTTTGAAGTCATATTGCATGGTACCCATTCCATGGGTTTCAACTACCCAGGTTTAAGGTATTCTTCCTTCAGCTAAAACATGCATGTGGAACCTAGAGTATGATCAACCATGTGATCGGGAGACGTGTTCAAATATGTCTCAGTTTTCGTACCCTGGTACTCGGGTGCAACATTCCAGACGCTTTACTAACACTCTCCCGACTTGGAGAGTCAGTCCCTTTAACCTCCTGTTTGGTCCAGTTTGCAATTTCTGCGGAAGATGAACAGGAATAGCGAGAACCAATGGAGACTAGCTCTAGGTGTCTGGACGGGCAAATTTAACTCTCATTTCCTACCAGGAAGAGGAATTAACCAAAGGCTCAGCGTGCCATGCCAGAACCAGATTAGGGCCTGAAGCCATCCTGCGGTGTTGCGGCCAGCTCAAAAGAAGGCGAGTTGAAGAAAGGAGCTCAGGGGCACTGTAATTCACAAACCTGCAGAGTTATAAATGACAGCTATCGTCCAAAAATAGACTGAAGTAAGGCTGCCAAGAGGACTTGAAAGCGGGTCAGAATTGCAGGAAACCGATTTCAGGAGGTAGACTGGAATTGCATTGAAAGCATAGGAAAAGAGGCAGAACGTCCACAATGATGCACTTGGCCAAAAAGTGCGTATGCGTTTTTTCCTGAATATATTCAGGAAAAAACGCGTATGCCCTTTTTGGCCAACCAAGCAAGCTTGCAAAGGAAATCTGCACTACAATGAAGTCTCACTTCCCCCTGGTCAAAAGGGCCATCTGAAAAAAGTGTAAAATCCAGAAAGGCAGGACAGGCCATGGAGAACTGGGAGCCTTGTTATGCTGATGGGCGGGATGTAAATTGCCAACAACCACTCGGGAGAAGTGTATGGTGTTTCCTGAAACATCTAAAAAACAAAGCAACAGAACCTAGGGCACTTCCACTTATGGTCCTATAGCTTAGGGAAATTAAAATCAAAAAGACACAGCCACCCCAAAGTTTGGGACGCCTCTGTTTACAAGAACCTCGTTTACAGTACAAGTTCAACACCGCAGAAAGTGAAAAATGGATAAAGAAGTTGTGGTATTTACTTACAAAGCAATATCACTCAGCAATGAAATCTGTGTCATCAGGCCCTTAGCAGCACAATGAGTGGATTCAGGTATGATGATTCTAACTGAAATAAGTCACACAGAAAAAGAAACATCATAAGATATCAGTAATACACGGAATGTAAACTTGGCTACACAGGAACTGAATTACAGAACAGAACAGGGTCTCAAATTTAGAAAAACAACTTATGCTTGCTTAAGGGTAAAGGTGAGTTGGGGTGCTGCATAAAACCAGAGATTGAAATGAGCACAGATAAAGTTCCTTAAGCCAAATATGGAATAGACAAGAGCTACTCCTTGCTCAACGAAATGGACTCAACACCGCATATTAAACGCCTAAGAATGTACCTGACTAGTAAGTATCTTAAAACCTATGGATTGCTATGTCTCCGAAAGAGAATCAAGCATGTGTACAGGGGCATAAACGCAGCAGTGATAGGATTGGAGAGGTTCGGTGAGCAAATGAAGACCCTTTAAAGTCATATTGCATGGTACCCATTCCACGGGTTTCAACTCTCCAGGTTTAAGGTATTCTTCCTTCAGCTAAAACATGCATGTGGAACCTAGAGTATGATCAACCATGTGATCAGGAGACGTGTTCAAATATGTCTCAGTTTTCGTACCCTGGTACTCGGGTGCAACATTCCAGACGCTTTACTAACACTCTCCCGACTTGGAGAGTCAGTCCCTTTAACCTCCTGTTTGGCCCAGTTTGCAATTTCTGCGGAAGATGAACAGGAATAGCGAGAACCAATGGAGACTAGCTGGAGGTGTCTGGACGGGCAAATTTAACTCTCATTTCCTACCAGGAAGAGGAATTAACCAAAGGCTCAGCGTGCCATGCCAGAACCAGATTAGGGCCTGAAGCCATCCTGCGGTGTTGCGGCCAGCTCAAAAGAAGGCGAGTTGAAGAAAGGAGCTAAGGGGCACTGTAATTCACAAACCTGCAGAGTTATAAATGACAGCTATCGTCCAAAAATAGACTGAAGTAAGGCTGCCAAGAGGAGTTGAAAGCGGGGCAGAATTGCAGGAAACCGATTTCAGGAGGTAGACTGGAATTGCATTGAAAGCATAGGAAAAGAGGCAGAACGTCCACAATGATGCACTTGGCCAAAAAGGGCGTATGCGTTTTTTCCTGAATATATTCAGGAAAAAACGCATACGCCCTTTTTGGCCAACCAAGCAAGCTTGCAAAGGAAATCTGCACTACAATGAAGTCTCACTTCCCCCCGGTCAAAAGGGCCATCTGAAAAAAGTGTAAAATCCAGAAAGGCAGGACAGGCCATGGAGAACTGGGAGCCTTGTTATGCTGATGGGCGGGATGTAAATTGCCAACAACCACTCGGGAGAAGTGTATGGTGTTTCCTGAAACATCTAAAAAACAAAGCAACAGAGCCTAGGGCACTTCCACTTATGGTCCTATAGCTTAGGGAATTTAAAATCAAAAAGACACAGCCACCCCAAATTTTCGAACGGCTCTGTTTACAAGAACCTCGTTTACAGTACAAGTTCAACATCACAGAAAGTGAAAAATGGATAAAGAACTTGTGGTATTTACTTACAATGCAGTATCACTCAGCAATGAAATCTGTGTCATCAGGCCCTTAGCAGCACAATGAGTGGATTCAGGTATGATGATTCTAACTGAATTAAGTCACACAGAAAAAGAAACATCATAAGATATCAGTAATACACGGAATGTAAACTTGGCTACACAGGAACTGAATTACAGAACAGAACAGGGTCTCAAATTTAGAAAACCAACTTATGCTTGCTTAAGGGTAAAGGTGAGTTGGGGTGCTGCATAAAACCAGAGATTGAAATGAGCACAGATAAAGTTCCTTAAGCCAAATATGGAATAGACAAGAGCTACTCCTTGCTCAACGAAATGGACTCAACACCGCATATTAAACGCCTAAGAATGTACCTGACTTGTAAGTATCTTAAAACCTATGGATTGCTATGTCTCCAAAAGAGAATCAAGCATGTGTACAGGGGCATAAACGCAGCAGTGATAGGATTGGAGAGGTTCGGTGAGCAAATGAAGACCCTTTGAAGTCATATTGCATGGTACCCATTCCACGGGTTTCAACTCTCCAGGTTTAAGGTATTCTTCCTTCAGCTAAAACATGCATGTGGAACCTAGAGTATGATCAACCATGTGATCAGGAGACGTGTTCAAATATGTCTCAGTTTTCGTACCCTGGTACTCGGGTGCAACATTCCAGACGCTTTACTAACACTCTCCCGACTTGGAGAGTCAGTCCCTTTAACCTCCTGTTTGGCCCAGTTTGCAATTTCTGCGGAAGATGAACAGGAATAGCGAGAACCAATGGAGACTAGCTGGAGGTGTCTGGACGGGCAAATTTAACTCTCATTTCCTACCAGGAAGAGGAATTAACCAAAGGCTCAGCGTGCCATGCCAGAACCAGATTAGGGCCTGAAGCCATCCTGCGGTGTTGCGGCCAGCTCAAAAGAAGGCGAGTTGAAGAAAGGAGCTAAGGGGCACTGTAATTCACAAACCTGCAGAGTTATAAATGACAGCTATCGTCCAAAAATAGACTGAAGTAAGGCTGCCAAGAGGAGTTGAAAGCGGGGCAGAATTGCAGGAAACCGATTTCAGGAGGTAGACTGGAATTGCATTGAAAGCATAGGAAAAGAGGCAGAACGTCCACAATGATGCACTTGGCCAAAAAGGGCGTATGCGTTTTTTCCTGAATATATTCAGGAAAAAACGCATACGCCCTTTTTGGCCAACCAAGCAAGCTTGCAAAGGAAATCTGCACTACAATGAAGTCTCACTTCCCCCCGGTCAAAAGGGCCATCTGAAAAAAGTGTAAAATCCAGAAAGGCAGGACAGGCCATGGAGAACTGGGAGCCTTGTTATGCTGATGGGCGGGATGTAAATTGCCAACAACCACTCGGGAGAAGTGTATGGTGTTTCCTGAAACATCTAAAAAACAAAGCAACAGAGCCTAGGGCACTTCCACTTATGGTCCTATAGCTTAGGGAATTTAAAATCAAAAAGACACAGCCACCCCAAATTTTCGAACGGCTCTGTTTACAAGAACCTCGTTTACAGTACAAGTTCAACATCACAGAAAGTGAAAAATGGATAAAGAACTTGTGGTATTTACTTACAATGCAGTATCACTCAGCAATGAAATCTGTGTCATCAGGCCCTTAGCAGCACAATGAGTGGATTCAGGTATGATGATTCTAACTGAATTAAGTCACACAGAAAAAGAAACATCATAAGATATCAGTAATACACGGAATGTAAACTTGGCTACACAGGAACTGAATTACAGAACAGAACAGGGTCTCAAATTTAGAAAACCAACTTATGCTTGCTTAAGGGTAAAGGTGAGTTGGGGTGCTGCATAAAACCAGAGATTGAAATGAGCACAGATAAAGTTCCTTAAGCCAAATATGGAATAGACAAGAGCTACTCCTTGCTCAACGAAATGGACTCAACACCGCATATTAAACGCCTAAGAATGTACCTGACTTGTAAGTATCTTAAAACCTATGGATTGCTATGTCTCCAAAAGAGAATCAAGCATGTGTACAGGGGCATAAACGCAGCAGTGATAGGATTGGAGAGGTTCGGTGAGCAAATGAAGACCCTTTGAAGTCATATTGCATGGTACCCATTCCACGGGTTTCAGCTACCCAGGTTTAAGGTATTCTTCCTTCAGCTAAAACATGCATGTGGAACCTAGAGTATGATCAACCATGTGATCGGGAGACGTGTTCAAATATGTCTCAGTTTTCGTACCCTGGTACTCGGGTGCAACATTCCAGACGCTTTACTAACACTCTCCCGACTTGGAGAGTCAGTCCCTTTAACCTCCTGTTTGGCCCAGTTTGCAATTTCTGCGGAAGATGAACAGGAATAGCGAGAACCAATGGAGACTAGCTGGAGGTGTCTGGACGGGCAAATTTAACTCTCATTTCCTACCAGGAAGAGGAATTAACCAAAGGCTCAGCGTGCCATGCCAGAACCAGATTAGGGCCTGAAGCCATCCTGCGGTGTTGCGGCCAGCTCAAAAGAAGGCGAGTTGAAGAAAGGAGCTAAGGGGCACTGTAATTCACAAACCTGCAGAGTTATAAATGACAGCTATCGTCCAAAAATAGACTGAAGTAAGGCTGCCAAGAGGACTTGAAAGCGGGGCAGAATTGCAGGAAACCGATTTCAGGAGGTAGACTGGAATTGCATTGAAAGCATAGGAAAAGAGGCCGAACGTCCACAATGATGCACTTGGCCAAAAAGGGCGTATGCGTTTTTTCCTGAATATATTCAGGAAAAAACGCATACGCCCTTTTTGGCCAACCAAGCAAGCTTGCAAAGGAAATCTGCACTACAATGAAGTCTCACTTCCCCCTGGTCAAAAGGGCCATCTGAAAAAAGTGTAAAATCCAGAAAGGCAGGACAGGCCATGGAGAACTGGGAGCCTTGTTATGCTGATGGGCGGGATGTAAATTGCCAACAACCACTCGGGAAAAGTGTATGGTGTTTCCTGAAACATCTAAAAAACAAAGCAACAGAGCCTCGGGCACTTTCACTTATGGTCCTATAGCTTAGGGAAATTAAAATCAAAAAGACACAGCCACCCCAAAGTTTGGGACGCCTCTGTTTACAAGAACCTCGTTTACAGTACAAGTTCAACATCGCAGAAAGTGAAAAATGGATAAAGAAGTTGTGGTATTTACTTACAAAGCAATATCACTCAGCAATGAAATCTGTGTCATCAGGCCCTTAGCAGCACAATGAGTGGATTCAGGTATGATGATTCTCACTGAAATAAGTCACACAGAAAAAGAAACATCATAAGATATCAGTAATACACGGAATGTAAACTTGGCTACACAGGAACTGAATTACAGAACAGAACAGGTTCTCAAATTTAGAAAACCAACTTATGCTTGCTTAAGGGGAAAGGTGAGTTGGGGTGCTGCATAAAACCAGAGATTGAAATGAGCACAGATAAAGTTCCTTAAGCCAAATATGGAATAGACAAGAGCTACTCCTTGCTCAACGAAATGGACTCAACACCGCATATTAAACGCCTAAGAATGTACCTGACTTGTAAGTATCTTAAAACCTATGGATTGCTATGTCTCCGAAAGAGAATCAAGCATTTGTACAGGGGCATAAACGCAGCAGTGATAGGATTGGAGAGGTTCAGTGAGCAAATGAAGACCCTTTGAAGTCATATTGCATGGTACCCATTCCACGGGTTTCAACTACCCAGGTTTAAGGTATTCTTCCTTCAGCTAAAACATGCATGTGGAACCTAGAGTATGATCAACCATGTGATCGGGAGACGTGTTCAAATATGTCTCTGTTTTCGTACCCTGGTACTCGGGTGCACCATTCCAGACGCTTTACTAACACTCTCCCTACTTGGTCAGTCAGTGCCTTTAACCTCCTGTTTGCCCCAGTTTGCAATTTCTGCGGAAGATGAACAGGAATAGCGAGAACCAATGAGAGACTAGCTGGAGGTGTCTGGACGGGCAAATTTAACTCTCATTTCCCACCAGGAAGAGGAATTAACCAAAGTCTCAGCGTGCCGTGCCGGAACCAGATTAGGGCCTGAAGCCATCCTGCGGTGTTACGGCCAGCTCACAAGAAAGCGAGTTGAAGAAAGGAGCTCAGGGGCACTGTAATTCAGAAACCTGCAGAGTTATAAATGACAGCTATCGTCCAAAAATAGACTGAAGTAAGGCTGCCAAGAGGACTTGAAAGCGGGGCAGAATTGCAGGAAACCGATTTCAGGAGGTAGACTGGAATTGCATTGAAAGCATAGGAAAATAGGCCGAACGTCCACAATGATGCACTTGGCCAAAAAGGGCGTATGCGTTTTTTCCTGAATATATTCAGGAAAAAACGCATACGCCCTTTTTGGCCAACCAAGCAAGCTTGCAAAGGAAATCTGCACTACAATGAAGTCTCACTTCCCCCTGGTCAAAAGGGCCATCTGAAAAAGTGTAAAATCCAGAAAGGCAGGACAGGCCATGGAGAACTGGGAGCCTTGTTATGCTGATGGGTGGGATGTAAATTGCGAACGACCACTTGGGAGAAGTGTATGGTGTTTCCTGAAACATCTAAAAAACAAAGCAACAGAGCCTAGGGCACTTCCACTTATGGTCCTATAGCTTAGGGAAATTAAAATCAAAAAGACACAGCCACCCCAAAGTTTGGGACGCCTCTGTTTACAAGAACCTCGTTTACAGTACAAGTTCAACATCGCAGAAAGTGAAAAATGGATAAAGAAGTTGTGGTATTTACTTACAAAGCAATATCACTCAGCAATGAAATCTGTGTCATCAGGCCCTTAGCAGCACAATGAGTGGATTCAGGTATGATGATTCTCACTGAAATAAGTCACACAGAAAAAGAAACATCATAAGATATCAGTAATACACGGAATGTAAACTTGGCTACACAGGAACTGAATTACAGAACAGAACAGGGTCTCAAATTTAGAAAACCAACTTATGCTTGCTTAAGGGGAAAGGTGAGTTCGGGTGCTGCATAAAACCAGAGATTGAAATGAGCACAGATAAAGTTCCTTAAGCCAAATATGGAATAGACAAGAGCTACTCCTTGCTCAACGAAATGGACTCAACACCCCATATTAAACGCCTAAGAATGTACCTGACTTGTAAGTATCTTAAAACATATGGATTGCTATGTCTCCGAAAGAGAATCAAGCATGTGTACAGGGGCATAAACGCAGCAGTGATAGGATTGGAGAGGTTCGGTGAGCAAATGAAGACCCTTTGAAGTCATATTGCATGGTACCCATTCCACGGGTTTCAACTACCCAGGTTTAAGGTATTCTTCCTTCAGCTAAAACATGCATGTGGAACCTAGAGTATGATCAACCATGTGATCGGGAGACGTGTTCAAATATGTCTCAGTTTTCGTACCTTGGTACTCGGGTGCAACATTCCAGACTCTTTACTAACACTCTCCCTACTTGGTCAGTCAGTGCCTTTAACCTCCTGTTTGCCCCAGTTTGCAATTTCTGCGGAAGATGAACAGGAATAGCGAGAACCAATGAGAGACTAGCTGGAGGTGTCTGGACGGGCAAATTTAACTCTCATTTCCCACCAGGAAGAGGAATTAACCAAAGGCTCAGCGTGCCGTGCCAGATCCAGATTAGGGCCTGAAGCCATCCTGCGGTGTTGCGGCCAGCTCACAAGAAAGCGAGTTGAAGAAAGGAGCTCAGGGGCACTGTAATTCACAAACCTGCAGAGTTATAATTGACAGCTATCGTCCAAAAATACACTGAAGTAAGGCTGCCAAGAGGACTTGAAAGCGGGGCAGAATTGCAGGAAACCGATTTCAGGAGGTAGACTGGAATTGCATTGAAAGCATAGGAAAAGAGGCCGAACGTCCACAATGATGCACTTGGAAAAAAAGGGCGTATGCGTTTTTTCCTGAATATATTCAGAAAAAAACGCATACGCCCTTTTTGGCCAACCAAGCAAGCATGCAAAGGAAATCTGCACTACAATGAAGTCTCACTTCCCCCTGGTCAAAAGGGCCATCTGAAAAAAGTGTAAAATCCAGAAAGGCAGGACAGGCCATGGAGAACTGGGAGCCTTGTTATGCTGATGGGCGGGATGTAAATTGCCAACGACCACTTGGGAGAAGTGTATGGTGTTTCCTGAAACATCTAAAAAACAAAGCAACAGAACCTAGGGCACTTCCACTTATGGTCCTATAGATTAGGGAAATTAAAATCAAAAAGACACAGCCACCCCAAAGTTTGGAACGGCTCTGTTTACAAGAACCTCGTTTACAGTACAAGTTCAACATCGCAGAAAGTGAAAAATGGATAAAGAAGTTGTGGTATTTACTTACAAAGCAATATCACTCAGCAATGAAATCTGTGTCATCAGGCCCTTAGCAGCACAATGAGTGGATTCAGGTATGATGATTCTCACTGAAATAAGTCACACAGAAAAAGAAACATCATAAGATATCAGTAATACACGGAATGTAAACTTGGCTACACAGGAACTGAATTACAGAACAGGACAGGGTCTCAAATTTAGAAAACCAACTTATGCTTGCTTAAGGGTAAAGGTGAGTTGGGGTGCTGCATAAAACCAGAGATTGAAATGAGCACAGATAAATTTCCTTAAGCCAAATATGGAATAGACAAGAGCTACTCCTTGCTCAACGAAATGGACTCAACACCGCATATTAAACGCCTAAGAATGTACCTGACTAGTAAGTATCTTAAAACCTATGGATTGCTATGTCTCCGAAAGAGAATCAAGCATGTGTACAGGGGCATAAACGCAGCAGTGATAGGATTGGAGAGGTTCGGTGAGTAAATGAAGACCCTTTGAAGTCATATTGCATGGTACCCATTCCACGGGTTTCAACTACCCAGGTTTTAGGTATTCTTCCTTCAGCTAAAACATGCATGTGGAACCCAGAGTATGATCAACCATGTGATCGGGAGACGTGTTCAAATATGTCTCAGTTTTCGTACCCTGGTACTCGGGTGCAACATTCCAGACGCTTTACTAACACTCTCCCGACTTGGAGAGTCAGTCCCTTTAACCTCCTGTTTGGCCCAGTTTGCAATTTCTGCGGAAGATGAACAGGAATAGCGAGAACCAATGAGAGACTAGCTGGAGGTGTCTGGACGGGCAAATTTAACTCTCATTTCCCACCAGGAAGAGGAATTAACCAAAGGCTCAGCGTGCCGTGCGAGAACCAGATTACGGCCTGAAGCCATCCTGCGGTGTTGCGGCCAGCTCACAAGAAAGCGAGTTGAAGAAAGGAGCTCAGGGGCACTGTAATTCACAAACCTGCAGAGTTATAAATGACAGCTATCGTCCAAAAATAGACTGAAGTAAGGCTGCCAAGAGGACTTGAAAGCGGGGCAGAATTGCAGGAAACCGATTTCAGGAGGTAGACTGGAATTGCATTGAAAGCATAGGAAAAGAGGCAGAACGTCCACAATGATGCACTTGGCCAAAAAGGGCGTATGCGTTTTTTCCTGAATATATTCAGGAAAAAACGCATACGCCCTTTTTGGCCAACCAAGCAAGCTTGCAAAGGAAATTTGCACTACAATGAAGTCTCACTTCCCCCCACCCCCGGTCAAAAGGGCCATCTGAAAAAAGTGTAAAATCCAGAAAGGCAGGACAGGCCATGGAGAACTGGGAGCCTTGTTATGCTGATGGGCGGGATGTAAATTGCCAACAACCACTTGGGAGAAGTGTATGGTGTTTCCTGAAACATCTAAAAAACAAAGCAACAGAGCCTAGGGCACTTCCACTTATGGTCCTATAGCTTAGGGAAATTAAAATCAAAAAGACACAGCCACCCCAAAGTTTGGGACGCCTCTGTTTACAAGAACCTCGTTTACAGTACAAGTTCAACATCGCAGAAAGTGAAAAATGGATAAAGAAGTTGTGGTATTTACTTACAAAGCAATATCACTCAGCAATGAAATCTGTGTCATCAGGCCCTTAGCAGCACAATGAGTGGATTCAGGTATGATGATTCTAACTGAAATAAGTCACACAGAAAAAGAAACATCATAAGATATCAGTAATACACGGAATGTAAACGTGGCTACACAGGAACTGAATTACAGAACAGAACAGGGTCTCAAATTTAGAAAACCAACTTATGCTTGCTTAAGGGGAAAGGTGAGTTGGGGTGCTGCATAAAACCAGAGATTGAAATGAGCACAGATAAAGTTCCTTAAGCCAAATATGGAATAGACAAGAGCTACTCCTTGCTCAACGAAATGGACTCAACACCGCATATTAAACGCCTAAGAATGTACCTGACTAGTAAGTATCTTAAAACCTATGGATTGTTATGTCTCCGAAAGAGAATCAAGCATGTGTACAGGGGCATAAACACAGAAGTGATAGGATTGGAGAGGTTCGGTGAGCAAATGAAGACCCTTTGAAGTCATATTGCATGGTACCCATTCCACGGGTTTCAACTACCCAGGTTTAAGGTATTCTTCCTTCAGCTAAAACATGCATGTGGAACCTAGAGTATGATCAACCATGTGATCGGGAGACGTGTTCAAATATGTCTCAGTTTTCCTCCCCTGGTACTCGGGTGCAACATTCCAGACGCTTTACTAACACTCTCCCTACTTGGTGAGTCAGTGCCTTTAACCTCCTGTTTGCCCCAGTTTGCAATTTCTGTGGAAGATGAACAGGAATAGCGAGAACCAATGAGAGACTAGCTGGAGGTGTCTGGACGGGCAAATTTAACTCTCATTTCCCACCAGGAAGAGGAATTAACCAAAGGCTCAGCGTGCCGTGCCAGATCCAGATTAGGGCCTGAAGCCATCCTGCGGTGTTGCGGCCAGCTCACAAGAAAGCGAGTTGAAGAAAGGAGCTCAGGGGCACTGTAATTCACAAACCTGCAGAGTTATAAATGACAGCTATCGTCCAAAAATACACTGAAGTAAGGCTGCCAAGAGGACTTGAAAGCGGGGCAGAATTGCAGGAAACCGATTTCAGGAGGTAGACTGGAATTGCATTGAAAGCATAGGAAAAGAGGCCGAACGTCCACAATGATGCACTTGGAAAAAAAGGGCGTATGCGTTTTTTCCTGAATATATTCAGGAAAAAACGCATACGCCCTTTTTGGCCAACCAAGCAAGCTTGCAAAGTAAATCTGCACTACAATGAAGTCTCACTTCCCCCTGGTCAAAAGGGCCATCTGAAAAAAGTGTAAAATCCAGAAAGGCAGGACAGGCCATGGAGAACTGGGAGCCTTGTTATGCTGATGGGCGGGATGTAAATTGCCAACGACCACTTGGGAGAAGTGTATGGTGTTTCCTGAAACATCTAAAAAACAAAGCAATAGAACCCAGGGCACTTCCACTTATGGTCCTATAGATTAGGGAAATTAAAATCAAAAAGACACAGCCACCCCAAAGTTTGGAACGGCTCTGTTTACAAGAACCTCGTTTACAGTACAAGTTCAACATCGCAGAAAGTGAAAAATGGATAAAGAAGTTGTGGTATTTACTTACAAAGCAATATCACTCAGCAATGAAATCTGTGTCATCAGGCCCTTAGCAGCACAATGAGTGGATTCAGGTATGATGATTCTCACTGAAATAAGTCACACAGAAAAAGAAACATCATAAGATATCAGTAATACATGGAATGTAAACTTGGCTACACAGGAACTGAATTACAGAACAGGACAGGGTCTCAAATTTAGAAAACCAACTTATGCTTGCTTAAGGGTAAAGGTGAGTTGGGGTGCTGCATAAAACCAGAGATTGAAATGAGCACAGATAAAGTTCCTTAAGCCAAATATGGAATAGACAAGAGCTACTCCTTGCTCAACGAAATGGACTCAACACCGCATATTAAACGCCTAAGAATGTACCTGACTAGTAAGTATCTTAAAACCTATGGATTGCTATGTCTCCGAAAGAGAATCAAGCATGTGTACAGGGGCATAAACGCAGCAGTGATAGGATTGGAGAGGTTCGGTGAGCAAATGAAGACCCTTTGAAGTCATATTGCATGGTACCCATTCCACGGGTTTCAACTACCCAGGTTTAAGGTATTCTTCCTTCAGCTAAAACATGCATGTGGAACCCAGAGTATGATCAACCATGTGATCGGGAGACGTGTTCAAATATGTCTCAGTTTTCGTACCCTGGTACTCGGGTGCAACATTCCAGACGCTTTACTAACACTCTCCCGACTTGGAGAGTCAGTCCCTTTAACCTCCTGTTTGGCCCAGTTTGCAATTTCTGCGGAAGATGAACAGGAATAGCGAGAACCAATGAGAGACTAGCTGGAGGTGTCTGGACGGGCAAATTTAACTCTCATTTCCCACCAGGAAGAGGAATTAACCAAAGGCTCAGCGTGCCGTGCGAGAACCAGATTACGGCCTGAAGCCATCCTGCGGTGTTGCGGCCAGCTCACAAGAAAGCGAGTTGAAGAAAGGAGCTCAGGGGCACTGTAATTCACAAACCTGCAGAGTTATAAATGACAGCTATCGTCCAAAAATAGACTGAAGTAAGGCTGCCAAGAGGACTTGAAAGCGGGGCAGAATTGCAGGAAACCGATTTCAGGAGGTAGACTGGAATTGCATTGAAAGCATAGGAAAAGAGGCAGAACGTCCACAATGATGCACTTGGCCAAAAAGGGCGTATGCGTTTTTTCCTGAATATATTCAGGAAAAAACGCATACGCCCTTTTTGGCCAACCAAGCAAGCTTGCAAAGGAAATCTGCACTACAATGAAGTCTCACTTCCCCCCACCCCCGGTCAAAAGGGCCATCTGAAAAAAGTGTAAAATCCAGAAAGGCAGGACAGGCCATGGAGAACTGGGAGCCTTGTTATGCTGATGGGCGGGATGTAAATTGCCAACAACCACTTGGGAGAAGTGTATGGTGTTTCCTGAAACATCTAAAAAACAAAGCAACAGAGCCTAGGGCACTGCCACTTATGGTCCTATAGCTTAGGGAAATTAAAATCAAAAAGACACAGCCACCCCAAAGTTTGGGACGCCTCTGTTTACAAGAACCTCGTTTACAGTACAAGTTCAACATCGCAGAAAGTGAAAAATGGATAAAGAAGTTGTGGTATTTACTTACAAAGCAATATCACTCAGCAATGAAATCTGTGTCATCAGGCCCTTAGCAGCACAATGAGTGGATTCAGGTATGATGATTCTAACTGAAATAAGTCACACAGAAAAAGAAACATCATAAGATATCAGTAATACACGGAATGTAAACTTGGCTACACAGGAACTGAATTACAGAACAGAACAGGGTCTCAAATTTAGAAAACCAACTTATGCTTGCTTAAGGGGAAAGGTGAGTTGGGGTGCTGCATAAAACCAGAGATTGAAATGAGCACAGATAAAGTTCCTTAAGCCAAATATGGAATAGACAAGAGCTACTCCTTGCTCAACGAAATGGACTCAACACCGCATATTAAACGCCTAAGAATGTACCTGACTAGTAAGTATCTTAAAACCTATGGATTGCTATGTCTCCGAAAGAGAATCAAGCATGTGTACAGGGGCATAAACACAGAAGTGATAGGATTGGAGAGGTTCGGTGAGCAAATGAAGACCCTTTGAAGTCATATTGCATGGTACCCATTCCACGGGTTTCAACTACCCAGGTTTAAGGTATTCTTCCTTCAGCTAAAACATGCATGTGGAACCTAGAGTATGATCAACCATGTGATCGGGAGACGTGTTCAAATATGTCTCAGTTTTCCTCCCCTGGTACTCGGGTGCAACATTCCAGACGCTTTACTAACACTCTCCCTACTTGGTGAGTCAGTGCCTTTAACCTCCTGTTTGCCCCAGTTTGCAATTTCTGCGGAAGATGAACAGGAATAGCGAGAACCAATGAGAGACTAGCTGGAGGTGTCTGGACGGGCAAATTTAACTCTCATTTCCCACCAGGAAGAGGAATTAACCAAAGGCTCAGCGTGCCGTGCCAGATCCAGATTAGGGCCTGAAGCCATCCTGCGGTGTTGCGGCCAGCTCACAAGAAAGCGAGTTGAAGAAAGGAGCTCAGGGGCACTGTAATTCACAAACCTGCAGAGTTATAAATGACAGCTATCGTCCAAAAATAGACTGAAGTAAGGCTGCCAAGAGGACTTGAAAGCGGGGCAGAATTGCAGGAAACCGATTTCAGGAGGTAGACTGGAATTGCATTGAAAGCATAGGAAAAGAGGCCGAACGTCCACAATGATGCACTTGGCCAAAAAGGGCGTATGCGTTTTTTCCTGAATATATTCAGGAAAAAACGCATACGCCCTTTTTGGCCAACCAAGCAAGCTTGCAAAGGAAATCTGCACTACAATGAAGTCTCACTTCCCCCTGGTCAAAAGGGCCATCTGAAAAAAGTGTAAAATCCAGAAAGGCAGGACAGGCCATGGAGAACTGGGAGCCTTGTTATGCTGATGGGCGGGATGTAAATTGCCAACAACCACTCGGGAGAAGTGTATGGTGTTTCCTGAAACATCTAAAAAACAAAGCAACAGAACCTAGGGCACTTCCACTTATGGTCCTATAGCTTAGGGAAATTAAAATCAAAAAGACACAGCCACCCCAAAGTTTGGAACGGCTCTGTTTACAAGAACCTCGTTTACAGTACAAGTTCAACATCGCAGAAAGTGAAAAATGGATAAAGAAGTTGTGGTATTTACTTACAAAGCAATATCACTCAGCAATGAAATCTGTGTCATCAGGCCCTTAGCAGCACAATGAGTGGATTCAGGTATGATGATTCTAACTGAAATAAGTCACACAGAAAAAGAAACATCAAAAGATATCAGTAATACACGGAATGTAAACTTGGCTACACAGGAACTGAATTACAGAACAGGACAGGGTCTCAAATTTAGAAAACCAACTTATGCTTGCTTAAGGGTAAAGGTGAGTTGGGGTGCTGCATAAAACCAGAGATTGAAATGAGCACAGATAAATTTCCTTAAGCCAAATATGGAATAGACAAGAGCTACTCCTTGCTCAACGAAATGGACTCAACACCGCATATTAAACGCCTAAGAATGTACCTGACTAGTAAGTATCTTAAAACCTATGGATTGCTATGTCTCCGAAAGAGAATCAAGCATGTGTACAGGGGCATAAACGCAGCAGTGATAGGATTGGAGAGGTTCGGTGAGCAAATGAAGACCCTTTGAAGTCATATTGCATGGTACCCATTCCACGGGTTTCAACTACCCAGGTTTTAGGTATTCTTCCTTCAGCTAAAACATGCATGTGGAACCCAAGTATGATCAACCATGTGAACGGGAGACGTGTTCAAATATGTCTCAGTTTTCCTCCCCTGGTACTCGGGTGCAACATTCCAGATGCTTTACTAACACTCTCCCCACTTGGAGAGTCAGTCCCTTTAACCTCCTGTTTGGCCCAGTTTGCAATTTCTGCGGAAGATGAACAGGAATAGCGAGAACCAATGAGAGACTAGCTGGAGGTGTCTGGACGGGCAAATTTAACTCTCATTTCCCACCAGGAAGAGGAAATAACCAAAGGCTCAGTGTGTCGTGCCAGAACCTGATTACGGCCTGAAACCATCGTGCGGTGTTGCGGCCAGCTCACAAGAAAGCGAGTTGAAGAAAGGAGCTCAGGGGCATTGTAATTCACAAACCTGCAGAGTTATAAATGACAGCTATCGTCCAAAAATAGACTGAAGTAAGGCTGCCAAGAGGACTTGAAAGCGGGGCAGAATTGCAGGAAACCGATTTCAGGAGGTAGACTGGAATTGCATTGAAAGCATAGGAAAAGAGGCCGAACGTCGACAATGATGCACTTGGCCGAAAAGGGCGTATGCGTTTTTTCCTGAATATATTCAGGAAAAAACGCATACGCCCTTTTTGGCCAACCAAGCAAGCTTGCAAAGGAAATCTGCACTACAATGAAGTCTCACTTCCCCCCGGGCAAAAGGGCCCTCTGAAAAAAGTGTAAAATCCAGAAAGGCAGGACAGGCCATGGAGAACTGGGAGCCTTGTTATGCTGATGGGCGGGATGTAAATTGCCAACAACCACTTGGGAGAAGTGTATGGTGTTTCCTGAAACATCTAAAAAACAAAGCAACAGAACCTAGGGCACTTCCACTTATGGTCCTATAGCTTAGGGAAATTAAAATCAAAAAGACACAGCCACCCCAAAGTTTGGAACGGCTCTGTTTACAAGAACCTCGTTTACAGTACAAGTTCAACATCGCAGAAAGTGAAAAATGGATAAAGAAGTTGTGGTATTTACTTACAAAGCAATATCACTCAGCAATGAAATCTGTGTCATCAGGCCCTTAGCAGCACAATGAGTGGATTCAGGTATGATGATTCTAACTGAAATAAGTCACACAGAAAAAGAAACATCATAAGATATCAGTAATACACGGAATGTAAACTTGGCTACACAGGAACTGAATTACAGAACAGAACAGGGTCTCAAATTTAGAAAACCAACTTATGCTTGCTTAAGGGGAAAGGTGAGTTGGGGTGCTGCATAAAACCAGAGATTGAAATGAGCACAGATAAAGTTCCTTAAGCCAAATATGGAATAGACAAGAGCTACTCCTTGCTCAACGAAATGGACTCAACACCGCATATTAAACGCCTAAGAATGTACCTGACTAGTAAGTATCTTAAAACCTATGGATTGCTATGTCTCCGAAAGAGAATCAAGCATGTGTACAGGGGCATAAACGCAGCAGTGATAGGATTGGAGAGGTTCGGTGAGCAAATGAAGACCCTTTGAAGTCATGTTGCATGGTACCCATTCCACGGTTTTCAACTACCCAGGTTTTAGGTATTCTTCCTTCAGCTAAAACATGCATGTGGAACCCAGAGTATGATCAACCATGTAATCGGGAGACGTGTTCAAATATGTCTCAGTTTTCGTACCCTGGTACTCGGGTGCAACATTCCAGACGCTTTACTAACACTCTCCCGACTTGGAGAGTCAGTGTCTTTAACCTCCTGTTTGGCTCAGTTTGCAATTTCTGCGGAAGATGAACAGGAATAGCGAGAACCAATGAGAGACTAGCTGGAGGTGTCTGGACGGGCAAATTTAACTCTCATTTCCCACCAGGAAGAGGAATTAACCAAAGGCTCAGCGTGCCGTGCCAGATCCAGATTAGGGCCTGAAGCCATCCTGCGGTGTTGCGGCCAGCTCACAAGAAAGCGAGTTGAAGAAAGGAGCTCAGGGGCACTGTAATTCACAAACCTGCAGAGTTATAAATGACAGCTATCGTCCAAAAATATACTGAAGTAAGGCTGCCAAGAGGACTTGAAAGTGGGGCAGAATTGCAGGAAACCGATTTCAGGAGGTAGACTGGAATTGCATTGAAAGCATAGGAAAAGAGGCCGAACGTCCACAATGATGCACTTGGCCAAAAAGGGCGTATGCGTTTTTTCCTGAATATATTCAGGAAAAAACGCATACGCCCGTTTTGGCCAACCAAGCAAGCTTGCAAAGGAAATCTGCACTACAATGAAGTCTCACTTCCCCCCCACCCCCGGTCAAAAGGGCCATCTGAAAAAAGTGTAAAATCCAGAAAGGCAGGACAGGCCATGGAGAACTGGGAGCCTTGTTATGCTGATGGGCGGGATGTAAATTGCCAACAACCACTTGGGAGAAGTGTATGGTGTTCCCTGAAACATCTAAAAAACAAAGCAACAGAGCCTAGGGCACTTCCACTTATGGTCCTATAGCTTAGGGAAATTAAAATCAAAAAGACACAGCCACCCCAAAGTTTGGGACGCCTCTGTTTACAAGAACCTCGTTTACAGTACAAGTTCAACATCGCAGAAAGTGAAAAATGGATAAAGAAGTTGTGGTATTTACTTACAAAGCAATATCACTCAGCAATGAAATCTGTGTCATCAGGCCCTTAGCAGCACAATGAGTGGATTCAGGTATGATGATTCTAACTGAAATAAGTCACACAGAAAAAGAAACATCATAAGATATCAGTAATACACGGAATGTAAACTTGGCTACACAGGAACTGAATTACAGAACAGAACAGGGTCTCAAATTTAGAAAACCAACTTATGCTTGCTTAAGGGGAAAGGTGAGTTGGGGTGCTACATAAAACCAGAGATTGAAATGAGCACAGATAAAGTTCCTTAAGCCAAATATGGAATAGACAAGAGCTACTCCTTGCTCAACGAAATGGACTCAACACCGCATATTAAACGCCTAAGAATGTACCTGACTAGTAAGTATCTTAAAACCTATGGATTGCTATGTCTCCGAAAGAGAATCAAGCATGTGTACAGGGGCATAAACGCAGCAGTGATAGGATTGGAGAGGTTCGGTGAGCAAATGAAGACCCTTTGAAGTCATATTGCATGGTACCCATTCCACGGGTTTCAACTACCCAGGTTTTAGGTATTCTTCCTTCAGCTAAAACATGCATGTGGAACCCAAGTATGATCAACCATGTGAACGGGAGACGTGTTCAAATATGTCTCAGTTTTCCTCCCCTGGTACTCGGGTGCAACATTCCAGACGCTTTACTAACACTCTCCCCACTTGGAGAGTCAGTCCCTTTAACCTCCTGTTTGGCCCAGTTTGCAATTTCTGCGGAAGATGAACAGGAATAGCGAGAACCAATGAGAGGCTAGCTGGAGGTGTCTGGACGGGCAAATTTAACTCTCATTTCCCACCAGGAAGAGGAAATAACCAAAGGCTCAGTGTGCCGTGCCAGAACCTGATTACGGCCTGAAGCCATCCTGCGGTGTTGCGGCCAGCTCACAAGAAAGCGAGTTGAAGAAAGGAGCTCAGGGGCACTGTAATTCACAAACCTGCAGAGTTATAAATGACAGCTATCGTCCAAAAATAGACTGAAGTAACGCTGCCAAGAGGACTTGAAAGCGGGGCAGAATTGCAGGAAACCGATTTCAGGAGGTAGACTGGAATTGCATTGAAAGCATAGGAAAAGAGGCCGAACGTCCACAATGATGCACTTGGCCAAAAAGGGCGTATGCGTTTTTTCCTGAATATATTCAGGAAAAAACGCATACGCCCTTTTTGGCCAACCAAGCAAGCTTGCAAAGGAAATCTGCACTACAATGAAGTCTCACTTCCCCCTGGTCAAAAGGGCCATCTGAAAAAAGTGTAAAATCCAGAAAGGCAGGACAGGCCATGGAGAACTGGGAGCCTTGTTATGCTGATGGGCGGGATGTAAATTGCCAACAACCACTCGGGAGAAGTGTATGGTGTTTCCTGAAACATCTAAAAAACAAAGCAACAGAACCTAGGGCACTTCCACTTATGGTCCTATAGCTTAGGAAAATTAAAATCAAAAAGACACAGCCACCCCAAAGTTTGGAACGGCTCTGTTTACAAGAACCTCGTTTACAGTACAAGTTCAACATCGCAGAAAGTGAAAAATGGATAAAGAAGTTGTGGTATTTACTTACAAAGCAATATCACTCAGCAATGAAATCTGTGTCATCAGGCCCTTAGCAGCACAATGAGTGGATTCAGGTATGATGATTCTAACTGAAATAAGTCACACAGAAAAAGAAACATCATAAGATATCAGTAATACACGGAATGTAAACTTGGCTACACAGGAACTGAATTACAGAACAGGACAGGGTCTCAAATTTAGAAAACCAACTTATGCTTGCTTAAGGGTAAAGGTGAGTTGGGGTGCTGCATAAAACCAGAGATTGAAATGAGCACAGATAAAGTTCCTTAAGCCAAATATGGAATAGACAAGAGCTACTCCTTGCTCAACGAAATGGACTCAACACCGCATATTAAACGCCTAAGAATGTACCTGACTAGTAAGTATCTTAAAACCTATGGATTGCTATGTCTCCGAAAGAGAATCAAGCATGTGTACAGGGGCATAAACTCAGCAGTGATAGGATTGGAGAGGTTCAGTGAGCAAATGAAGACCCTTTGAAGTCATATTGCATGGTACCCATTCCACGGGTTTCAACTACCCAGGTTTTAGGTATTCTTCCTTCAGCTAAAACATGCATGTGGAACCCAGAGTATGATCAACCATGTGATCGGGAGACGTGTTCAAATATGTCTCAGTTTTCGTACCCTGGTACTCGGGTGCAACATTCCAGACGCTTTACTAACACTCTCCCCACTTGGAGAGTCAGTCCCTTTAACCTCCTGTTTGGCCCAGTTTGCAATTTCTGCGGAAGATGAACAGGAATAGCGAGAACCAATGAGAGGCTAGCTGGAGGTGTCTGGACGGGCAAATTTAACTCTCATTTCCCACCAGGAAGAGGAATTAACCAAAGGCTCAGCGTGCCGTGCCGGAACCAGATTAGGGCCTGAAGCCATCCTGCGGTGTTGCGGCCAGCTCACAAGAAAGCGAGTTGAAGAAAGGAGCTCAGGGGCACTGTAATTCACAAACCTGCAGAGTTATAAATGACAGCTATCGTCCAAAAATAGACTGAAGTAAGGCTGCCAAGAGGACTTGAAAGCGGGGCAGAATTGCAGGAAACCGATTTCAGGAGGTAGACTGGAATTGCATTGAAAGCATAGGAAAAGAGGCCGAACGTCCACAATGATGCACTTGGCCAAAAAGGGCGTATGCGTTTTTTCCTGAATATATTCAGGAAAAAATGCATACGCCCTTTTTGGCCAACCAAGCAAGCTTGCAAAGGAAATCTGCACTACAATGAAGTCTCACTTCCCCCCCACCCCCGGTCAAAAGGGACATCTGAAAAAAGTGTAAAATCCAGAAAGGCAGGACAGGCCATGGAGAACTGGGAGCCTTGTTATGCTGATGGGCGGGATGTAAATTGCCAACAACCACTTGGGAGAAGTGTATGGTGTTTCCTGAAACATCTAAAAAACAAAGCAACAGAGCCTAGGGCACTTCCACTTATGGTCCTATAGCTTAGGGAAATTAAAATCAAAAAGACACAGCCACCCCAAAGTTTGGGACGCCTCTGTTTACAAGAACCTCATTTACAGTACAAGTTCAACATCGCAGAAAGTGAAAAATGGATAAAGAAGTTGTGGTATTTACTTACAAAGCAATATCACTCAGCAATGAAATCTGTGTCATCAGGCCCTTAGCAGCACAATGAGTGGATTCAGGTATGATGATTCTAACTGAAATAAGTCACACAGAAAAAGAAACATCATAAGATATCAGTAATACACGGAATGTAAACTTGGCTACACAGGAACTGAATTACAGAACAGAACAGGGTCTCAAATTTAGAAAACCAACTTATGCTTGCTTAAGGGGAAAGGTGAGTTGGGGTGCTGCATAAAACCAGAGATTGAAATGAGCACAGATAAAGTTCCTTAAGCCAAATATGGAATAGACAAGAGCTACTCCTTGCTCAACGAAATGGACTCAACACCGCATATTAAACGCCTAAGAATGTACCTGACTAGTAAGTATCTTAAAACCTATGGATTGCTATGTCTCCGAAAGAGAATCAAGCGTGTGTACAGGGGCATAAACGCAGCAGTGATAGGATTGGAGAGGTTCGGTGAGCAAATGAAGACCCTTTGAAGTCATATTGCATGGTACCCATTACACGGGTCTCAACTCTCCAGGTTTAAGGTATTCTTCCTTCAGCTAAAACATGCATGTGGAACCCAAGTATGATCAACCATGTGAACGGGAGACGTGTTCAAATATGTCTCAGTTTTCCTCCCCTGGTACTCGGGTGCAACATTCCAGATGCTTTACTAACACTCTCCCCACTTGGAGAGTCAGCACCTTTAACCTCCTGTTTGGCCCAGTTTGCAATTTCTGCAGAAGATGAACAGGAATAGCGAGAACCAATGAGAGGCTAGCTGGAGGTGTCTGGACGGGCAAATTTAACTCTCATTTCCCACCAGGAAGAGGAAATAACCAAAGGCTCAGCGTGCCGTGCCGGAACCAGATTAGGGCCTGAAGCCATCCTGCGGTGTTGCGGCCAGCTCAAAAGAAAGCGAGTTGAAGAAAGGAGCTCAGGGGCACTGTAATTCACAAACCTGCAGAGTTATAAATGACAGCTATCGTCCAAAAATAGACTGAAGTAAGGCTGCCAAGAGGACTTGAAAGCGGGGCAGAATTGCAGGAAACCGATTTCAGGAGGTAGACTGGAATTGCATTGAAAGCATAGGAAAAGAGGCAGAACGTCCACAATGATGCACTTGGCCAAAAAGGGCATATGCGTTTTTTCCTGAATATATTCAGGAAAAAACGCATACGCCCTTTTTGGCCAACCAAGCAAGCTTGCAAAGGAAATCTGCACTACAATGAAGTCTCACTTCCCCCTGGTCAAAAGGGCCATCTGAAAAAAGTGTAAAATCCTGAAAGGCAGTACAGGCCATGGAGAACTGGGAGCCTTGTTATGCTGATGGGCGGGATGTAAATTGCCAACAACCACTCGGGAGAAGTGTATGGTGTTTCCTGAAACATCTAAAAAACAAAGCAACAGAACCTAGGGCACTTCCACTTATGGTCCTATAGCTTAGGAAAATTAAAATCAAAAAGACACAGCCACCCCAAAGTTTGGAACGGCTCTGTTTACAAGAACCTCGTTTACAGTACAAGTTCAACATCGCAGAAAGTGAAAAATGGATAAAGAAGTTGTGGTATTTACTTACAAAGCAATATCACTCAGCAATGAAATCTGTGTCATCAGGCCCTTAGCAGCACAATGAGTGGATTCAGGTATGATGATTCTAACTGAAATAAGTCACACAGAAAAAGAAACATCATAAGATATCAGTAATACACGGAATGTAAACTTGGCTACACAGGAACTGAATTCCAAAACAGAACAGGGTCTCAAATTTAGAAAACCAACTTATGCTTGCTTAAGGGGAAAGGTGAGTTGGGGTGCTGCATAAAACCAGAGATTGAAATGAGCACAGATAAAGTTCCTTAAGCCAAATATGGAATAGACAAGAGCTACTCCTTGCTCAACGAAATGGACTCAACACCGCATATTAAACGCCTAAGAATGTACCTGACTAGTAAGTATCTTTAAACCTATGGATTGCTATGTCTCCGAAAGAGAATCAAGCATGTGTACAGGGGCATAAACGCAGCAGTGATAGGATTGGAGAGGTTCGGTGAGCAAATGAAGACCCTTTGAAGTCATATTGCATGGTACCCATTCCACGGGTTTCAACTACCCAAGTTTTAGGTATTCTTCCTTCAGCTAAAACATGCATGTGGAACCCAAGTATGATCAACCATGTGAACGGGAGACGTGTTCAAATATGTCTCAGTTTTCCTCCCCTGGTACTCGGGTGCAACATTCCAGATGCTTTACTAACACTCTCCCCACTTGGAGAGTCAGTCCCTTTAACCTCCTGTTTGGCCCAGTTTGCAATTTCTGCGGAAGATGAACAGGAATAGCGAGAACCAATGAGAGGCTAGCTGGAGGTGTCTGGACGGGCAAATTTAACTCTCATTTCCCACCAGGAAGAGGAAATAACCAAAGGCTCAGTGTGCCGTGCCAGAACCAGATTACGGCCTGAAGCCATCCTGCGGTGTTGCGGCCAGCTCACAAGAAAGCGAGTTGAAGAAAGGAGCTCAGGGGCACTGTAATTCACAAACCTGCAGAGTTATAAATGACAGCTATCGTCCAAAAATAGACTGAAGTAAGGCTGCCAAGAGGACTTGAAAGCGGGGCAGAATTGCAGGAAACCGATTTCAGGAGGTAGACTGGAATTGCATTGAAAGCATAGGAAAAGAGGCAGAACGTCCACAATGATGCACTTGGCCGAAAAGGGCGTATGCGTTTTTTCCTGAATATATTCAGGAAAAAACGCATACGCACTTTTTGGCCAACCAAGCAAGCTTGCAAAGGAAATCTGCACTACAATGAAGTCTCACTTCCCCCTGGTCAAAAGGGCCCTCTGAAAAAAGTGTAAAATCCAGAAAGGCAGGACAGGCCATGGAGAACTGGGAGCCTTGTTATGCTGATGGGCGGGATGTAAATTGCCAACAACCACTTGGGAGAAGTGTATGGTGTTTCCTGAAACATCTAAAAAACAAAGCAACAGAACCTAGGGCACTTCCACTTATGGTCCTATAGCTTAGGGAAATTAAAATCAAAAAGACACAGCCACCCCAAAGTTTGGAACGGCTCTGTTTACAAGAACCTCGTTTACAGTACAAGTTCAACATCGCAGAAAGTGAAAAATGGATAAAGAAGTTGTGGTATTTACTTACAAAGCAATATCACTCAGCAATGAAATCTGTGTCATCAGGCCCTTAGCAGCACAATGAGTGGATTCAGGTATGATGATTCTAACTGAAATAAGTCACACAGAAAAAGAAACATCATAAGATATCAGTAATACACGGAATGTAAACTTGGCTACACAGGAACTGAATTACAGAACAGAACAGGGTCTCAAATTTAGAAAACCAACTTATGCTTGCTTAAGGGGAAAGGTGAGTTGGGGTGCTGCATAAAACCAGAGATTGAAATGAGCACAGATAAAGTTCCTTAAGCCAAATATGGAATAGACAAGAGCTACTCCTTGCTCAACGAAATGGACTCAACACCGCATATTAAACGCCTAAGAATGTACCTGACTAGTAAGTATCTTAAAACCTATGGATTGCTATGTCTCCGAAAGAGAATCAAGCATGTGTACAGGGGCATAAACGCAGCAGTGATAGGATTGGAGAGGCTCGGTGAGCAAATGAAGACCCTTTGAAGTCATATTGCATGGTACCCATTCCACGGTTTTCAACTACCCAGGTTTTAGGTATTCTTCCTTCAGCTAAAACATGCATGTGGAACCCAGAGTATGAGCAACCATGTAATCGGGAGACGTGTTCAAATATGTCTCAGTTTTCGTACCCTGGTACTCGGGTGCAACATTCCAGACGCTTTACTAACACTCTCCCGACTTGGAGAGTCAGTGTCTTTAACCTCCTGTTTGGCCCAGTTTGCAATTTCTGCGGAAGATGAACAGGAATAGCGAGAACCAATGAGAGACTAGCTGGAGGTGTCTGGACGGGCAAATTTAACTCTCATTTCCCACCAGGAAGAGGAAATAACCAGAGGCTCAGCATGCCGTGCCGGAACCAGATTAGGGCCTGAAGCCATCCTGCGGTGTTGCGGCCAGGTCACAAGAAAGGAAGTTGAAGAAAGGAGCTCAGGGGCACTGTAATTCACAAACCTGCAGAGTTATAAATGACAGCTATCGTCCAAAAATAGACTGAAGTAAGGCTGCCAAGAGGACTTGAAAGCGGGGCAGAATTGCAGGAAACCGATTTCAGGAGGTAGACTGGAATTGCATTGAAAGCATAGGAAAAGAGGCAGAACGTCCACAATGATGCACTTGGCCAAAAAGGGCGTATGCGTTTTTTCCTGAATATATTCAGGAAAAAACGCATACGCCCTTTTTGGCCAACCAAGCAAGCTTGCAAAGGAAATCTGCACTACAATGAAGTCTCACTTCCTCCCGGTCAAAAGGGCCATCTGAAAAAAAGTGTAAAATCCAGAAAGGCAGGACAGGCCATGGAGAACTGGGAGCCTTGTTATGCTGATGGGCGGGATGTAAATTGCCAACAACCACTCAGGAGAAGTGTATGGTGTTTCCTGAAACATCTAAAAAACAAAGCAACAGAACCTAGGGCACTTCCACTTATGGTCCTATAGCTTAGGGAAATTAAAATCAAAAAGACACAGCCACCCCAAAGTTTGGAACGGCTCTGTTTACAAGAACCTCGTTTACAGTACAAGTTCAACATCGCAGAAAGTGAAAAATGGATAAAGAAGTTGTGGTATTTACTTACAAAGCAATATCACACAGCAATGAAATCTGTGTCATCAAGCCCTTAGCAGCACAATGAGTGGATTCAGGTATGATGATTCTAACTGAAATAAGTCACACAGAAAAAGAAACATCATAAGATATCAGTAATACACGGAATGTAAACTTGGCTACACAGGAACTGAATTACAGAACAGAACAGGGTCTCAAATTTAGAAAACCAACTTATGCTTGCTTAAGGGTAAAGGTGAGTTGGGGTGCTGCATAAAACCAGAGATTGAAATGAGCACAGATAAAGTTCCTTAAGTCAAATATGGAATAGACAAGAGCTACTCCTTGCTCAACGAAATGGACTCAACACCGCATATTAAACGCCTAAGAATGTACCTGACTAGTAAGTATCGTAAAACCTATGGATTGCTATGTCTCCAAAAGAGAATCAAGCATGTGTACAGGGGCATAAACGCAGCAGTGATAGGATTGGAGAGGTTCGGTGAGCAAATGAAGACCCTTTGAAGTCATATTGCATGGTACCCATTCCACGGGTCTCAACTCTCCAGGTTTAAGGTATTCTTCCTTCAGCTAAAACATGCATGTGGAACCCAAGTATGATCAACCATGTGAACGGGAGACGTGTTCAAATATGTCTCAGTTTTCCTCCCCTGGTACTCGGGTGCAACATTCCAGACGCTTTACTAACACTCTCCCCACTTGGAGAGTCAGCGCCTTTAACCTCCTGTTTGGCCCAGTTTGCAATATCTGCGGAAGATGAACAGGAATAGCGAGAACCAATGAGAGGCTAGCTGGAGGTGTCTGGACGGGCAAATTTAACTCTCATTTCCCACCAGGAAGAGGAAATAACCAAAGGCTCAGCGTGCCGTACCGGAACCAGATTAGGGCTTGAAGCCATCCTGTGGTGTTGCGCCCAGCTCAAAAGAAAGCGAGTTGAAGAAAGGAGCTCAGGGGCACTGTAATTCACAAACCTGCAGAGTTATAAATGACAGCTATCGTCCAAAAATAGACTGAAGTAAGGCTGCCAAGAGGACTTGAAAGCGGGGCAGAATTGCAGGAAACCGATTTCAGGAGTTGACTGGAATTGCATTGAAAGCATAGGAAAAGAGGCAGAACGTCCACAATGATGCACTTGGCCAAAAAGGGCGTATGCGTTTTTTCCTGAATATATTCAGGAAAAAACGCATACGACCTTTTTGGCCAACCAAGGAAGCTTGCAAAGGAAATCTGCACTACAATGAAGTCTCACTTCCCCCCGGTCAAAAGGGCCATCTGAAAAAAGGGTAAAATCCAGAAAGGCAGGACAGGCCATGGAGAACTGGGAGCCTTGTTATGCTGATGGGCGGGATGTAAATTGCCAACAGACAATAGGGAGAAGTGTATGGTGTTTCCTGAAACATCTAAAAAACAAAGCAACAGAGCCTAGGGCACTTCCACTTATGGTCCTATAGCTTAGGGAAATTAAAATCAAAAAGACACAGCCACCCCAAAGTTTGGGACGCCTCCGTTTACAAGAACCTCGTTTACCGTACAAGTTCAATATCACAGAAAGTGAAAAATGGATAAAGAACTTGTGGTACTTACGTACAATGCAGTATCACTCAGCAATGAAATCTATGTCATCAGGCCCGTAGCAGCATAATGAGTGGATTCAGGTACAATGATTCTAACTGAAATAAGTCACACAGAAAAAGAAACATCATAAGATATCACTAATACACGGAATGTAAACTTGGCTACACAGGAACTGAATTACAGAACAGAACAGGGTCTCAAATTTAGAAAACCAACTTATGCTTGCTTAAGGGTAAAGGTGAGTTGGGGTGCTGCATAAAACCAGAGATTGAAATGAGCACAGATAAAGTTCCTTAAGCCAAATATGGAATAGACAAGAGCTACTCCTTGCTCAACGAAATGGACTCAACACCCCATATTAAACGCCTAAGAATGTACCTGACTAGTAAGTATCTTAAAACCTATGGATTGCTATGTCTCCGAAAGAGAATCAAGCATGTGTACAGGGGCATGAACGCAGCAGTGATAGGATTGGAGAGGTTCGGTGAGCAAATGAAGACCCTTTGAAGTCATATTGCATGGTACCCATTACACGGGTCTCAACTCTCCAGGTTTAAGGTATTCTTCCTTCAGCTAAAACATGCATGTGGAACCCAGAGTATGATCAACCGTGTGAACGGGAGACGTGTTCAAATATGTCTCAGTTTTCCTCCCCTGGTACTCGGGTGCAACATTCCAGACCCTTTACTAACACTCTCCCGACTTGGAGAGTCAGTGCCTTTAACCTCCTGTTTGGCCCAGTTTGCAATTTCTGTGGAAGATGAACAGGAATAGGGAGAACCAATGAGAGACTAGCTGGAGGTGTCTGGACGGGCAAATTTAACTCTCATTTCCCACCAGGAAGAGGAAATAACCAAAGGCTCAGCGTGCCGTGCCGGAACCAGATTAGGGCCTGAAGCCATCATGCAGTGTTGCAGCCAGCTCAAAAGAAAGCAAGTTGAAGAAAGGAGCTCAGGGTCTCTGTAATTCACAAACCTGCAGAGTTATAAATGACAGCTATCGTCCAAAAATAGACTGAAGTAAGCCTGCCAAGAGGACTTGAAAGCGGGGCAGAATTGCAGGATACCGATTTCAGGAGGTAGACTGGAATTGCATTGAAAGCATAGGAAAAGAGGCAGAACGTCCACAATGATGCACTTTGCCAAAAGGGCGTATGCGTTTTTTCCTGAATATATTCAGGAAAAAACACATACGCCCTTTTTGGCCAACCAAGCAAGCTTGCAAAGGAAATCTGCACTACAATGAAGTCTCACTTCCCCCCGGTCAAAAGGGCCATCTGAAAAAAGTGTAAAACCCAGAAAGGCAGGACAGGCCATGGAGAACTGGGAGCCTTGTTATGCTGATGGGCGGGATGTAAATTGCCAACAGACACTCGGGAGATGTGTATGGTGTTTCCTGAAACATCTAAAAAACAAAGCAACAGAACCTAGGGCACTTCCACTTATGGTCCTATAGATAAGGGAAATTAAAATCAAAAACACACAGCCACCCCAAAGTTTGGAACGGCTCTGTTTACAAGAACCTCGTTTACAGTACAAGTTCAACATCGCAGAAAGTGAAAAATGGATAAAGAAGTTGTGGTATTTACTTACAAAGCAATATCACTCAGCAATGAAATCTGTGTCATCAGGCCCTTAGCAGCACAATGAGTGGATTCAGGTATGATGATTCTAACTGAAATAAGTCACACAGAAAAAGAAACATCATAAGATATCAGTAATACACGGAATGTAAACTTGGCTACACAGGAACTGAATTCCAAAACAGAACAGGGTCTCAAATTTAGAAAACCAACTTATGCTTGCTTAAGGGGAAAGGTGAGTTGGGGTGCTGCATAAAACCAGAGATTGAAATGAGCACAGATAAAGTTCCTTAAGCCAAATATGGAATAGACAAGAGCTACTCCTTGCTCAACGAAATGGACTCAACACCGCATATTAAACGCCTAAGAATGTACCTGACTAGTAAGTATCTTTAAACCTATGGATTGCTATGTCTCCGAAAGAGAATCAAGCATGTGTACAGGGGCATAAACGCAGCAGTGATAGGATTGGAGAGGTTCGGTGAGCAAATGAAGACCCTTTGAAGTCATATTGCATGGTACCCATTCCACGGGTTTCAACTACCCAGGTTTTAGGTATTCTTCCTTCAGCTAAAACATGCATGTGGAACCCAAGTATGATCAACCATGTGAACGGGAGACGTGTTCAAATATGTCTCAGTTTTCCTCCCCTGGTACTCGGGTGCAACATTCCAGACGCTTTACTAACACTCTCCCCACTTGGAGAGTCAGTCCCTTTAACCTCCTGTTTGGCCCAGTTTGCAATTTCTGCGGAAGATGAACAGGAATAGCGAGAACCAATGAGAGGCTAGCTGGAGGTGTCTGGACGGGCAAATTTAACTCTCATTTCCCACCAGGAAGAGGAAATAACCAAAGGCTCAGTGTGCCGTGCCAGAACCAGATTACGGCCTGAAGCCATCCTGCGGTGTTGCGGCCAGGTCACAAGAAAGCGAGTTGAAGAAAGGAGCTCAGGGGCACTGTAATTCACAAACCTGCAGAGTTATAAATGACAGCTATCGTCCAAAAATAGACTGAAGTAAGGCTGCCAAGAGGACTTGAAAGCGGGGCAGAATTGCAGGAAACCGATTTCAGGAGGTAGACTGGAATTGCATTGAAAGCATAGGAAAAGAGGCCGAACGTCCACAATGATGCACTTGGCCGAAAAGGGCGTATGCGTTTTTTCCTGAATATATTCAGGAAAAAACGCATACGCACTTTTTGGCCAACCAAGCAAGCTTGCAAAGGAAATCTGCACTACAATGAAGTCTCACTTCCCCCTGGTCAAAAGGGCCCTCTGAAAAAAGTGTAAAATCCAGAAAGGCAGGACAGGCCATGGAGAACTGGGAGCCTTGTTATGCTGATGGGCGGGATGTAAATTGCCAACAACCACTTGGGAGAAGTGTATGGTGTTTCCTGAAACATCTAAAAAACAAAGCAACAGAACCTAGGGCACTTCCACTTATGGTCCTATAGCTTAGGGAAATTAAAATCAAAAAGACACAGCCACCCCAAAGTTTGGAACGGCTCTGTTTACAAGAACCTCGTTTACAGTACAAGTTCAACATCGCAGAAAGTGAAAAATGGATAAAGAAGTTGTGGTATTTACTTACAAAGCAATATCACTCAGCAATGAAATCTGTGTCATCAGGCCCTTAGCATCACAATGAGTGGATTCAGGTATGATGATTCTAACTGAAATAAGTCACACAGAAAAAGAAACATCATAAGATATCAGTAATACACGGAATGTAAACTTGGCTACACAGGAACTGAATTACAGAACAGAACAGGGTCTCAAATTTAGAAAACCAACTTATGCTTGCTTAAGGGTAAAGGTGAGTTGGGGTGCTGCATAAAACCAGAGATTGAAATGAGCACAGATAAAGTTCCTTAAGTCAAATATGGAATAGACAAGAGCTACTCCTTGCTCAACGAAATGGACTCAACACCGCATATTAAACGCCTAAGAATGTACCTGACTAGTAAGTATCGTAAAACCTATGGATTGCTATGTCTCCAAAAGAGAATCAAGCATGTGTACAGGGGCATAAACGCAGCAGTGATAGGATTGGAGAGGTTCGGTGAGCAAATGAAGACCCTTTGAAGTCATATTGCATGGTACCCATTCCACGGGTCTCAACTCTCCAGGTTTAAGGTATTCTTCCTTCAGCTAAAACATGCATGTGGAACCCAAGTATGATCAACCATGTGAACGGGAGACGTGTTCAAATATGTCTCAGTTTTCCTCCCCTGGTACTCGGGTGCAACATTCCAGACGCTTTACTAACACTCTCCCCACTTGGAGAGTCAGCGCCTTTAACCTCCTGTTTGGCCCAGTTTGCAATATCTGCGGAAGATGAACAGGAATAGCGAGAACCAATGAGAGGCTAGCTGGAGGTGTCTGGACGGGCAAATTTAACTCTCATTTCCCACCAGGAAGAGGAAATAACCAAAGGCTCAGCGTGCCGTACCGGAACCAGATTAGGGCTTGAAGCCATCCTGTGGTGTTGCGCCCAGCTCAAAAGAAAGCGAGTTGAAGAAAGGAGCTCAGGGGCACTGTAATTCACAAACCTGCAGAGTTATAAATGACAGCTATCGTCCAAAAATAGACTGAAGTAAGGCTGCCAAGAGGACTTGAAAGCGGGGCAGAATTGCAGGAAACCGATTTCAGGAGTTGACTGGAATTGCATTGAAAGCATAGGAAAAGAGGCAGAACGTCCACAATGATGCACTTGGCCAAAAAGGGCATATGCGTTTTTTCCTGAATATATTCAGGAAAAAATGCATACGACCTTTTTGGCCAACCAAGCAAGCTTGCAAAGGAAATCTGCACTACAATGAAGTCTCACTTCCCCCCGGTCAAAAGGGCCATCTGAAAAAAGGGTAAAATCCAGAAAGGCAGGACAGGCCATGGAGAACTGGGAGCCTTGTTATGCTGATGGGCGGGATGTAAATTGCCAACAGACACTAGGGAGAAGTGTATGGTGTTTCCTGAAACATCTAAAAAACAAAGCAACAGAGCCTAGGGCACTTCCACTTATGGTCCTATAGCTTAGGGAAATTAAAATCAAAAAGACACAGCCACCCCAAAGTTTGGGACGCCTCCGTTTACAAGAACCTCGTTTACCGTACAAGTTCAATATCACAGAAAGTGAAAAATGGATAAAGAACTTGTGGTACTTACGTACAATGCAGTATCACTCAGCAATGAAATCTATGTCATCAGGCCCGTAGCAGCATAATGAGTGGATTCAGGTACAATGATTCTAACTGAAATAAGTCACACAGAAAAAGAAACATCATAAGATATCACTAATACACGGAATGTAAACTTGGCTACACAGGAACTGAATTACAGAACAGAACAGGGTCTCAAATTTAGAAAACCAACTTATGCTTGCTTAAGGGTAAAGGTGAGTTGGGGTGCTGCATAAAACCAGAGATTGAAATGAGCACAGATAAAGTTCCTTAAGCCAAATATGGAATAGACAAGAGCTACTCCTTGCTCAACGAAATGGACTCAACACCCCATATTAAACGCCTAAGAATGTACCTGACTAGTAAGTATCTTAAAACCTATGGATTGCTATGTCTCCGAAAGAGAATCAAGCATGTGTACAGGGGCATGAACGCAGCAGTGATAGGATTGGAGAGGTTCGGTGAGCAAATGAAGACCCTTTGAAGTCATATTGCATGGTACCCATTACACGGGTCTCAACTCTCCAGGTTTAAGGTATTCTTCCTTCAGCTAAAACATGCATGTGGAACCCAGAGTATGATCAACCGTGTGAACGGGAGACGTGTTCAAATATGTCTCAGTTTTCCTCCCCTGGTACTCGGGTGCAACATTCCAGACCCTTTACTAACACTCTCCCGACTTGGAGAGTCAGTGCCTTTAACCTCCTGTTTGGCCCAGTTTGCAATTTCTGTGGAAGATGAACAGGAATAGGGAGAACCAATGAGAGACTAGCTGGAGGTGTCTGGACGGGCAAATTTAACTCTCATTTCCCACCAGGAAGAGGAAATAACCAAAGGCTCAGCGTGCCGTGCCGGAACCAGATTAGGGCCTGAAGCCATCATGCAGTGTTGCAGCCAGCTCAAAAGAAAGCAAGTTGAAGAAAGGAGCTCAGGGTCTCTGTAATTCACAAACCTGCAGAGTTATAAATGACAGCTATCGTCCAAAAATAGACTGAAGTAAGCCTGCCAAGAGGACTTGAAAGCGGGGCAGAATTGCAGGATACCGATTTCAGGAGGTAGACTGGAATTGCATTGAAAGCATAGGAAAAGAGGCAGAACGTCCACAATGATGCACTTTGCCAAAAGGGCGTATGCGTTTTTTCCTGAATATATTCAGGAAAAAACACATACGCCCTTTTTGGCCAACCAAGCAAGCTTGCAAAGGAAATCTGCACTACAATGAAGTCTCACTTCCCCCCGGTCAAAAGGGCCATCTGAAAAAAGTGTAAAACCCAGAAAGGCAGGACAGGCCATGGAGAACTGGGAGCCTTGTTATGCTGATGGGCGGGATGTAAATTGCCAACAGACACTCGGGAGATGTGTATGGTGTTTCCTGAAACATCTAAAAAACAAAGCAACAGAACCTAGGGCACTTCCACTTATGGTCCTATAGATAAGGGAAATTAAAATCAAAAACACACAGCCACCCCAAAGTTTGGAACGGCTCTGTTTACAAGAACCTCGTTTACAGTACAAGTTCAACATCGCAGAAAGTGAAAAATGGATAAAGAAGTTGTGGTATTTACTTACAAAGCAATATCACTCAGCAATGAAATCTGTGTCATCAGGCCCTTAGCAGCACAATGAGTGGATTCAGGTATGATGATTCTAACTGAAATAAGTCACACAGAAAAAGAAACATCATAAGATATCAGTAATACACGGAATGTAAACTTGGCTACACAGGAACTGAATTCCAAAACAGAACAGGGTCTCAAATTTAGAAAACCAACTTATGCTTGCTTAAGGGGAAAGGTGAGTTGGGGTGCTGCATAAAACCAGAGATTGAAATGAGCACAGATAAAGTTCCTTAAGCCAAATATGGAATAGACAAGAGCTACTCCTTGCTCAACGAAATGGACTCAACACCGCATATTAAACGCCTAAGAATGTACCTGACTAGTAAGTATCTTTAAACCTATGGATTGCTATGTCTCCGAAAGAGAATCAAGCATGTGTACAGGGGCATAAACGCAGCAGTGATAGGATTGGAGAGGTTCGGTGAGCAAATGAAGACCCTTTGAAGTCATATTGCATGGTACCCATTCCACGGGTTTCAACTACCCAGGTTTTAGGTATTCTTCCTTCAGCTAAAACATGCATGTGGAACCCAAGTATGATCAACCATGTGAACGGGAGACGTGTTCAAATATGTCTCAGTTTTCCTCCCCTGGTACTCGGGTGCAACATTCCAGACGCTTTACTAACACTCTCCCCACTTGGAGAGTCAGTCCCTTTAACCTCCTGTTTGGCCCAGTTTGCAATTTCTGCGGAAGATGAACAGGAATAGCGAGAACCAATGAGAGGCTAGCTGGAGGTGTCTGGACGGGCAAATTTAACTCTCATTTCCCACCAGGAAGAGGAAATAACCAAAGGCTCAGTGTGCCGTGCCAGAACCAGATTACGGCCTGAAGCCATCCTGCGGTGTTGCGGCCAGCTCACAAGAAAGCGAGTTGAAGAAAGGAGCTCAGGGGCACTGTAATTCACAAACCTGCAGAGTTATAAATGACAGCTATCGTCCAAAAATAGACTGAAGTAAGGCTGCCAAGAGGACTTGAAAGCGGGGCAGAATTGCAGGAAACCGATTTCAGGAGGTAGACTGGAATTGCATTGAAAGCATAGGAAAAGAGGCCGAACGTCCACAATGATGCACTTGGCCGAAAAGGGCGTATGCGTTTTTTCCTGAATATATTCAGGAAAAAACGCATACGCACTTTTTGGCCAACCAAGCAAGCTTGCAAAGGAAATCTGCACTACAATGAAGTCTCACTTCCCCCTGGTCAAAAGGGCCCTCTGAAAAAAGTGTAAAATCCAGAAAGGCAGGACAGGCCATGGAGAACTGGGAGCCTTGTTATGCTGATGGGCGGGATGTAAATTGCCAACAACCACTTGGGAGAAGTGTATGGTGTTTCCTGAAACATCTAAAAAACAAAGCAACAGAACCTAGGGCACTTCCACTTATGGTCCTATAGCTTAGGGAAATTAAAATCAAAAAGACACAGCCACCCCAAAGTTTGGAACGGCTCTGTTTACAAGAACCTCGTTTACAGTACAAGTTCAACATCGCAGAAAGTGAAAAATGGATAAAGAAGTTGTGGTATTTACTTACAAAGCAATATCACTCAGCAATGAAATCTGTGTCATCAGGCCCTTAGCATCACAATGAGTGGATTCAGGTATGATGATTCTAACTGAAATAAGTCACACAGAAAAAGAAACATCATAAGATATCAGTAATACACGGAATGTAAACTTGGCTACACAGGAACTGAATTACAGAACAGAACAGGGTCTCAAATTTAGAAAACCAACTTATGCTTGCTTAAGGGGAAAGGTGAGTTGGGGTGCTGCATAAAACCAGAGATTGAAATGAGCACAGATAAAGTTCCTTAAGCCAAATATGGAATAGACAAGAGCTACTCCTTGCTCAACGAAATGGACTCAACACCGCATATTAAACGCCTAAGAATGTACCTGACTAGTAAGTATCTTAAAACCTATGGATTGCTATGACTCCGAAAGAGAATCAAGCATGTGTACAGGGGCATAAACGCAGCAGTGATAGGATTGGAGAGGCTCGGTGAGCAAATGAAGACCCTTTGAAGTCATATTGCATGGTACCCATTCCACGGTTTTCAACTACCCAGGTTTTAGGTATTCTTCCTTCAGCTAAAACATGCATGTGGAACCCAGAGTATGAGCAACCATGTAATCGGGAGACGTGTTCAAATATGTCTCAGTTTTCGTACCCTGGTACTCGGGTGCAACATTCCAGACGCTTTACTAACACTCTCCCGACTTGGAGAGTCAGTGTCTTTAACCTCCTGTTTGGCCCAGTTTGCAATTTCTGCGGAAGATGAACAGGAATAGCGAGAACAAATGAGAGACTAGCTGGAGGTGTCTGGACGGGCAAATTTAACTCTCATTTCCCACCAGGAAGAGGAATTAACCAAAGGCTCAGCGTGCCGTGCCAGAACCAGATTACGGCCTGAAGCCATCCTGCGGTGTTGCGGCCAGCTCACAAGAAAGCGAGTTGAAGAAAGGAGCTCAGGGGCACTGTAATTCACAAACCTGCAGAGTTATAAATGACAGCTATCGTCCAAAAATATACTGAAGTAAGGCTGCCAAGAGGACTTGAAAGTGGGGCAGAATTGCAGGAAACCGATTTCAGGAGGTAGACTGGAATTGCATTGAAAGCATAGGAAAAGAGGCCGAACGTCCACAATGATGCACTTGGCCGAAAAGGGCGTATGCGTTTTTTCCTGAATATATTCAGGAAAAAACGCATACGCACTTTTTGGCCAACCAAGCAAGCTTGCAAAGGAAATCTGCACTACAATGAAGTCTCACTTCCCCCTGGTCAAAAGGGCCCTCTGAAAAAAGTGTAAAATCCAGAAAGGCAGGACAGGCCATGGAGAACTGGGAGCCTTGTTATGCTGATGGGCGGGATGTAAATTGCCAACAACCACTTGGGAGAAGTGTATGGTGTTTCCTGAAACATCTAAAAAACAAAGCAACAGAACCTAGGGCACTTCCACTTATGGTCCTATAGCTTAGGGAAATTAAAATCAAAAAGACACAGCCACCCCAAAGTTTGGAACGGCTCTGTTTACAAGAACCTCGTTTACAGTACAAGTTCAACATCGCAGAAAGTGAAAAATGGATAAAGAAGTTGTGGTATTTACTTACAAAGCAATATCACTCAGCAATGAAATCTGTGTCATCAGGCCCTTAGCAGCACAATGAGTGGATTCAGGTATGATGATTCTAACTGAAATAAGTCACACAGAAAAAGAAACATCATAAGATATCAGTAATACACGGAATGTAAACTTGGCTACACAGGAACTGAATTACAGAACAGAACAGGGTCTCAAATTTAGAAAACCAACTTATGCTTGCTTAAGGGGAAAGGTGAGTTGGGGTGCTGCATAAAACCAGAGATTGAAATGAGCACAGATAAAGTTCCTTAAGCCAAATATGGAATAGACAAGAGCTACTCCTTGCTCAACGAAATGGACTCAACACCGCATATTAAACGCCTAAGAATGTACCTGACTAGTAAGTATCTTAAAACCTATGGATTGCTATGTCTCCAAAAGAGAATCAAGCGTGTGTACAGGGGCATAAACGCAGCAGTGATAGGATTGGAGAGGTTCGGTGAGCAAATGAAGACCCTTTGAAATCATATTGCATGGTACCCATTACACGGGTCTCAACTCTCCAGGTTGAAGGTATTCTTCCTTCAGCTAAAACATGCATGTGGAACCCAAGTATGATCAACCATGTGAACGGGAGACGTGTTCAAATATGTCTCAGTTTTCCTCCCCTGGTACTCGGGTGCAACATTCCAGATGCTTTACTAACACTCTCCCCACTTGGAGAGTCAGCGCCTTTAACCTCCTGTTTGGCCCAGTTTGCAATTTCTGCAGAAGATGAACAGGAATAGCGAGAACCAATGAGAGGCTAGCTGGAGGTGTCTGGACGGGCAAATTTAACTCTCATTTCCCACCAGGAAGAGGAAATAACCAAAGGCTCAGCGTGCCGTGCCGGAACCAGATTAGGGCCTGAAGCCATCCTGCGGTGTTGCGGCCAGCTCAAAAGAAAGCGAGTTGAAGAAAGGAGCTCAGGGGCACTGTAATTCACAAACCTGCAGAGTTATAAATGACAGCTATCGTCCAAAAATAGACTGAAGTAAGGCTGCCAAGAGGACTTGAAAGCGGGGCAGAATTGCAGGAAACCGATTTCAGGAGGTAGACTGGAATTGCACTGAAAGCATAGGAAAAGAGGCAGAACGTCCACAATGATGCACTTGGCCAAAAAGGGCGTATGCGTTTTTTCCTGAATATATTCAGGAAAAAATGCATACGCCCTTTTTGGCCAACCAAGCAAGCTTGCAAAGGAAATCTGCACTACAATGAAGTCTCACTTCCCCCCGGTCAAAAGGGCCATCTGAAAAAAGTGTAAAATCCAGAAAGGCAGGACAGGCCATGGAGAACTGGGAGCCTTGTTATGCTGATGGGCGGGATGTAAATTGCCAACAACCACTCGGGAGAAGTGTATGGTGTTTCCTGAAACATCTAAAAAACAAAGCAACAGAGCCTAGGGCACTTCCACTTATGGTCCTATAGCTTAGGGAAATTAAAATCAAAAAGACACAGCCACCCCAAAGTTTGGAACGGCTCTGTTTACAAGAACCTCGTTTACAGTACAAGTTCAACATCGCAGAAAGTGAAAAATGGATAAAGAAGTTGTGGTATTTACTTACAAAGCAATATCACTCAGCAACGAAATCTGTGTCATCAGGCCCTTAGCAGCACAGTGAGTGGATTCAGGTATGATGATTCTAACTGAAATAAGTCACACAGAAAAAGAAACATCATAAGATATCAGTAATACACGGAATGTAAACTTGGCTACACAGGAACTGAATTACAGAACAGAACAGGGTCTCAAATTTAGAAAACCAACTTATGCTTGCTTAAGGGTAAAGGTGAGTTGGGGTGCTGCATAAAACCAGAGATTGAAATGAGCACAGATAAAGTTCCTTAAGCCAAATATGGAATAGACAAGAGCTACTCCTTGCTCAACGAAATGGACTCAACACCGCATATTAAACGCCTAAGAATGTACCTGACTAGTAAGTATCTTAAAACCTAGGGATTGCTATGTCTCCGAAAGAGAATCAAGCATGTGTACAGGGGCATAAACGCAGCAGTGATAGGATTGGAGAGGTTCGGTGAGCAAATGAAGACCCTTTGAAGTCATATTGCATGGTACCCATTCCACGGGTTTCAACTACCCAGGTTTTAGGTATTCTTCCTTCAGCTAAAACATGCATGTGGAACCCAGAGTATGATCAACCATGTGATCGGGAGACGTGTTCAAATATGTCTCAGTTTTCCTCTCCTGGTACTCGGGTGCAACATTCCAGACGCTTTACTAACACTCTCCCCACTTGGAGAGTCAGCGCCTTTAACCTCCTGTTTGGCCCAGTTTGCAATTTCTGCGGAAGATGAACAGGAATAGCGAGAACCAATGAGAGACTAGCTGGAGGTGTCTGGACGGGCAAATTTAACTCTCATTTCCCACCAGGAAGAGGAAATAACCAGAGGCTCAGCATGCCGTGCCGGAACCAGATTAGGGCCTGAAGCCATCCTGCGGTGTTGCGGCCAGGTCACAAGAAAGGAAGTTGAAGAAAGGAGCTCAGGGGCACTGTAATTCACAAACCTGCAGAGTTATAAATGACAGCTATCGTCCAAAAATAGACTGAAGTAAGGCTGCCAAGAGGACTTGAAAGCGGGGCAGAATTGCAGGAAACCGATTTCAGGAGGTAGACTGGAATTGCATTGAAAGCATAGGAAAAGAGGCAGAACGTCCACAATGATGCACTTGGCCAAAAAGGGCGTATGCGTTTTTTCCTGAATATATTCAGGAAAAAACGCATACGCCCTTTTTGGCCAACCAAGCAAGCTTGCAAAGGAAATCTGCACTACAATGAAGTCTCACTTCCTCCCGGTCAAAAGGGCCATCTGAAAAAAGTGTAAAATCCAGAAAGGCAGGACAGGCCATGGAGAACTGGGAGCCTTGTTATGCTGATGGGCGGGATGTAAATTGCCAACAACCACTCAGGAGAAGTGTATGGTGTTTCCTGAAACATCTAAAAAACAAAGCAACAGAACCTAGGGCACTTCCACTTATGGTCCTATAGCTTAGGGAAATTAAAATCAAAAAGACACAGCCACCCCAAAGTTTGGAACGGCTCTGTTTACAAGAACCTCGTTTACAGTACAAGTTCAACATCGCAGAAAGTGAAAAATGGATAAAGAAGTTGTGGTATTTACTTACAAAGCAATATCACTCAGCAATGAAATCTGTGTCATCAGGCCCTTAGCAGCACAATGAGTGGATTCAGGTATGATGATTCTAACTGAAATAAGTCACACAGAAAAAGAAACATCATAAGATATCAGTAATACACGGAATGTAAACTTGGCTACACAGGAACTGAATTACAGAACAGAACAGGGTCTCAAATTTAGAAAACCAACTTATGCTTGCTTAAGGGTAAAGGTGAGTTGGGGTGCTGCATAAAACCAGAGATTGAAATGAGCACAGATAAAGTTCCTTAAGTCAAATATGGAATAGACAAGAGCTACTCCTTGCTCAACGAAATGGACTCAACACCGCATATTAAACGCCTAAGAATGTACCTGACTAGTAAGTATCGTAAAACCTATGGATTGCTATGTCTCCAAAAGAGAATCAAGCATGTGTACAGGGGCATAAACGCAGCAGTGATAGGATTGGAGAGGTTCGGTGAGCAAATGAAGACCCTTTGAAGTCATATTGCATGGTACCCATTCCACGGGTCTCAACTCTCCAGGTTTAAGGTATTCTTCCTTCAGCTAAAACATGCATGTGGAACCCAAGTATGATCAACCATGTGAACGGGAGACGTGTTCAAATATGTCTCAGTTTTCCTCCCCTGGTACTCGGGTGCAACATTCCAGACGCTTTACTAACACTCTCCCCACTTGGAGAGTCAGCGCCTTTAACCTCCTGTTTGGCCCAGTTTGCAATATCTGCGGAAGATGAACAGGAATAGCGAGAACCAATGAGAGGCTAGCTGGAGGTGTCTGGACGGGCAAATTTAACTCTCATTTCCCACCAGGAAGAGGAAATAACCAAAGGCTCAGCGTGCCGTACCGGAACCAGATTAGGGCCTGAAGCCATCCTGCGGTGTTGCGGCCAGCTCAAAAGAAAGCGAGTTGAAGAAAGGAGCTCAGGGGCACTGTAATTCACAAACCTGCAGAGTTATAAATGACAGCTATCGTCCAAAAATAGACTGAAGTAAGGCTGCCAAGAGGACTTGAAAGCGGGGCAGAATTGCAGGAAACCGATTTCAGGAGGTAGACTGGAATTGCATTGAAAGCATAGGAAAAGAGGCAGAACGTCCACAATGATGCACTTGGCCAAAAAGGGCGTATGCGTTTTTTCCTGAATATATTCAGGAAAAAACGCATACGCCCTTTTTGGCCAACCAAGCAAGCTTGCAAAGGAAATCTGCACTACAATGAAGTCTCACTTCCCCCCGGTCAAAAGGGCCATCTGAAAAAAGTGTAAAATCCAGAAAGGCAGGACAGGTCATGGAGAACTGGGAGCCTTGTTATGCTGATGGGCGGGATGTAAATTGCCAACAACCACTCGGGAGAAGTGTATGGTGTTTCCTGAAACATCGAAAAAACAAAGCAACAGAGCCTAGGGCACTGCCACTTATGGTCCTATAGCTTAGGGAAATTAAAATCAAAAAGACACAGCCACCCCAAAGTTTGGGACGCCTCTGTTTACAAGAACCTCGTTTACAGTACAATTTCAACATCGCAGAAAGTGGAAAATGGATAAAGAATTTGTGGTATTTACTTACAAAGCAATATCACTCAGCAATGAAATCTATGTCATCAGGCCCTTAGCATCACAATGAGTGGATTCAGGTATGATGATTCTAACTGAAATAAGTCACACAGAAAAAGAAACATCATAAGATATCACTAATACACGGAATGTAAACTTGGCTACACAGGAACTGAATTACAGAACAGAACAGGGTCTCAAATTTAGAAAACCAACTTATGCTTGCTTAAGGGTAAAGGTGAGTTGGGGTGCTGCATAAAACCAGAGATTGAAATGAGCACAGATAAAGTTCCTTAAGTCAAATATGGAATAGACAAGAGCTACTCCTTGCTCAACGAAATGGACTCAACACCGCATATTAAACGCCTAAGAATGTACCTGACTAGTAAGTATCGTAAAACCTATGGATTGCTATGTCTCCAAAAGAGAATCAAGCATGTGTACAGGGGCATAAACGCAGCAGTGATAGGATTGGAGAGGTTCGGTGAGCAAATGAAGACCCTTTGAAGTCATATTGCATGGTACCCATTACACGGGTCTCAACTCTCCAGGTTTAAGGTATTCTTCCTTCAGCTAAAACATGCATGTGGAACCCAAGTATGATCAACCATGTGAACGGGAGACGTGTTCAAATATGTCTCAGTTTTCCTCCCCTGGTACTCGGGTGCAACATTCCAGATGCTTTACTAACACTCTCCCCACTTGGAGAGTCAGCGCCTTTAACCTCCTGTTTGGCCCAGTTTGCAATTTCTGCGGAAGATGAACAGGAATAGCGAGAACCAATGAGAGGCTAGCTGGAGGTGTCTGGACGGGCAAATTTAACTCTCATTTCCCACCAGGAAGAAGAAATAACCAAAGGCTCAGCATGCCATACCGGAACCAGATTAGGGCCTGAAGCCATCCTGCGGTGTTGCGGCCAGCTCAAAAGAAAGCGAGTTGAAGAAAGGAGCTCAGGGGCACTGTAATTCACAAACCTGCAGAGTTATAAATGACAGCTATCGTCCAAAAATACACTGAAGTAAGGCTGCCAAGAGGACTTGAAAGCGGGGCAGAATTGCAGGAAACCGATTTCAGGAGGTAGACTGGAATTGCATTGCAAGCATAGGAAAAGAGGCAGAACGTCCACAATGTTGCACTTGGCCAAAAAGGGCGTATGCGTTTTTTCCTGAATATATTCAGGAAAAAACGCATACGCCCTTTTTGGCCAACCAAGCAAGCTTGCAAAGGAAATCTGCACTACAATGAAGTCTCACTTCCCCCCGGTCAAAAGGGCCATCTGAAAAAAGTGTAAAATCCAGAAAGGCAGGACAGGCCATGGAGAACTGGGAGCCTTGTTATGCTGATGGGCGGGATGTAAATTGCCAACAGACACTCGGGAGAAGTGTATGGTGTTTCCTGAAACATCTAAAAAACAAAGCAACAGAGCCTAGGGCACTGCCACTTATGGTCCTATAGCTTAGGGAAATTAAAATCAAAGAGACACAGCCACCCCAAAGTTTGGGACGCCTCTGTTTACAAGAACCTCGTTTACAGTACAAGTTCAACATCGCAGAAAGTGAAAAATGGATAAAGAAGTTGTGGTATTTACTTACAAAGCAATATCACTCAGCAATGAAATCTGTGTCATCAGGCCCTTAGCAGCACAATGAGTGGATTCAGGTATGATGATTCTAACTGAAATAAGTCACACAGAAAAAGAAACATCATAAGATATCAGTAATACACGGAATGTAAACTTGGCTACACAGGAACTGAATTACAGAACAGAACAGGGTCTCAAATTTAGAAAACCAACTTATGCTTGCTTAAGGGTAAAGGTGAGTTGGGGTGCTGCATAAAACCAGAGATTGAAATGAGCACAGATAAAGTTCCTTAAGTCAAATATGGAATAGACAAGAGCTACTCCTTGCTCAACGAAATGGACTCAACACCGCATATTAAACGCCTAAGAATGTACCTGACTAGTAAGTATCGTAAAACCTATGGATTGCTATGTCTCCAAAAGAGAATCAAGCATGTGTACAGGGGCATAAACGCAGCAGTGATAGGATTGGAGAGGTTCGGTGAGCAAATGAAGACCCTTTGAAGTCATATTGCATGGTACCCATTCCACGGGTCTCAACTCTCCAGGTTTAAGGTATTCTTCCTTCAGCTAAAACATGCATGTGGAACCCAAGTATGATCAACCATGTGAACGGGAGACGTGTTCAAATATGTCTCAGTTTTCCTCCCCTGGTACTCGGGTGCAACATTCCAGACGCTTTACTAACACTCTCCCCACTTGGAGAGTCAGCGCCTTTAACCTCCTGTTTGGCCCAGTTTGCAATATCTGCGGAAGATGAACAGGAATAGCGAGAACCAATGAGAGGCTAGCTGGAGGTGTCTGGACGGGCAAATTTAACTCTCATTTCCCACCAGGAAGAGGAAATAACCAAAGGCTCAGCGTGCCGTACCGGAACCAGATTAGGGCTTGAAGCCATCCTGTGGTGTTGCGCCCAGCTCAAAAGAAAGCGAGTTGAAGAAAGGAGCTCAGGGGCACTGTAATTCACAAACCTGCAGAGTTATAAATGACAGCTATCGTCCAAAAATAGACTGAAGTAAGGCTGCCAAGAGGACTTGAAAGCGGGGCAGAATTGCAGGAAACCGATTTCAGGAGTTGACTGGAATTGCATTGAAAGCATAGGAAAAGAGGCAGAACGTCCACAATGATGCACTTGGCCAAAAAGGGCGTATGCGTTTTTTCCTGAATATATTCAGGAAAAAACGCATATGCCCTTTTTGGCCAACCAAGCAAGCTTGCAAAGGAAATCTGCACTACAATGAAGTCTCACTTCCCCCCGGTCAAAAGGGCCATCTGAAAAAAGTGTAAAATCCAGAAAGGCAGGACAGGCCATGGAGAACTGGGAGCCTTGTTATGCTGATGGGCGGGATGTAAATTGCCAACAGACACTCGGGAGAAGTGTATGGTGTTTCCTGAAACATCTAAAAAACAAAGCAACAGAGCCTAGGGCACTGCCACTTATGGTCCTATAGCTTAGGGAAATTAAAATCAAAGAGACACAGCCACCCCAAAGTTTGGGACGCCTCTGTTTACAAGAACCTCGTTTACAGTACAAGTTCAACATCGCAGAAAGTGAAAAATGGATAAAGAAGTTGTGGTATTTACTTACAAAGCAATATCACTCAGCAATGAAATCTGTGTCATCAGGCCCTTAGCAGCACAATGAGTGGATTCAGGTATGATGATTCTAACTGAAATAAGTCACACAGAAAAAGAAACATCATAAGATATCAGTAATACACGGAATGTAAACTTGGCTACACAGGAACTGAATTACAGAACAGAACAGGGTCTCAAATTTAGAAAACCAACTTATGCTTGCTTAAGGGTAAAGGTGAGTTGGGGTGCTGCATAAAACCAGAGATTGAAATGAGCACAGATAAAGTTCCTTAAGTCAAATATGGAATAGACAAGAGCTACTCCTTGCTCAACGAAATGGACTCAACACCGCATATTAAACGCCTAAGAATGTACCTGACTAGTAAGTATCGTAAAACCTATGGATTGCTATGTCTCCAAAAGAGAATCAAGCATGTGTACAGGGGCATAAACGCAGCAGTGATAGGATTGGAGAGGTTCGGTGAGCAAATGAAGACCCTTTGAAGTCATATTGCATGGTACCCATTCCACGGGTCTCAACTCTCCAGGTTTAAGGTATTCTTCCTTCAGCTAAAACATGCATGTGGAACCCAAGTATGATCAACCATGTGAACGGGAGACGTGTTCAAATATGTCTCAGTTTTCCTCCCCTGGTACTCGGGTGCAACATTCCAGACGCTTTACTAACACTCTCCCCACTTGGAGAGTCAGCGCCTTTAACCTCCTGTTTGGCCCAGTTTGCAATATCTGCGGAAGATGAACAGGAATAGCGAGAACCAATGAGAGGCTAGCTGGAGGTGTCTGGACGGGCAAATTTAACTCTCATTTCCCACCAGGAAGAGGAAATAACCAAAGGCTCAGCGTGCTGTACCGGAACCAGATTAGGGCTTGAAGCCATCCTGTGGTGTTGCGCCCAGCTCAAAAGAAAGCGAGTTGAAGAAAGGAGCTCAGGGGCACTGTAATTCACAAACCTGCAGAGTTATAAATGACAGCTATCGTCCAAAAATAGACTGAAGTAAGGCTGCCAAGAGGACTTGAAAGCGGGGCAGAATTGCAGGAAACCGATTTCAGGAGTTGACTGGAATTGCATTGAAAGCATAGGAAAAGAGGCAGAACGTCCACAATGATGCACTTGGCCAAAAAGGGCGTATGCGTTTTTTCCTGAATATATTCAGGAAAAAACGCATACGCCCTTTTTGGCCAACCAAGCAAGCTTGCAAAGGAAATCTGCACTACAATGAAGTCTCACTTCCCCCCGGTCAAAAGGGCCATCTGAAAAAAGTGTAAAATCCAGAAAGGCAGGACAGGCCATGGAGAACTGGGAGCCTTGTTATGCTGATGGGCGGGATGTAAATTGCCAACAGACACTCGGGAGAAGTGTATGGTGTTTCCTGAAACATCTAAAAAACAAAGCAACAGAGCCTAGGGCACTGCCACTTATGGTCCTATAGCTTAGGGAAATTAAAATCAAAGAGACACAGCCACCCCAAAGTTTGGGACGCCTCTGTTTACAAGAACCTCGTTTACAGTACAAGTTCAACATCGCAGAAAGTGAAAAATGGATAAAGAAGTTGTGGTATTTACTTACAAAGCAATATCACTCAGCAATGAAATCTGTGTCATCAGGCCCTTAGCAGCACAATGAGTGGATTCAGGTATGATGATTCTAACTGAAATAAGTCACACAGAAAAAGAAACATCATAAGATATCAGTAATACACGGAATGTAAACTTGGCTACACAGGAACTGAATTACAGAACAGAACAGGGTCTCAAATTTAGAAAACCAACTTATGCTTGCTTAAGGGTAAAGGTGAGTTGGGGTGCTGCATAAAACCAGAGATTGAAATGAGCACAGATAAAGTTCCTTAAGTCAAATATGGAATAGACAAGAGCTACTCCTTGCTCAACGAAATGGACTCAACACCGCATATTAAACGCCTAAGAATGTACCTGACTAGTAAGTATCGTAAAACCTATGGATTGCTATGTCTCCAAAAGAGAATCAAGCATGTGTACAGGGGCATAAACGCAGCAGTGATAGGATTGGAGAGGTTCGGTGAGCAAATGAAGACCCTTTGAAGTCATATTGCATGGTACCCATTCCACGGGTCTCAACTCTCCAGGTTTAAGGTATTCTTCCTTCAGCTAAAACATGCATGTGGAACCCAAGTATGATCAACCATGTGAACGGGAGACGTGTTCAAATATGTCTCAGTTTTCCTCCCCTGGTACTCGGGTGCAACATTCCAGACGCTTTACTAACACTCTCCCCACTTGGAGAGTCAGCGCCTTTAACCTCCTGTTTGGCCCAGTTTGCAATATCTGCGGAAGATGAACAGGAATAGCGAGAACCAATGAGAGGCTAGCTGGAGGTGTCTGGACGGGCAAATTTAACTCTCATTTCCCACCAGGAAGAGGAAATAACCAAAGGCTCAGCGTGCCGTACCGGAACCAGATTAGGGCTTGAAGCCATCCTGTGGTGTTGCGCCCAGCTCAAAAGAAAGCGAGTTGAAGAAAGGAGCTCAGGGGCACTGTAATTCACAAACCTGCAGAGTTATAAATGACAGCTATCGTCCAAAAATAGACTGAAGTAAGGCTGCCAAGAGGACTTGAAAGCGGGGCAGAATTGCAGGAAACCGATTTCAGGAGTTGACTGGAATTGCATTGAAAGCATAGGAAAAGAGGCAGAACGTCCACAATGATGCACTTGGCCAAAAAGGGCGTATGCGTTTTTTCCTGAATATATTCAGGAAAAAACGCATACGCCCTTTTTGGCCAACCAAGCAAGCTTGCAAAGGAAATCTGCACTACAATGAAGTCTCACTTCCCCCCGGTCAAAAGGGCCATCTGAAAAAAGTGTAAAATCCAGAAAGGCAGGACAGGCCATGGAGAACTGGGAGCCTTGTTATGCTGATGGGCGGGATGTAAATTGCCAACAGACACTCGGGAGAAGTGTATGGTGTTTCCTGAAACATCTAAAAAACAAAGCAACAGAGCCTAGGGCACTGCCACTTATGGTCCTATAGCTTAGGGAAATTAAAATCAAAGAGACACAGCCACCCCAAAGTTTGGGACGCCTCTGTTTACAAGAACCTCGTTTACAGTACAAGTTCAACATCGCAGAAAGTGAAAAATGGATAAAGAAGTTGTGGTATTTACTTACAAAGCAATATCACTCAGCAATGAAATCTGTGTCATCAGGCCCTTAGCAGCACAATGAGTGGATTCAGGTATGATGATTCTAACTGAAATAAGTCACACAGAAAAAGAAACATCATAAGATATCAGTAATACACGGAATGTAAACTTGGCTACACAGGAACTGAATTACAGAACAGAACATGGTCTCAAATTTAGAAAACCAACTTATGCTTGCTTAAGGGTAAAGGTGAGTTGGGGTGCTGCATAAAACCAGAGATTGAAATGAGCACAGATAAAGTTCCTTAAGTCAAATATGGAATAGACAAGAGCTACTCCTTGCTCAACGAAATGGACTCAACACCGCATATTAAACGCCTAAGAATGTACCTGACTAGTAAGTATCGTAAAACCTATGGATTGCTATGTCTCCAAAAGAGAATCAAGCATGTGTACAGGGGCATAAACGCAGCAGTGATAGGATTGGAGAGGTTCGGTGAGCAAATGAAGACCCTTTGAAGTCATATTGCATGGTACCCATTCCACGGGTCTCAACTCTCCAGGTTTAAGGTATTCTTCCTTCAGCTAAAACATGCATGTGGAACCCAAGTATGATCAACCATGTGAACGGGAGACGTGTTCAAATATGTCTCAGTTTTCCTCCCCTGGTACTCGGGTGCAACATTCCAGACGCTTTACTAACACTCTCCCCACTTGGAGAGTCAGCGCCTTTAACCTCCTGTTTGGCCCAGTTCGCAATATCTGCGGAAGATGAACAGGAATAGCGAGAACCAATGAGAGGCTAGCTGGAGGTGTCTGGACGGGCAAATTTAACTCTCATTTCCCACCAGGAAGAGGAAATAACCAAAGGCTCAGCGTGCCGTACCGGAACCAGATTAGGGCTTGAAGCCATCCTGTGGTGTTGCGCCCAGCTCAAAAGAAAGCGAGTTGAAGAAAGGAGCTCAGGGGCACTGTAATTCACAAACCTGCAGAGTTATAAATGACAGCTATCGTCCAAAAATAGACTGAAGTAAGGCTGCCAAGAGGACTTGAAAGCGGGGCAGAATTGCAGGAAACCGATTTCAGGAGTTGACTGGAATTGCATTGAAAGCATAGGAAAAGAGGCAGAACGTCCACAATGATGCACTTGGCCAAAAAGGGCGTATGCGTTTTTTCCTGAATATATTCAGGAAAAAACGCATACGCCCTTTTTGGCCAACCAAGCAAGCTTGCAAAGGAAATCTGCACTACAATGAAGTCTCACTTCCCCCCGGTCAAAAGGGCCATCTGAAAAAAGTGTAAAATCCAGAAAGGCAGGACAGGCCATGGAGAACTGGGAGCCTTGTTATGCTGATGGGCGGGATGTAAATTGCCAACAGACACTCGGGAGAAGTGTATGGTGTTTCCTGAAACATCTAAAAAACAAAGCAACAGAGCCTAGGGCACTGCCACTTATGGTCCTATAGCTTAGGGAAATTAAAATCAAAGAGACACAGCCACCCCAAAGTTTGGGACGCCTCTGTTTACAAGAACCTCGTTTACAGTACAAGTTCAACATCGCAGAAAGTGAAAAATGGATAAAGAAGTTGTGGTATTTACTTACAAAGCAATATCACTCAGCAATGAAATCTGTGTCATCAGGCCCTTAGCAGCACAATGAGTGGATTCAGGTATGATGATTCTAACTGAAATAAGTCACACAGAAAAAGAAACATCATAAGATATCAGTAATACACGGAATGTAAACTTGGCTACACAGGAACTGAATTACAGAACAGAACAGGGTCTCAAATTTAGAAAACCAACTTATGCTTGCTTAAGGGTAAAGGTGAGTTGGGGTGCTGCATAAAACCAGAGATTGAAATGAGCACAGATAAAGTTCCTTAAGTCAAATATGGAATAGACAAGAGCTACTCCTTGCTCAACGAAATGGACTCAACACCGCATATTAAACGCCTAAGAATGTACCTGACTAGTAAGTATCGTAAAACCTATGGATTGCTATGTCTCCAAAAGAGAATCAAGCATGTGTACAGGGGCATAAACGCAGCAGTGATAGGATTGGAGAGGTTCGGTGAGCAAATGAAGACCCTTTGAAGTCATATTGCATGGTACCCATTCCACGGGTCTCAACTCTCCAGGTTTAAGGTATTCTTCCTTCAGCTAAAACATGCATGTGGAACCCAAGTATGATCAACCATGTGAACGGGAGACGTGTTCAAATATGTCTCAGTTTTCCTCCCCTGGTACTCGGGTGCAACATTCCAGACGCTTTACTAACACTCTCCCCACTTGGAGAGTCAGCGCCTTTAACCTCCTGTTTGGCCCAGTTTGCAATATCTGCGGAAGATGAACAAGAATAGCGAGAACCAATGAGAGGCTAGCTGGAGGTGTCTGGACGGGCAAATTTAACTCTCATTTCCCACCAGGAAGAGGAAATAACCAAAGGCTCAGCGTGCCGTACCGGAACCAGATTAGGGCTTGAAGCCATCCTGTGGTGTTGCGCCCAGCTCAAAAGAAAGCGAGTTGAAGAAAGGAGCTCAGGGGCACTGTAATTCACAAACCTGCAGAGTTATAAATGACAGCTATCGTCCAAAAATAGACTGAAGTAAGGCTGCCAAGAGGACTTGAAAGCGGGGCAGAATTGCAGGAAACCGATTTCAGGAGTTGACTGGAATTGCATTGAAAGCATAGGAAAAGAGGCAGAACGTCCACAATGATGCACTTGGCCAAAAAGGGCGTATGCGTTTTTTCCTGAATATATTCAGGAAAAAACGCATACGCCCTTTTTGGCCAACCAAGCAAGCTTGCAAAGGAAATCTGCACTACAATGAAGTCTCACTTCCCCCCGGTCAAAAGGGCCATCTGAAAAAAGTGTAAAATCCAGAAAGGCAGGACAGGCCATGGAGAACTGGGAGCCTTGTTATGCTGATGGGCGGGATGTAAATTGCCAACAGACACTCGGGAGAAGTGTATGGTGTTTCCTGAAACATCTAAAAAACAAAGCAACAGAGCCTAGGGCACTGCCACTTATGGTCCTATAGCTTAGGGAAATTAAAATCAAAGAGACACAGCCACCCCAAAGTTTGGGACGCCTCTGTTTACAAGAACCTCGTTTACAGTACAAGTTCAACATCGCAGAAAGTGAAAAATGGATAAAGAAGTTGTGGTATTTACTTACAAAGCAATATCACTCAGCAATGAAATCTGTGTCATCAGGCCCTTAGCAGCACAATGAGTGGATTCAGGTATGATGATTCTAACTGAAATAAGTCACACAGAAAAAGAAACATCATAAGATATCAGTAATACACGGAATGTAAACTTGGCTACACAGGAACTGAATTACAGAACAGAACAGGGTCTCAAATTTAGAAAACCAACTTATGCTTGCTTAAGGGTAAAGGTGAGTTGGGGTGCTGCATAAAACCAGAGATTGAAATGAGCACAGATAAAGTTCCTTAAGTCAAATATGGAATAGACAAGAGCTACTCCTTGCTCAACGAAATGGACTCAACACCGCATATTAAACGCCTAAGAATGTACCTGACTAGTAAGTATCGTAAAACCTATGGATTGCTATGTCTCCAAAAGAGAATCAAGCATGTGTACAGGGGCATAAACGCAGCAGTGATAGGATTGGAGAGGTTCGGTGAGCAAATGAAGACCCTTTGAAGTCATATTGCATGGTACCCATTCCACGGGTCTCAACTCTCCAGGTTTAAGGTATTCTTCCTTCAGCTAAAACATGCATGTGGAACCCAAGTATGATCAACCATGTGAACGGGAGACGTGTTCAAATATGTCTCAGTTTTCCTCCCCTGGTACTCGGGTGCAACATTCCAGACGCTTTACTAACACTCTCCCCACTTGGAGAGTCAGCGCCTTTAACCTCCTGTTTGGCCCAGTTTGCAATATCTGCGGAAGATGAACAGGAATAGCGAGAACCAATGAGAGGCTAGCTGGAGGTGTCTGGACGGGCAAATTTAACTCTCATTTCCCACCAGGAAGAGGAAATAACCAAAGGCTCAGCGTGCCGTACCGGAACCAGATTAGGGCTTGAAGCCATCCTGTGGTGTTGCGCCCAGCTCAAAAGAAAGCGAGTTGAAGAAAGGAGCTCAGGGGCACTGTAATTCACAAACCTGCAGAGTTATAAATGACAGCTATCGTCCAAAAATAGACTGAAGTAAGGCTGCCAAGAGGACTTGAAAGCGGGGCAGAATTGCAGGAAACCGATTTCAGGAGTTGACTGGAATTGCATTGAAAGCATAGGAAAAGAGGCAGAACGTCCACAATGATGCACTTGGCCAAAAAGGGCGTATGCGTTTTTTCCTGAATATATTCAGGAAAAAACGCATACGCCCTTTTTGGCCAACCAAGCAAGCTTGCAAAGGAAATCTGCACTACAATGAAGTCTCACTTCCCCCTGGTCAAAAGGGCCATCTGAAAAAAGTGTAAAATCCAGAAAGGCAGGACAGGCCATGGAGAACTGGGAGCCTTGTTATGCTGATGGGCGGGATGTAAATTGCCAACAGACACTCGGGAGAAGTGTATGGTGTTTCCTGAAACATCTAAAAAACAAAGCAACAGAGCCTAGGGCACTGCCACTTATGGTCCTATAGCTTAGGGAAATTAAAATCAAAGAGACACAGCCACCCCAAAGTTTGGGACGCCTCTGTTTACAAGAACCTCGTTTACAGTACAAGTTCAACATCGCAGAAAGTGAAAAATGGATAAAGAAGTTGTGGTATTTACTTACAAAGCAATATCACTCAGCAATGAAATCTGTGTCATCAGGCCCTTAGCAGCACAATGAGTGGATTCAGGTATGATGATTCTAACTGAAATAAGTCACACAGAAAAAGAAACATCATAAGATATCAGTAATACACGGAATGTAAACTTGGCTACACAGGAACTGAATTACAGAACAGAACAGGGTCTCAAATTTAGAAAACCAACTTATGCTTGCTTAAGGGTAAAGGTGAGTTGGGGTGCTGCATAAAACCAGAGATTGAAATGAGCACAGATAAAGTTCCTTAAGTCAAATATGGAATAGACAAGAGCTACTCCTTGCTCAACGAAATGGACTCAACACCGCATATTAAACGCCTAAGAATGTACCTGACTAGTAAGTATCGTAAAACCTATGGATTGCTATGTCTCCAAAAGAGAATCAAGCATGTGTACAGGGGCATAAACGCAGCAGTGATAGGATTGGAGAGGTTCGGTGAGCAAATGAAGACCCTTTGAAGTCATATTGCATGGTACCCATTCCACGGGTCTCAACTCTCCAGGTTTAAGGTATTCTTCCTTCAGCTAAAACATGCATGTGGAACCCAAGTATGATCAACCATGTGAACGGGAGACGTGTTCAAATATGTCTCAGTTTTCCTCCCCTGGTACTCGGGTGCAACATTCCAGACGCTTTACTAACACTCTCCCCACTTGGAGAGTCAGCGCCTTTAACCTCCTGTTTGGCCCAGTTTGCAATATCTGCGGAAGATGAACAAGAATAGCGAGAACCAATGAGAGGCTAGCTGGAGGTGTCTGGACGGGCAAATTTAACTCTCATTTCCCACCAGGAAGAGGAAATAACCAAAGGCTCAGCGTGCCGTACCGGAACCAGATTAGGGCTTGAAGCCATCCTGTGGTGTTGCGCCCAGCTCAAAAGAAAGCGAGTTGAAGAAAGGAGCTCTGGGGCACTGTAATTCACAAACCTGCAGAGTTATAAATGACAGCTATCGTCCAAAAATAGACTGAAGTAAGGCTGCCAAGAGGACTTGAAAGCGGGGCAGAATTGCAGGAAACCGATTTCAGGAGTTGACTGGAATTGCATTGAAAGCATAGGAAAAGAGGCAGAACGTCCACAATGATGCACTTGGCCAAAAAGGGCGTATGCGTTTTTTCCTGAATATATTCAGGAAAAAACGCATACGCCCTTTTTGGCCAACCAAGCAAGCTTGCAAAGGAAATCTGCACTACAATGAAGTCTCACTTCCCCCCGGTCAAAAGGGCCATCTGAAAAAAGTGTAAAATCCAGAAAGGCAGGACAGGCCATGGAGAACTGGGAGCCTTGTTATGCTGATGGGCGGGATGTAAATTGCCAACAGACACTCGGGAGAAGTGTATGGTGTTTCCTGAAACATCTAAAAAACAAAGCAACAGAGCCTAGGGCACTGCCACTTATGGTCCTATAGCTTAAGGAAATTAAAATCAAAGAGACACAGCCACCCCAAAGTTTGGGACGCCTCTGTTTACAAGAACCTCGTTTACAGTACAAGTTCAACATCGCAGAAAGTGAAAAATGGATAAAGAAGTTGTGGTATTTACTTACAAAGCAATATCACTCAGCAATGAAATCTGTGTCATCAGGCCCTTAGCAGCACAATGAGTGGATTCAGGTATGATGATTCTAACTGAAATAAGTCACACAGAAAAAGAAACATCATAAGATATCAGTAATACACGGAATGTAAACTTGGCTACACAGGAACTGAATTACAGAACAGAACAGGGTCTCAAATTTAGAAAACCAACTTATGCTTGCTTAAGGGTAAAGGTGAGTTGGGGTGCTGCATAAAACCAGAGATTGAAATGAGCACAGATAAAGTTCCTTAAGTCAAATATGGAATAGACAAGAGCTACTCCTTGCTCAACGAAATGGACTCAACACCGCATATTAAACGCCTAAGAATGTACCTGACTAGTAAGTATCGTAAAACCTATGGATTGCTATGTCTCCAAAAGAGAATCAAGCATGTGTACAGGGGCATAAACGCAGCAGTGATAGGATTGGAGAGGTTCGGTGAGCAAATGAAGACCCTTTGAAGTCATATTGCATGGTACCCATTCCACGGGTCTCAACTCTCCAGGTTTAAGGTATTCTTCCTTCAGCTAAAACATGCATGTGGAACCCAAGTATGATCAACCATGTGAACGGGAGACGTGTTCAAATATGTCTCAGTTTTCCTCCCCTGGTACTCGGGTGCAACATTCCAGACGCTTTACTAACACTCTCCCCACTTGGAGAGTCAGCGCCTTTAACCTCCTGTTTGGCCCAGTTTGCAATATCTGCGGAAGATGAACAGGAATAGCGAGAACCAATGAGAGGCTAGCTGGAGGTGTCTGGACGGGCAAATTTAACTCTCATTTCCCACCAGGAAGAGGAAATAACCAAAGGCTCAGCGTGCCGTACCGGAACCAGATTAGGGCTTGAAGCCATCCTGTGGTGTTGCGCCCAGCTCAAAAGAAAGCGAGTTGAAGAAAGGAGCTCAGGGGCACTGTAATTCACAAACCTGCAGAGTTATAAATGACAGCTATCGTCCAAAAATAGACTGAAGTAAGGCTGCCAAGAGGACTTGAAAGCGGGGCAGAATTGCAGGAAACCGATTTCAGGAGTTGACTGGAATTGCATTGAAAGCATAGGAAAAGAGGCAGAACGTCCACAATGATGCACTTGGCCAAAAAGGGCGTATGCGTTTTTTCCTGAATATATTCAGGAAAAAACGCATACGCCCTTTTTGGCCAACCAAGCAAGCTTGCAAAGGAAATCTGCACTACAATGAAGTCTCACTTCCCCCCGGTCAAAAGGGCCATCTGAAAAAAGTGTAAAATCCAGAAAGGCAGGACAGGCCATGGAGAACTGGGAGCCTTGTTATGCTGATGGGCGGGATGTAAATTGCCAACAGACACTCGGGAGAAGTGTATGGTGTTTCCTGAAACATCTAAAAAACAAAGCAACAGAGCCTAGGGCACTGCCACTTATGGTCCTATAGCTTAGGGAAATTAAAATCAAAGAGACACAGCCACCCCAAAGTTTGGGACGCCTCTGTTTACAAGAACCTCGTTTACAGTACAAGTTCAACATCGCAGAAAGTGAAAAATGGATAAAGAAGTTGTGGTATTTACTTACAAAGCAATATCACTCAGCAATGAAATCTGTGTCATCAGGCCCTTAGCAGCACAATGAGTGGATTCAGGTATGATGATTCTAACTGAAATAAGTCACACAGAAAAAGAAACATCATAAGATATCAGTAATACACGGAATGTAAACTTGGCTACACAGGAACTGAATTACAGAACAGAACAGGGTCTCAAATTTAGAAAACCAACTTATGCTTGCTTAAGGGTAAAGGTGAGTTGAGGTGCTGCATAAAACCAGAGATTGAAATGAGCACAGATAAAGTTCCTTAAGTCAAATATGGAATAGACAAGAGCTACTCCTTGCTCAACGAAATGGACTCAACACCGCATATTAAACGCCTAAGAATGTACCTGACTAGTAAGTATCGTAAAACCTATGGATTGCTATGTCTCCAAAAGAGAATCAAGCATGTGTACAGGGGCATAAACGCAGCAGTGATAGGATTGGAGAGGTTCGGTGAGCAAATGAAGACCCTTTGAAGTCATATTGCATGGTACCCATTCCACGGGTCTCAACTCTCCAGGTTTAAGGTATTCTTCCTTCAGCTAAAACATGCATGTGGAACCCAAGTATGATCAACCATGTGAACGGGAGACGTGTTCAAATATGTCTCAGTTTTCCTCCCCTGGTACTCGGGTGCAACATTCCAGACGCTTTACTAACACTCTCCCCACTTGGAGAGTCAGCGCCTTTAACCTCCTGTTTGGCCCAGTTTGCAATATCTGCGGAAGATGAACAGGAATAGCGAGAACCAATGAGAGGCTAGCTGGAGGTGTCTGGACGGGCAAATTTAACTCTCATTTCCCACCAGGAAGAGGAAATAACCAAAGGCTCAGCATGCCGTACCGGAACCAGATTAGGGCTTGAAGCCATCCTGTGGTGTTGCGCCCAGCTCAAAAGAAAGCGAGTTGAAGAAAGGAGCTCAGGGGCACTGTAATTCACAAACCTGCAGAGTTATAAATGACAGCTATCGTCCAAAAATAGACTGAAGTAAGGCTGCCAAGAGGACTTGAAAGCGGGGCAGAATTGCAGGAAACCGATTTCAGGAGTTGACTGGAATTGCATTGAAAGCATAGGAAAAGAGGCAGAACGTCCACAATGATGCACTTGGCCAAAAAGGGCGTATGCGTTTTTTCCTGAATATATTCAGGAAAAAACGCATACGCCCTTTTTGGCCAACCAAGCAAGCTTGCAAAGGAAATCTGCACTACAATGAAGTCTCACTTCCCCCCGGTCAAAAGGGCCATCTGAAAAAAGTGTAAAATCCAGAAAGGCAGGACAGGCCATGGAGAACTGGGAGCCTTGTTATGCTGATGGGCGGGATGTAAATTGCCAACAGACACTCGGGAGAAGTGTATGGTGTTTCCTGAAACATCTAAAAAACAAAGCAACAGAGCCTAGGGCACTGCCACTTATGGTCCTATAGCTTAGGGAAATTAAAATCAAAGAGACACAGCCACCCCAAAGTTTGGGACGCCTCTGTTTACAAGAACCTCGTTTACAGTACAAGTTCAACATCGCAGAAAGTGAAAAATGGATAAAGAAGTTGTGGTATTTACTTACAAAGCAATATCACTCAGCAATGAAATCTGTGTCATCAGGCCCTTAGCATCACAATGAGTGGATTCAGGTATGATGATTCTAACTGAAATAAGTCACACAGAAAAAGAAACATCATAAGATATCAGTAATACACGGAATGTAAACTTGGCTACACAGGAACTGAATTACAGAACAGAACAGGGTCTCAAATTTAGAAAACCAACTTATGCTTGCTTAAGGGTAAAGGTGAGTTGGGGTGCTGCATAAAACCAGAGATTGAAATGAGCACAGATAAAGTTCCTTAAGTCAAATATGGAATAGACAAGAGCTACTCCTTGCTCAACGAAATGGACTCAACACCGCATATTAAACGCCTAAGAATGTACCTGACTAGTAAGTATCGTAAAACCTATGGATTGCTATGTCTCCAAAAGAGAATCAAGCATGTGTACAGGGGCATAAACGCAGCAGTGATAGGATTGGAGAGGTTCGGTGAGCAAATGAAGACCCTTTGAAGTCATATTGCATGGTACCCATTCCACGGGTCTCAACTCTCCAGGTTTAAGGTATTCTTCCTTCAGCTAAAACATGCATGTGGAACCCAAGTATGATCAACCATGTGAACGGGAGACGTGTTCAAATATGTCTCAGTTTTCCTCCCCTGGTACTCGGGTGCAACATTCCAGACGCTTTACTAACACTCTCCCCACTTGGAGAGTCAGCGCCTTTAACCTCCTGTTTGGCCCAGTTTGCAATATCTGCGGAAGATGAACAGGAATAGCGAGAACCAATGAGAGGCTAGCTGGAGGTGTCTGGACGGGCAAATTTAACTCTCATTTCCCACCAGGAAGAGGAAATAACCAAAGGCTCAGCGTGCCGTACCGGAACCAGATTAGGGCCTGAAGCCATCCTGCGGTGTTGCGGCCAGCTCAAAAGAAAGCGAGTTGAAGAAAGGAGCTCAGGGGCACTGTAATTCACAAACCTGCAGAGTTATAAATGACAGCTATCGTCCAAAAATAGACTGAAGTAAGGCTGCCAAGAGGACTTGAAAGCGGGGCAGAATTGCAGGAAACCGATTTCAGGAGGTAGACTGGAATTACATTGAAAGCATAGGAAAAGAGGCAGAACGTCCACAATGATGCACTTGGCCAAAAAGGGCGTATGCGTTTTTTCCTGAATATATTCAGGAAAAAACGCATACGCCCTTTTTGGCCAACCAAGCAAGCTTGCAAAGGAAATCTGCACTACAATGAAGTCTCACTTCCCCCCGGTCAAAAGGGCCATCTGAAAAAAGTGTAAAATCCAGAAAGGCAGGACAGGCCATGGAGAACTGGGAGCCTTGTTATGCTGATGGGCGGGATGTAAATTGCCAACAGACACTCGGGAGAAGTGTATGGTGTTTCCTGAAACATCTAAAAAACAAAGCAACAGAGCCTAGGGCACTGCCACTTATGGTCCTATAGCTTAGGGAAATTAAAATCAAAGAGACACAGCCACCCCAAAGTTTGGGACGCCTCTGTTTACAAGAACCTCGTTTACAGTACAAGTTCAACATCGCAGAAAGTGAAAAATGGATAAAGAAGTTGTGGTATTTACTTACAAAGCAATATCACTCAGCAATGAAATCTGTGTCATCAGGCCCTTAGCAGCACAATGAGTGGATTCAGGTATGATGATTCTAACTGAAATAAGTCACACAGAAAAAGAAACATCATAAGATATCAGTAATACACGGAATGTAAACTTGGCTACACAGGAACTGAATTACAGAACAGAACAGGGTCTCAAATTTAGAAAACCAACTTATGCTTGCTTAAGGGTAAAGGTGAGTTGGGGTGCTGCATAAAACCAGAGATTGAAATGAGCACAGATAAAGTTCCTTAAGTCAAATATGGAATAGACAAGAGCTACTCCTTGCTCAACGAAATGGACTCAACACCGCATATTAAACGCCTAAGAATGTACCTGACTAGTAAGTATCGTAAAACCTATGGATTGCTATGTCTCCAAAAGAGAATCAAGCATGTGTACAGGGGCATAAACGCAGCAGTGATAGGATTGGAGAGGTTCGGTGAGCAAATGAAGACCCTTTGAAGTCATATTGCATGGTACCCATTCCACGGGTCTCAACTCTCCAGGTTTAAGGTATTCTTCCTTCAGCTAAAACATGCATGTGGAACCCAAGTATGATCAACCATGTGAACGGGAGACGTGTTCAAATATGTCTCAGTTTTCCTCCCCTGGTACTCGGGTGCAACATTCCAGACGCTTTACTAACACTCTCCCCACTTGGAGAGTCAGCGCCTTTAACCTCCTGTTTGGCCCAGTTTGCAATATCTGCGGAAGATGAACAGGAATAGCGAGAACCAATGAGAGGCTAGCTGGAGGTGTCTGGACGGGCAAATTTAACTCTCATTTCCCACCAGGAAGAGGAAATAACCAAAGGCTCAGCGTGCCGTACCGGAACCAGATTAGGGCTTGAAGCCATCCTGTGGTGTTGCGCCCAGCTCAAAAGAAAGCGAGTTGAAGAAAGGAGCTCAGGGGCACTGTAATTCACAAACCTGCAGAGTTATAAATGACAGCTATCGTCCAAAAATAGACTGAAGTAAGGCTGCCAAGAGGACTTGAAAGCGGGGCAGAATTGCAGGAAACCGATTTCAGGAGTTGACTGGAATTGCATTGAAAGCATAGGAAAAGAGGCAGAACGTCCACAATGATGCACTTGGCCAAAAAGGGCGTATGCGTTTTTTCCTGAATATATTCAGGAAAAAACGCATACGCCCTTTTTGGCCAACCAAGCAAGCTTGCAAAGGAAATCTGCACTACAATGAAGTCTCACTTCCCCCCGGTCAAAAGGGCCATCTGAAAAAAGTGTAAAATCCAGAAAGGCAGGACAGGCCATGGAGAACTGGGAGCCTTGTTATGCTGATGGGCGGGATGTAAATTGCCAACAGACACTTGGGAGAAGTGTATGGTGTTTCCTGAAACATCTAAAAAACAAAGCAACAGAGCCTAGGGCACTGCCACTTATGGTCCTATAGCTTAGGGAAATTAAAATCAAAGAGACACAGCCACCCCAAAGTTTGGGACGCCTCTGTTTACAAGAACCTCGTTTACAGTACAAGTTCAACATCGCAGAAAGTGAAAAATGGATAAAGAAGTTGTGGTATTTACTTACAAAGCAATATCACTCAGCAATGAAATCTGTGTCATCAGGCCCTTAGCATCACAATGAGTGGATTCAGGTATGATGATTCTAACTGAAATAAGTCACACAGAAAAAGAAACATCATAAGATATCAGTAATACATGGAATGTAAACTTGGCTACACAGGAACTGAATTACAGAACAGAACAGGGTCTCAAATTTAGAAAACCAACTTATGCTTGCTTAAGGGTAAAGGTGAGTTGGGGTGCTGCATAAAACCAGAGATTGAAATGAGCACAGATAAAGTTCCTTAAGTCAAATATGGAATAGACAAGAGCTACTCCTTGCTCAACGAAATGGACTCAACACCGCATATTAAACGCCTAAGAATGTACCTGACTAGTAAGTATCTTAAAACCTATGGATTGCTATGTCTCCAAAAGAGAATCAAGCATGTGTACAGGGGCATAAACGCAGCAGTGATAGGATTGGAGAGGTTCGGTGAGCAAATGAAGACCCTTTGAAGTCATATTGCATGGTACCCATTACACGGGTCTCAACTCTCCAGGTTTAAGGTATTCTTCCTTCAGCTAAAACATGCATGTGGAACCCAAGTATGATCAACCATGTGAACGGGAGACGTGTTCAAATATGTCTCAGTTTTCCTCCCCTGGTACTCGGGTGCAACATTCCAGACGCTTTACTAACACTCTCCCCACTTGGAGAGTCAGCGCCTTTAACCTCCTGTTTGGCCCAGTTTGCAATTTCTGCGGAAGATGAACAGGAATAGCGAGAACCAATGAGAGGCTAGCTGGAGGTGTCTGGATGGGCAAATTTAACTCTCATTTCCCACCAGGAAGAGGAAATAACCAAAGGCTCAGCGTGCCGTACCGGAACCAGATTAGGGCTTGAAGCCATCCTGTGGTGTTGCGCCCAGCTCAAAAGAAAGCGAGTTGAAGAAAGGAGCTCAGGGGCACTGTAATTCACAAACCTGCAGAGTTATAAATGACAGCTATCGTCCAAAAATAGACTGAAGTAAGGCTGCCAAGAGGACTTGAAAGCGGGGCAGAATTGCAGGAAACCGATTTCAGGAGTTGACTGGAATTGCATTGAAAGCATAGGAAAAGAGGCAGAACGTCCACAATGATGCACTTGGCCAAAAAGGGCGTATGCGTTTTTTCCTGAATATATTCAGGAAAAAACGCATACGCCCTTTTTGGCCAACCAAGCAAGCATGCAAAGGAAATCTGCACTACAATTAAGTCTCACTTCCCCCCGGTCAAAAGGGCCATCTGAAAAAAGTGTAAAATCCAGAAAGGCAGGACAGGCCATGGAGAACTGGGAGCCTTGTTATGCTGATGGGCGGGATGTAAATTGCCAACAGACACTCGGGAGAAGTGTATGGTGTTTCCTGAAACATCTAAAAAACAAAGCAACAGAGCCTAGGGCACTGCCACTTATGGTCCTATAGCTTAGGGAAATTAAAATCAAAGAGACACAGCCACCCCAAAGTTTGGGACGCCTCTGTTTACAAGAACCTCGTTTACAGTACAAGTTCAACATCGCAGAAAGTGAAAAATGGATAAAGAAGTTGTGGTATTTACTTACAAAGCAATATCACTCAGCAATGAAATCTGTGTCATCAGGCCCTTAGCATCACAATGAGTGGATTCAGGTATGATGATACTAACTGAAATAAGTCACACAGAAAAAGAAACATCATAAGATATCAGTAATACACGGAATGTAAACTTGGCTACACAGGAACTGAATTACAGAACAGAACAGGGTCTCAAATTTAGAAAACCAACTTATGCTTGCTTAAGGGTAAAGGTGAGTTGGGGTGCTGCATAAAACCAGAGATTGAAATGAGCACAGATAAAGTTCCTTAAGTCAAATATGGAATAGACAAGAGCTACTCCTTGCTCAACGAAATGGACTCAACACCGCATATTAAACGCCTAAGAATGTACCTGACTAGTAAGTATCTTAAAACCTATGGATTGCTATGTCTCCAAAAGAGAATCAAGCATGTGTCCAGGGGCATAAACGCAGCAGTGATAGGATTGGAGAGGTTCGGTGAGCAAATGAAGACCCTTTGAAGTCATATTGCATGGTACCCATTCCACGGGTCTCAACTCTCCAGGTTTAAGGTATTCTTCCTTCAGCTAAAACATGCATGTGGAACCCAAGTATGATCAACCATGTGAACGAGAGACGTGTTCAAATATGTCTCAGTTTTCCTCCCCTGGTACTCGGGTGCAACATTCCAGACGCTTTACTAACACTCTCCCCACTTGGAGAGTCAGCGCCTTTAACCTCCTGTTTGGCCCAGTTTGCAATTTCTGCGGAAGATGAACAGGAATAGCGAGAACCAATGAGAGACTAGCTGGAGGTGTCTGGACGGGCAAATTTAACTCTCATTTCCCACCAGGAAGAGGAAATAACGAAAGGCTCAGCGTGCCGTGCCGGAACCAGATTAGGGCCTGAAGCCATCCTGCGTTGTTGCGGCCAGCTCAAAAGAAAGCGAGTTGAAGAAAGGAGCTCAGGGGCACTGTAATTCACAAACCTGCAGAGTTATAAATGACAGCTATCGTCCAAAAATAGACTGAAGTAAGGCTGCCAAGAGGACTTGAAAGCGGGGCAGAATTGCAGGAAACCGATTTCAGGAGGTAGACTGGAATTGCATTGAAAGCATAGGAAAAGAGGCAGAACGTCCACAATGATGCACTTGGCCAAAAAGGGCGTATGCGTTTTTTCCTGAATATATTCAGGAAAAAACGCATACGCCCTTTTTGGCCAACCAAGCAAGCTTGCAAAGGAAATCTGCACTACAATGAAGTCTCACTTCCCCCCGGTCAAAAGGGCCATCTGAAAAAAGTGTAAAATCCAGAAAGGCAGGACAGGCCATGGAGAACTGGGAGCCTTGTTATGCTGATGGGCGGGATGTAAATTGCCAACAACCACTCGGGAGAAGTGTATGGTGTTTCCTGAAACATCTAAAAAACAAAGCAACAGAACCTAGGGCACTTCCACTTATGGTCCTATAGCTTAGGGAAATTAAAATCAAAAAGACACAGCCACCCCAAAGTTTGGGACGCCTCTGTTTACAAGAACCTCGTTTACCGTACAAGTTCAATATCACAGAAAGTGAAAAATGGATAAAGAACTTGTGGTACTTACGTACAATGCAGTATCACTCAGCAATGAAATCTATGTCATCAGGCCCGTAGCAGCATAATGAGTGGATTCAGGTACGATGATTCTAACTGAAATAAGTCACACAGAAAAAGAAACATCATAAGATATCACTAATACACAGAATGTAAACTTGGCTACACAGGAACTGAATTCCAAAACAGAACAGGGTCTCAAATTTAGAAAAGCAACTTATGCTTGCTTAAGGGGAAAGGTGAGTTGGGGTGCTGCATAAAACCAGAGATTGAAATGAGCACAGATAAAGTTCCTTAAGCCAAATATGGAATAGACAAGAGCTACTCCTTGCTCAACGAAATGGACTCAACACCGCATATTAAACGCCTAAGAATGTACCTGACTAGTAAGTATCATAAAACCTATGGATTGCTATGTCTCCAAAAGAGAATCAAGCGTGTGTACAGGGGCATAAACGCAGCAGTGATAGGATTGGAGAGGTTTGGTGAGCAAATGAAGACCCTTTGAAGTCATATTGCATGGTACCCATTACACGGGTCTTAACTCTCCAGGTTTAAGGTATTCTTCCTTCAGCTAAATCATACATGAGGAACCCAAGTATGATCAACCATGTGAACGGGAGACGTGTTCAAATATGTCTCAGTTTTCCTCCCCTGGTACTCGGGTGCAACATTCCAGACGCTTTACTAACACTCTCCCCACTTGGAGAGTCAGTCCCTTTAACCTCCTGTTTGGCCCAGTTTGCAATTTCTGCGGAAGATGAACAGGAATAGCGAGAACCAATGAGAGGCTAGCTGGAGGTGTCTGGACGGGCAAATTTAACTCTCATTTCCCACCAGGAAGAGGAATTAACCAAAGGCTCAGCATGCCGGGCCGGAACCAGATTAGGGCCTGAAGCCATCCTGCGGTGTTGCGGCCAGCTCAAAAGAAAGCGAGTTGAAGAAAGGAGCTCAGGGGCACTGTAATTCACAAACCTGCAGAGTTATAAATGACAGCTATCGTCCAAAAATACACTGAAGTAAGGCTGCCAAGAGGACTTGAAAGCGGGGCAGAATTGCAGGAAACCGATTTCAGGAGGTAGACTGGAATTGCATTGAAAGCATAGGAAAAGAGGCAGAACGTCCACAATGATGCACTTGGCCAAAAAGTGTGTTTGCGTTTTTTCCTGAATATATTCAGGAAAAAACGCATACGCACTTTTTGGCCAACCAAGCAAGCTTGCAAAGGAAATCTGCACTACAATGAAGTCTCACTTCCCCCCGGTCAAAAGGGCCATCTGAAAAAAGTGTAAAATCCAGAAAGGCAGGACAGGCCATGGAGAACTGGGAGCCTTGTTATGCTGATGGGCGGGATGTAAATTGCCAACAACCACTCGGGAGAAGTGTATGGTGTTTCCTGAAACATCGAAAAAACAAAGCAACAGAGCCTAGGGCACTGCCACTTATGGTCCTATAGCTTAGGGAAATTAAAATCAAAAAGACACAGCCACCCCAAAGTTTGGGACGCCTCTGTTTACAAGAACCTCATTTACAGTACAAGTTCAACATCGCAGAATGTGAAAAATGGATAAAGAAGTTGTGGTATTTACTTACAAAGCAATATCACTCAGCAATGAAATCTATGTCATCAGGCCCTTAGCATCACAATGAGTGGATTCAGGTATGATGATTCTAACTGAAATAAGTCACACAGAAAAAGAAACATCATAAGATATCACTAATACATGGAATGTAAACTTGGCTACACAGGAACTGAATTACAGAACAGAACAGGGTCTCAAATTTAGAAAACCAACTTATGCTTGCTTAAGGGTAAAGGTGAGTTGGGGTGCTGCATAAAACCAGAGATTGAAATGAGCACAGATAAAGTTCCTTAAGTCAAATATGGAATAGACAAGAGCTACTCCTTGCTCAACGAAATGGACTCAACACCGCATATTAAACGCCTAAGAATGTACCTGACTAGTAAGTATCGTAAAACCTATGGATTGCTATGTCTCCAAAAGAGAATCAAGCATGTGTACAGGGGCATAAACGCAGCAGTGATAGGATTGGAGAGGTTCGGTGAGCAAATGAAGACCCTTTGAAGTCATATTGCATGGTACCCATTACACGGGTCTTAACTCTCCAGGTTTAAGGTATTCTTCCTTCAGCTAAAACAGGCATGTGGAACCCAAGTATGATCAACCATGTGAATGGGAGACGTGTTCAAATATGTCTCAGTTTTCCTCCCCTGGTACTCGGGTGCAACATTCCAGACGCTTTACTAACACTCTCCCCACTTGGAGAGTCAGCGCCTTTAACCTCCTGTTTGGCCCAGTTTGCAATTTCTGCGGAAGATGAACAGGAATAGCGAGAACCAATGAGAGGCTAGCTGGAGGTGTCTGGACGGGCAAATTTAACTCTCATTTCCCACCAGGAAGAGGAAATAACCAAAGGCTCAGCGTGCCGTACCGGAACCAGATTAGGGCCTGAAGCCATCCTGCGGTGTTGCGGCCAGGTCACAAGAAAGCGAGTTGAAGAAAGGAGCTCAGGGGCACTGTAATTCACAAACCTGCAGAGTTATAAATGACAGCTATCGTCCAAAAATAGACTGAAGTAAGGCTGCCAAGAGGACTTGAAAGCGGGGCAGAATTGCAGGAAACCGATTTCAGGAGGTAGACTGGAATTGCATTGAAAGCATAGGAAAAGAGGCAGAACGTCCACAATGATGCACTTGGCCAAAAAGGGCGTATGCGTTTTTTCCTGAATATATTCAGGAAAAAACGCATACGCCCTTTTTGGCCAACCAAGCAAGCTTGCAAAGGAAATCTGCACTACAATGAAGTCTCACTTCCCCCCGGTCAAAAGGGCCATCTGAAAAAGGTGTAAAATCCAGAAAGGCAGGACAGGTCATGGAGAACTGGGAGCCTTGTTATGCTGATGGGCGGGATGTAAATTGCCAACAACCACTCGGGAGAAGTGTATGGTGTTTCCTGAAACATCGAAAAAACAAAGCAACAGAGCCTAGGGCACTGCCACTTATGGTCCTATAGCTTAGGGAAATTAAAATCAAAAAGACACAGCCACCCCAAAGTTTGGGATGCCTCTGTTTACAAGAACCTCGTTTACAGTACAATTTCAACATCGCAGAAAGTGGAAAATGAATAAAGAATTTGTGGTATTTACTTACAAAGCAATATCACTCAGCAATGAAATCTATGTCATCAGGCCCTTAGCATCACAATGAGTGGATTCAGGTATGATGATTCTAACTGAAATAAGTCACACAGAAAAAGAAACATCATAAGATATCACTAATACACGGAATGTAAACTTGGCTACACAGGAACTGAATTACAGAACAGAACAGGGTCTCAAATTTAGAAAACCAACTTATGCTTGCTTAAGGGTAAAGGTGAGTTGGGGTGCTGCATAAAAGCAGAGATTGAAATGAGCACAGATAAAGTTCCTTAAGTCAAATATGGAATAGACAAGAGCTACTCCTTGCTCAACGAAATGGACTCAACACCGCATATTAAACGCCTAAGAATGTACCTGACTAGTAAGTATCGTAAAACCTATGGATTGCTATGTCTCCAAAACAGAATCAAGCATGTGTCCAGGGGCATAAACGCAGCAGTGATAGGATTGGAGAGGTTCGGTGAGCAAATGAAGACCCTTTGAAGTCATATTGCATGGTACCCATTCCACGGGTCTCAACTCTCCAGGTTTAAGGTATTCTTCCTTCAGCTAAAACATGCATGTGGAACCCAAGTATGATCAACCATGTGAACGAGAGACGTGTTCAAATATGTCTCAGTTTTCCTCCCCTGGTACTCGGGTGCAACATTCCAGACGCTTTACTAACACTCTCCCCACTTGGAGAGTCAGCGCCTTTAACCTCCTGTTTGGCCCAGTTTGCAATTTCTGCGGAAGATGAACAGGAATAGCGAGAACCAATGAGAGACTAGCTGGAGGTGTCTGGACGGGCAAATTTAACTCTCATTTCCCACCAGGAAGAGGAAATAACGAAAGGCTCAGCGTGCCGTGCCGGAACCAGATTAGGGCCTGAAGCCATCCTGCGTTGTTGCGGCCAGCTCAAAAGAAAGCGAGTTGAAGAAAGGAGCTCAGGGGCACTGTAATTCACAAACCTGCAGAGTTATAAATGACAGCTATCGTCCAAAAATAGACTGAAGTAAGGCTGCCAAGAGGACTTGAAAGCGGGGCAGAATTGCAGGAAACCGATTTCAGGAGGTAGACTGGAATTGCATTGAAAGCATAGGAAAAGAGGCAGAACGTCCACAATGATGCACTTGGCCAAAAAGGGCGTATGCGTTTTTTCCTGAATATATTCAGGAAAAAACGCATACGCCCTTTTTGGCCAACCAAGCAAGCTTGCAAAGGAAATCTGCACTACAATGAAGTCTCACTTCCCCCCGGTCAAAAGGGCCATCTGAAAAAAGTGTAAAATCCAGAAAGGCAGGACAGGCCATGGAGAACTGGGAGCCTTGTTATGCTGATGGGCGGGATGTAAATTGCCAACAACCACTCGGGAGAAGTGTATGGTGTTTCCTGAAACATCTAAAAAACAAAGCAACAGAACCTAGGGCACTTCCACTTATGGTCCTATAGCTTAGGGAAATTAAAATCAAAAAGACACAGCCACCCCAAAGTTTGGGACGCCTCTGTTTACAAGAACCTCGTTTACCGTACAAGTTCAATATCACAGAAAGTGAAAAATGGATAAAGAACTTGTGGTACTTACGTACAATGCAGTATCACTCAGCAATGAAATCTATGTCATCAGGCCCGTAGCAGCATAATGAGTGGATTCAGGTACGATGATTCTAACTGAAATAAGTCACACAGAAAAAGAAACATCATAAGATATCACTAATACACAGAATGTAAACTTGGCTACACAGGAACTGAATTCCAAAACAAAACAGGGTCTCAAATTTAGAAAAGCAACTTATGCTTGCTTAAGGGGAAAGGTGAGTTGGGGTGCTGCATAAAACCAGAGATTGAAATGAGCACAGATAAAGTTCCTTAAGCCAAATATGGAATAGACAAGAGCTACTCCTTGCTCAACGAAATGGACTCAACACCCCATATTAAACGCCTAAGAATGTACCTGACTAGTAAGTATCATAAAACCTATGGATTGCTATGTCTCCAAAAGAGAATCAAGCGTGTGTACAGGGGCATAAACGCAGCAGTGATAGGATTGGAGAGGTTTGGTGAGCAAATGAAGACCCTTTGAAGTCATATTGCATGGTACCCATTACACGGGTCTTAACTCTCCAGGTTTAAGGTATTCTTCCTTCAGCTAAATCATACATGAGGAACCCAAGTATGATCAACCATGTGAACGGGAGACGTGTTCAAATATGTCTCAGTTTTCCTCCCCTGGTACTCGGGTGCAACATTCCAGACGCTTTACTAACACTCTCCCCACTTGGAGAGTCAGTCCCTTTAACCTCCTGTTTGGCCCAGTTTGCAATTTCTGCGGAAGATGAACAGGAATAGCGAGAACCAATGAGAGGCTAGCTGGAGGTGTCTGGACGGGCAAATTTAACTCTCATTTCCCACCAGGAAGAGGAATTAACCAAAGGCTCAGCATGCCGGGCCGGAACCAGATTAGGGCCTGAAGCCATCCTGCGGTGTTGCGGCCAGCTCAAAAGAAAGCGAGTTGAAGAAAGGAGCTCAGGGGCACTGTAATTCACAAACCTGCAGAGTTATAAATGACAGCTATCGTCCAAAAATACACTGAAGTAAGGCTGCCAAGAGGACTTGAAAGCAGGGCAGAATTGCAGGAAACCGATTTCAGGAGGTAGACTGGAATTGCATTGAAAGCATAGGAAAAGAGGCAGAACGTCCACAATGATGCACTTGGCCAAAAAGTGTGTTTGCGTTTTTTCCTGAATATATTCAGGAAAAAACGCATACGCACTTTTTGGCCAACCAAGCAAGCTTGCAAAGGAAATCTGCACTACAATGAAGTCTCACTTCCCCCCGGTCAAAAGGGCCATCTGAAAAAAGTGTAAAATCCAGAAAGGCAGGACAGGCCATGGAGAACTGGGAGCCTTGTTATGCTGATGGGCGGGATGTAAATTGCCAACAGACACTCGGGAGAAGTGTATGGTGTTTCCTGAAACATCGAAAAAACAAAGCAACAGAGCCTAGGGCACTGCCACTTATGGTCCTATAGCTTAGGGAAATTAAAATCAAAAAGACACAGCCACCCCAAAGTTTGGGACGCCTCTGTTTACAAGAACCTCATTTACAGTACAAGTTCAACATCGCAGAATGTGAAAAATGGATAAAGAAGTTGTGGTATTTACTTACAAAGCAATATCACTCAGCAATGAAATCTATGTCATCAGGCCCTTAGCATCACAATGAGTGGATTCAGGTATGATGATTCTAACTGAAATAAGTCACACAGAAAAAGAAACATCATAAGATATCACTAATACATGGAATGTAAACTTGGCTACACAGGAACTGAATTACAGAACAGAACAGGGTCTCAAATTTAGAAAACCAACTTATGCTTGCTTAAGGGTAAAGGTGAGTTGGGGTGCTGCATAAAACCAGAGATTGAAATGAGCACAGATAAAGTTCCTTAAGTCAAATATGGAATAGACAAGAGCTACTCCTTGCTCAACGAAATGGACTCAACACCGCATATTAAACGCCTAAGAATGTACCTGACTAGTAAGTATCGTAAAACCTATGGATTGCTATGTCTCCAAAAGAGAATCAAGCATGTGTACAGGGGCATAAACGCAGCAGTGATAGGATTGGAGAGGTTCGGTGAGCAAATGAAGACCCTTTGAAGTCATATTGCATGGTACCCATTACACGGGTCTTAACTCTCCAGGTTTAAGGTATTCTTCCTTCAGCTAAAACAGGCATGTGGAACCCAAGTATGATCAACCATGTGAATGGGAGACGTGTTCAAATATGTCTCAGTTTTCCTCCCCTGGTACTCGGGTGCAACATTCCAGACGCTTTACTAACACTCTCCCCACTTGGAGAGTCAGCGCCTTTAACCTCCTGTGTGGCCCAGTTTGCAATTTCTGCGGAAGATGAACAGGAATAGCGAGAACCAATGAGAGGCTAGCTGGAGGTGTCTGGACGGGCAAATTTAACTCTCATTTCCCACCAGGAAGAGGAAATAACCAAAGGCTCAGCGTGCCGTACCGGAACCAGATTAGGGCCTGAAGCCATCCTGCGGTGTTGCGGCCAGGTCACAAGAAAGCGAGTTGAAGAAAGGAGCTCAGGGGCACTGTAATTCACAAACCTGCAGAGTTATAAATGACAGCTATCGTCCAAAAATAGACTGAAGTAAGGCTGCCAAGAGGACTTGAAAGCGGGGCAGAATTGCAGGAAACCGATTTCAGGAGGTAGACTGGAATTGCATTGAAAGCATAGGAAAAGAGGCAGAACGTCCACAATGATGCACTTGGCCAAAAAGGGCGTATGCGTTTTTTCCTGAATATATTCAGGAAAAAACGCATACGCCCTTTTTGGCCAACCAAGCAAGCTTGCAAAGGAAATCTGCACTACAATGAAGTCTCACTTCCCCCCGGTCAAAAGGGCCATCTGAAAAAAGTGTAAAATCCAGAAAGGCAGGACAGGTCATGGAGAACTGGGAGCCTTGTTATGCTGATGGGCGGGATGTAAATTGCCAACAACCACTCGGGAGAAGTGTATGGTGTTTCCTGAAACATCGAAAAAACAAAGCAACAGAGCCTAGGGCACTGCCACTTATGGTCCTATAGCTTAGGGAAATTAAAATCAAAAAGACACAGCCACCCCAAAGTTTGGGACGCCTCTGTTTACAAGAACCTCGTTTACAGTACAATTTCAACATCGCAGAAAGTGGAAAATGGATAAAGAATTTGTGGTATTTACTTACAAAGCAATATCACTCAGCAATGAAATCTATGTCATCAGGCCCTTAGCATCACAATGAGTGGATTCAGGTATGATGATTCTAACTGAAATAAGTCACACAGAAAAAGAAACATCATAAGATATCACTAATACACGGAATGTAAACTTGGCTACACAGGAACTGAATTACAGAACAGAACAGGGTCTCAAATTTAGAAAACCAACTTATGCTTGCTTAAGGGTAAAGGTGAGTTGGGGTGCTGCATAAAAGCAGAGATTGAAATGAGCACAGATAAAGTTCCTTAAGTCAAATATGGAATAGACAAGAGCTACTCCTTGCTCAACGAAATGGACTCAACACCGCATATTAAACGTCTAAGAATGTACCTGACTAGTAAGTATCGTAAAACCTATGGATTGCTATGTCTCCAAAACAGAATCAAGCATGTGTACAGGGGCATAAACGCAGCAGTGATAGGATTGGAGAGGTTCGGTGAGCAAATGAAGACCCTTTGAAGTCATATTGCATGGTACCCATTACACGGGTCTCAACTCTCCAGGTTTAAGGTATTCTTCCTTCAGCTAAAACATGCATGTGGAACCCAAGTATGATCAACCATGAGAACGGGAGACGTGTTCAAATATGTCTCAGTTTTCCTCCCCTGGTACTCGGGTGCAACACTCCAGACGCTTTACTAACACTCTCCCCACTTGGAGAGTCAGCGCCTTTAACCTCCTGTTTGGCCCAGTTTGCAATTTCTGCGGAAGATGAACAGGAATAGCGAGAACCAATGAGAGACTAGCTGGAGGTGTCTGGACGGGCAAATTTAACTCTCATTTCCCACCAGGAAGAGGAATTAACCAAAGGCTCAGCGTGCCGTGCCGGAACCAGATTAGGGCCTGAAGCCATCCTGCGGTGTTGCGGCCAGGTCACAAGAAAGCGAGTTGAAGAAAGGAGCTCAGGGGCACTGTAATTCACAAACCTGCAGAGTTATAAATGACAGCTATCGTCCAAAAATAGACTGAAGTAAGGCTGCCAAGAGGACTTGAAAGCGGGGCAGAATTGCAGGAAACCGATTTCAGGAGGTAGACTGGAATTGCATTGAAAGCATAGGAAAAGAGGCAGAACGTCCACAATGATGCACTTGGCCAAAAAGGGCGTATGCTTTTTTTCCTGAATATATTCAGGAAAAAAAGCATACGCCCTTTTTGGCCAACCAAGCAAGCTTGCAAAGAAAATCTGCACTACAATGAAGTCTCACTTCCACCCGGTCAAAAGGGCCATCTGAAAAAAGTGTAAAATCCAGAAAGGCAGGACAGGCCATGGAGAACTGGGAGCCTTGTTATGCTGATGGGCGGGATGTAAATTGCCAACAGACACTCGGGAGAAGTGTATGGTGTTTCCTGAAACATCTAAAAAACAAAGCAACAGAACCTAGGGCACTTCCACTTATGGTCCTATAGCTTAGGGAAATTAAAATAAAAAAGACACAGCCACCCCAAAGTTTGGAATGGCTCTGTTTACAAGAACCTCGTTTACAGTACAAGTTCAACATCGCAGAAAGTGAAAAATGGATAAAGAAGTTGTGGTATTCACTTACAAAGCAATATCACTCAGCAATGAAATCTATGTCATCAGGCCCTTAGCAGCACAATGAGTGGATTCAGGTATGATGATTCTAACTGAAGTAAGTCACACAGAAAAAGAAACATCATAAGATATCAGTAATACACGGAATGTAAACTTGGCTACACAGGAACTGAATTACAGAACAGAACAGGGTCTCAAATTTCGAAAACCAACTTATGCTTGCTTAAGGGTAAAGGTGAGTTGGGGTGCTGCATAAAACCAGAGATTGAAATGAGCACAGATAAAGTTCCTTAAGTCAAATATGGAATAGACAAGAGCTACTCCTTGCTCAACGAAATGGACTCAACACCGCATATTAAACGCCTAAGAATGTACCTGACTAGTAAGTATCTTAAAACCTATGGATTGCTATGTCTCCAAAAGAGAATCAAGCATGTGTACAGGGGCATAAACGCAGCAGTGATAGGATTGGAGAGGTTCGGTGAGCAAATGAAGACCCTTTGAAGTCATATTGCATGGTACCCATTACATGGGTCTTAACTCTCCAGGTTTAAGGTATTGTTCCTTCAGCTAAATCATACATGAGGAACCCAAGTATGATCAACCATGTGAATGGGAGACGTGTTCAAATATGTCTCAGTTTTCCTCCCCTGGTACTCGGGTGCAACATTCCAGACGCTTTACTAACACTCTCCCCACTTGGAGAGTCAGCGCCTTTAACCTCCTGTTTGGCCCAGTTTGCAATTTCTGCGGAAGATGAACAGGAATAGCGAGAACCAATGAGAGGCTAGCTGGAGGTGTCTGGACGGGCAAATTTAACTCTCATTTCCCACCAGGAAGAGGAAATAACCAAAGGCTCAGCGTGCCGTACCGGAACCAGATTAGGGCCTGAAGCCATCCTGCGGTGTTGCGGCCAGCTCAAAAGAAAGCGAGTTGAAGAAAGGAGCTCAGGGGCACTGTAATTCACAAACCTGCAGAGTTATAAATGACAGCTATCGTCCAAAAATAGACTGAAGTAAGGCTGCCAAGAGGACTTGAAAGCGGGGCAGAATTGCAGGAAACCGATTTCAGGAGGTAGACTGGAATTGCATTGAAAGCATAGGAAAAGAGGCAGAACGTCCACAATGATGCACTTGGCCAAAAAGGGCGTATGCGTTTTTTCCTGAATATATTCAGGAAAAAACGCATACGCCCTTTTTGGCCAACCAAGCAAGCTTGCAAAGGAAATCTGCACTACAATGAAGTCTCACTTCCCCCTGGTCAAAAGGGCCATCTGAAAAAAGTGTAAAATCCAGAAAGGCAGGACAGGTCATGGAGAACTGGGAGCCTTGTTATGCTGATGGGCGGGATGTAAATTGCCAACAACCACTCGGGAGAAGTGTATGGTGTTTCCTGAAACATCTAAAAAACAAAGCAACAGAGCCTAGGGCACTGCCACTTATGGTCCTATAGCTTAGGGAAATTAAAATCAAAAAGACACAGCCACCCCAAAGTTTGGAACGGCTCTGTTTACAAGAACCTCGTTTACAGTACAAGTTCAACATCGCAGAAAGTGAAAAATGGATAAAGAAGTTGTGGTATTTACTTACAAAGCAATATCACTCAGCAATGAAATCTGTGTCATCAGGCCCTTAGCAGCACAATGAGTGGATTCAGGTATGATGATTCTAACTGAAGTAAGTCACACAGAAAAAGAAACATCATAAGATATCAGTAATACACGGAATGTAAACTTGGCTACACAGGAACTGAATTACAGAACAGAACAGGGTCTCAAATTTAGAAAACCAACTTATGCTTGCTTAAGGGGAAAGGTGAGTTGGGGTGCTGCATAAAACCAGAGATTGAAATGAGCACAGATAAAGTTCCTTAAGTCAAATATGGAATAGACAAGAGCTACTCCTTGCTCAACGAAATGGACTCAACACCGCATATTAAACGCCTAAGAATGTACCTGACTAGTAAGTATCGTAAAACCTATGGATTGCTATGTCTCCGAAAGAGAATCAAGCATGTGTACAGGGGCATAAACGCAGCAGTGATAGGATTGGAGAGGTTCGGTGAGCAAATGAAGACCCTTTGAAGTCATATTGCATGGTACCCATTCCACGGGTCTCAACTCTACAGGTTTAAGGTATTCTTCCTTCAGCTAAAACATGCATGTGGAACCCAAGTATGATCAACCATGTGAACGGGAGACGTGTTCAAATATGTCTCAGTTTTCCTCCCCTGGTACTCGGGTGCAACATTCCAGACGCTTTACTAACACTCTCCCCACTTGGAGAGTCAGCGCCTTTAACCTCCTGTTTGGCCCAGTTTGCAATTTCTGCGGAAGATGAACAGGAATAGCGAGAACCAATGAGAGGCTAGCTGGAGGTGTCTGGACGGGCAAATTTAACTCTCATTTCCCACCAGGAAGAGGAAATAACCAAAGGCTCAGCGTGCCGTACCGGAACCAGATTAGGGCTTGAAGCCATCCTGTGGTGTTGCGCCCAGCTCAAAAGAAAGCGAGTTGAAGAAAGGAGCTCAGGGGCACTGTAATTCACAAACCTGCAGAGTTATAAATGACAGCTATCGTCCAAAAATAGACTGAAGTAAGGCTGCCAAGAGGACTTGAAAGCGGGGCAGAATTGCAGGAAACCGATTTCAGGAGTTGACTGGAATTGCACTGAAAGCATAGGAAAAGAGGCAGAACGTCCACAATGATGCACTTGGCCAAAAAGGGCGTATGCGTTTTTTCCTGAATATATTCAGGAAAAAACGCATACGCCCTTTTTGGCCAACCAAGCAAGCTTGCAAAGGAAATCTGCACTACAATGAAGTCTCACTTCCCCCCGGTCAAAAGGGCCATCTGAAAAAAGTGTAAAATCCAGAAAGGCAGGACAGGCCATGGAGAACTGGGAGCCTTGTTATGCTGATGGGCGGGATGTAAATTGCCAACAGACACTCGGGAGAAGTGTATGGTGTTTCCTGAAACATCTAAAAAACAAAGCAACAGAGCCTAGGGCACTGCCACTTATGGTCCTATAGCTTAGGGAAATTAAAATCAAAGAGACACAGCCACCCCAAAGTTTGGGACGCCTCTGTTTACAAGAACCTCGTTTACAGTACAAGTTCAACATCGCAGAAAGTGAAAAATGGATAAAGAAGTTGTGGTATTTACTTACAAAGCAATATCACTCAGCAATGAAATCTGTGTCATCAGGCCCTTAGCAGCACAATGAGTGGATTCAGGTATGATGATTCTAACTGAAATAAGTCACACAGAAAAAGAAACATCATAAGATATCAGTAATACACGGAATGTAAACTTGGCTACACAGGAACTGAATTACAGAACAGAACATGGTCTCAAATTTAGAAAACCAACTTATGCTTGCTTAAGGGTAAAGGTGAGTTGGGGTGCTGCATAAAACCAGAGATTGAAATGAGCACAGATAAAGTTCCTTAAGTCAAATATGGAATAGACAAGAGCTACTCCTTGCTCAACGAAATGGACTCAACACCGCATATTAAACGCCTAAGAATGTACCTGACTAGTAAGTATCGTAAAACCTATGGATTGCTATGTCTCCAAAAGAGAATCAAGCATGTGTACAGGGGCATAAACGCAGCAGTGATAGGATTGGAGAGGTTTGGTGAGCAAATGAAGACCCTTTGAAGTCATATTGCATGGTACCCATTACACGGGTCTCAACTCTCCAGGTTTAAGGTATTCTTCCTTCAGCTAAAACATGCATGTGGAACCCAAGTATGATCAACCATGTGAACGGGAGACGTGTTCAAATATGTCTCAGTTTTCCTCCCCTGGTACTCGGGTGCAACATTCCAGACGCTTTACTAACACTCTCCCCACTTGGAGAGTCAGCGCCTTTAACCTCCTGTTTGGCCCAGTTTGCAATTTCTGCGGAAGATGAACAGGAATAGCGAGAACCAATGAGAGGCTAGCTGGAGGTGTCTGGACGGGCAAATTTAACTCTCATTTCCCACCAGGAAGAGGAAATAACCAAAGGCTCAGCGTGCCGTACCGGAACCAGATTAGGGCTTGAAGCCATCCTGTGGTGTTGCGCCCAGCTCAAAAGAAAGCGGGTTGAAGAAAGGAGCTCAGGGGCACTGTAATTCACAAACCTGCAGAGTTATAAATGACAGCTATCGTCCAAAAATAGACTGAAGTAAGGCTGCCAAGAGGACTTGAAAGCGGGGCAGAATTGCAGGAAACCGATTTCAGGAGTTGACTGGAATTGCATTGAAAGCATAGGCAAAGAGGCAGAACGTCCACAATGATGCACTTGGCCAAAAAGGGCGTATGCGTTTTTTCCTGAATATATTCAGGAAAAAACGCATACGCCCTTTTTGGCCAACCAAGCAAGCTTGCAAAGGAAATCTGCACTACAATGAAGTCTCACTTCCCCCCGGTCAAAAGGGCCATCTGAAAAAAGTGTAAAATCCAGAAAGGCAGGACAGGCCATGGAGAACTGGGAGCCTTGTTATGCTGATGGGCGGGATGTAAATTGCCAACAGACACTCGGGAGAAGTGTATGGTGTTTCCTGAAACATCTAAAAAACAAAGCAACAGAGCCTAGGGCACTGCCACTTATGGTCCTATAGCTTAGGGAAATTAAAATCAAAGAGACACAGCCACCCCAAAGTTTGGGACGCCTCTGTTTACAAGAACCTCGTTTACAGTACAAGTTCAACATCGCAGAAAGTGAAAAATGGATAAAGAAGTTGTGGTATTTACTTACAAAGCAATATCACTCAGCAATGAAATCTGTGTCATCAGGCCCTTAGCATCACAATGAGTGGATTCAGGTATGATGATTCTAACTGAAATAAGTCACACAGAAAAAGAAACATCATAAGATATCAGTAATACACGGAATGTAAACTTGGCTACACAGGAACTGAATTACAGAACAGAACAGGGTCTCAAATTTAGAAAACCAACTTATGCTTGCTTAAGGGTAAAGGTGAGTTGGGGTGCTGCATAAAACCAGAGATTGAAATGAGCACAGATAAAGTTCCTTAAGTCAAATATGGAATAGACAAGAGCTACTCCTTGCTCAACGAAATGGACTCAACACCGCATATTAAACGCCTAAGAATGTACCTGACTAGTAAGTATCGTAAAACCTATGGATTGCTATGTCTCCAAAAGAGAATCAAGCATGTGTCCAGGGGCATAAACGTAGCAGTGATAGGATTGGAGAGGTTCGGTGAGCAAATGAAGACCCTTTGAAGTCATATTGCATGGTACCCATTCCACGGGTCTCAACTCTCCAGGTTTAAGGTATTCTTCCTTCAGCTAAAACATGCATGTGGAACCCAAGTATGGTCAACCATGTGAACGGGAGACGTGTTCAAATATGTCTCAGTTTTCCTCCCCTGGTACTCGGGTGCAACATTCCAGACGCTTTACTAACACTCTCCCCACTTGGAGACTCAGCGCCTTTAACCTCCTGTTTGGCCCAGTTTGCAATTTCTGCGGAAGATGAACAGGAATAGCGAGAACCAATGAGAGACTAGCTGGAGGTGTCTGGACGGGCAAATTTAACTCTCATTTCCCACCAGGAAGAGGAAATAACCAAAGGCTCAGCATGCCGTGCCGGAACCAGATTAGGGCCTGAAGCCATCCTGCGGTGTTGCGGCCAGGTCACAGGAAAGCGAGTTGAAGAAAGGAGCTCAGGGGCACTGTAATTCACAAACCTGCAGAGTTATAAATGACAGCTATCGTCCAAAAATAGACTGAAGTAAGGCTGCCAAGAGGACTTGAAAGCGGGGCAGAATTGCAGGAAACCGATTTCAGGAGGTAGACTGGAATTGCATTGAAAGCATAGGAAAAGAGGCAGAACGTCCACAATGATGCACTTGGCCAAAAAGGGCGTATGCGTTTTTTCCTGAATATATTCAGGAAAAAACGCATACGCCCTTTTTGGCCAACCAAGCAAGCTTGCAAAGGAAATCTGCACTACAATGAAGTCTCACTTCCCCCCGGTCAAAAGGGCCATCTGAAAAAAGTGTAAAATCCAGAAAGGCAGGACAGGCCATGGAGAACTGGGAGCCTTGTTATGCTGATGGGCGGGATGTAAATTGCCAACAACCACTCGGGAGAAGTGCATGGTGTTTCCTGAAACATCTAAAAAACAAAGCAAAAGAGCCTAGGGCACTTCCACTTATGGTCCTATAGCTTAGGGAAATTAAAATCAAAAAGACACAGCCACCCCAAAGTTTGGAACGGTTCTGTTTACAAGAACCTCGTTTACAGTACAAGTTCAACATCGCAGAAAGTGAAAAATGGATAAAGAACTTGTGGTACTTACGTACAATGCAGTATCACTCAGCAATGAAATCTATGTCATCAGGCCCGTAGCAGCATAATGAGTGGATTCAGGTACGATGATTCTAACTGAAATAAGTCACAAAGAAAAAGAAACATCATAAGATATCACTAATACACGGAATGTAAACTTGGCTACACAGGAACTGCATTCCAAAACAGAACAGGGTCTCAAATTTAGAAAACCAACTTATGCTTGCTTAAGGGGAAAGGTGAGTTGGGGTGCTGCATAAAACCAGAGATTGAAATGAGCACAGATAAAGTTCCTTAAGCCAAATATGGAATAGACAAGAGCTACTCCTTGCTCAACGAAATGGACTCAACACCGCATATTAAATGCCTAAGAATGTACCTGACAAGTAAGTATCTTAAAACCTATGGATTGCTATGTCTCCGAAAGAGAATCAAGCATGTGTACAGGGGCATAAACGCAGCAGTGATAGGATTGGAGAGGTTCGGTGAGCAAATGAAGACCCTTTGAAGTCATATTGCATGGTACCCATTCCACGGGTTTCAAATACACAGCTTTAAGGTATTCTTCCTTCAGCTAAAACATGCATGTGGAACCCAAGTATGATCAACCATGTGAACGGGAGACGTGTTCAAATATGTCTCAGTTTTCCTCCCCTGGTACTCGGGTGCAACATTCCAGACGCTTTACTAACACTCTCCCGACTTGGAGAGTCAGTCCCTTTAACCTCCTGTTTGGCCCAGTTTGCAATTTCTGCGGAAGATGAACAGGAATAGCGAGAACCAATGAGAGGCTAGCTGGAGGTGTCTGGACGGGCAAATTTAACTCTCATTTCCCACCAGGAAGAGGAATTAACCAAAGGCTCAGCATGCCGGGCCGGAACCAGATTAGGGCCTGAAGCCATCCTGCGGAGTTGCGGCCAGGTCACAAGAAAGCGAGTTGAAGAAAGGAGCTCAGGGGCACTGCAATTCACAAACCTGCAGAGTTATAAATGACAGCTATCGTCCAAAAATAGACTGAAGTAAGGCTGCCAAGAGGACTTGAAAGCGGGGCAGAATTGCAGGAAACCGATTTCAGGAGGTAGACAAATTGCATTGAAAGCATAGGAAAAGAGGCAGAACGTCCACAATGATGCACTTGGCCGAAAAGGGCGTATGCGTTTTTTCCTGAATATATTCAGGAAAAAACGCATACGCCCTTTTTGGCCAACCAAGCAAGCTTGCAAAGGAAATCTGCACTACAATGAAGTCTCACTTCCCCCCGGTCAAAAGGGCCATCTGAAAAAATGGTAAAATCCAGAAAGGCAGGACAGGCCCTGGAGAACTGGGAGCCTTGTTATGCTGATGGGCGGGATGTAAATTGCCAACAACCACTCGGGAGAAGTGTATGGTGTTTCCTGAAACATCTAAAAAACAAAGCAACAGAACCTAGGGCACTTCCACTTATGGTCCTATAGCTTAGGGAAATTAAAATCAAAAAGACACAGCCACCCCAAAGTTTGGATCGGCTCTGTTTACAAGAACCTCATTTACAGTACAAGTTCAACATCGCAGAAAGTGAAAAATGGATAAAGAAGTTGTGGTATTTACTTACAAAGCAATATCACACAGCAATGAAATCTGTGTCATCAGGCCCTTAGCAGCACAATGAGTGGATTCCGGTATGATGATTCTAACTGAAATAAGTCACACAGAAAAAGAAACATCATAAGATATCAGTAATACACGGAATGTAAACTTGGCTACACAGGAACTGAATTACAGAACAGAACAGGGTCTCAAATTTAGAAAACCAACTTATGCTTGCTTAAGGGGAAAGGTGAGTTGGGGTGCTGCATAAAACCAGAGATTGAAATGAGCACAGATAAAGTTCCTTAAGCCAAATATGGAATAGACAAGAGCTACTCCTTGCTCAACGAAATGGACTCAACACCGCATATTAAACGCCTAAGAATGTACCTGACTAGTAAGTATCTTAAAACCTATGGATTGCTATGTCTCCGAAAGAGAATCAAGCATGTGTACAGGGGCATAAACGCAGCAGTGATAGGATTGGAGAGGTTCGGTGAGCATATGAAGACCCTTTGAAGTCATATTGCATGGTACACATTACACGGGTCTCAACTCTCCAGGTTTAAGGTATTCTTCCTTCAGCTAAAACATGCATGTGGAACACAGAGTATGATCAACCATGTGAAGGGGAGACGTGTTCAAATATGTCTCAGTTTTCCTCCCCTGGTACTCGGGTGCAACATTCCAGACGCTTTACTAACACTCTCCCCACTTGGAGAGTCAGCGCCTTTAACCTCCTGTTTGGCCCAGTTTGCAATTTCTGCGGAAGATGAACAGGAATAGCGAGAACCAATGAGAGGCTAGCTGGAGGTGTCTGAACGGGCAAATTTAACTCTCATTTTCCACCAGGAAGAGGAATTAACCAAAGGCTCAGCATGCCGGGCCGGAACAAGATTAGGGCCTGAAGCCATCCTGCGGTGTTGCGGCCAGCTCAAAAGAAAGCGAGTTGAAGAAAGGAGCTCAGGGGCACTGTAATTCACAAACCTGCAGAGTTATAAATGACAGCTATCGTCCAAAAATAGACTGAAGTAAGGCTGCCAAGAGGACTTGAAAGCGGGGCAGAATTGCAGGAAACCGATTTCAGGAGGTAGACTGGAATTGCATTGAAAGCATAGGAAAAGAGGCAGAACGTCCACAATGATGCACTTGGCCAAAAAGGGCGTATGCGTTTTTTCCTGAATATATTCAGGAAAAAACGCATACGCCCTTTTTGGCCAACCAAGCAAGCTTGCAAAGGAAATCTGCACTACAATGAAGTCTCACTTCCCCCCGGTCAAAAGGGCCATCTGAAAAAAGTGTAAAATACAGAAAGGCAACAAGCAATTGAGAACTGGGAGCCTTGTTATGCTGATGGGCGGGATGTAAATTGCCAACAGACACTCAGGAGAAGTGTATGGTGTTTCCTAAAACATCTAAAAAACAAAGCAACAGAACCTAGGGCACTTCCACTTATGGTCCTATAGCTTAGGGAAATTAAAATCAAAAAGACACAGCCACCCCAAAATTTGGGACGCCTCCGTTTACAAGAACCTTGTTTACCATACAAGTTCAATATCACAGAAAGTGAAAAATGGATAAAGAACTTGTGGTACTTACGTACAATGCAGTATCACTCAGCAATGAAATCTATGTCATCAGGCCCGTAGCAGCATAATGAGTGGATTCAGGTATGATGATTCTAACTGAAATAAGTCACACAGAAAAAGAAACATCATAAGATATCACTAATACACGGAATGTAAACTTGGCTACACAGGAACTGCATTCCAAAACAGAACAGGGTCTCAAATTTAGAAAACCAACTTATGCTTGCTTAAGGGGAAAGGTGAGTTGGGGTGCTGCATAAAACCAGAGATTGAAATGAGCACAGATAAAGTTCCTTAAGCCAAATATGGAATAGACAAGAGCTACTCCTTGCTCAACGAAATGGACTCAACACCGCATATTAAACGCCTAAGAATGTACCTGACTAGTAAGTATCTTAAAACCTATGGATTGCTATGTCTCCGAAAGAGAATCAAGCATGTGTACAGGGGCATAAACGCAGCAGTGATAGGATTGGAGAGGTTCGGTGAGCAAATGAAGACCCTTTGAAGTCATATTGCATGGTACCCATTCCACGGGTTTCAACTACCCAGATTTTAGGTATTCTTCCTTCAGCTAAAACATGCATGTGGAACCCAGAGTATGATCAACCATGTGATCGGGAGACGTGTTCAAATATGTCTCAGTTTTCCTCCCCTGGTACTCGGGTGCAACATTCCAGACGCTTTACTAACACTCTCCCCACTTGGAGAGTCAGCGCCTTTAACCTCCTGTTTGGCCCAGTTTGCAATTTCTGCGGAAGATGAACAGGAATAGCGAGAACCAATGAGAGACTAGCTGGAGGTGTCTGGACGGGCAAATTTAACTCTCATTTCCCACCAGGAAGAGGAAATAACGAAAGGCTCAGCGTGCCGTGCCGGAACCAGATTAGGGCCTGAAGCCATCCTGCGTTGTTGCGGCCAGCTCAAAAGAAAGCGAGTTGAAGAAAGGAGCTCAGGGGCACTGTAATTCACAAACCTGCAGAGTTATAAATGACAGCTATCGTCCAAAAATAGACTGAAGTAAGGCTGCCAAGAGGACTTGAAAGCGGGGCAGAATTGCAGGAAACCGATTTCAGGAGGTAGACTGGAATTGCATTGAAAGCATAGGAAAAGAGGCAGAACGTCCACAATGATGCACTTGGCCAAAAAGGGCGTATGCGTTTTTTCCTGAATATATTCAGGAAAAAACGCATACGCCCTTTTTGGCCAACCAAGCAAGCTTGCAAAGGAAATCTGCACTACAATGAAGTCTCACTTCCCCCCGGTCAAAAGGGCCATCTGAAAAAAGTGTAAAATACAGAAAGGCAGGACAGGCCATGGAGAACTGGGAGCCTTGTTATGCTGATGGGCGGGATGTAAATTGCCAACAACCACTCGGGAGAAGTGTATGGTGTTTCCTGAAACATCTAAAAAACAAAGCAACAGAACCTAGGGCACTTCCACTTATGGTCCTATAGCTTAGGGAAATTAAAATCAAAAAGACACAGCCACCCCAAAGTTTGGGACGCCTCTGTTTACAAGAACCTCGTTTACCGTACAAGTTCAATATCACAGAAAGTGAAAAATGGATAAAGAACTTGTGGTACTTACGTACAATGCAGTATCACTCAGCAATGAAATCTATGTCATCAGGCCCGTAGCAGCATAATGAGTGGATTCAGGTACGATGATTCTAACTGAAATAAGTCACACAGAAAAAGAAACATCATAAGATATCACTAATACACAGAATGTAAACTTGGCTACACAGGAACTGAATTCCAAAACAGAACAGGGTCTCAAATTTAGAAAAGCAACTTATGCTTGCTTAAGGGGAAAGGTGAGTTGGGGTGCTGCATAAAACCAGAGATTGAAATGAGCACAGATAAAGTTCCTTAAGCCAAATATGGAATAGACAAGAGCTACTCCTTGCTCAACGAAATGGACTCAACACCCCATATTAAACGCCTAAGAATGTACGTGACTAGTAAGTATCGTAAAACCTATGGATTGCTATGTCTCCAAAAGAGAATCAAGCGTGTGTACAGGGGCATAAACGCAGCAGTGATAGGATTGGAGAGGTTCGGTGAGCAAATGAAGACCCTTTGAAGTCATATTGCATGGTACCCATTACACGGGTCTCAACTCTCCAGGTTTAAGGTATTCTTCCTTCAGCTAAAACATGCATGTGGAACCCAAGTATGATCAACCATGTGAACGGGAGACGTGTTCAAATATGTCTCAGTTTTCCTCCCCTGGTACTCGGGTGCAACATTCCAGACGCTTTATTAAAACTCTCCCCACTTGGAGAGTCAGGGCCTTTAACCTCCTGTTTGGCTCAGTTTGCAATTTCTGCGGAAGATGAACAGGAATAGCGAGAACCAATGAGAGGCTAGCTGGAGGTGTCTGGACGGGCAAATTTAACTCTCATTTCCCACCAGGAAGAGGAAATAACCAAAGGCTCAGTGTGCCGTGCCGGAACCAGATTAGGGCCTGAAGCCATCCTGCGGTGTTGCGGCCAGCTCAAAAGAAAGCGAGTTGAAGAAAGGAGCTCAGAGGCACTGTAATTCACAAACCTGCAGAGTTATAAATGACAGATATCGTCCAAAAATAGACTGAAGTAAGGCTGCCAAGAGGACTTGAAAGCGGGGCAGAATTGCAGGAAACCGATTTCAGGAGGTAGACTGGAATTGCATTGAAAGCATAGGAAAAGAGGCAGAACGTCCACAATGATGCACTTGGCCAAAAAGGGCGTATGCGTTTTTTCCTGAATATATTCAGGAAAAAACGCATCCGCCCTTTTTGGCCAACCAAGCAAGCTTGCAAAGGAAATCTGCACTACAATGAAGTCTCACTTCCCCCCGGTCAAAAGGGCCATCTGAAAAAAGTGTAAAATCCAGAAAGGCAGGACAGGCCATGGAGAACTGGGAGCCTTGTTATGCTGATGGGCGGGATGTAAATTGCCAACAACCACTCGGGAGAAGTGTATGGTGTTTCCTGAAACATCTAAAAAACAAAGCAACAGAGCCTAGGGCACTGCCACTTATGGTCCTATAGCTTAGGGAAATTAAAATCAAAAAGACACAGCCACCCCAAAGTTTGGGACGCCTCTGTTTACAAGAACCTCGTTTACAGTACAAGTTCAACATCGCAGAAAGTGAAAAATGGATAAAGAAGTTGTGGTATTTACTTACAAAGCAATATCACTCAGCAATGAAATCTATGTCATCAGGCCCTTAGCATCACAATGAGTGGATTCAGGTATGATGATTCTAACTGAAATAAGTCACACAGAAAAAGAAACATCATAAGATATCAGTAATACACGGAATGTAAACTTGGCTACACAGGAACTGAATTACAGAACAGAACAGGGTCTCAATTTAGAAAACCAACTTATGCTTGCTTAAGGGTAAAGGTGAGTTGGGGTGCTGCATAAAACCAGAGATTGAAATGAGCACAGATAAAGTTCCTTAAGCCAAATATGGAATAGACAAGAGCTACTCCTTGCTCAACGAAATGGACTCAACACCGCATATTAAACGCCTAAGAATGTACCTGACTAGTAAGTATCTTAAAACCTATGGATTGCTATGTCTCCGAAAGAGAATCAAGCATGTGGACAGGGGCATAAACGAAGCAGTGATAGGATTGGAGAGGTTCGGTGAGCAAATGAAGACCCTTTGAAGTCATATTGCATGGTACCCATTCCACGGGTTTCAACTACCCAGGTTTTAGGTATTCTTACTTCAGCTAAAATATGCATGTGGAACCCAGAGTATGATCAACCATGTGATCGGGAGACGTGTTCAAATATGTCTCAGTTTTCCTCCCCTGGTACTCGGGTGCAACATTCCAGACGCTTTACTAACACTCTCCCCACTTGGAGAGTCAGTCCCTTTAACCTCCTGTTTGGCCCAGTTTGCAATTTCTGCGGAAGATGAACAGGAATAGCGAGAACCAATGAGAGGCTAGCTGGAGGTGTCTGGACGGGCAAATTTAACTCTCATTTCCCAACAGGAAGAGGAAATAACCAAAGGCTCAGCGTGCTGTACCGGAACCAGATTAGGGCCTGAAGCCATCCTGCGGAGTTGCGGCCAGCTCAAAAGAAACCGAGTTGAAGAAAGGAGCTCAGGGGCACTGTAATTCACAAACCTGCAGAGTTATAAATGACAGCTATCGTCCAAAAATAGACTGAAGTAAGGCTGCCAAGAGGACTTGAAAGCGGGGCAGAATTGCAGGAAACCGATTTCAGGAGGTAGACTGGAATTGCATTGAAAGCATAGGAAAAGAGGCAGAACGTCCACAATGATGCACTTGGCCAAAAAGGGCGTATGCGTTTTTTCCTGAATATATTCAGGAAAAAACGCATACGCCCTTTTTGGCCAACCAAGCAAGCTTGCAAAGGAAATCTGCACTACAATGAAGTCTCACTTCCCCCCGGTCAAAAGGGCCATCTGAAAAAAGTGTAAAATCCAGAAAGGCAGGACAGGCCATGGAGAACTGGGAGCCTTGTTATGCTGATGGACGGGATGTAAATTGCCAACAACCACTCGGGAGAAGTGTATGGTGTTTCCTGAAACATCTAAAAAACAAAGCAACAGAGCCTAGGGCACTGCCACTTATGGTCCTATAGCTTAGGGAAATTAAAATCAAAAAGACACAGCCACCCCAAAGTTTGGGACGCCTCTGTTTACAAGAACCTCGTTTACAGTACAAGTTCAACATCGCAGAAAGTGAAAAATGGATAAAGAAGTTGTGGTATTTACTTACAAAGCAATATCACTCAGCAATGAAATCTATGTCATCAGGCCCTTAGCATCACAATGAGTGGATTCAGGTATGATAATTCTAACTGAAATAAGTCACACAGAAAAAGAAACATCATAAGATATCAGTAATACACGGAATGTAAACTTGGCTACACAGGAACTGAATTACAGAACAGAACAGGGTCTCAATTTAGAAAACCAACTTATGCTTGCTTAAGGGTAAAGGTGAGTTGGGGTGCTGCATAAAACCAGAGATTGAAATGAGCACAGATAAAGTTCCTTAAGCCAAATATGGAATAGACAAGAGCTACTCCTTGCTCAACGAAATGGACTCAACACCGCATATTAAACGCCTAAGAATGTACCTGACTAGTAAGTATCTTAAAACCTATGGATTGCTATGTCTCCGAAAGAGAATCAAGCATGTGGACAGGGGCATAAACGAAGCAGTGATAGGATTGGAGAGGTTCGGTGAGCAAATGAAGACCCTTTGAAGTCATATTGCATGGTACCCATTCCACGGGTTTCAACTACCCAGGTTTTAGGTATTCTTACTTCAGCTAAAATATGCATGTGGAACCCAGAGTATGATCAACCATGTGATCGGGAGACGTGTTCAAATATGTCTCAGTTTTCCTCCCCTGGTACTCGGGTGCAACATTCCAGACGCTTTACTAACACTCTCCCCACTTGGAGAGTCAGTCCCTTTAACCTCCTGTTTGGCCCAGTTTGCAATTTCTGCGGAAGATGAACAGGAATAGCGAGAACCAATGAGAGGCTAGCTGGAGGTGTCTGGACGGGCAAATTTAACTCTCATTTCCCAACAGGAAGAGGAAATAACCAAAGGCTCAGCGTGCCGTACCGGAACCAGATTAGGGCCTGAAGCCATCCTGCGGAGTTGCGGCCAGCTCAAAAGAAACCGAGTTGAAGAAAGGAGCTCAGGGGCACTGTAATTCACAAACCTGCAGAGTTATAAATGACAGCTATCGTCCAAAAATAGACTGAAGTAAGGCTGCCAAGAGGACTTGAAAGCGGGGCAGAATTGCAGGAAACCGATTTCAGGAGGTAGACTGGAATTGCATTGAAAGCATAGGAAAAGAGGCAGAACGTCCACAATGATGCACTTGGCCAAAAAGGGCGTATGCGTTTTTTCCTGAATATATTCAGGAAAAAACGCATACGCCCTTTTTGGCCAACCAAGCAAGCTTGCAAAGGAAATCTGCACTACAATGAAGTCTCACTTCCCCCCGGTCAAAAGGGCCATCTGAAAAAAGTGTAAAATCCAGAAAGGCAGGACAGGCCATGGAGAACTGGGAGCCTTGTTATGCTGATGGGCGGGATGTAAATTGCCAACAACCACTCGGGAGAAGTGTATGGTGTTTCCTGAAACATCTAAAAAACAAAGCAACAGAGCCTAGGGCACTGCCACTTATGGTCCTATAGCTTAGGGAAATTAAAATCAAAAAGACACAGCCACCCCAAAGTTTGGGACGCCTCTGTTTACAAGAACCTCGTTTACAGTACAAGTTCAACATCGCAGAAAGTGAAAAATGGATAAAGAAGTTGTGGTATTTACTTACAAAGCAATATCACTCAGCAATGAAATCTATGTCATCAGGCCCTTAGCATCACAATGAGTGGATTCAGGTATGATGATTCTAACTGAAATAAGTCACACAGAAAAAGAAACATCATAAGATATCAGTAATACACGGAATGTAAACTTGGCTACACAGGAACTGAATTACAGAACAGAACAGGGTCTCAATTTAGAAAACCAACTTATGCTTGCTTAAGGGTAAAGGTGAGTTGGGGTGCTGCATAAAACCAGAGATTGAAATGAGCACAGATAAAGTTCCTTAAGCCAAATATGGAATAGACAAGAGCTACTCCTTGCTCAACGAAATGGACTCAACACCGCATATTAAACGCCTAAGAATGTACCTGACTAGTAAGTATCTTAAAACCTATGGATTGCTATGTCTCCGAAAGAGAATCAAGCATGTGGACAGGGGCATAAACGAAGCAGTGATAGGATTGGAGAGGTTCGGTGAGCAAATGAAGACCCTTTGAAGTCATATTGCATGGTACCCATTCCACGGGTTTCAACTACCCAGGTTTTAGGTATTCTTACTTCAGCTAAAATATGCATGTGGAACCCAGAGTATGATCAACCATGTGATCGGGAGACGTGTTCAAATATGTCTCAGTTTTCCTCCCCTGGTACTCGGGTGCAACATTCCAGACGCTTTACTAACACTCTCCCCACTTGGAGAGTCAGTCCCTTTAACCTCCTGTTTGGCCCAGTTTGCAATTTCTGCGGAAGATGAACAGGAATAGCGAGAACCAATGAGAGGCTAGCTGGAGGTGTCTGGACGGGCAAATTTAACTCTCATTTCCCAACAGGAAGAGGAAATAACCAAAGGCTCAGCGTGCCGTACCGGAACCAGATTAGGGCCTGAAGCCATCCTGCGGAGTTGCGGCCAGCTCAAAAGAAACCGAGTTGAAGAAAGGAGCTCAGGGGCACTGTAATTCACAAACCTGCAGAGTTATAAATGACAGCTATCGTCCAAAAATAGACTGAAGTAAGGCTGCCAAGAGGACTTGAAAGCGGGGCAGAATTGCAGGAAACCGATTTCAGGAGGTAGACTGGAATTGCATTGAAAGCATAGGAAAAGAGGCAGAACGTCCACAATGATGCACTTGGCCAAAAAGGGCGTATGCGTTTTTTCCTGAATATATTCAGGAAAAAACGCATACGCCCTTTTTGGCCAACCAAGCAAGCTTGCAAAGGAAATCTGCACTACAATGAAGTCTCACTTCCCCCGGTCAAAAGGGCCATCTGAAAAAAGTGTAAAATCCAGAAAGGCAGGACAGGCCATGGAGAACTGGGAGCCTTGTTATGCTGATGGGCGGGATGTAAATTGCCAACAACCACTCGGGAGAAGTGTATGGTGTTTCCTGAAACATCTAAAAAACAAAGCAACAGAACATAGGGCACTTCCACTTATGGTCCTATAGCTTAGGGAAATTAAAATCAAAAAGACAGAGCCACCCCAAAGTTTGGAACGGCTCTGTTTACAAGAACCTCGTTTACAGTACAAGTTCAACATCGCAGAAAGTGAAAAATGGATAAAGAAGTTGTGGTATTTACTTACAAAGCAATATCACTCAGCAATGAAATCTGTGTCATCAGGCCCTTAGCAGCACAATGAGTGGATTCAGGTATGATGATTCTAACTGAAATAAGTCACACAGAAAAAGAAACATCATAAGATATCAGTAATACACGAATGTAAACTTGGCTACACAGGAACTGAATTACAGAACAGAACAGGGTCTCAAATTTAGAAAACCAACTTATTCTTGCTTAAGGGTAAAGGTGAGTTGGGGTGCTGCATAAAACCAGAGATTGAAATGAGCACAGATAAAGTTCCTTAAGCCAACTATGGAATAGACAAGAGCTACTCCTTGCTCAACGAAATGGACTCAACACCCCATATTAAACGCCTAAGAATGTACCTGACTAGTAAGTATCTTAAAACCTATGGATTGCTATGTCTCCGAAAGAGAATCAAGCATGTGTACAGGGGCATAAACGTAGCAGTGATAGGATTGGAGAGGTTCAGTGAGCAAATGAAGACCCTTTGAAGTCATATTGCATGGTACCCATTCCACGGGTTTCAACTACCCAGGTTTTAGGTATTCTTCCTTCAGCTAAAATATGCATGTGGAACCCAGAGTATGATCAACCATGTGATCGGGAGACGTGTTCAAATATGTCTCAGTTTTCTTCCCCTGGTACTCGGGTGCAACATTCCAGACGCTTTACTAACACTCTCCCCACTTGGAGAGTCAGCGCCTTTAACCTCCTGTTTGGCCCAGTTTGCAATTTCCGCGGAAGATGAACAGGAATAGCGAGAACCAATGAGAGGCTAGCTGGAGGTGTCTGGACGGGCAAATTTAACTCTCATTTCCCAACAGGAAGAGGAAATAACCAAAGGCTCAGCGTGCCGTACTGGAACCAGATTTGAGCCTGAAGGCATCCTGCGGTGTTGCGGCCAGCTCAAAAGAAACCGAGTTGAAGAAAGAAGCTCAGGGGCACTGTAATTCACAAACCTGCAGAGTTATAAATGACAGCTATCGTCCAAAAATACACTGAAGTAAGGCTGCCAAGAGGACTTGAAAGCGGGGCAGAATTGCAGGAAACTGATTTCAGGAGGTAGACTGGAATTGCATTGAAAGCATAGGAAAAGAGGCAGAACGTCCACAATGATGCACTTGGCCAAAAAGGGCGTATGCGTTTTTTCCTGAATATATTCAGGAAAAAACGCATACGCCCTTTTTGGCCAACCAAGCAAGCTTGCAAAGGAAATCTGCACTACAATGAAGTCTCACTTCCCCCCAGTCAAAAGGGCCATCTGAAAAAAGTGTAAAATCCAGAAAGGCAGGACAGGCCATGGAGAACTGGGAGCCTTGTTATGCTGATGGGCGGGATGTAAATTGCCAACAACCACTCGGGAGAAGTGTATGGTGTTTCCTGAAACATCTAAAAAACAAAGCAACAGAACCTAGGGCACTTCCACTTATGGTCCTATAGCTTAGGGAAATTAAAATCAAAAAGACACAGCCACCCCAAAGTTTGGAACGGCTCTGTTTACAAGAACCTCGTTTACAGTACAAGTTCAACATTGCAGAAATTGAAAAATGGATAAAGAAGTTGTGGTATTTAGTTACAAAGCAATATCACTCAGCAATGAAATCTGTGTCATCAGGCCCTTAGCAGCACAATGAGTGGATTCAGGTATGATGATTCTAACTGAAATAAGTCACACAGAAAAAGAAACATCATAAGATATCAGTAATACACGGAATGTAAACTTGGCTACACAGGAATTGAATTACAGAACAGAACAGGGTCTCAAATTTAGAAAACCAACTTATGCATGCTTAAGGGTAAAGGTGAGTTGGGGTGCTGTATAAAACCAGAGATTGAAATGAGCACAGATAAAGTTCCTTAAGCCAAATATGGAATAGACAAGAGCTACTCCTTGCTCAACGAAATGGACTCAACACCCCATATTAAACGCCTAAGAATGTACCTGACTAGTAAGTATCTTAAAACCTATGGATTGCTATGTCTCCGAAAGAGAATCAAGCATGTGTACAGGGGCATAAACGCAGCAGTGATAGGATTGGAGAGGTTCGGTGAGCAAATGAAGACCCTTTGAAGTCATATTGCATGGTACCCATTCCACGGGTTTCAACTACCCAGGTTTAAGGTATTTTTCCTTCAGCTAAAACATGCATGTGGAACCTAGAGTATGATCAACCATGTGATCAGGAGACGTGTTCAAATATGTCTCAGTTTTCCTCCCCTGGTACTCGGGTGCAACATTCCAGACGCTTTACTAACACTCTCCCCACTTGGAGAGTCAGTCCCTTTAACCTCCTGTTTGGCCCAGTTTGCAATTTCTGCGGAAGATGAACAGGAATAGCGAGAACCAATGAGAGGCTAGCTGGAGGTGTCTGGACGGGCAAATTTAACTCTCATTTCCCACCAGGAAGAGGAAATAACCAAAGGCTCAGCGTGCCGTACCGGAACCAGATTAGGGCCTGAAGCCATCCTGCGGTGTTGCGGCCAGCTCAAAAGAAAGCGAGTTGAAGAAAGGAGCTCAGGGGCACTGTAATTCACAAACCTGCAGAGTTATAAATGACAGCTATCGTCCAAAAATAGACTGAAGTAAGGCTGCCAAGAGGACTTGAAAGCGGGGCAGAATTGCAGGAAACCGATTTCAGGAGGTAGACTGGAATTGCATTGAAAGCATAGGAAAAGAGGCAGAACGTCCACAATGATGCACTTGGCCAAAAAGGGCGTATGCGTTTTTTCCTGAATATATTCAGGAAAAAACGCATACACCCTTTTTGGCCAACCAAGCAAGCTTGCAAAGGAAATCTGCACTACAATGAAGTCTCACTTCCCCCCGGTCAAAAGGGCCATCTGAAAAAAGTGTAAAATCCAGAAAGGCAGGACAGGCCATGGAGAACTGGGAGCCTTGTTATGCTGATGGGCGGGATGTAAATTGCCAACAACCACTCGGGAGAAGTGTATGGTGTTTCCTGAAACATCTAAAAAACAAAGCAACAGAACCTAGGGCACTTCCACTTATGGTCCTATAGCTTAGGGAAATTAAAATCAAAAAGACACAGCCACCCCAAAGTTTGGAACGGCTCTGTTTACAAGAACCTCGTTTACAGTACAAGTTCAACATCGCAGAAAGTGAAAAATGGATAAAGAAGTTGTGGTATTTACTTACAAAGCAATATCACTCAGCAATGAAATCTGTGTCATCAGGCCCTTAGCAGCACAATGAGTGGATTCAGGTATGATGATTCTAACTGAAATAAGTCACACAGAAAAAGAAACATCATAAGATATCAGTAATACACGGAATGTAAACTTGGCTACACAGGAACTGAATTACAGAACAGAACAGGGTCTCAAATTTAGAAAACCAACTTATTCTTGCTTAAGGGTAAAGGTGAGTTGGGGTGCTGCATAAAACCAGAGATTGAAATGAGCACAGATAAAGTTCCTTAAGCCAAATATGGAATAGACAAGAGCTACTCCTTGCTCAACGAAATGGACTCAACACCCCATATTAAACGCCTAAGAATGTACCTGACTAGTAAGTATCTTAAAACCTATGGATTGCTATGTCTCCGAAAGAGAATCAAGCATGTGTACAGGGGCATAAACGCAGCAGTGATAGGATTGGAGAGGTTCGGTGAGCAAATGAAGACCCTTTGAAGTCATATTGCATGGTACCCATTCCACGGGTTTCAACTACCCAGGTTTTAGGTATTCTTCCTTCAGCTAAAATATGCATGTGGAACCCAGAGTATGATCAACCATGTGATCGGGAGACGTGTTCAAATATGTCTCAGTTTTCTTCCCCTGGTACTCGGGTGCAACATTCCAGACGCTTTACTAACACTCTCCCCACTTGGAGAGTCAGCGCCTTTAACCTCCTGTTTGGCCCAGTTTGCAATTTCCGCGGAAGATGAACAGGAATAGCGAGAACCAATGAGAGGCTAGCTGGAGGTGTCTGGACGGGCAAATTTAACTCTCATTTCCCAACAGGAAGAGGAAATAACCAAAGGCTCAGCGTGCCGTACTGGAACCAGATTTGAGCCTGAAGGCATCCTGCGGTGTTGCGGCCAGCTCAAAAGAAACCGAGTTGAAGAAAGAAGCTCAGGGGCACTGTAATTCACAAACCTGCAGAGTTATAAATGACAGCTATCGTCCAAAAATACACTGAAGTAAGGCTGCCAAGAGGACTTGAAAGCGGGGCAGAATTGCAGGAAACTGATTTCAGGAGGTAGACTGGAATTGCATTGAAAGCATAGGAAAAGAGGCAGAACGTCCACAATGATGCACTTGGCCAAAAAGGGCGTATGCGTTTTTTCCTGAATATATTCAGGAAAAAACGCATACGCCCTTTTTGGCCAACCAAGCAAGCTTGCAAAGGAAATCTGCACTACAATGAAGTCTCACTTCCCCCCAGTCAAAAGGGCCATCTGAAAAAAGTGTAAAATCCAGAAAGGCAGGACAGGCCATGGAGAACTGGGAGCCTTGTTATGCTGATGGGCGGGATGTAAATTGCCAACAACCACTCGGGAGAAGTGTATGGTGTTTCCTGAAACATCTAAAAAACAAAGCAACAGAACCTAGGGCACTTCCACTTATGGTCCTATAGCTTAGGGAAATTAAAATCAAAAAGACACAGCCACCCCAAAGTTTGGAACGGCTCTGTTTACAAGAACCTCGTTTACAGTACAAGTTCAACATCGCAGAAAGTGAAAAATGGATAAAGAAGTTGTGGTATTTATTTACAAAGCAATATCACTCAGCAATGAAATCTGTGTCATCAGGCCCTTAGCAGCACAATGAGTGGATTCAGGTATGATGATTCTAACTGAAATAAGTCACACAGAAAAAGAAACATCATAAGATATCAGTAATACACGGAATGTAAACTTGGCTACACAGGAATTGAATTACAGAACAGAACAGGGTCTCAAATTTAGAAAACCAACTTATGCATGCTTAAGGGTAAAGGTGAGTTGGGGTGCTGTATAAAACCAGAGATTGAAATGAGCACAGATAAAGTTCCTTAAGCCAAATATGGAATAGACAAGAGCTACTCCTTGCTCAACGAAATGGACTCAACACCCCATATTAAACGCCTAAGAATGTACCTGACTAGTAAGTATCTTAAAACCTATGGATTGCTATGTCTCCGAAAGAGAATCAAGCGTGTGTACAGGGGCATAAACGCAGCAGTGATAGGATTGGAGAGGTTCGGTGAGCAAATGAAGACCCTTTGAAGTCACATTGCATGGTACTCATTACACGGGTCTCAACTCTCCAGGTTTAAGGTATTCTTCCTTCAGCTAAAACATGCATGTGGAACCCAGAGTATGATCAACCATGTGAACGGGAGACGTGTTCAAATATGTCTCAGTTTTCCTCCCCTGGTACTCGGGTGCAACATTCCAGACACTTTACTAACACTCTCCCGAGTTGGAGAGTCAGTCCCTTTAACCTCCTGTTTGGCCCAGTTTGCAATTTCTGCGGAAGATGAACAGGAATAGCGAGAACCAATGAGAGGCTAGCTGGAGGTGTCTGGACGGGCAAATTTAACTCTCATTTCCCACCAGGAAGAGGAATTAACCAAAGGCTCAGCATGCCGGGCCGGAACCAAATTAGGGCCTGAAGCCATCCTGCGGTGTTGCGGCCAGGTCACAAGAAAGCGAGTTGAAGAAAGGAGCTCAGGGGCACTGTAATTCACAAACCTGCAGAGTTATAAATGACAGCTATCGTCCAAAAATAGACTGAAGTAAGGCTGCCAAGAGGACTTGAAAGCGGGGCAGAATTGCAGGAAACCGATTTCAGGAGGTAGACTGGAATTGCATTGAAAGCATAGGAAAAGAGGCAGAAAGTCCACAATGATGCACTTGGCCAAAAAGGGCGTATGCGTTTTTTCCCGAATATATTCAGGAAAAAACGCATACGCACTTTTTGGCCAACCAAGCAAGTTTGCAAAGGAAATCTGCACTACAATGAAGTCTCACTTCCCCCCGGTCAAAAGGGCCATCTGAAAAAAGTGTAAAATCCAGAAAGGCAGGACAGGCCATGGAGAACTGGGAGCCTTGTTATGCTGATGGACGGGATGTAAATTGCCAACAACCACTCGGGAGAAGTGTATGGTGTTTCCTGAAACATCTAAAAAACAAAGCAACAGAACCTAGGGCACTTCCACTTATGGTCCTATAGCTTAGGGAAATTAAAATCAAAAAGACACAGCCACCCCAAAGTTTGGAACGGCTCTGTTTACAAGAACCTCATTTACAGTACAAGTTCAACATTGCAGAAAGTGAAAAATGGATAAAGAAGTTGTGGTATTTACTTACAAAGCAATATCACTCAGAAATGAAATCTGTGTCACAAGGCCCTTAGCAGCACAATGAGTGGATTCAGGTATGATGATTCTAACTGAAATAAGTCACACAGAAAAAGAAACATCATAAGATATCACTAATACATGGAATGGAAACTTGGCTACACAGGAACTGAATTACAGAACAGAACAGGGTCTCAAATTTAGAAAACCAACTTATGCTTGCTTAAGGGGAAAGGTGAGTTGGGGTGCTGCATAAAACCAGAGATTGAAATGAGCACAGATAAAGTTCCTTAAGTCAAATATGGAATAGACAAGAGCTACTCCTTGCTCAATGAAATGGACTCAACACCCCATATTAAACGCCTAAGAATGTACCTGACTAGTAAGTATCTTAAAACCTATGGATTGCTATGTCTCCGAAAGAGAATCAAGCATGTGTACAGGGGCATAAACGCAGCAGTGATAGGATTGGAGAGGTTCGGTGAGCAAATGAAGACCCTTTGAAGTCATATTGCATGGTACCCATTCCACGGGTCTTAACTCTCCAGCTTTAATGTATTCTTCCTTCAGCTAAAACATGCATGTGGAACCCAAGTATGATCAACCATGTGAACGGGAGACGTGTTCAAATATGTCTCAGTTTTCCTCCCCTGGTACTCGGGTGCAACATTCCAGACGCTTTACTAACACTCTCCCGACTTGGAGAGTCAGTCCCTTTAACCTCCTGTTTGGCCCAGTTTGCAATTTCTGCGGAAGATGAACAGGAATAGCGAGAACCAATGAGAGACTAGCTGGAGGTGTCTGGACGGGCAAATTTAACTCTCATTTCCCACCAGGAAGAGGAATTAACCAAAGGCTCAGCATGCCGGGCCGGAACCAGATTAGGGCCTGAAGCCATCCTGCGGTGTTGCGGCCAGGTCACAAGAAAGCGAGTTGAAGAAAGGAGCTCAGGGGCACTGTAATTCACAAACCTGCAGAGTTATAAATGACAGCTATCGTCCAAAAATAGACTGAAGTAAGGCTGCCAAGAGGACTTGAAAGTGGGGCAGAATTGCAGGAAACCGATTTCAGGAGGTAGACTGGAATTGCATTGAAAGCATAGGAAAAGAGGCAGAACGTCCACAATGATGCACTTGGCCAAAAAGGGCGTATGCGTTTTTTCCTGAATATATTCAGGAAAAAACGCATACGCCCTTTTTGGCCAACCAAGCAAGCTTGCAAAGGAAATCTGCACTACAATGAAGTCTCACTTCCCCCCGGTCAAAAGGGCCATCTGAAAAAAGTGTAAAGTCCAGAAAGGCAGGACAGGCCATGGAGAACTGGGAGCCTTGTTATGCTGATGGGCGGGACGTAAATTGCCAAGAACCACTTGGGAGAAGTGTATGGTGTTTCCTGAAACAACTAAAAAACAAAGCAACAGAACCTAGGGCACTTCCACTTATGGTCCTATAGCTTAGGGAAATTAAAATGAAAAAGACACAGCCACCCCAAAGTTTGGAACGGCTCTGTTTACAAGAACCTCGTTTACAGTACAAGTTCAACATCGCAGAAAGTGAAAAATGGATAAAGAAGTTGTGGTATTTACTTAAAAAGCAATATCACTCAGCAATGAAATCTGTGTCATCAGGCCCTTAGCAGCACAATGAGTGGATTCAGGTATGATGATTCTAACTGAAATAAGTCACACAGAAAAAGAAACATCATAAGATATCAGTAATACATGGAATGTAAACTTGGCTACACAGGAACTGAATTACAGAACAGAACAGGGTCTCAAATTTAGAAAACTAACTTATGCTTGCTTAAGGGTAAAGGTGAGTTGGGGTGCTGCATAAAACCAGAGATTGAAATGAGCACAGATAAAGTTCCTTAAGCCAAATATGGAATAGACAAGAGCTACTCCTTGCTCAACGAAATGGACTCAACACCGCATATTAAACGTCTAAGAATGTACCTGACTAGTAAGTATCTTAAAACCTATGGATTGCTATGTCTCCGAAAGAGAATCAAGCATGTGTACAGGGGCATAAACGCAGCAGTGATAGGATTGGAGAGGTTCGGTGAGCAAATGAAGACCCTTTGAAGTCATATTGCATGGTACCCATTACACGGGTCTCAACTCTCCAGGTTTAAGGTATTCTTCCTTCAGCTAAAACATGCATGTGGAACCCAGAGTATGATCAACCATGTGAACGGGAGACGTGTTCAAATATGTCTCAGTTTTCCTCCCCTGGTACTTGGGTGCAACATTCCAGACGCTTTACTAACACTCTCCCGACTTGGAGAGTCAGTCCCTTTAACCTCCTGTTTGGCCCAGTTTGCAATTTCTGCAGAAGATGAACAGGAATAGCGAGAACCAATGAGAGGCTAGCTGGAGGTGTCTGGACGGGCAAATTTAACTCTCATTTCCCAACAGGAAGAGGAATTAACCAAAGGCTCAGCCTGCCGGGCCGGAACCAGATTAGGGCCTGAAACCATCCTGCGGTGTTGCGGCCAGGTCACAAGAAAGCGAGTTGAAGAAAGGAGCTCAGGGGCACTGTAATTCACAAACCTGCAGAGTTATAAATGACAGCTATCGTCCAAAAATAGACTGAAGTAAGGCTGCCAAGAGGACTTGAAAGCGGGGCAGAATTGCAGGAAACCGATTTCAGGAGGTAGACTGGAATTGCATTGAAAGCATAGGAAAAGAGGCAGAACGTCCACAATGATGCACTTGGCCAAAAAGGGCGTATGCGTTTTTTCCTGAATATATTCAGGAAAAAACGCATACGCCCTTTTTGGCCAACCAAGCAAGTTTGCAAAGGAAATCTGCACTACAATGAAGTCTCACTTCCCCCCGGTCAAAAGGGCCATCTGAAAAAAGTGTAAAATCCAGAAAGGCAGGACAGGCCATGGAGAACTGGGAGCCTTGTTATGCTGATGGGCGGGATGTAAATTGCCAACAACCACTCGGGAGAAGTGTATGGTGTTTCCTGAAACATCTAAAAAACAAAGCAACAGAACCTAGGGCACTTCCACTTATGGTCCTATAGCTTAGGGAAATTAAAATCAAAAAGACACAGCCACCCCAAAGTTTGGAACGGCTCTGTTTACAAGAACCTCGTTTACAGTACAAGTTCAACATTGCAGAAAGTGAAAAATGGATAAAGAAGTTGTGGTATTTACTTACAAAGCAATATCACTCAGAAATGAAATCTGTGTCACAAGGCCCTTAGCAGCACAATGAGTGGATTCAGGTATGATGATTCTAACTGAAATAAGTCACACAGAAAAAGAAACATCATAAGATATCAGTAATACACGGAATGTAAACTTGGCTACACAGGAACTGAATTACAGAACAGAACAGGGTCTCAAATTTAGAAAACCAACTTATGCTTGCTTAAGGGGAAAGGTGAGTTGGGGTGCTGCATAAAACCAGAGATTGAAATGAGCACAGATAAAGTTCCTTAAGTCAAATATGGAATAGACAAGAGCTACTCCTTGCTCAACGAAATGGACTCAACACCCCATATTAAACGCCTAAGAATGTACCTGACTAGTAAGCATCTTAAAACCTATGGATTGCTATGTCTCCGAAAGAGAATCAAGCATGTGTACAGGGGCATAAACGCAGCAGTGATAGGATTGGAGAGGTTCGGTGAGCAAATGAAGACCCTTTGAAGTCATATTGCATGGTACCCATTACACGGGTCTTAACTCTCCAGGTTTAACGTATTCTTCCTTCAGCTAAAACATGCATGTGGAACCCAAGTATGATCAACCATGTGAACGGGAGACGTGTTCAAATATGTCTCAGTTTTCCTCCCCTGGTACTCGGGTGCAACATTCCAGACGCTTTACTAACACTCTCCCCACTTGGAGAGTCAGTCCCTTTAACCTCCTGTTTGGCCCAGTTTGCAATTTCTGTGGAAGATGAACAGGAATAGCGAGAACCAATGAGAGACTAGCTGGAGGTGTCTGGATGGGAAATTTAACTCTCATTTCCCACCAGGAAGAGGAATTAACCAAAGGCTCAGCGTGCCGTGCCAGAACCAGATTAGGGCCTGAAAACATCCTGCGGTGTTGCGGCCAGGTCACAAGAAAGCGAGTTGAAGAAAGGAGCTCAGGGGCACTGTAATTCACAAACCTGCAGAGTTATAAATGACAGCTATCGTCCAAAAATAGACTGAAGTAAGGCTGCCAAGAGGAATTCAAAGCGGGGCAGAATTGCAGGAAACCGATTTCAGGAGGTAGACTGGAATTGCATTGAAAGCATAGGAAAAGAGGCAGAACGTCCACAATGATGCACTTGGCCAAAAAGGGCGTATGCGTTTTTTCCTGAATATATTCAGGAAAAAACGCATACGCCCTTTTTGGCCAACCAAGCAAACTTGCAAAGGAAATCTGCACTACAATGAAGTCTCACTTCCCCCCGGTCAAAAGGGCCATCTGAAAAAAGTGTAAAATCCAGAAAGGCAGGACAGGCCATGGAGAACTGGGAGCCTTGTTATGCTGATGGGCGGAATGTAAATTGCCAACAGACACTCAGGAGAAGTGTATGGTGTTTCCTGAAACATCTAAAAAACAAAGCAACAGAGCCTAGGGCACTTCCACTTATGGTCCTATAGCTTAGGGAAATTAAAATCAAAAAGACACAGCCACCCCAAAGTTTGGGACGCCTCCGTTTACAAGAACCTCCTTTACCGTACAAGTTCAATATCACAGAAAGTGAAAAATGGATAAAGAACTTGTGGTACTTACGTACAATGCAGTATCACTCAGCAATGAAATCTATGTCATCAGGCCCGTAGCAGCATAATGAGTGGATTCAGGTACGATGATTCTAACTGAAATAAGTCACACAGAAAAAGAAACATCATAAGATATCACTAATACACGGAATGTAAACTTGGCTACACAGGAACTGCATTCCAAAACAGAACAGGGTCTCAAATTTAGAAAAACAACTTATGCTTGCTTCAGGGGAAAGGTGAGTTGGGGTGCTGCATAAAACCAGAGATTGAAATGAGCACAGATAAAGTTCCTTAAGCCAAATATGGAATAGACAAGAGCTACTCCTTGCTCAACGAAATGGACTCAACACCCCATATTAAACGCCTAAGAATGTACCTGACTAGTAAGTATCTTAAAACCTATGGATTGCTATGTCTCCAAAAGAGAATCAAGCGTGTGTACAGCAGCATAAACGCAGCAGTGATAGGATTGGAGAGGTTCGGTGAGCAAATGAAGACCCTTTGAAGTCATATTGCATGGTACCCATTACACGGGTCTCAACTCTCCAGGTTTAAGGTATTCTTCCTTCAGCTAAAACATGCATGTGGAACCCAGAGTATGATCAACCACGTGAACGGGAGACGTGTTCAAATATGTCTCAGTTTTCCTCCCCTGGTACTCGGGTGCAACATTCCAGACGCTTTACTAACACTCTCCCCACTTGGAGACTCAGCGCCTTTAACCTCCTGTTTGGCCCAGTTTGCAATTTCTGCGGAAGATGAACAGGAATAGCGAGAACCAATGAGAGACTAGCTGGAGGTGTCTGGACGGGCAAATTTAACTCTCATTTCCCACCAGGAAGAGGAAATAACCAAAGGCTCAGCGTGCCGTGCCGGAACCAGATTAGGGCCTGAAGCCATCCTGCGGTGTTGCGGCCAGGTCACAAGAAAGCGAGTTGAAGAAAGGAGCTCAGGGGCACTGTAATTCACAAACCTGCAGAGTTATAAATGACAGCTATCGTCCAAAAATAGACTGAAGTAAGGCTGCCAAGAGGACTTGAAAGCGGGGCAGAATTGCAGGAAACCGATTTCAGGAGGTAGACTGGAATTGCATTGAAAGCATAGGAAAAGAGGCAGAACGTCCACAATGATGCACTTGGCCAAAAAGGGCGTATGCGTTTTTTCCTGAATATATTCAGGAAAAAACGCATACGCACTTTTTGGCCAACCAAGCAAGCTTGCAAAGGAAATCTGCACTACAATGAAGTCTCACTTCCCCCCGGTCAAAAGGGCCATCTGAAAAAAGTGTAAAATCCAGAAAGGCAGGACAGGCCATGGAGAACTGGGAGCCTTGTTATGCTGATGGGCGGGATGTAAATTGCCAACAACCACTCGGGAGAAGTGCATGGTGTTTCCTGAAACATCTAAAAAAAAAGCAACAGAGCCTAGGGCACTTCCACTTATGGTCCTATAGCTTAGGGAAATTAAAATCAAAAAGACACAGCCACCCCAATGTTTGGAACGGCTCTGTTTACAAGAACCTCGTTTACAGTACAAGTTCAACATCGCAGAAAGTGAAAAATGGATAAAGAACTTGTGGTACTTACGTACAATGCAGTATCACTCAGCAATGAAATCTATGTCATCAGGCCCGTAGCAGCATAATGAGTGGATTCAGGTACGATGATTCTAACTGAAATAAGTCACACAGAAAAAGAAACATCATAAGATATCACTAATACACGGAATGTAAACTTGGCTACACAGGAACTGAATTACAGAACAGAACAGGGTCTCAAATTTAGAAAACCAACTTATGCTTGCTTAAGGGGAAAGGTGAGTTGGGGTGCTGCATAAAACCAGAGATTGAAATGAGCACAGATAAAGTTCCTTAAGCCAAATATGGAATAGACAAGAGCTACTCCTTGCTCAACGAAATGGACTCAACACCCCATATTAAACGCCTAAGAATGTACCTGACTAGTAAGTATCTTAAAACCTATGGATTGCTATGTCTCCGAAAGAGAATCAAGCATGTGTACAGGGGCATAAACGCAGCAGTGATAGGATTGGAGAGGTTCGGTGAGCAAATGAAGACCCTTTGAAGTCATATTGCATGGTACACATTACACGGGTCTCAACTCTCCAGGTTTAAGGTATTCTTCCTTCAGCTAAAACATGCATGTGGAACCCAGAGTATGATCAACCATGTGAACGGGAGACGTATTCAAATATGTCTCAGTTTTCGTACCCTAGTACTCGGGTGCAACAGTCCAGACGCTTTACTAACACTCTCCCCACTTGGAGAGTCAGTCCCTTTAACCTCCTGTTTGGCCCAGTTTGCAATTTCTGCGGAAGATGAACAGGAATAGCGAGAACCAATGAGAGGCTAGCTGGAGGTGTCTGGACGGGCAAATTTAACTCTAATTTCCCACCAGGAAGAGGAATTAACCAAAGGCTCAGCATGCCGGGCCGGAACCAGATTAGGGCCTGAAGCCATCCTGCGGTGTTGCGGCCAGCTCAAAAGAAAGCGAGTTGAAGAAAGGAGCTCAGGGGCACTGTAATTCACAAACCTGCAGAGTTATAAATGACAGCTATCGTCCAAAAATAGACTGAAGTAAGGCTGCCAAGAGGACTTGAAAGCGGGGCAGAATTGCAGGAAACCGATTTCAGGAGGTAGACTGGAATTGCATTGAAAGCATAGGAAAAGAGGCAGAACGTCCACAATGATGCACTTGGCCAAAAAGGGCGTATGCGTTTTTTCCTGAAAATATTCAGGAAAAAACGCATACGCCCTTTTTGGCCAACCAAGCAAGCTTGCAAAGGAAATCTGCACTACAATGAAGTCTCACTTCCCCCCGGTCAAAAGGGCCATCAGAATAAAGTGTAAAATCCAGAAAGGCAGGACAGGCCATGGAGAACTGGGAGCCTTGTTATGCTGATGGGCGGGATGTAAATTGCCAACAGACACTCAGGAGAAGTGTATGGTGTTTCCTGAGACATCTAAAAAACAAAGCAACAGAGCCTAGGGCACTTCCACTTATGGTCCTATAGCTTAGGGAAATTAATATCAAAAAGACACAGCAACCCCAAAATTTGGGACGGCTCTTTTTACAGGAATCTCTTCTACGGCACAAGTTAAATATCCCAGAGAGCAAATAATGGATAAAGAAGTTGCGGTACTTCTGTACAACAGAATACCACTCAGCAATGAAATCTATGTCACCAGGCCCGTACCAGCATAATGAGTGCATTGAGGCACGATGATTGTAAGTGAAATAAGTCACACAGAAAAAGAAACATCATAAGGTATCACTAATACACGGAATGTGAACTTGGCTACACATGAACTGAATTACAAAACAGAACAGGGTCTCAAGTTTAGAAAACCAACTTATGCCTGCTTAAGGGGGAAGGTGAGTTGGGGTGCTGCATAAAAGCAGAGTTTGAAATTAGCACAGATACCGTTCCATAAGCCAAATATGTAATAGACAAGAGCTACCCCTTGCTCAACGAAATGGATTCAACAATGAGGTTCACCTCACACCTGGTAGAATAGGCATCATTGAAAATCTACAAACAAAAAATGCTGGAAAGGGTGTGGAGAAAAGGAACCCTCTTCCACTATTGTTGGGAATATAAATTGATACAGTCATTATGGAGAACAATATGGAATTTCTTAAGAAACTAACAATAGAATTACCATATGATACAGCAATCCCAGTACTGGACATATACCCAGACAAAACCATAAATCAAAAAGAGTCATTCACCGCAATGTTCATTGCATCCCTATTTACAATATCGAGGTAATGGAAGCAACCTAAATGCCCACAGACAGACGAATGCATAAAGCTGTGGTACATATATAAAATGGAATATTACTAAGCCATGAAAAGGAATGAAATTGGGTCATTTGTAGAGACGTCGATGGATCTAGAGACTGTCATACAGAGTGAAGTAAGTCAGAAAGAGAAAAACAAATCTTGTATATTCATGCATATATGTGGAACCTAGAAAAACTGTACAGATTAACCATTTTGCAAGGCATAAATAGAGCAACAGATGTAGACAACAAACGTATGGACAACAAGGGGGGAAAGCTGTTGGGGGTGTGGTGGTGGGAGGAGTTGAGAGACTGGGATTGGCATGTATACATTTATATGTATAAAATAGATAACCAATAAGAACCTGCTGTATAAAAATATAAAATAAAATTCAAAATTAAAAAGAAGTAAAATTTAAAAAATAAAACAGAAAAAACAATTATTCCCTGCACATACATGTATTTATATGAATAAATTATTTCCATGCTTATATCTGTAAATACAAAAAAGAGGAATAAAATCTACCTTGAACCAAAAACGAAAAAGAGAAAAAAAACACAGAACCCACCAGTTACACAGAGGAAAACCGTATCAGGGCACTTGCTCCAGTTGTAAACAATTCTGAAGTTGGTCAGTGGTGGGGAATCGTCTCCCATTCAGCCAGCAGCCCCCACGCAACAAGCGTCCTCATTGCAAAGCTGGGGCACCGTGCCGAGGCATCTGTGAGTAAACGTGAGCTGAGCCCCAGGCCAGTTGCTGCTGAACTATTCCCACCCGTCCCAGGTAAAACACCTGAATATATACAAGGACTTGAAAGCCTAGAGGAAGGGCCATAGAGCCACACGAGTGACAGCATGCCGGCCGACTTGGTGCCTGCAGGCCAGCCAGGATGGTCCTGGCCCTGGGTGCTCTTCTGGAAGATTTCCATTTCCCTGCCTGAGATACCCGTCCTGTCCCTGCCCCCACTGCTTTTTTCCTTCCTCACCTCTGCCCAGGGAGAAATTCCAGCAGCAGGTATGGGTGACACATCCTCTTCTTTAGCAGGTGGCAGCCTGGCAACTGCTGCAGAAAGTCCAGCAGAGCCCCACTCACACTGGGCCACCCACAAAGCCGTGGCCTCTCACTCCCTCCCACCAGCCCAGCCCCGAGACTGCTGACAGGGCAGAGAAAATGGCGTCAGGCACGGCTGCAGGGGCTCTTGCTGCCTGGAGTGGTATTTATATTGATCTCAACCCAGGCACACCTGGGGAGGGCTGGCCAGCACGGTAAGGCTGCCCAGGTCAGCCAATCATCACCCCTCAGGGGCTCACAGTTGCAGAAAATGGAACTTGCTGAACCGGCCACGTCCAAGGAACAGGTGTGGGCTCCTGAGAGTCAGGATAGACAAGGGGCTGCAGCTTTGGCTTGTTTTCTAATCATTTTATCTGGCCCATGAGTGGGAGACAACTTCAAGAAAACCCTCTCCTAATGAGAGGAACCCAGGAGTCAGGCAGAGGAGGGGTGGGTGGTGGTTGGAGACAGAGGCCTGGTGCCCCGGGTGCAGTGGAAGTCTCTGGAAGACCAGGTGGAGGGAGGCCTCACGGAGTGATGCCCAGGGTCACAGACCTGTCGCAGCTGCTGTTTGTTAGTTCAAGTCCTGCTCTGAGGTGCTCTGTGTCAGCTCTGAGCGACAGGTGAGCTGGGGGTGCTCTGCAATGAGGGCTATGTGCACGGTTCCTGTGTGCCCAGCCCTGCCACGGTACCTGCAAGGGTAGCTCTGTATCCTGGGAGGGGCCTGACCACGAGAGCCCCGTGGGCTGGGGTGGGGGTGGGGTACCTGCCCAGGTGAGCTCCATATTCTGGGATTGGTCTGACCACGAGAGCCCCATGGGCTGCTGGGGACCTGGTAAAGGATGTCAGGACAGTCAGTGAAGCCACCGAGGATATACCTCCAGTTGCTCCTAATTCCTACACCCTGCTGGTCATTCTACCAACCACCAGGACATGGTATTCTGTATTAGTCTTCAATGATGCCTTCTTTTGTATTCCATTAGTCCCAGAGTCACAAGAAATTTTGGCTTGTGAGTGGCAGGACTCCACATACAACTAAAACAATACTTCCGGGCCGTCTGGCCCCAAGGGTGCAAAAATTCCCACACCATCTTTGGGGAAAGCTTAGCTAAAGACCTAAAAGTTCTACCTCTGGAAAAGGAAACCCTCCTTCAATATGCAGACGACATTCTGATCACCAGCCCTACTAAGGAGGCCTCTGAACTACCAAGCCAATAAAGGATAGAAGTTGTCCAAGAAAAAGCTCAAATATCACAGACTGCGGTGACCTGCCTGGGCTTCATTCTCACAGAAGGTCAGAGAAGCCCATCCCAGGAAAGGGAAGAAACCATTTTCAGCCTTACCCCTTTCTAAAACTAGAAGACAGCTTAGGGATTCCTGGGGAGGCCAGGGTTTGCTGCTTCTGGATCCCTAACTACAGTCTACTAGCTGGGCCTCTATATGAAACACTGAAAGGAAAAGATGATGATCCTTTTGAATAGAATCCAGAAGTGGCCTTTCAAGAATGGAAAGAGCAGTCAATTCAGACCCTTGCCCTGGAACTCCCTAATTTAGCTAAACCCTTTGACCTTTACATTCCCGGTGAAAGGTGAATCGCCATTGGAGAATTAGTGCAAAAACTGGGACCGCTTGAAATGGAACAATGCAAGAATGCCATCCAGGTAGGATAAACTACGGTCACTAAGGGGCTTGGCCCACTGCCACATCTGGCCAAGATACTGGCGGTATCTAAAAACCTGGAAATCAGCAGCCCAAAAGGCCACCTCCCTCCTAAGGGAAAAGGACCCCACGTGGTGATCCTAACCACCAACCATGCCCTGAAGTTGCAGGGTTCGCTCCGTGGGCACACCGACCTCGAGTGAGGAGGCCCTCCAACTCCAACATCCAGAGGGATAACCGGGGGCAACAGGGCACCATGACGACTCGTGTGAACATCACTTGACCTGGAGTTTCTCTCATAAAACAACAAGAGTGTGTCCCAAAAGAGTAGACTACTGCTTGCAGGACTTACTGCACCCAGAGGGGAGCTAATAATCTTGGCGGGGGAACAGTATACCACACTGTCACCATAGAAAAGCCTACAGACACCGTGATGATGGTGGCCAATAAGACCGGCTGGACTCCTGTTTACTTCAAAAGGCTGTTGACTCAGTAGCCATCATGGTCCTTGGTCACCACTGACCCTGGACTGTCTGGGAGTTGAGCGGGCAGGGCTCTGACACCTGGTGCTGTTTGTACGTTAATTCAGGGGCCTAATTGAAGAAAGCGCAGACTACTGGTCAGAGCATCTAGGCTGGCAGAGACGGTCAGCCTAAGGTGGCCGAACAAATGTGGGGCGGGGTGAAACCGGCCCCCACAGCGTCTCTGCACATCTCTTTCCTGGACCCTTAAAGGTCATTAGAATCTATAACACTTCCAATGCTGGTGCTCAGGTGGACGAGCAGGGAGGCAGGGGTCCTGGGGACAATCAACGTCACCGGGAGGCTGCTGGGGAGAAGCTCTGACCCTCGCCCCAGGGTATGAGGGCTCCCAACTCAGCACTCAGCAGTTACAGAAGAAGGGTCTGCACCCTCAGCACTCCAAGAATGAGGAACGGGACAAAAGGCAGAGGAGGGGTTTGTCCCCAGCAAAGCCCATTAAAAATCCCTGGGAGATAAAAATAGAATCTGGGCAATAAAGTCAAGTCTAACCTTTTTTATCCTTTGTGCTTTGTCTAATTTCACGTGCTCCTAGGGTCCCGCATGCAGAGGTTCCACACCCGGCACTTCAGACCAGATTTCCTAGTGCAGAATGGCTGGGTCGACACCTCAGCTCCTGGGGCCCAGTGCAGACTCCACGATATAGAGCCTGAGCTACAGCCAACCCGGCCCTCGAGAGCTCCGCCGCCTCCCTCCCTCCCACTGACTCTGACAGGATCTCTACACAGCAGCCCAGCCCACAGCCCACGGGGTAGTGCATGCTCTCACCTCTCCATTCTCTGATCAAAATATAAAGTTTCCTTTGCTTGTGAACCAAACTCAGTCTCGATCTGTTGGCCCCAATGACACTGGGCAGGGGGACACTTGTTGGGGTCCACTCTGGAGGATCAGTAACAGAAATTGAGACTATTGTAACCTCAATGAACAGATGTGTGAGCCAAACTGTAGTTAACATAGAACAGTGTATGAGGCTCGGGTAAAATAAGATGTTTTTAACACTTCCATTTGATATTTCCATCACTTTTTATAAGCAAGTTCAGTGAAAAGGTTTGTCTTATTTGTCAGGTCAATATTAGAGAAACGAAGTGATTTCTTTCCAAGGATGTACAGCTAATAATCTTGGTTAAACCTTCAATCTTGTTTTAAATGCTTTTCCATTGAAAATGATACCTCTCTTTCAGCTCCCCCATTTCTGAGAAGTATAAAATCTTATAATTTATTATTACCAAAGGGGAAAGGTGGGAGGAGGGATAAATTAACAGTTTGGAATGAACACATACACACTGCTATGTATAAAATAGATCATCAACAAGGAACTACTGTATAGCACAGGGAACTACACTCAACATTTTGCAATAACCTATAAGGGGAAATAATCTGAAAAAGAATAGATATTTTTATTGACATCATCTATCAATGACAGTTAAAGTGTAGCCTAAGGGAAGCTGGTGGTGAGTGCTTCTGACCCTGAAGACTTCAATCATCTAAAGTTTGGACTCTGCCTACTTCCCAAGGCCCTTAATGAACATATGTGTAGCCGTAGCTTAAAAACTTCCCCAGTTTGGGTTTCGGGGAGACACTGATTTTGAAAAAGCCCTGGTGTTCTCCTTACATGAATGGGACTCTTCCTACTGCTAAAACATGTCTGTCACACCCAGAGGATGGTATACCGTCTGATCGGGAAGAGTTTGGAAAAGGCATCTCATCTCCTCATCTCCTGGTGCTCGGGTTCACCCCTCCAGCGTCTTTACTAACAGTCTCCCCACTTGGAGATGTCAGCACTGTCAACATCCTGTTGCGTACAGTTTGGAATTTGTCCAGAGGATGAAGCGGAAGGATGAGGAACAATGAGAGACAAGTCCTAGGTGTTCAGACAGGCACATGTCACTCTAATTTCCAATCAGGAAGACGAATTGACCAAAGGCTAGGGTTGCCCATGGAAACAGTATAGGGCTTGAGGAAATCCCGCTGCTTTGTGGCCAGTTCCCATAAACACGAGTTGAACAATGGAACTCAGGGGCAGTAAAATTCACAAAACTGCAGAGTTGAAAATATCCATCACTGAAAAATGTCTTGAGGAAAGTCAGAGAAAAGGACTTGTAAGCAAGGGAGAATGGCAGGAAAGGGATTTGAGGAGGTAGAAAGGACTCGCCATTAAGCACAAGAAAAGGAGCTGAACATTGCCAACATTGCCAACATTGCAGTTGGCCAAAAAGGGTGTATGCGTTCTTTTCTGTATATATTCAAGAAAAGGGCATACACTTTTTTAGCCAACCAAACAGGTGGGCACTGGAAGTCAATACTACAAAAGATATCACTTCGCATCAGTCAGAAGAGCCATCCTCATAAAGCGTAAACAACAGAAATGCAGGACAGGGCAACGAGAAGAGGGAGCCCTGTGAGACTTATAGTGGAAATGTATATTGCCAACGGCCATTCTGGAGAAGTGTATTGTGTTTACTAAAGCATCTAAAAAATGAGCTACAGAGCATAGGGCACTTGCACTCATGGGCGTATATCTTGGGAAAAACAAAAATCGAGAGGACACAGGCACCCCAATGTTTACCCCCTCTCTGTTTAAAAGATCCTCGACTAGGATATAACTTAAATGTCTCTGGAGGGAAAAAATGGATAGAGATGTGGTACTTAGGTAGAGTGGAATATTATTCAGCCTGGAAATCAATGAAATATGGCCAGTTGTAACAACTCCGGAGGAGTTACGTATGATCATTCTAAGTGACAGAATTCAAAAAGAAAAAGACACATATCATAAGATATCACTTAAAGGTGGAATCCAAAATGGCTACACATGAAATAAATTACAAAACAAAAACATAGTCAAATATGTAGAAAACACGCATAAGGCTGCTAAACGGGAAAGGTGGGGAGGGGTGAGGCATCATCCAGGAGGTTGAAATTAGCAAAGATACCATTCCAAATACCAAACTGATAATCAACAAGGCCTACACGGTAGCTAAAAGAACTGCACTCAGCACACTCAAGTCACCGGAAAAGAATATATACGACTGGTAAGAATCTGAAAAAGAATTTATTGATGTCTCTCTGTACGCGAATCAAGTGGATGTACAGCAGCAAGAAACAGAGCTTTGAAAATCAGCTGTAACCAATATAGTAATAAATTGAAAAAAATAAACGACAGAGAGACAGAGAAAACCTCTTACAACTTTTCCTCAGGGACGGTGATGCAACATGGATTGAACACATCTAGACCCACAGCAGGATGAGACATAAGGCTGGAAACTGTTTGCGCTAAGAGAAATGTGAGGTTGGGTGAGGAAATGCACACCCTTTAAAGTAATACTACCTGGTACCCATTCAATGGGTCCCAAATCTGCAGGTTCAAGGGATCTTCCTACAGCTAAAACATGCATGGAAAACCCAGAGGACTGTACACCATGTGATCGGGAGATGTGTCTAAAATGCACCTCATTTATCCTCTCCTGGTGCTCCTGTTCACCATTCCAGCCACGCTACTTAGAATCTCCCCACTTGGAGAATCAGCACATTTAAACTTCTGTTTCACACATTTTGCAAATTGTGAGGAGGATGAACGGGAAGAGGGGGAACCAATGAGAGAAGAGTTGTAGGGGTTTGGACGGGCACATATCACTCTAATTTCCCATTAAGAATAAGAATTAAAGAAAGGCTCAGCCTGCCTCGCCGGAGCCAAAATAGGGCCTGAAGCAATCCTGCGGGTTTGAGGCCAGCTCACAAAAGAGCAACTTAAAAAATGGAGCTCAGGGTCACTGCAATTCACAAACCTGCAGAGTTATAAATGAAAACTAACGTCCAAAAATATGTTGAGGTAAGGCAAAGAAGAGGATCTGAATGCAAGACAGAATTGCAAGAAACAGATTTCAAGAGATAGATAGGACTCGTCTTTAACGCACATGAAAAGCGGCAGAATTTCGACAATGATGCAGTTGGCCCAAAAGGGCGTATGCGTTTTTTCCTGATTATATCCAGGAAAAAACGCATACGCACTTTATGGGCAACAAAGCAAGCAAGCAATGCAAATGTGCACAACAAAGAAGTCTCACTTCCCACCGGTCAAAAGGGCCATCCTAAAAAATTGTAAAAACCAGAAATGCAGGACAGGCCATGGAGAACAGAGAGCCTTTATACGCTGATGGGCAGTGTGTGAACTGCCGAGAGCCACTCTGGAGAAGTGTATGGTGGTTCCTAAATCATCTAAAAAACAGAGCTACAGAGCATAGGACACTTCCAATCATGGGAGTATATCTAGGGAAGTCTAAAAATCAACAAGACACAAGCACACCACAGTTTAGGGCTACTCTGTTTACAAGAACCTCAACTTCAGTACACCTTAAATATCCCAGGAAAGAGAACAATGGATAAAGAAGATGTGGTACTTATGTACAATGGAATATCTCTTCACCATGAAATCAATGTAATAAGGCTAGTAGAAGGATAAAGAGTGGATTTAGGTCCGATAATACTACTTGAAATAAGTCAAACAGAAAAAGAAACATATCATAAGATATCACTTATAGAGGGAGGGTAAATATGGCTGCACAAGAAATGAATTACAGAACAGAACAGTGTCTCACATTTAGAAAACACACTTATGTCAGCTTAAGGGGAAAGGAGAGGTGGGGTGATGCATAAAACCAGAGTTTGAAATTAGCACAGATACCGTTCAATAAACCAAATAGGTATTAGACAAGATCTACACCTTGCTCAATGAACTGGCCTCAACACACCCTATACACCGCAGAGAAATATATCTGAGTAATAAGAATCTTAAAACCCATGTATTGATATATCTCCATAAGGGAATCAAGTGTGTGCAGAGCGGCACAAACACAGCAGTGAAAAGGAGCTAAACCCCATTATAGAAATAAATTTTAAAAACAAAACGCTGAAACAATGAGAGAAAAATTCTTACAAAATTCGCTCAGGGGCTGTGATGCAACCTGGATTGACCACATATAAACCCACAGCTGGATAAGACATAAGGCTGGACACTTGGGGCTGACAGGATTGGTGAGCTTTGGTGAGCAACTGCTGAAAGTTTAATGCAATACTTCATGCTACTCAGTCCAAGGGTCCCAACACTCCAGGTTGAAGGGAATCTTCCTACAGCTAAACCATGCTTGGGAAACCCAGCGACTGGTATACCATATGATCGGGAAAGGTTTCTAAAACGCACCTCATTTTTCCTCTCCTGGGGCTCCGGATCGACATTCCAGCCGCTTTACTAACAACATCCCCACATGGAGTCAATGCCTTTAAGTTCTGGTATCGCACAGTCTGCAGTTAGTGCAGAGGATGAATGGGAATAGGGGGAACCAGTGAGAAACTAGCTGTAGCGGTTTCAATGGGCACATGTCACTCTAATATCACATCAGTAAGAAGAATTAACCAAAGGCACAGCAAGGTGCCCCAGAAGAAAAATAGGGCTTCAAGGAATCCTGTGGTTACGGGGCAAGACCACAAAAATAAGAGCTAAAAAATGGAGCTAAGGGCCACTGCAATTCAAAAACCTGCAGAGTTATAAAGGCCAACTATTTTTAAAAAATATATTGAGGTAAGGCTATGAAGAGGCATTGAAAGCAAGGCAGAATTGCAGGAAACCGATTTCAGGAGGTAGACTGGAATTGCACTGAAAACATATGAAGAGAGTCAGAAACTCGACAATGATGCACTTGGCCAAAAAGGGCGTATGCGTTTTTTCCTGAATATATTCAGGAAAAAACGCATACGCACTTTTTGGCCAACCAAGCAAGCTTGCAAAGGAAATCTGCACTACAATGAAGTCTCACTTCCACCTGGTCAAAAGGGCCATCTGAAAAAAGTGTAGAATCCATAAAGGCACGACAGGCCATGGAGAACTGGAAGCCTTCTTATGCTGATGGGCGGGATGTAAATTGCCAACAGCCACTCTGGAGAAGTGTATGGTGTTTCCTGAAACATCTAAAAAACAAAGAACAGAGCCTAGGGCACTTCCACTTATGGTCCTATAGCTTAGGGAAATTAAAATCAAAAAGACACAGCCACCCCAAAGTTTGGGACGCCTCTGTTTACAAGAACCTCGTTTACGGTACAAGTTCAATATCGCAGAAAGTGAAAAATGGATAAAGAACTTGTGGTACTTACGTACAATGCAATATCACTCAGCAATGAAATCTATGTGATCAGGCCCGTAGCAGCATAATGAGTGGATTCCGGTATGATGACTCGAACTGAAATAAGTCACACAGAAAAGAAACATCATAAGGTATCACTAATACACAGAATGTGAACTTGGCTACACATGAACTGAATTACAAAACAGAACAGTGTCTCAAGTTTAGAAAACCAACTTACGCTTGCTTAACGGGGAAGGTGAGTTGGGGTGCTGCATAAAACCAGAGATTGAAATGAGCACAGATAAAGTTCCTTAAGCCAAATATGGAATAGACAAGAGCTACTCCTTGCTCAACGAAATGGACTCAACACCCCATATTAAACGCCTAAGAATGTACCTGACTAGTAAGTATCTTAAAACCTATGGATTGCTATGTCTCCAAAAGAGAATCAAGCGTGTGTACAGGGGCATAAACGCAGCAGTGATAGGATTGGAGAGGTTCTGTGAGCAAATGAAGACCCTTTGAAGTCATATTGCATGGTACCCATTACACGGGTCTCAACTCTCCAGGTTTAAGGTATTCTTCCTTCAGCTAAAACATGCATGTGGAACCCAGAGTATGATCAACCATGTGAACGGGAGACGTGTTCAAATATGTCTCAGTTTTCCTCCCCTGGTACTCGGGTGCAACATTCCAGATGCTTTACTAACACTCTCCCGACTTGGAGAGTCAGTCCCTTTAACCTCCTGTTTGGCCCAGTTTGCAATTTCTGCGGAAGATGAACAGGAATAGCGAGAATCAATGAGAGACTAGCTGGAGGTGTCTGGACGGGCAAATTTAACTCTCATTTCCCACCAGGAAGAGGAATTAACCAAAGGCTCAGCATGCCGGGCCGGAACCAGATTAGGGCCTGAAGCCATCCTGCGGTGTTGCGGCCAGCTCACAAGAAAGCGAGTTGAAGAAAGGAGCTCAGGGGCACTGTAATTCACAAACCTGCAGAGTTATAAATGACAGCTATCGTCCAAAAATAGACTGAAGTAAGGCTGCCAAGAGGACTTGAAAGCGGGGCAGAATTGCAGGAAACCGATTTCAGGAGGTAGACTGGAATTGCATTGAAAGCATAGGAAAAGAGGCAGAACGTCCACAATGATGCACTTGGCCAAAAAGGGCGTATGCGTTTTTTCCTGAATATATTCAGGAAAAAACGCATACGCCCTTTTTGGCCAACCAAGCAAGCTTGCAAAGGAAATCTGCACTACAATGAAGTCTCACTTCCCCCCGGTCAAAAGGGCCATCTGAAAAAAGTGTAAAATCCAGAAAGGCAACAGGCCATTGAGAACTGGGAGCCTTGTTATGCTGATGGGCGGGATGTAAATTGCCAACAGACACTCAGGAGAAGTGTATGGTGTTTCCTGAAACATCTAAAAAACAAAGCAACAGAACCTAGGGCACTTCCATTTATGGTCCTATAGCTTAGGGAAATTACAATCAAAAAGACACAGCCACCCCAAAGTTTGGGACGCCTCCGTTTACAAGAACCTCCTTTACCGTACAAGTTCAATATCACAGAAAGTGAAAAATGGATAAAGAACTTGTGGTACTTACGTACAATGCAGTATCACTCAGCAATGAAATCTATGTCATCAGGCCCGTAGCAGCATAATGAGTGGATTCAGGTATGATGATTCTAACTGAAATAAGTCACACAGAAAAAGAAACATCATAAGATATCAGTAATACACGGAATGTAAACTTGGCTACACAGGAACTGCATTCCAAAACAGAACAGTGTCTCAAATTTAGAAAACCAACTTATGCTTGCTTAAGGGGAAAGGTGAGTTGGGGTGCTGCATAAAACCAGAGATTGAAATGAGCACAGATAAAGTTCCTTAAGCCAAATATGGAATAGACAAGAGCTACTCCTTGCTCAACGAAATGGACTCAACACCCCATATTAAACGCCTAAGAATGTACCTGACTAATAAGTATCTTAAAACCTATGGATTGCTATGTCTCCAAAAGAGAATCAAGCGTGTGTACAGGGGCATAAATGCAGCAGTGATAGGATTGGAGAGGTTCGGTGAGCAAATGAAGACCCTTTGAAGTCATATTGCATGGTACCCATTACACGGGTCTCAACTCTCCAGGTTTAAGGTATTCTTCCTTCAGCTAAAACATGCATGTGAAACCCAGAGTATGATCAACCATGTGAACGGGAGACGTGTTCAAATATGTCTCAGTTTTCCTCCCCTGGTACTCCGGTGCAACATTCCAGACGCTTTACTAACACTCTCCCCACTTGGAGAGTCAGCGCCTTTAACCTCCTGTTTGGCCCAGTTTGCAAATTCTGCGGAAGATGAACAGGACTAGCGAGAACCAATGAGAGGCTAGCTGGAGGTGTCTGGACGGGCAAATTTAACTCTCATTTCCCACCAGGAAGAGGAAATAACCAAAGGCTCAGCGTGCCGTACCGGAACCAGATTAGGGCCTGAAGCCATCCTGCGGTGTTGCGGCCAGCTCAAAAGAAAGCGAGTTGAAGAAAGGAGCTCAGGGGCACTGTAATTCACAACCCTGCAGAGTTATAAATTACAGGTATCGTCCAAAAATATACTGAAGTAAGGCTGCCAAGAGGACTTGAAAGCGGGGCAGAATTGCAGGAAACCGATTTCAGGAGGTAGACTGGAATTACATTGAAAGCATAGGAAAAGAGGCAGAACGTCCACAATGATGCACTTGGCCAAAAAGGGCGTATGCGTTTTTTCCTGAATATATTCAGGAAAAAACGCATACGCCCTTTTTGGCCAACCAAGCAAGCTTGCAAAGGAAATCTGCACTACAATGAAGTCTCACTTCCCCCCGGTCAAAAGGGCCATCTGAAAAAAGTGTAAAATCCAGAAAGGCAGGACAGGCCATGGAGAACTGGGAGCTTTGTTATGCTGATGGGCGGGATGTAAATTGCCAACAACCACTCGGGAGAAGTGTATGGTGTTTCCTGAAACATCTAAAAAACAAAGCAACAGAACCTAGGGCCCTTCCACTTATGGTCCTATAGCTTAGGGAAATTAAAATGAAAAAGACACAGCCACCCCAAAGTTTGGAACGGCTCTGTTTACAAGAACCTCGTTTACAGTACAAGTTCAACATCGCAGAAAGTGAAAAATGGATAAAGAAGTTGTGGTATTTACTTACAAAGCAATATCACTCAGCAATGAAATCTGTGTAATCAGGCCCTTAGCAGCACAATGAGTGGATTCAGGTATGATGATTCTAACTGAAATAAGTCACACAGAAAAAGAAACATCATAAGATATCACTAATACACGGAATGTAAACTTGGCTACACAGGAACTGAATTACAGAACAGAACAGGGTCTCAAATTTAGAAAACCAACTTATGCTTGCTTAAGGGTAAAGGTGAGTTGGGGTGCTGCATAAAACCAGAGACTGAAATGAGCACAGATAAAGTTCCTTAAGCCAAATATGGAATAGACAAGAGCTACTCCTTGCTCAACGAAATGGACTCAACACCCCATATTAAACGCCTAAGAATGTACCTGACTAGTAAGTATCTTAAAACCTATGGATTGCTATGTCTCCGAAAGAGAATCAAGCATGTGTACAGGGGCATAAACGCAGCAGTGATAGGATTGGAGAGGTTCGGTGAGCAAATGAAGACCCTTTGAAGTCATATTGCATGGTACCCATTCCACGGGTCTCAACTCTCCAGGTTTAAGGTATTCTTCCTTCAGCTAAAACATGCATGTGGAACCCAGAGTATGATCAACCATGTGAACGGGAGACGTGTTCAAATATGTCTCAGTTTTCGTACCCTGGTACTCGGGTGCAACATTCCAGATGCTTTACTAACACTCTCCCCACTTGGAGAGTCAGTCCCTTTAACCTCCTGTTTGGCCCAGTTTGCAATTTCTGTGGAAGATGAACAGGAATAGCGAGAACCAATGAGAGGCTAGCTGGAGGTGTCTGGATGGGCAAATTTAACTCTCATTTCCCACCAGGAAGAGGAATTAACCAAAGGCTCAGCGTGCCGTGCCAGAACCAGATTAGGGCCTGAAGACATCCTGCGGTGTTGCGGCCAGGTCACAAGAAAGCGAGTTGAAGAAAGGAGCTCAGGGGCGCTGTAATTCACAAACCTGCAGAGATATAAATGACAGCTATCGTCCAAAAATAGACTGAAGTAAGGCTGCCAAGAGGACTTGAAAGCGGGGCAGAATTGCAGGAAACCGATTTCAGGAGGTAGACTTGAATTGCATTGAAAGCATAGGAAAAGAGGCAGAAAGTCCACAATGATGCACTTGGCCAAAATGGGCGTATGCGTTTTTTCCTGAACATATTCAGGAAAAAACGCATACGCCCTTTTTGGCCAACCAAGCAAACTTGCAAAGGAAATCTGCACTACAATGAAGTCTCACTTCTCCCCGGTCAAAAGGGCCATCTGAAAAAAGTGTAAAATCCAGAAAGGCAGGACAGGCCATGGAGAACTGGGAGCTTTGTTATGCTGATGGGCGGGATGTAAATTGCCAAGAACCACTTGGGAGAAGTGTATGGTGTTTCCTGAAACAACTAAAAAACAAAGCAACAGAACCTAGGGCACTTCCACTTATGGTCCTATAGCTTAGGGAAATTAAAATGAAAAAGACACAGCCACCCCAAAGTTTGGAACGGCTCTGTTTACAAGAACCTCGTTTACAGTACAAGTTCAACATCGCAGAAAGTGAAAAATGGATAAAGAAGTTGTGGTATTTACTTACAAAGCAATATCACTCAGCAATGAAATCTGTGTCATCAGGCCCTTAGCAGCACAATGAGTGGATTCAGGTATGATGATTCTAACTGAAATAAGTCACACAGAAAAAGAAACATCATAAGATATCAGTAATACACGGAATGTAAACTTGGCTACACAGGAACTGAATTACAGAACAGAACAGGCTCTCAAATTTAGAAAACTAACTTATGCTTGCTTAAGGGTAAAGGTGAGTTGGGGTGCTGCATAAAACCAGAGATTGAAATGAGCACAGATAAAGTTCCTTAAGCCAAATATGGAATAGACAAGAGCTACTCCTTGCTCAACGAAATGGACTCAACACCGCATATTAAACGCCTAAGAATGTACCTGACTAGTAAGTATCTTAAAACCTATGGATTGCTATGTCTCCGAAAGAGAATCAAGCATGTGTACAGGGGCATAAATGCAGCAGTGATAGGATTGGAGAGGTTCGTGAGCAAATGAAGACCCTTTGAAGTCATATTGCATGGTACCCATTCCACGGGTTTCAACTACCTAGGTGTAAGGTATTGTTCCTTCAGCTAAAACATGCATGTGGAACCTAGAGTATGATCAACCATGTGATCGGGAGACGTGTTCAAATATGTCTCAGTTTTCGTACCCTGGTACTCGGGTGCAACATTCCAGACGCTTTACTAACACTCTCCCCACTTGGAGAGTCAGTCCCTTTAACCTCCTGATTGGCCCAGTTTGCAATTTCTGTGGAAGATGAACAGGAATAGCGAGAACCAATGAGAGACTACCTGGAGGTGTCTGGACGGGCAAATTTAACTCTCATTTCCCACCAGGAAGAGGAAATAACCAAAGGCTCAGCGTGCCGTGCCGGAACCTGTTTAGGGCCTGAAGCCATCCTGCGGTGTTGCGGCCAGGTCACAAGAAAGCGAGTTGAAGAAAGGAGCTCAGGGGCACTGTAATTCACAAACCTGCAGAGTTATAAATGACAGCTATCGTCCAAAAATAGACTGAAGTAAGGCTGCCAAGAGGACTTGAAAGCGGGGCAGAATTGCAGGAAACCGATTTCAGGAGGTAGACTGGAATTGCATTGAAAGCATAGGAAAAGAGGCAGAACGTCCACAATGATGCACTTGGCCAAAATGGGCGTATGCGTTTTTTCCTGAATATATTCAGGAAAAAACGCATACGCCCTTTTTGGCCAACCAAGCAAGCTTGCAAAGGAAATCTGCACTACAATGAAGTCTCACTTCCCCCCGGTCAAAAGGGCCATCTGAAAAAAGTGTAAAATCCAGAAAGGCAGGACAGGCCATGGAGAACTGGGAGCCTTCTTATGCTGATGGGCGGGATGTAAATTGCCAACAGCCACTCCGGAGAAGTGTATGGTGTTTCCTGAAACATCTAAAAAACAAAGCAACAGAGCCTAGTGCACTTCCACTTATGGTCCTATAGCTTAGGGAAATTAAAATCAAAAAGACACAGCCACCCCAAAGTTTGGGACGCCTCTGTTTACAAGAACCTCGTTTACCGTACAAGTTCAACATCACAAAAAGTGAAAAATGGATAAAGAAGTTGTGGTACTCATGTACAAAGCAATATCACTCAGCAATGAAATCTATGTCACCAGGCCCGTAGCAGCATAATGAGTGGATTCGGGTATGGTGATTCTAACTGAAATAAGTCACACAGAAAAAGAAACATCAAAAAATATCACTAATACATGGAATTTAAACTTGGCTACAGAGGAACTGCATTCCAAAACAGAACAGGGTCTCAAATTTCGAAAACCAACTTATGCTTGCTTAAGTGGAAAGGTGAGTTGGGGTGCTGCATAAAACCAGAGATTGAAATGAGCACAGATAAAGTTCCTTAAGCCAAATATGGAATAGACAAGAGCTACTCCTTGCTCAACGAAATGGACTCCACACCCCAAATTAAACGCCTAAGAATATACCTGACTAGTAAGTATCTTAAAACCTATGGATTGCTATGTCTCCAAAAGAGAATCAAGCGTGTGTACAAGGGTCATAAACGCAGCAGTGATAGGATTGGAGAGATTCGGTGAGCAAATGAAGACCCTTTGAAGTCATATTGCATGGTACCCATTCCACGGGTCTCAACTCTCCAGGTTTAAGGTATTCTTCCTTCAGCTAAAACATGCATGTGGAACCCAGAGTATGATCAACCATGTGAACGGGAGACGTGTTCAAATATGTCTCAGTTTTCGTCCCCTGGTACTTCGGTGGAACATTCCAGACGCTTTACTAACACTCTCCCGACTTGGAGAGTCAGTCCCTTTAACCTCCTGTTTGGCCCAGTTTGCAATTTCTGCGGAAGATGAACAGGAATAGCGAGAACCAATGAGAGGCTAGCTGGAGGTGTCTGGACGGGCAAATTTAACTCTCATTTCCCACCAGGAAGAGGAAATAACCAAAGGCTTAGCGTGCCGTACCGGAACCAGATTAGGGCCTGAAGCCATCCTGCGGTGTTGCGGCCAGCTCAAAAGAAAGCGAGTTGAAGAAAGGAGCTCAGGGGCACTGTAATTCACAAACCTGCAGAGTTATAAATGACAGCTATCGTCCAAAAATAGACTGAAGTAAGGCTGCCAAGAGGACTTGAAAGCGGGGCAGAATTGCAGGAAACCGATTTCAGGAGGTAGACTGGTATTGCATTGAAAGCATAGGAAAAGAGGCAGAACGTCCACAATGATGCACTTGGCCAAAAAGGGCGTATGCGTTTTTTCCTGAATATATTCAGGAAAAAACGCATACGCACTTTTTGGCCAACCAAGCAAGCTTGCAAAGGAAATCTGCACTACAATGAAGTCTCACTTCTCCCCGGTCAAACGGGCCATCTGAAAAAAGTGTAAAATCCAGAAAGGCAGGACAGGCCATGGAGAACTGGGAGCCTTGTTATGCTGATGGGCGGGATGTAAATTGCCAACAACCACTCGGGAGAAGTGTATGGTGTTTCCTGAAACATCTAAAAAACAAAGCAACAGAGCCTAGGGCACTTCCACTTATGGTCCTATAGCTAAGGGAAATTAAAATCAAAAAGACACAGCCACCCCAAAGTTTGGAACGGCTCTGTTTACAAGAACCTCATTTAAAGTACAAGTTCAACATCGCAGAAAGTGAAAAATGGATAAAGAACTTGTGGTACTTACGTACAATGCAGTATCACTCAGCAATGAAATCTATGTCATCAGGCCCGTAGCAGCATAATGAGTGGATTCAGGTACGATGATTCTAACTGAAATAAGTCACACAGAAAAAGAAACATCATAAGATATCACTAATACACGGAATGTAAAGTTGGCTACACAGGAACTGCATTCCAAAACAGAACAGGGTCTCAAATTTAGAAAACCAACTTATGCTTGCTTAAGGGGAAAGGTGAGTTGGGGTGCTGCATAAAACCAGAGATTGAAATGAGCACAGATAAAGTTCCTTAAGCCAAATATGGAATAGACAAGAGCTACTCCTTGCTCAACGAAATGGACTCAAAACCCCATATTAAACGCCTAAGAATGTACCTGACTAGTAAGTATCTTAAAACCTATGGATTGCTATGCCTCCAAAAGAGAATCAAGCATGTGTACAGGGGCATAAACACAGCAGTGATAGGATTGGAGAGGTTCGGAGAGCAAATGAAGACCCTTTGAAGTCATATTGCATGGTACCCATTACACGGGTCTCAACTCTCCAGGTTTAAGGTATTCTTCCTTCAGCTAAAACATGCATGTGGAACCCAGAGTATGATCAACCATGTGAACGGGAGACGTGTTCAAATATGTCTCAGTTTTCCTCCCCTGGTACTCGGGTGCAACAGTCCAGACGCTTTACTAACACTCTCCCCACTTGGAGAGTCAGTCCCTTTAACCTCCTGTTTGGCCCAGTTTGCAATTTCTGCGGAAGATGAACAGGAATAGCGAGAACCAATGAGAGGCTAGCTGGAGGTGTCTGGACGGGCAAATTTAACTCTCATTTCCCACCAGGAAGAGGAAATAACCAAAGGCTCAGCGTGCCATACCGGAACCAGATTAGGGCCTGAAGCCATCCTGCGGTGTTGCGGCCAGCTCAAAAGAAAGCGAGTTGAAGAAAGGAGCTCAGGGGCACTGTAATTCACAAACCTGCAGAGTTATAAATGACAGCTATCGTCCAAAAATAGACTGAAGTAAGGCTGCCAAGAGGACTTGAAAGCGGGGCAGAATTGCAGGAAACCGATTTCAGGAGGTAGACTGGAATTGCATTGAAAGCATAGGAAAAGAGGCAGAACGTCCACAATGATGCACTTGGCCAAAAAGGGCGTATGCGTTTTTTCCTGAATATATTCAGGAAAAAACGCATACGCCCTTTTTGGCCAACCAAGCAAGCTTGCAAAGGAAATCTGCACTACAATGAAGTCTCACTTCCCCCCAGTCAAAAGGGCCATCTGAAAAAAGGGTAAAATCCAGAAAGGCAGGACAGGCCATGGAGAACTGGGAGCCTTGTTATGCTGATGGGCGGGATGTAAATTGCCAACAACCACTCGGGAGAAGTGTATGGTGTTTCCTGAAACATCTAAAAAACAAAGCAACAGAACCTAGGGCACTTCCACTTATGGTCCTATAGCTTAGGGAAATTAAAATCAAAAAGACACAGCCACCCCAAAGTTTGGATCGGCTCTGTTTACAAGAACCTCGTTTACAGTACAAGTTCAACATCGCAGAAAGTGAAAAATGGATAAAGAAGTTGTGATATTTACTGACAAAGCAATATCACACAGCAATGAAATCTGTGTCATCAGGCCCTTAGCAGCACAATGAGTGGATTCAGGTATGATGATTCTAACTGAAATAAGTCACACAGAAAAGGAAACATCATAAGATATCAGTAATACACGGAATGTAAACTTGGCTACACAGGAACTGAATTACAGAACAGAACAGGGTCTCAAATTTAGAAAACCAACTTATGCTTGCTTAAGGGGAAAGGTGAGTTGGGGTGCTGCATAAAACCAGAGATTGAAATGAGCACAGATAAAGTTCCTTAAGCCAAATATGGAATAGACAAGAGCTACTCCTTGCTCAACGAAATGGACTCAACACCCCATATTAAACGCCTAAGAATGTACCTGACTAGTAAGTATCTTAAAACCTATGGATTGCTATGTCTCCAAAAGAGAATCAAGCATGTGTACAGGGGCATAAACGCAGCAGTGATAGGATTGGAGAGGTTCGGTGAGCATATGAAGACCCTTTGAAGTCATATTGCATGGTACACATTACACGGGTCTCAACTCTCCAGGTTTAAGGTATTCTTCCTTCAGCTAAAACATGCATGTGGAACACAGAGTATGATCAACCATGTGATCGGGAGACGTGTTCAAATATGTGTCAGTTTTCCTCCCCTGGTACTCGGGTGCAACATTCCAGACGCTTTACTAACACTCTCCCCACTTGGAGAGTCAGCGCCTTTAACCTCCTGTTTGGCCCAGTTTGCAATTTCTGCGGAAGATGAACAGGAATAGCGAGAACCAATGAGAGGCTAGCTGGAGGTGTCTGAACGGGCAAATTTAACTCTCATTTTCCACCAGGAAGAGGAATTAACCAAAGGCTCAGCATGCCGGGCCGGAAGAAGATTAGGGCCTGAAGCCATCCTGCGGTGTTGCGGCCAGCTCAAAAGAAAGCGAGTTGAAGAAAGGAGCTCAGGGGCACTGTAATTCACAAACCTGCAGAGTTATAAATGACAGCTATCGTCCAAAAATAGACTGAAGTAAGGCTGCCAAGAGGACTTGAAAGCGGGGCAGAATTGCAGGAAACCGATTTCAGGAGGTAGACTGAAATTGCATTGAAAGCATAGGAAAAGAGGCAGAACGTCCACAATGATGCACTTGGCCAAAAAGGGCGTATGCGTTTTTTCCTGAATATATTCAGGAAAAAACACATACGCCGTTTTTGGCCAACCAAGCAAGCTTGCAAAGGAAATCTGCACTACAATGAAGTCTCACTTCCCCCCGGTCAAAAGGGCCATCTGAAAAAAGTGTAAAATCCAGAAAGGCAACAAGCAATTGAAAACTGGGAGCCTTGTTATGCTGATGGGCGGGATGTAAATTGCCAACAGACACTCAGGAGAAGTGTATGGTGTTTCCTGAAACATCTAAAAAACAAAGCAACAGAACCTAGGGCACTTCCACTTATGGTCCTATAGCTTAGGGAAATTAAAATCAAAAAGACACAGCCACCCCAAAATTTGGGACGCCTCCGTTTACAAGAACCTTGTTTACCGTACAAGTTCAATATCACAGAAAGTGAAAAATGGATAAAGAACTTGTGGTACTTACGTACAATGCAGTATCACTCAGCAATGAAATCTATGTCATCAGGCCCGTAGCAGCATAATGAGTGGATTCAGGTATGATGATTCTAACTGAAATAAGTCACACAGAAAAAGAAACATCATAAGATATCACTAATACACGGAATGTAAACTTGGCTACACAGGAACTGCATTCCAAAACAGAACAGGGTCTCAAATTTAGAAAACCAACTTATGCTTGCTTAAGGGGAAAGGTGAGTTGGGGTGCTGCATAAAACCAGAGATTGAAATGAGCACAGATAAAGTTCCTTAAGCCAAATATGGAATAGACAAGAGCTACTCCTTGCTCAACGAAATGGACTCCACACCCCATATTAAACGCCTAAGATGTACCTGACTAGTAAGTATCTTAAAACCTATGGATTGCTATGTCTCCAAAAGAGAATCAAGCGTGTGTACAGGGGCATAAATGCAGCAGTGATAGGATTGGAGAGGTTCGGTGAGCAAATGAAGACCCTTTGAAGTCATATTGCATGGTACCCATTACACGGGTCTCAACTCTCCAGGTTTAAGGTATTCTTCCTTCAGCTAAAACATGCATGTGAAACCCAGAGTATGATCAACCATGTGAACGGGAGACGTGTTCAAATATGTCTCAGTTTTCCTCCCCTGGTACTCGGGTGCAACATTCCAGACGCTTTACTAACACTCTCCCCACTTGGAGAGTCAGCGCCTTTAACCTCCTGTTTGGCCCAGTTTGCAATTTCTGCGGAAGATGAACAGGAATAGCGAGAACCAATGAGAGGCTAGCTGGAGGTGTCTGGACGGGCAAATTTAACTCTCATTTCCCACCAGGAAGAGGAAATAACCAAAGGCTCAGCGTGCCGTACCGGAACCAGATTAGGGCCTGAAGCCATCCTGCGGTGTTGCGGCCAGCTCAAAAGAAAGCGAGTTGAAGAAAGGAGCTCAGCGGCACTGTAATTCACAAACCTGCAGAGTTATAAATGACAGCTATCGTCCAAAAATAGACTGAAGTAAGGCTGCCAAGAGGACTTGAAAGCGGGGCAGAATTGCAGGAAACCGATTTCAGGAGGTAGACTGGAATTGCATTGAAAGCATAGGAAAAGAGGCAGAACGTCCACAATGATGCACTTGGCCAAAAAGGGCGTATGCGTTTTTTCCTGAACATATTCAGGAAAAAACGCATACGCCCTTTTTGGCCAACCAAGCAAGCTTGCAAAGGAAATCTGCACTACAATGAAGTCTCACTTCCCCCCGGTCAAAAGGGCCATCTGAAAAAAGTGTAAAATCCAGAAAGGCAGGACAGGCCATGGAGAACTGGGAGCCTTGTTATGCTGATGGGCGGGATGTAAATTGCCAACAGACACTCCGGAGAAGTGTATGGTGTTTCCTGAAACATCTAAAAAACAAAGCAACAGAGCCTAGGGCACTTCCACCTATGGTCCTATAGCTTAGGGAAACTAAAATCAAAAAAAAAACTGCCACCCCAAAGTTTGGAACGGCTCTGTTTACAAGAACCTCATTTAAAGTACAAGTTCAACATCGCAGAAAGTGAAAAATGGATAAAGAAGTTGTGGTATTCACTTACAAAGCAATATCACTCAGCAATGTAATCTATGTCATCAGGCCCTTAGCAGCACAATGAGTGGATTCAGGTATGATGATTCTAACTGAAATAAGTCACACAGAAAAAGAAACATCATAAGATATCAGTAATACACGGAATGGAAACTTGGCTACACAAGAACTGAATTACAGAACAGAACAGGGTCTCAAATTTAGAAAACCAACTTATGCTTGCTTAAGGGTAAAGGTGAGTTGGGGTTCTGCATAAAACCAGAGATTGAAATGAGCACAGATAAAGTTCCTTAAGCCAAATATGGAATAGACAAGAGCTACTCCTTGCTCAACGAAATCGACTCAACACCGCATATTAAACGCCTAAGAATGTACCTGACTAGTAAGTATCTTAAAACCTATGGATTGCTATGTCTCCGAAAGAGAATCAAGCATGTGTACTGGGGCATAAACGAAGCAGTGATAGGATTGGAGAGGTTCGGTGAGCAAATGAAGACCCTTTGAAGTCATATTGCATGGTACCCATTCCACGGGTTTCAACTACCCAGGTTTTAGGTATTCTTCCTTCAGCTAAAACATGCATGTGGAACCCAAGTATGATCAACCATGTGAACGGGAGACGTGTTCAAATATGTCTCAGTTTTCCTCCCCTGGTACTCGGGTGCAACATTGCAGACACTTTACTAACACTCTCCCCACTTGGAAAGTCAGCGCCTTTAACCTCCTGTTTGGCCCAGTTTGCAATTTCTGCGGAAGATGAACAGGAATAGTGAGAACCAATGAGAGGCTAGCTGAAGGTGTCTGGACGGGCAAATTTAACTCTCATTTCCCACCAGGAAGAGGAAATAACCAAAGGCTCAGCATGCCGTACCGGAACCAGATTAGGGCCTGAAGCCATCCTGCGGTGTTGCGGCCAGCTCAAAAGAAAGCGAGTTGAAGAAAGGAGCTCAGGGGCACTGTAATTCACAAACCTGCAGAGTTATAAATGACAGCTATCGTCCAAAAATAGACTGAAGTAAGGCTGCCAAGAGGACTTGAAAGCGGGGCAGAATTGCAGGAAACCGATTTCAGGAGGTAGACTGGAATTGCATTGAAAGCATAGGAAAAGAGGCAGAACGTCCACAATGATGCACTTGGCCAAAAAGGGCGTATGCGTTTTTTCCTGAATATATTCAGGAAAAAACGCATACGCCCTTTTTGGCCAACCAAGCAAGCTTGCAAAGGAAATCTGCACTACAATGAAGTCTCACTTCCCCCCGGTCAAAAGGGCCATCTGAAAAAAGTGTAAAATCCAGAAAGGCAGGACAGGCCATGGAGAACTGGGAGCCTTGTTATGCTGATGGGCGGGATGTAAATTGCCAACAACCACTCGGGAGAAGTGTATGGTGTTTCCTGAAACATCTAAAAAACAAAGCAACAGAGCCTAGGGCACTTCCACTTATGGTCCTATAGCTTAGGGAAATTAAAATCAAAAAGACACAGCCACCCCAAAGTTTGGGACGCCTCCGTTTACAAGAACCTCGTTTACCGTACAAGTTCAATATCACAGAAAGTGAAAAATGGATAAAGAACTTGTGGTACTTACGTACAATGCAGTATCACTCAGCAATGAAATCTATGTCATCAGGCCCGTAGCAGCATAATGAGTGGATTCAGGTACGATGATTCTAACTGAAATAAGTCACACAGAAAAAGAAACATCATAAGATATCACTAATACACGGAATGTAAACTTGGCTACACAGGAACTGAATTACAGAACAGAACAGGGTCTCAAATTTAGAAAACCAACTTATGCTTGCTTAAGGGGAAAGGTGAGTTGGGGTGCTGCATAAAACCAGAGATTGAAATGAGCACAGATAAAGTTCCTTAAGCCAAATATGGAATAGACAAGAGCTACTCCTTGCTCAACGAAATGGACTCAACACCCCATATTAAACGCCTAAAAATGTACCTGACTAGTAAGTATCTTAAAACCTATGGATTGCTATGTCTCCGAAAGAGAATCAAGCATGTGTACAGGGGCATAAACGCAGCAGTGATAGGATTGGAGAGGTTCGGTGAGCAAATGAAGACCCTTTGAAGTCATATTGCATGGTACACATTACACGGGTCTCAACTCTCCAGGTTTAAGGTATTCTTCCTTCAGCTAAAACATGCATGTGGAACCCAGAGTATGATCAACCATGTGAACGGGAGACGTATTCAAATATGTCTCAGTTTTCGTACCCTGGTACTCGGGTGCAACAGTCTAGACGCTTTACTAACACTCTCCCCACATGGAGAGTCAGTCCCTTTAACCTCCTGTTTGGCCCAGTTTGCAATTTCTGCGGAAGATGAACAGGAATAGCGAGAACCAATGAGAGGCTAGCTGGAGGTGTCTGGACGGGCAAATTTAACTCTAATTTCCCACCAGGAAGAGGAATTAACCAAAGGCTCAGCATGCCGTGCCGGAGCCAGATTAGGGCCTGAAGCCATCCTGCGGTGTTGCGGCCAGCTCAAAAGAAAGCGAGTTGAAGAAAGGAGCTCAGGGGCACTGTAATTCACAAACCTGCAGAGTTATAAATGACAGCTATCGTCCAAAAATAGACTGAAGTAAGGCTGCCAAGAGGACTTGAAAGCGGGGCAGAATTGCAGGAAACCGATTTCAGGAGGTAGACTGGAATTGCATTGAAAGCATAGGAAAAGAGGCAGAACGTCCACAATGATGCACTTGGCCAAAAAGGGCGTATGCGTTTTTTCCTGAAAATATTCAGGAAAAAACGCATACGCCCTTTTTGGCCAACCAAGCAAGCTTGCAAAGGAAATCTGCACTACAATGAAGTCTCACTTCCCCCCGGTCAAAAGGGCCATCAGAATAAAGTGTAAAATCCAGAAAGGCAGGACAGGCCATGGAGAACTGGGAGCCTTGTTATGCTGATGGGCGGGATGTAAATTGCCAACAGACACTCAGGAGAAGTGTATGGTGTTTCCTGAAACATCTAAAAAACAAAGCAACAGAGCCTAGGGCACTTCCACTTATGGTCCTATAGCTTAGGGAAATTAAAATCAAAAAGACACAGCCACCCCAAAGTTTGGGACGCCTCTGTTTACAAGAACCTCGTTTACGGTACAAGTTCAATATCGCAGAAAGTGAAAAATGGGTAAAGAACTTGTGGTACTTACGTACAATGCAATATCACTCAGCAATGAAATCTATGTGATCAGGCCCGTAGCAGCATAATGAGTGGATTCCGGTATGATGACTCGAACTGAAATAAGTCACACAGAAAAGAAACATCATAAGGTATCACTAATACACAGAATGTGAACTTGGCTACACATGAACTGAATTACAAAACAGAACAGTGTCTCAAGTTTAGAAAACCAACTTACGCTTGCTTAACGGGGAAGGTGAGTTGGGGTGCTGCATAAAACCAGAGATTGAAATGAGCACAGATAAAGTTCCTTAAGCCAAATATGGAATAGACAAGAGCTACTCCTTGCTCAACGAAATGGACTCAACACCCCATATTAAACGCCTAAGAATGTACCTGACTAGTAAGTATCTTAAAACCTATGGATTGCTATGTCTCCAAAAGAGAATCAAGCGTGTGTACAGGGGCATAAACGCAGCAGTGATAGGATTGGAGAGGTTCTGTGAGCAAATGAAGACCCTTTGAAGTCATATTGCATGGTACCCATTACATGGGTCTCAACTCTCCAGGTTTAAGGTATTCTTCCTTCAGCTAAAACATGCATGTGGAACCCAGAGTATGATCAACCATGTGAACGGGAGACGTGTTCAAATATGTCTCAGTTTTCCTCCCCTGGTACTCGGGTGCAACATTCCAGATGCTTTACTAACACTCTCCCGACTTGGAGAGTCAGTCCCTTTAACCTCCTGTTTGGCCCAGTTTGCAATTTCTGCGGAAGATGAACAGGAATAGCGAGAATCAATGAGAGACTAGCTGGAGGTGTCTGGACGGGCAAATTTAACTCTCATTTCCCACCAGGAAGAGGAATTAACCAAAGGCTCAGCATGCCGGGCCGGAACCAGATTAGGGCCTGAAGCCATCCTGCGGTGTTGCGGCCAGCTCACAAGAAAGCGAGTTGAAGAAAGGAGCTCAGGGGCACTGTAATTCACAAACCTGCAGAGTTATAAATGACAGCTATCGTCCAAAAATAGACTGAAGTAAGGCTGCCAAGAGGACTTGAAAGCGGGGCAGAATTGCAGGAAACCGATTTCAGGAGATAGACTGGAATTGCATTGAAAGCATAGGAAAAGAGGCAGAACGTCCACAATGATGCACTTGGCCAAAAAGGGCGTATGCGTTTTTTCCTGAATATATTCAGGAAAAAACGCATACGCCCTTTTTGGCCAACCAAGCAAGCTTGCAAAGGAAATCTGCACTACAATGAAGTCTCACTTCCCCCCGGTCAAAAGGGCCATCTGAAAAAAGTGTAAAATCCAGAAAGGCAACAGGCCATTGAGAACTGGGAGCCTTGTTATGCTGATGGGCGGGATGTAAATTGCCAACAGACACTCAGGAGAAGTGTATGGTGTTTCCTGAAACATCTAAAAAACAAAGCAACAGAACCTAGGGCACTTCCATTTATGGTCCTATAGCTTAGGGAAATTACAATCAAAAAGACACAGCCACCCCAAAGTTTGGGACGCCTCCGTTTACAAGAACCTCCTTTACCGTACAAGTTCAATATCACAGAAAGTGAAAAATGGATAAAGAACTTGTGGTACTTACGTACAATGCAGTATCACTCAGCAATGAAATCTATGTCATCAGGCCCGTAGCAGCATAATGAGTGGATTCAGGTATGATGATTCTAACTGAAATAAGTCACACAGAAAAAGAAACATCATAAGATATCAGTAATACACGGAATGTAAACTTGGCTACACAGGAATTGCATTCCAAAACAGAACAGTGTCTCAAATTTAGAAAACCAACTTATGCTTGCTTAAGGGGAAAGGTGAGTTGGGGTGCTGCATAAAACCAGAGATTGAAATGAGCACAGATAAAGTTCCTTAAGCCAAATATGGAATAGACAAGAGCTACTCCTTGCTCAACGAAATGGACTCAACACCCCATATTAAACGCCTAAGAATGTACCTGACTAATAAGTATCTTAAAACCTATGGATTGCTATGTCTCCAAAAGAGAATCAAGCGTGTGTACAGGGGCATAAATGCAGCAGTGATAGGATTGGAGAGGTTCGGTGAGCAAATGAAGACCCTTTGAAGTCATATTGCATGGTACCCATTACACGGGTCTCAACTCTCCAGGTTTAAGGTATTCTTCCTTCAGCTAAAACATGCATGTGAAACCCAGAGTATGATCAACCATGTGAACGGGAGACGTGTTCAAATATGTCTCAGTTTTCCTCCCCTGGTACTCCGGTGCAACATTCCAGACGCTTTACTAACACTCTCCCCACTTGGAGAGTCAGCGCCTTTAACCTCCTGTTTGGCCCAGTTTGCAAATTCTGCGGAAGATGAACAGGACTAGCGAGAACCAATGAGAGGCTAGCTGGAGGTGTCTGGACGGGCAAATTTAACTCTCATTTCCCACCAGGAAGAGGAATTAACCAAAGGCTCAGCATGCCGGGCCGGAACCAGATTAGGGCCTGAAGCCATCCTGCGGTGTTGCGGCCAGGTCACAAGAAAGCGAGTTGAAGAAAGGAGCTCAGGGGCACTGTAATTCACAAACCTGCAGAGTTATAAATGACAGCTATCGTCCAAAAATAGACTGAAGTAAGGCTGCCAAGAGGACTTGAAAGCGGGGCAGAATTGCAGGAAACCGATTTCAGGAGGTAGACTTGAATTGCATTGAAAGCATAGGAAAAGAGCAGAAAGTCCACAATGATGCACTTGGCCAAAATGGGCGTATGCGTTTTTTCCTGAACATATTCAGGAAAAAACGCATACGCCCTTTTTGGCCAACCAAGCAAACTTGCAAAGGAAATCTGCACTACAATGAAGTCTCACTTCTCCCCGGTCAAAAGGGCCATCTGAAAAAAGTGTAAAATCCAGAAAGGCAGGACAGGCCATGGAGAACTGGGAGCTTTGTTATGCTGATGGGCGGGATGTAAATTGCCAAGAACCACTTGGGAGAAGTGTATGGTGTTTCCTGAAACAACTAAAAAACAAAGCAACAGAACCTAGGGCACTTCCACTTATGGTCCTATAGCTTAGGGAAATTAAAATGAAAAAGACACAGCCACCCCAAAGTTTGGAACGGCTCTGTTTACAAGAACCTCGTTTACAGTACAAGTTCAACATCGCAGAAAGTGAAAAATGGATAAAGAAGTTGTGGTATTTACTTACAAAGCAATATCACTCAGCAATGAAATCTGTGTCATCAGGCCCTTAGCAGCACAATGAGTGGATTCAGGTATGATGATTCTAACTGAAATAAGTCACACAGAAAAAGAAACATCATAAGATATCAGTAATACACGGAATGTAAACTTGGCTACACAGGAACTGAATTACAGAACAGAACAGGGTCTCAAATTTAGAAAACTAACTTATGCTTGCTTAAGGGTAAAGGTGAGTTGGGGTGCTGCATAAAACCAGAGATTGAAATGAGCACAGATAAAGTTCCTTAAGCCAAATATGGAATAGACAAGAGCTACTCCTTGCTCAACGAAATGGACTCAACACCGCATATTAAACGCCTAAGAATGTACCTGACTAGTAAGTATCTTAAAACCTATGGATTGCTATGTCTCCGAAAGAGAATCAACCATGTGTACAGGGGCATAAATGCAGCAGTGATAGGATTGGAGAGGTTCGTGAGCAAATGAAGACCCTTTGAAGTCATATTGCATGGTACCCATTCCACGGGTTTCAACTACCTAGGTGTAAGGTATTGTTCCTTCAGCTAAAACATGCATGTGGAACCTAGAGTATGATCAACCATGTGATCGGGAGACGTGTTCAAATATGTCTCAGTTTTCGTACCCTGGTACTCGGGTGCAACATTCCAGACGCTTTACTAACACTCTCCCCACTTGGAGAGTCAGTCCCTTTAACCTCCTGATTGGCCCAGTTTGCAATTTCTGTGGAAGATGAACAGGAATAGCGAGAACCAATGAGAGACTACCTGGAGGTGTCTGGACGGGCAAATTTAACTCTCATTTCCCACCAGGAAGAGGAAATAACCAAAGGCTCAGCGTGCCGTGCCGGAACCTGTTTAGGGCCTGAAGCCATCCTGCGGTGTTGCGGCCAGGTCACAAGAAAGCGAGTTGAAGAAAGGAGCTCAGGGGCACTGTAATTCACAAACCTGCAGAGTTATAAATGACAGCTATCGTCCAAAAATAGACTGAAGTAAGGCTGCCAAGAGGACTTGAAAGCGGGGCAGAATTGCAGGAAACCGATTTCAGGAGGTAGACTGGAATTGCATTGAAAGCATAGGAAAAGAGGCAGAACGTCCACAATGATGCACTTGGCCAAAATGGGCGTATGCGTTTTTTCCTGAATATATTCAGGAAAAAACGCATACGCCCTTTTTGGCCAACCAAGCAAGCTTGCAAAGGAAATCTGCACTACAATGAAGTCTCACTTCCCCCGGGTCAAAAGGGCCATCTGAAAAAAGTGTAAAATCCAGAAAGGCAGGACAGGCCATGGAGAACTGGGAGCCTTGTTATGCTGATGGGCGGGATGTAAATTGCCAAAAACCACTTGGGAGAAGTGTATGGTGTTTCCTGAAACAACTAAAAAACAAAGCAACAGAACCTAGGGCACTTCCACTTATGGTCCTATAGCTTAGGGAAATTAAAATCAAAAAGACACAGCCACCCCAAAGTTTGGAACGGCTCTGTTTACAAGAACCTCGTTTACAGTACAAGTTCAACATCGCAGAAAGTGAAAAATGGATAAAGAAGTTGTGGTATTTACTTACAAAGCAATATCACTCAGCAATGAAATCTGTGTCATCAGGCCCTTAGCAGCACAATGAGTGGATTCAGGTATGATGATTCTAACTGAAATAAGTCACACAGAAAAAGAAACATCATAAGATATCAGTAATACACGGAATGTAAACTTGGCTACACAGGAACTGAATTACAGAACAGAACAGGGTCTCAAATTTAGAAAATCAACTTATGCTTGCTTAAGGGTAAAGGTGAGTTGGGGTGCTGCATAAAACCAGAGATTGAAATGAGCACAGATAAAGTTCCTTAAGTCAAATATTGAATAGACAAGAGCTACTCCTTGCTCAATGAAATGGACTCAACACCGCATATTAAACGCCTAAGAATGTACCTGACTAGTAAGTATCTTAAAACCTATGGATTGCTATGTCTCCGAAAGAGAATCAAGCATGTATACAGGGGCATAAACGCAGCAGTGATAGGATTGGAGAGGTTCGGTGAGCAAATGAAGACCCTTTGAAGTCATATTGCATGGTACCCATTCCACGGGTCTCAACTCTCCAGGTTTAAGGTATTCTTCCTTCAGCTAAAACATGCATGTGGAACCCAGAGTATGATCAACCATGTGAACGGGAGACGTGTTCAAATATGTCTCAGTTTTCCTCCCCTGGTACTCGGGTGCAACATTCCAGACACTTTACTAACACTCTCCCGACTTGGAGAGTCAGTCCCTTTAACCTCCTGTTTGGCCCAGTTTGCAATTTCTGCGGAAGATGAACAGGAATAGCGAGAATCAATGAGAGACTAGCTGGAGGTGTCTGGACGGGCAAATTTAACTCTCATTTCCCACCAGGAAGAGGAATTAACCAAAGGCTCAGCATGCCGGGCCGGAACCAGATTAGGGCCTGAAGCCATCCTGCGGTGTTGCGGCCAGGTCACAAGAAAGCGAGTTGAAGAAAGGAGCTCAGGGGCACTGTAATTCACAACCCTGCAGAGTTATAAATGACAGCTATCGTCCAAAAATAGACTGAAGTAAGGCTGCCAAGAGGACTTGAAAGCGGGGCAGAATTGCAGGAAACCGATTTCAGGAGGTAGACTGGAATTGCATTGAAAGCATAGGAAAAGAGGCAGAACGTCCACAATGATGCACTTGGCCAAAAAGGGCGTATGCGTTTTTTCCTGAATATATTCAGGAAAAAACGCATATGCCCTTTTTGGCCAACCAAGCAAGCTTGCAAAGGAAATCTGCACTACAATGAAGTCTCACTTCCCCCCGGTCAAAAGGGCCATCTGAAAAAAGTGTAAAATCCAGAAAGGCAGGACAGGCCATGGAGAACTGGGAGCTTTGTTATGCTGATGGGCGGGATGTAAATTGCCAACAACCACTCGGGAGAAGTGTATGGTGTTTCCTGAAACATCTAAAAAACAAAGCAACAGAACCTAGGGCCCTTCCACTTATGGTCCTATAGCTTAGGGAAATTAAAATGAAAAAGTCACAGCCACCCCAAAGTTTGGAATGGCTCTGTTCACAAGAACCTCGTTTACAGTACAAGTTCAACATCGCAGAAAGTGAAAAATGGATAAAGAAGTTGTGGTATTTACTTACAAAGCAATATCACTCAGCAATGAAATCTGTGTAATCAGGCCCTTAGCAGCACAATGAGTGGATTCAGGTATGATGATTCTAACTGAAATAAGTCACACAGAAAAAGAAACATCATAAGATATCAGTAATACACGGAATGTAAACTTGGCTACACAGGAACTGAATTACAGAACAGAACAGGGTCTCAAATTTAGAAAACCAACTTATGCTTGCTTAAGGGTAAAGGTGAGTTGGGGTGCTGCATAAAACCAGAGACTGAAATGAGCACAGATAAAGTTCCTTAAGCCAAATATGGAATAGACAAGAGCTACTCCTTGCTCAACGAAATGGACTCAACACCCCATATTAAACGCCTAAGAATGTACCTGACTAGTAAGTATCTTAAAACCTATGGATTGCTATGTCTCCGAAAGAGAATCAAGCATGTGTACAGGGGCATAAACGCAGCAGTGATAGGATTGGAGAGGTTCGGTGAGCAAATGAAGACCCTTTGAAGTCATATTGCATGGTACCCATTCCACGGGTCTCAACTCTCCATGTTTAAGGTATTCTTCCTTCAGCTAAAACATGCATGTGGAACCCAGAGTATGATCAACCATGTGATCGGGAGACGTGTTCAAATATGTCTCAGTTTTCCTCCCCTGGTACTCGGGTGCAACATTCCAGACGCTTTACTAACACTCTCCCGACTTGGAGAGTCAGTCCCTTTAACCTCCTGTTTGGCACAGTTTGCAATTTCTGCGGAAGATGAACAGGAATAGCGAGAACAAATGAGAGGCTAGCTGGAGGTGTCTGGACGGGCAAATTTAACTCTCATTTCCCACCAAGAAGAGGAATTAACCAAAGGCTCAGCGTGCCGGGCCGGAACCAGATTAGGGCCTGAAGCCATCCTGCGGTGTTGCGGCCAGGTCACAAGAAAGCGAGTTGAAGAAAGGAGCTCAGGGTCACTGTAATTCACAAACCTGCAGAGTTATAAATGACAGCTATCGTCCAAAAATAGACTGAAGTAAGGCTGCCAAGAGGACTTGAAAGCGGGGCAGAATTGCAGGAAACCGATTTCAGGAGGTAGATTGGAATTGCATTGAAAGCATAGGAAAAGAGGCAGAACGTCCACAATGATGCACTTGGCCAAAAAGGGCGTATGCGTTTTTTCCTGAATATATTCAGGAAAAAACGCATACGCCCTTTTTGGCCAACCAAGCAAGCTTGCAAAGGAAATCTGCACTACAATGAAGTCTCACTTCCCCCCGGTCAAAAGGGCCATCTGAAAAAAGTGTAAAATCCAGAAAGGCAGGACAGGCCATGGAGAACTGGGAGCCTTGTTATGCTGATGGGCGGGATGTAAATTGCCAAGAACCACTTGGGAGAAGTGTATGGTGTTTCCTGAAACAACTAAAAAACAAAGCAACAGAACCTAGGGCACTTCCACTTATGGTCCTATAGCTTAGGGAAATTAAAATCAAAAAGACACAGCCACCCCAAAGTTTGGAACGGCTCTGTTTACAAGAACCTCGTTTACAGTACAAGTTCAACATCGCAGAAAGTGAAAAATGGATAAAGAAGTTGTGGTATTTACATACAAAGCAATATCACTCAGCAATGAAATCTGTGTCATCAGGCCCTTAGCAGCACAATGAGTGGATTCAGGTATGATGATTCTAACTGAAATAAGTCACACAGAAAAAGAAACATCATAAGATATCAGTAATACACGGAATGTAAACTTGGCTACACAGGAACTGAATTACAGAACAGAACAGGGTCTCAAATTTAGAAAATCAACTTATGCTTGCTTAAGGGTAAAGGTGAGTTGGGGTGCTGCATAAAACCAGAGATTGAAATGAGCACAGATAAAGTTCCTTAAGTCAAATATGGAATAGACAAGAGCTACTCCTTGCTCAATGAAATGGACTCAACACCGCATATTAAACGCCTAAGAATGTACCTGACTAGTAAGTATCTTAAAACCTATGGATTGCTATGTCTCCGAAAGAGAATCAAGCATGTATACAGGGGCATAAACGCAGCAGTGATAGGATTGGAGAGGTTCGGTGAGCAAATGAAGACCCTTTGAAGTCATATTGCATGGTACCCATTCCACGGGTCTCAACTCTCCAGGTTTAAGGTATTCTTCCTTCAGCTAAAACATGCATGTGGAACCCAGAGTATGATCAACCATGTGAACGGGAGACGTGTTCAAATATGTCTCAGTTTTCCTCCCCTGGTACTCGGGTGCAACATTCCAGACACTTTACTAACACTCTCCCGACTTGGAGAGTCAGTCCCTTTAACCTCCTGTTTGGCCCAGTTTGCAATTTCTGCGGAAGATGAACAGGAATAGCGAGAATCAATGAGAGACTAGCTGGAGGTGTCTGGACGGGCAAATTTAACTCTCATTTCCCACCAGGAAGAGGAATTAACCAAAGGCTCAGCATGCCGGGCCGGAACCAGATTAGGGCCTGAAGCCATCCTGCGGTGTTGCGGCCAGGTCACAAGAAAGCGAGTTGAAGAAAGGAGCTCAGGGGCACTGTAATTCACAAACCTGCAGAGTTATAAATGACAGCTATCGTCCAAAAATAGACTGAAGTAAGGCTGCCAAGAGGACTTGAAAGCGGGGCAGAATTGCAGGAAACCGATTTCAGGAGGTAGACTGGAATTGCATTGAAAGCATAGGAAAAGAGGCAGAACGTCCACAATGATGCACTTGGCCAAAAAGGGCGTATGCGTTTTTTCCTGAATATATTCAGGAAAAAACGCATACGCCCTTTTTGGCCAACCAAGCAAGCTTGCAAAGGAAATCTGCACTACAATGAAGTCTCACTTCCCCCCGGTCAAAAGGGCCATCTGAAAAAAGTGTAAAATCCAGAAAGGCAACAGGCCATTGAGAACTGGGAGCCTTGTTATGCTGATGGGCGGGATGTAAATTGCCAACAGACACTCAGGAGAAGTGTATGGTGTTTCCTGAAACATCTAAAAAACAAAGCAACAGAACCTAGGGCACTTCCATTTATGGTCCTATAGCTTAGGGAAATTAAAATCAAAAAGACACAGCCACCCCAAAGTTTGGGACGCCTCCGTTTACAAGAACCTCCTTTACCGTACAAGTTCAATATCACAGAAAGTGAAAAATGGATAAAGAACTTGTGGTACTTACGTACAATGCAGTATCACTCAGCAATGAAATCTATGTCATCAGGCCCGTAGCAGCATAATGAGTGGATTCAGGTATGATGATTCTAACTGAAATAAGTCACACAGAAAAAGAAACATCATAAGATATCACTAATACACGGAATGTAAACTTGGCTACACAGGAACTGCATTCCAAAACAGAACAGTGTCTCAAATTTAGAAAACCAACTTATGCTTGCTTAAGGGGAAAGGTGAGTTGGGGTGCTGCATAAAACCAGAGATTGAAATGAGCACAGATAAAGTTCCTTAAGCCAAATATGGAATAGACAAGAGCTACTCCTTGCTCAACGAAATGGACTCAACACCCCATATTAAACGCCTAAGAATGTACCTGACTAATAAGTATCTTAAAACCTATGGATTGCTATGTCTCCAAAAGACAATCAAGCGTGTGTACAGGGGCATAAATGCAGCAGTGATAGGATTGGAGAGGTTCGGTGAGCAAATGAAGACCCTTTGAAGTCATATTGCATGGTACCCATTACACGGGTCTCAACTCTCCAGGTTTAAGGTATTCTTCCTTCAGCTAAAACATGCATGTGAAACCCAGAGTATGATCAACCATGTGAACGGGAGACGTGTTCAAATATGTCTCAGTTTTCCTCCCCTGGTACTCCGGTGCAACATTCCAGACGCTTTACTAACACTCTCCCCACTTGGAGAGTCAGCGCCTTTAACCTCCTGTTTGGCCCAGTTTGCAAATTCTGCGGAAGATGAACAGGACTAGCGAGAACCAATGAGAGGCTAGCTGGAGGTGTCTGGACGGGCAAATTTAACTCTCATTTCCCAACAGGAAGAGGAAATAACCAAAGGCTCAGCGTGCCGTACCGGAACCAGATTAGGGCTTGAAGCCATCCTGCGGTGTTGCGGCCAGCTCAAAAGAAAGCGAGTTGAAGAAAGGAGCTCAGGGACACTGTAATTCACAACCCTGCAGAGTTATAAATTACAGGTATCGTCCAAAAATATACTGAAGTAAGGCTGCCAAGAGGACTTGAAAGCGGGGCAGAATTGCAGGAAACCGATTTCAGGAGGTAGACTGGAATTACATTGAAAGCATAGGAAAAGAGGCAGAACGTCCACAATGATGCACTTGGCCAAAAAGGGCGTATGCGTTTTTTCCTGAATATATTCAGGAAAAAACGCATACGCCCTTTTTGGCCAACCAAGCAAGCTTGCAAAGGAAATATGCACTACAATGAAGTCTCACTTCCCCCCGGTCAAAAGGGCCATCTGAAAAAAGTGTAAAATCCAGAAAGGCAGTACAGGCCATGGAGAACTGGGAGCTTTGTTATGCTGATGGGCGGGATGTAAATTGCCAACAACCACTCGGGAGAAGTGTATGGTGTTTCCTGAAACATCTAAAAAACAAAGCAACAGAACCTAGGGCACTTCCACTTATGGTCCTATAGCTTAGGGAAATTAAAATCAAAAAGACACAGCCACCCCAAAGTTTGGAACGGCTCTGTTTACAAGAACCTCGTTTACAGTACAAGTTCAACATCGCAGAAAGTGAAAAATGGATAAAGAAGTTGTGGTATTTACTTACAAAGCAATATCACTCAGCAATGAAATCTGTGTCATCAGGCCCTTAGCAGCACAATGAGTGGATTCAGGTATGATGATTCTAACTGAAATAAGTCACACAGAAAAAGAAACATCATAAGATATCACTAATACACGGAATGTAAACTTGGCTACACAGGAACTGAATTACAGAACAGAACAGGGTCTCAAATTTAGAAAACCAACTTATGCTTGCTTAAGGGTAAAGGTGAGTTGGGGTGCTGCATAAAACCAGAGACTGAAATGAGCACAGATAAAGTTCCTTAAGCCAAATATGGAATAGACAAGAGCTACTCCTTGCTCAACGAAATGGACCCAACACCCCATATTAAACGCCTAAGAATGTACCTGACTAGTAAGTATCTTAAAACCTATGGATTGCTATGTCTCCGAAAGAGAATCAAGCATGTGTACAGGGGCATAAACGCAGCAGTGATAGGATTGGAGAGGTTCGGTGAGCAAATGAAGACCCTTTGAAGTCATATTGCATGGTACCCATTCCACGGGTCTCAACTCTCCAGGTTTAAGGTATTCTTCCTTCAGCTAAAACATGCATGTGGAACCCAGAGTATGATCAACCATGTGAACGGGAGACGTGTTCAAATATGTCTCAGTTTTCCTCCCCTGGTACTCGGGTGCAACATTCCAGACGCTTTACTAACACTCTCCCGACTTGGAGAGTCAGTCCCTTTAACCTCCTGTTTGGCACAGTTTGCAATTTCTGCGGAAGATGAACAGGAATAGCGAGAACCAATGAGAGGCTAGCTGGAGGTGTCTGGACGGGCAAATTTAACTCTCATTTCCCACCAAGAAGAGGAATTAACCAAAGGCTCAGCGTGCCGGGCCGGAACCAGATTAGGGCCTGAAGCCATCCTGCGGTGTTGCGGCCAGGTCACAAGAAAGCGAGTTGAAGAAAGGAGCTCAGGGACACTGTAATTCACAAACCTGCAGAGTTATAAATGACAGCTATCGTCCAAAAATAGACTGAAGTAAGGCTGCCAAGAGGACTTGAAAGCGGGGCAGAATTGCAGGAAACCGATTTCAGGAGGTAGACTGGAATTGCATTGAAAGCATAGGAAAAGAGGCAGAACGTCCACAATGATGCACTTGGCCAAAAAGGGCGTATGCGTTTTTTCCTGAATATATTCAGGAAAAAACGCATACGCCCTTTTTGGCCAACCAAGCAAGCTTGCAAAGGAAATCTGCACTACAATGAAGTCTCACTTCCCCCCGGTCAAAAGGGCCATCTGAAAAAAGTGTAAAATCCAGAAAGGCAGGACAGGCCATGGAGAACTGGGAGCCTTGTTATGCTGATGGGCGGGATGTAAATTGCCAAGAACCACTTGGGAGAAGTGTATGGTGTTTCCTGAAACAACTAAAAAACAAAGCAACAGAACCTAGGGCACTTCCACTTATGGTCCTATAGCTTAGGGAAATTAAAATAAAAAAGACACAGCCACCCCAAAGTTTGGAACGGCTCTGTTTACAAGAACCTCGTTTACAGTACAAGTTCAACATCGCAGAAAGTGAAAAATGGATAAAGAAGTTGTGGTATTTACTTACAAAGCAATATCACTCAGCAATGAAATCTGTGTCATCAGGCCCTTAGCAGCACAGTGAGTGGATTCAGGTATGATGATTCTAACTGAAGTAAGTCACACAGAAAAAGAAACATCATAAGATATCAGTAATACACGGAATGTAAACTTGGCTACACAGGAACTGAATTACAGAACAGAACAGGGTCTCAAATTTAGAAAACCAACTTATGCTTGCTTAAGGGGAAAGGTGAGTTGGGGTGCTGCATAAAACCAGAGATTGAAATGAGCACAAAGTTCCTTAAGCCAAATATGGAATAGACAAGAGCTACTCCTTGCTCAACGAAATGGACTCAACACCGCATATTAAACGCCTAAGAATGTACCTCAGTAGTAAGTATCTTAAAACCTATAGATTGCTATGTCTCCAAAAGAGAATCAAGCATGTGTACAGGGGCATAAACGCAGCAGTGATAAGATTGGAGAGGTTCAGTGAGCAAATGAAGACCTTTGAAGTCATATTGCATGGTACCCATTCCACGGGTTTCAACTACGCAGATTTTAGGTATTCTTCCTTCAGCTAAAACATGCATGTGGAACCCAGAGTATGATCAACCATGTGAACGGGAGACGTGTTCAAATATGTCTCAGTTTTCCTCCCCTGGTACTCGGGTGCAACATTCCAGACGCTTTACTAACACTCTCCCCACTTGGAGAGTCATTCCCTTTAACCTCCTGTTTGGCCCAGTTTGCAATTTCTGCGGAAGATGAACAGGAATAGCGAGAACCAATGAGAGGCTAGCTGGAGGTGTCTGGACGGGCAAATTTAACTCTCATTTCCCACCAGGAAGAGGAAATAACCAAAGGCTCAGCGTGCCGTACCGGAACCAGATTAGGGCCTGAAGCCATCCTGCGGTGTTGCGGCCAGCTCAAAAGAAAGCGAGTTGAAGAAAGGAGCTCAGGGGCACTGTAATTCACAAACCTGCAGAGTTATAAATGACAGCTATCGTCCAAAAATAGACTGAAGTAAGGCTGCCAAGAGGACTTGAAAGCGGGGCAGAATTGCAGGAAACCGATTTCAGGAGGTAGACTGGAATTGCATTGAAAGCATAGGAAAAGAGGCAGAACGTCCACAATGATGCACTTGGCCAAAAAGGGCGTATGCGTTTTTTCCTGAATATATTCAGGAAAAAACGCATACGCCCTTTTTGGCCAACCAAGCAAGCTTGCAAAGGAAATCTGCACTACAATGAAGTCTCACTTCCCCCCGGTCAAAAGGGCCATCTGAAAAAAGTGTAAAATCCAGAAAGGCAGGACAGGCCATGGAGAACTGGGAGCCTTCTTATGCTGATGGGCGGGATGTAAATTGCCAACAGCCACTCCGGAGAAGTGTATGGTGTTTCCTGAAACATCTAAAAAACAAAGCAACAGAGCCTAGTGCACTTCCACTTATGGTCCTATAGCTTAGGGAAATTAAAATCAAAAAGACACAGCCACCCCAAAGTTTGGGACGCCTCTGTTTACAAGAACCTCGTTTACCGTACAAGTTCAACATCACAAAAAGTGAAAAATGGATAAAGAAGTTGTGGTACTCATGTACAAAGCAATATCACTCAGCAATGAAATCTATGTCACCAGGCCCGTAGCAGCATAATGAGTGGATTCGGGTATGGTGATTCTAACTGAAATAAGTCACACAGAAAAAGAAACATCAAAAAATATCACTAATACATGGAATTTAAACTTGGCTACAGAGGAACTGCATTCCAAAACAGAACAGGGTCTCAAATTTCGAAAACCAACTTATGCTTGCTTAAGTGGAAAGGTGAGTTGGGGTGCTGCATAAAACCAGAGATTGAAATGAGCACAGATAAAGTTCCTTAAGCCAAATATGGAATAGACAAGAGCTACTCCTTGCTCAACGAAATGGACTCCACACCCCAAATTAAACGCCTAAGAATATACCTGACTAGTAAGTATCTTAAAACCTATGGATTGCTATGTCTCCAAAAGAGAATCAAGCGTGTGTACAAGGGTCATAAACGCAGCAGTGATAGGATTGGAGAGATTCGGTGAGCAAATGAAGACCCTTTGAAGTCATATTGCATGGTACCCATTCCACGGGTCTCAACTCTCCAGGTTTAAGGTATTCTTCCTTCAGCTAAAACATGCATGTGGAACCCAGAGTATGATCAACCATGTGAACGGGAGACGTGTTCAAATATGTCTCAGTTTTCCTCCCCTGGTACTCGGGTGCAACATTCCAGACGCTTTACTAACACTCTCCCGACTTGGAGAGTCAGTCCCTTTAACCTCCTGTTTGGCACAGTTTGCAATTTCTGCGGAAGATGAACAGGAATAGCGAGAACCAATGAGAGGCTAGCTGGAGGTGTCTGGACGGGCAAATTTAACTCTCATTTCCCACCAAGAAGAGGAATTAACCAAAGGCTCAGCGTGCCGGGCCGGAACCAGATTAGGGCCTGAAGCCATCCTGCGGTGTTGCGGCCAGGTCACAAGAAAGCGAGTTGAAGAAAGGAGCTCAGGGACACTGTAATTCACAAACCTGCAGAGTTATAAATGACAGCTATCGTCCAAAAATAGACTGAAGTAAGGCTGCCAAGAGGACTTGAAAGCGGGGCAGAATTGCAGGAAACCGATTTCAGGAGGTAGACTGGAATTGCATTGAAAGCATAGGAAAAGAGGCAGAACGTCCACAATGATGCACTTGGCCAAAAAGGGCGTATGCGTTTTTTCCTGAATATATTCAGGAAAAAACGCATACGCCCTTTTTGGCCAACCAAGCAAGCTTGCAAAGGAAATCTGCACTACAATGAAGTCTCACTTCCCCCCGGTCAAAAGGGCCATCTGAAAAAAGTGTAAAATCCAGAAAGGCAGGACAGGCCATGGAGAACTGGGAGCCTTGTTATGCTGATGGGCGGGATGTAAATTGCCAAGAACCACTTGGGAGAAGTGTATGGTGTTTCCTGAAACAACTAAAAAACAAAGCAACAGAACCTAGGGCACTTCCACTTATGGTCCTATAGCTTAGGGAAATTAAAATAAAAAAGACACAGCCACCCCAAAGTTTGGAACGGCTCTGTTTACAAGAACCTCGTTTACAGTACAAGTTCAACATCGCAGAAAGTGAAAAATGGATAAAGAAGTTGTGGTATTTACTTACAAAGCAATATCACTCAGCAATGAAATCTGTGTCATCAGGCCCTTAGCAGCACAGTGAGTGGATTCAGGTATGATGATTCTAACTGAAGTAAGTCACACAGAAAAAGAAACATCATAAGATATCAGTAATACACGGAATGTAAACTTGGCTACACAGGAACTGAATTACAGAACAGAACAGGGTCTCAAATTTAGAAAACCAACTTATGCTTGCTTAAGGGGAAAGGTGAGTTGGGGTGCTGCATAAAACCAGAGATTGAAATGAGCACAAAGTTCCTTAAGCCAAATATGGAATAGACAAGAGCTACTCCTTGCTCAACGAAATGGACTCAACACCGCATATTAAACGCCTAAGAATGTACCTCAGTAGTAAGTATCTTAAAACCTATAGATTGCTATGTCTCCAAAAGAGAATCAAGCATGTGTACAGGGGCATAAACGCAGCAGTGATAAGATTGGAGAGGTTCAGTGAGCAAATGAAGACCTTTGAAGTCATATTGCATGGTACCCATTCCACGGGTTTCAACTACGCAGATTTTAGGTATTCTTCCTTCAGCTAAAACATGCATGTGGAACCCAGAGTATGATCAACCATGTGATCGGGAGACGTGTTCAAATATGTCTCAGTTTTCCTCCCCTGGTACTCGGGTGCAACATTCCAGACGCTTTACTAACACTCTCCCCACTTGGAGAGTCATTCCCTTTAACCTCCTGTTTGGCCCAGTTTGCAATTTCTGCGGAAGATGAACAGGAATAGCGAGAACCAATGAGAGGCTAGCTGGAGGTGTCTGGACGGGCAAATTTAACTCTCATTTCCCACCAGGAAGAGGAAATAACCAAAGGCTCAGCGTGCCGTACCGGAACCAGATTAGGGCCTGAAGCCATCCTGCGGTGTTGCGGCCAGCTCAAAAGAAAGCGAGTTGAAGAAAGGAGCTCAGGGGCACTGTAATTCACAAACCTGCAGAGTTATAAATGACAGCTATCGTCCAAAAATAGACTGAAGTAAGGCTGCCAAGAGGACTTGAAAGCGGGGCAGAATTGCAGGAAACCGATTTCAGGAGGTAGACTGGAATTGCATTGAAAGCATAGGAAAAGAGGCAGAACGTCCACAATGATGCACTTGGCCAAAAAGGGCGTATGCGTTTTTTCCTGAATATATTCAGGAAAAAACGCATACGCCCTTTTTGGCCAACCAAGCAAGCTTGCAAAGGAAATCTGCACTACAATGAAGTCTCACTTCCCCCCGGTCAAAAGGGCCATCTGAAAAAAGTGTAAAATCCAGAAAGGCAGGACAGGCCATGGAGAACTGGGAGCCTTCTTATGCTGATGGGCGGGATGTAAATTGCCAACAGCCACTCCGGAGAAGTGTATGGTGTTTCCTGAAACATCTAAAAAACAAAGCAACAGAGCCTAGTGCACTTCCACTTATGGTCCTATAGCTTAGGGAAATTAAAATCAAAAAGACACAGCCACCCCAAAGTTTGGGACGCCTCTGTTTACAAGAACCTCGTTTACCGTACAAGTTCAACATCACAAAAAGTGAAAAATGGATAAAGAAGTTGTGGTACTCATGTACAAAGCAATATCACTCAGCAATGAAATCTATGTCACCAGGCCCGTAGCAGCATAATGAGTGGATTCGGGTATGGTGATTCTAACTGAAATAAGTCACACAGAAAAAGAAACATCAAAAAATATCACTAATACATGGAATTTAAACTTGGCTACAGAGGAACTGCATTCCAAAACAGAACAGGGTCTCAAATTTCGAAAACCAACTTATGCTTGCTTAAGTGGAAAGGTGAGTTGGGGTGCTGCATAAAACCAGAGATTGAAATGAGCACAGATAAAGTTCCTTAAGCCAAATATGGAATAGACAAGAGCTACTCCTTGCTCAACGAAATGGACTCCACACCCCAAATTAAACGCCTAAGAATATACCTGACTAGTAAGTATCTTAAAACCTATGGATTGCTATGTCTCCAAAAGAGAATCAAGCGTGTGTACAAGGGTCATAAACGCAGCAGTGATAGGATTGGAGAGATTCGGTGAGCAAATGAAGACCCTTTGAAGTCATATTGCATGGTACCCATTCCACGGGTCTCAACTCTCCAGGTTTAAGGTATTCTTCCTTCAGCTAAAACATGCATGTGGAACCCAGAGTATGATCAACCATGTGAACGGGAGACGTGTTCAAATATGTCTCAGTTTTCGTCCCCTGGTACTTCGGTGGAACATTCCAGACGCTTTACTAACACTCTCCCGACTTGGAGAGTCAGTCCCTTTAACCTCCTGTTTGGCCCAGTTTGCAATTTCTGCGGAAGATGAACAGGAATAGCGAGAACCAATGAGAGGCTAGCTGGAGGTGTCTGGACGGGCAAATTTAACTCTCATTTCCCACCAGGAAGAGGAAATAACCAAAGGCTTAGCGTGCCGTACCGGAACCAGATTAGGGCCTGAAGCCATCCTGCGGTGTTGCGGCCAGCTCAAAAGAAAGCGAGTTGAAGAAAGGAGCTCAGGGGCACTGTAATTCACAAACCTGCAGAGTTATAAATGACAGCTATCGTCCAAAAATAGACTGAAGTAAGGCTGCCAAGAGGACTTGAAAGCGGGGCAGAATTGCAGGAAACCGATTTCAGGAGGTAGACTGGAATTGCATTGAAAGCATAGGAAAAGAGGCAGAACGTCCACAATGATGCACTTGGCCAAAAAGGGCGTATGCGTTTTTTCCTGAATATATTCAGGAAAAAACGCATACGCACTTTTTGGCCAACCAAGCAAGCTTGCAAAGGAAATCTGCACTACAATGAAGTCTCACTTCTCCCCGGTCAAACGGGCCATCTGAAAAAAGTGTAAAATCCAGAAAGGCAGGACAGGCCATGGAGAACTGGGAGCCTTGTTATGCTGATGGGCGGGATGTAAATTGCCAACAACCACTCGGGAGAAGTGTATGGTGTTTCCTGAAACATCTAAAAAACAAAGCAACAGAGCCTAGGGCACTTCCACTTATGGTCCTATAGCTAAGGGAAATTAAAATCAAAAAGACACAGCCACCCCAAAGTTTGGAACGGCTCTGTTTACAAGAACCTCATTTAAAGTACAAGTTCAACATCGCAGAAAGTGAAAAATGGATAAAGAACTTGTGGTACTTACGTACAATGCAGTATCACTCAGCAATGAAATCTATGTCATCAGGCCCGTAGCAGCATAATGAGTGGATTCAGGTACGATGATTCTAACTGAAATAAGTCACACAGAAAAAGAAACATCATAAGATATCACTAATACACGGAATGTAAAGTTGGCTACACAGGAACTGCATTGCAAAACAGAACAGGGTCTCAAATTTAGAAAACCAACTTATGCTTGCTTAAGGGGAAAGGTGAGTTGGGGTGCTGCATAAAACCAGAGATTGAAATGAGCACAGATAAAGTTCCTTAAGCCAAATATGGAATAGACAAGAGCTACTCCTTGCTCAACGAAATGGACTCAAAACCCCATATTAAACGCCTAAGAATGTACCTGACTAGTAAGTATCTTAAAACCTATGGATTGCTATGCCTCCAAAAGAGAATCAAGCATGTGTACAGGGGCATAAACACAGCAGTGATAGGATTGGAGAGGTTCGGAGAGCAAATGAAGACCCTTTGAAGTCATATTGCATGGTACCCATTACACTGGTCTCAACTCTCCAGGTTTAAGGTATTCTTCCTTCAGCTAAAACATGCATGTGGAACCCAGAGTATGATCAACCATGTGAACGGGAGACGTGTTCAAATATGTCTCAGTTTTCCTCCCCTGGTACTCGGGTGCAACAGTCCAGACGCTTTACTAACACTCTCCCCACTTGGAGAGTCAGTCCCTTTAACCTCCTGTTTGGCCCAGTTTGCAATTTCTGCGGAAGATGAACAGGAATAGCGAGAACCAATGAGAGGCTAGCTGGAGGTGTCTGGACGGGCAAATTTAACTCTCATTTCCCACCAGGAAGAGGAAATAACCAAAGGCTCAGCGTGCCATACCGGAACCAGATTAGGGCCTGAAGCCATCCTGCGGTGTTGCGGCCAGCTCAAAAGAAAGCGAGTTGAAGAAAGGAGCTCAGGGGCACTGTAATTCACAAACCTGCAGAGTTATAAATGACAGCTATCGTCCAAAAATAGACTGAAGTAAGGCTGCCAAGAGGACTTGAAAGCGGGGCAGAATTGCAGGAAACCGATTTCAGGAGGTAGACTGGAATTGCATTGAAAGCATAGGAAAAGAGGCAGAACGTCCACAATGATGCACTTGGCCAAAAAGGGCGTATGCGTTTTTTCCTGAATATATTCAGGAAAAAACGCATACGCCCTTTTTGGCCAACCAAGCAAGCTTGCAAAGGAAATCTGCACTACAATGAAGTCTCACTTCCCCCCGGTCAAAAGGGCCATCTGAAAAAAGGGTAAAATCCAGAAAGGCAGGACAGGCCATGGAGAACTGGGAGCCTTGTTATGCTGATGGGCGGGATGTAAATTGCCAACAACCACTCGGGAGAAGTGTATGGTGTTTCCTGAAACATCTAAAAAACAAAGCAACAGAACCTAGGGCACTTCCACTTATGGTCCTATAGCTTAGGGAAATTAAAATCAAAAAGACACAGCCACCCCAAAGTTTGGATCGGCTCTGTTTACAAGAACCTCGTTTACAGTACAAGTTCAACATCGCAGAAAGTGAAAAATGGATAAAGAAGTTGTGATATTTACTTACAAAGCAATATCACACAGCAATGAAATCTGTGTCATCAGGCCCTTAGCAGCACAATGAGTGGATTCAGGTATGATGATTCTAACTGAAATAAGTCACACAGAAAAGGAAACATCATAAGATATCAGTAATACACGGAATGTAAACTTGGCTACACAGGAACTGAATTACAGAACAGAACAGGGTCTCAAATTTAGAAAACCAACTTATGCTTGCTTAAGGGGAAAGGTGAGTTGGGGTGCTGCATAAAACCAGAGATTGAAATGAGCACAGATAAAGTTCCTTAAGCCAAATATGGAATAGACAAGAGCTACTCCTTGCTCAACGAAATGGACTCAACACCCCATATTAAACACCTAAGAATGTACCTGACTAGTAAGTATCTTAAAACCTATGGATTGCTATGTCTCCAAAAGAGAATCAAGCATGTGTACAGGGGCATAAACGCAGCAGTGATAGGATTGGAGAGGTTCGGTGAGCATATGAAGACCCTTTGAAGTCATATTGCATGGTACACATTACACGGGTCTCAACTCTCCAGGTTTAAGGTGTTCTTCCTTCAGCTAAAACATGCATGTGGAACACAGAGTATGATCAACCATGTGATCGGGAGACGTGTTCAAATATGTCTCAGTTTTCCTCCCCTGGTACTCGGGTGCAACATTCCAGACGCTTTACTAACACTCTCCCCACTTGGAGAGTCAGCGCCTTTAACCTCCTGTTTGGCCCAGTTTGCAATTTCTGCGGAAGATGAACAGGAATAGCGAGAACCAATGAGAGGCTAGCTGGAGGTGTCTGAACGGGCAAATTTAACTCTCATTTTCCACCAGGAAGAGGAATTAACCAAAGGCTCAGCATGCCGGGCCGGAAGAAGATTAGGGCCTGAAGCCATCCTGCGGTGTTGCGGCCAGCTCAAAAGAAAGCGAGTTGAAGAAAGGAGCTCAGGGGCACTGTAATTCACAACCCTGCAGAGTTATAAATGACAGCTATCGTCCAAAAATAGACTGAAGTAAGGCTGCCAAGAGGACTTGAAAGCGGGGCAGAATTGCAGGAAACCGATTTCAGGAGGTAGACTGGAATTGCATTGAAAGCATAGGAAAAGAGGCAGAACGTCCACAATGATGCACTTGGCCAAAAAGGGCGTATGCGTTTTTTCCTGAATATATTCAGGAAAAAACACATACGCCGTTTTTGGCCAACCAAGCAAGCTAGCAAAGGAAATCTGCACTACAATGAAGTCTCACTTCCCCCCGGTCAAAAGGGCCATCTGAAAAAAGTGTAAAATCCAGAAAGGCAACAAGCAATTGAAAACTGGGAGCCTTGTTATGCTGATGGGCGGGATGTAAATTGCCAACAACCACTCGGGAGAAGTGTATGGTGTTTCCTGAAACATCTAAAAAACAAAGCAACAGAACCTAGGGCACTTCCACTTATGGTCCTATAGCTTAGGGAAATTAAAATCAAAAAGACACAGCCACCCCAAAGTTTGGATCGGCTCTGTTTACAAGAACCTCGTTTACAGTACAAGTTCAACATCGCAGAAAGTGAAAAATGGATAAAGAAGTTGTGATATTTACTTACAAAGCAATATCACACAGCAATGAAATCTGTGTCATCAGGCCCTTAGCAGCACAATGAGTGGATTCAGGTATGATGATTCTAACTGAAATAAGTCACACAGAAAAGGAAACATCATAAGATATCAGTAATACACGGAATGTAAACTTGGCTACACAGGAACTGAATTACAGAACAGAACAGGGTCTCAAATTTAGAAAACCAACTTATGCTTGCTTAAGGCGAAAGGTGAGTTGGGGTGCTGCATAAAACCAGAGATTGAAATGAGCACAGATAAAGTTCCTTAAGCCAAATATGGAATAGACAAGAGCTACTCCTTGCTCAACGAAATGGACTCAACACCCCATATTAAACACCTAAGAATGTACCTGACTAGTAAGTATCTTAAAACCTATGGATTGCTATGTCTCCAAAAGAGAATCAAGCATGTGTACAGGGGCATAAACGCAGCAGTGATAGGATTGGAGAGGTTCGGTGAGCATATGAAGACCCTTTGAAGTCATATTGCATGGTACACATTACACGGGTCTCAACTCTCCAGGTTTAAGGTGTTCTTCCTTCAGCTAAAACATGCATGTGGAACACAGAGTATGATCAACCATGTGATCGGGAGACGTGTTCAAATATGTCTCAGTTTTCCTCCCCTGGTACTCGGGTGCAACATTCCAGACGCTTTACTAACACTCTCCCCACTTGGAGAGTCAGCGCCTTTAACCTCCTGTTTGGCCCAGTTTGCAATTTCTGCGGAAGATGAACAGGAATAGCGAGAACCAATGAGAGGCTAGCTGGAGGTGTCTGAACGGGCAAATTTAACTCTCATTTTCCACCAGGAAGAGGAATTAACCAAAGGCTCAGCATGCCGGGCCGGAAGAAGATTAGGGCCTGAAGCCATCCTGCGGTGTTGCGGCCAGCTCAAAAGAAAGCGAGTTGAAGAAAGGAGCTCAGGGGCACTGTAATTCACAAACCTGCAGAGTTATAAATGACAGCTATCGTCCAAAAATAGACTGAAGTAAGGCTGCCAAGAGGACTTGAAAGCGGGGCAGAATTGCAGGAAACCGATTTCAGGAGGTAGACTGGAATTGCATTGAAAGCATAGGAAAAGAGGCAGAACGTCCACAATGATGCACTTGGCCAAAAAGGGCGTATGCGTTTTTTCCTGAATATATTCAGGAAAAAACACATACGCCGTTTTTGGCCAACCAAGCAAGCTTGCAAAGGAAATCTGCACTACAATGAAGTCTCACTTCCCCCCGGTCAAAAGGGCCATCTGAAAAAAGTGTAAAATCCAGAAAGGCAACAAGCAATTGAAAACTGGGAGCCTTGTTATGCTGATGGGCGGGATGTAAATTGCCAACAGACACTCAGGAGAAGTGTATGGTGTTTCCTGAAACATCTAAAAAACAAAGCAACAGAACCTAGGGCACTTCCACTTATGGTCCTATAGCTTAGGGAAATTAAAATCAAAAAGACACAGCCACCCCAAAATTTGGGACGCCTCCGTTTACAAGAACCTTGTTTACCGTACAAGTTCAATATCACAGAAAGTGAAAAATGGATAAAGAACTTGTGGTACTTACGTACAATGCAGTATCACTCAGCAATGAAATCTATGTCATCAGGCCCGTAGCAGCATAATGAGTGGATTCAGGTATGATGATTCTAACTGAAATAAGTCACACAGAAAAAGAAACATCATAAGATATCACTAATACACGGAATGTAAACTTGGCTACACAGGAACTGCATTCCAAAACAGAACAGGGTCTCAAATTTAGAAAACCAACTTATGCTTGCTTAAGGGGAAAGGTGAGTTGGGGTGCTGCATAAAACCAGAGATTGAAATGAGCACAGATAAAGTTCCTTAAGCCAAATATGGAATAGACAAGAGCTACTCCTTGCTCAACGAAATGGACTCCACACCCCATATTAAACGCCTAAGAATGTACCTGACTAGTAAGTATCTTAAAACCTATGGATTGCTATGTCTCCAAAAGAGAATCAAGCGTGTGTACAGGGGCATAAATGCAGCAGTGATAGGATTGGAGAGGTTCGGTGAGCAAATGAAGACCCTTTGAAGTCATATTGCATGGTACCCATTACACGGGTCTCAACTCTCCAGGTTTAAGGTATTCTTCCTTCAGCTAAAACATGCATGTGAAACCCAGAGTATGATCAACCATGTGAACGGGAGACGTGTTCAAATATGTCTCAGTTTTCCTCCCCTGGTACTCGGGTGCAACATTCCAGACGCTTTACTAACACTCTCCCCACTTGGAGAGTCAGCGCCTTTAACCTCCTGTTTGGCCCAGTTTGCAATTTCTGCGGAAGATGAACAGGAATAGCGAGAACCAATGAGAGGCTAGCTGGAGGTGTCTGGACGGGCAAATTTAACTCTCATTTCCCACCAGGAAGAGGAAATAACCAAAGGCTCAGCGTGCCGTACCGGAACCAGATTAGGGCCTGAAGCCATCCTGCGGTGTTGCGGCCAGCTCAAAAGAAAGCGAGTTGAAGAAAGGAGCTCAGCGGCACTGTAATTCACAAACCTGCAGAGTTATAAATGACAGCTATCGTCCAAAAATAGACTGAAGTAAGGCTGCCAAGAGGACTTGAAAGCGGGGCAGAATTGCAGGAAACCGATTTCAGGAGGTAGACTGGAATTGCATTGAAAGCATAGGAAAAGAGGCAGAACGTCCACAATGATGCACTTGGCCAAAATGGGCGTATGCGTTTTTTCCTGAACATATTCAGGAAAAAACGCATACGCCCTTTTTGGCCAACCAAGCAAGCTTGCAAAGGAAATCTGCACTACAATGAAGTCTCACTTCCCCCCGGTCAAAAGGGCCATCTGAAAAAAGTGTAAAATCCAGAAAGGCAGGACAGGCCATGGAGAACTGGGAGCCTTGTTATGCTGATGGGCGGGATGTAAATTGCCAACAGACACTTGGGAGAAGTGTATGGTGTTTCCTGAAACATCTAAAAAACAAAGCAACAGAGCCTAGGGCATTTCCACCTATGGTCCTATAGCTTAGGGAAATTAAAATCAAAAAAAAAACTGCCACCCCAAAGTTTGGAACGGCTCTGTTTACAAGAACCTCATTTAAAGTACAAGTTCAACATCGCAGAAAGTGAAAAATGGATAAAGAAGTTGTGGTATTCACTTACACAGCAATATCACTCAGCAATGTAATCTATGTCATCAGGCCCTTAGCAGCACAATGAGTGGATTCAGGTACGATGATTCTAACTGAAATAAGTCACACAGAAAAAGAAACATCATAAGATATCAGTAATACACGGAATGGAAACTTGGCTACACAAGAACTGAATTACAGAACATAACAGGGTCTCAAATTTAGAAAACCAACTTATGCTTGCTTAAGGGTAAAGGTGAGTTGGGGTGCTGCATAAAACCAGAGATTGAAATGAGCACAGATAAAGTTCCTTAAGCCAAATATGGAATAGACAAGAGCTACTCCTTGCTCAACGAAATCGACTCAACACCGCATATTAAACGCCTAAGAATGTACCTGACTAGTAAGTATCTTAAAACCTATGGATTGCTATGTCTCCGAAAGAGAATCAAGCATGTGTACTGGGGCATAAACGAAGCAGTGATAGGATTGGAGAGGTTCGGTGAGCAAATGAAGACCCTTTGAAGTCATATTGCATGGTACCCATTCCACGGGTTTCAACTACCCAGGTTTTAGGTATTCTTCCTTCAGCTAAAACATGCATGTGGAACCCAAGTATGATCAACCATGTGAACGGGAGACGTGTTCAAATATGTCTCAGTTTTCCTCCCCTGGTACTCGGGTGCAACATTGCAGACACTTTACTAACACTCTCCCCACTTGGAAAGTCAGCGCCTTTAACCTCCTGTTTGGCCCAGTTTGCAATTTCTGCGGAAGATGAACAGGAATAGTGAGAACCAATGAGAGGCTAGCTGAAGGTGTCTGGACGGGCAAATTTAACTCTCATTTCCCACCAGGAAGAGGAAATAACCAAAGGCTCAGCATGCCGTACCGGAACCAGATTAGGGCCTGAAGCCATCCTGCGGTGTTGCGGCCAGCTCAAAAGAAAGCGAGTTGAAGAAAGGAGCTCAGGGGCACTGTAATTCACAAACCTACAGAGTTATAAATGACAGCTATCGTCCAAAAATAGACTGAAGTAAGGCTGCCAAGAGGACTTGAAAGCGGGGCAGAATTGCAGGAAACCGATTTCAGGAGGTAGACTGGAATTGCATTGAAAGCATAGGAAAAGAGGCAGAACGTCCACAATGATGCACTTGGCCAAAAAGGGCGTATGCGTTTTTTCCTGAATATATTCAGGAAAAAACGCATACGCCCTTTTTGGCCAACCAAGCAAGCTTGCAAAGGAAATCTGCACTACAATGAAGTCTCACTTCCCCCCGGTCAAAAGGGCCATCTGAAAAAAGTGTAAAATCCAGAAAGGCAGGACAGGCCATGGAGAACTGGGAGCCTTGTTATGCTGATGGGCGGGATGTAAATTGCCAACAACCACTCGGGAGAAGTGTATGGTGTTTCCTGAAACATCTAAAAAACAAAGCAACAGAGCCTAGGGCACTTCCACTTATGGTCCTATAGCTTAGGGAAATTAAAATCAAAAAGACACAGCCACCCCAAAGTTTGGGACGCCTCCGTTTACAAGAACCTCGTTTACCGTACAAGTTCAATATCACAGAAAGTGAAAAATGGATAAAGAACTTGTGGTACTTACGTACAATGCAGTATCACTCAGCAATGAAATCTATGTCATCAGGCCCGTAGCAGCATAATGAGTGGATTCAGGTACGATGATTCTAACTGAAATAAGTCACACAGAAATAGAAACATCATAGGATATCACTAATACACGGAATGTAAACTTGGCTACACAGGAACTGAATTACAGAACAGAACAGGGTCTCAAATTTAGAAAACCAACTTATGCTTGCTTAAGGGGAAAGGTGAGTTGGGGTGCTGCATAAAACCAGAGATTGAAATGAGCACAGATAAAGTTCCTTAAGCCAAATATGGAATAGACAAGAGCTACTCCTTGCTCAACGAAATGGACTCAACACCCCATATTAAACGCCTAAGAATGTACCTGACTAGTAAGTATCTTAAAACCTATGGATTGCTATGTCTCCGAAAGAGAATCAAGCATGTGTACAGGGGCATAAACGCAGCAGTGATAGGATTGGAGAGGTTCGGTGAGCAAATGAAGACCCTTTGAAGTCATATTGCATGGTACACATTACACGGGTCTCAACTCTCCAGGTTTAAGGTATTCTTCCTTCAGCTAAAACATGCATGTGGAACCCAGAGTATGATCAACCATGTGAACGGGAGACGTATTCAAATATGTCTCAGTTTTCGTACCCTGGTACTCGGGTGCAACAGTCCAGACGCTCTACTAACACTCTCCCCACTTGGAGAGTCAGTCCCTTTAACCTCCTGTTTGGCCCAGTTTGCAATTTCTGCGGAAGATGAACAGGAATAGCGAGAACCAATGAGAGGCTAGCTGGAGGTGTCTGGACGGGCAAATTTAACTCTAACTTCCCACCAGGAAGAGGAATTAACCAAAGGCTCAGCATGCCGTGCCGGAGCCAGATTAGGGCCTGAAGCCATCCTGCGGTGTTGCGGCCAGCTCAAAAGAAAGCGAGTTGAAGAAAGGAGCTCAGGGGCACTGTAATTCACAAACCTGCAGAGTTATAAATGACAGCTATCGTCCAAAAATAGACTGAAGTAAGGCTGCCAAGAGGACTTGAAAGCGGGGCAGAATTGCAGGAAACCGATTTCAGGAGGTAGACTGGAATTGCATTGAAAGCATAGGAAAAGAGGCAGAACGTCCACAATGATGCACTTGGCCAAAAAGGGCGTATGCGTTTTTTCCTGAATATATTCAGGAAAAAACGCATACGCCCTTTTTGGCCAACCAAGCAAGCTTGCAAAGGAAATCTGCACTACAATGAAGTCTCACTTCCCCCCGGTCAAAAGGGCCATCAGAATAAAGTGTAAAATCCAGAAAGGCAGGACAGGCCATGGAGAACTGGGAGCCTTGTTATGCTGATGGGCGGGATGTAAATTGCCAACAGACACTCAGGAGAAGTGTATGGTGTTTCCTGAAACATCTAAAAAACAAAGCAACAGAGCCTAGGGCACTTCCACTTATGGTCCTATAGCTTAGGGAAATTAATATCAAAAAGACACAGCAACCCCAAAATTTGGGACGGCTCTTTTTACAGGAATCTCTTCTACGGCACAAGTTAAATATCCCAGAGAGCAAATAATGGATAAAGAAGTTGCGGTACTTCTGTACAACAGAATACCACTCAGCAATGAAATCTATGTCACCAGGCCCGTACCAGCATAATGAGTGCATTGAGGCACGATGATTCTAAGTGAAATAAGTCACACAGAAAAAGAAACATCATAAGGTATCACTAATACACGGAATGTGAACTTGGCTACACATGAACTGAATTACAAAACAGAACAGGGTCTCAAGTTTAGAAAACCAACTTATGCCTGCTTAAGGGGGAAGGTGAGTTGGGGTGCTGCATAAAAGCAGAGTTTGAAATTAGCACAGATACCGTTCCATAAGCCAAATATGTAATAGACAAGAGCTACCCCTTGCTCAACGAAATGGATTCAACAATGAGGTATCACCTCACACCTGGTAGAATAGGCATCATTGAAAATCTACAAACAAAAAATGCTGGAAAGGGTGTGGAGAAAAGGAACCCTCTTCCACTATTGTTGGGAATATAAATTGATACAGTCATTATGGAGAACAATATGGAATTTCTTAAGAAACTAACAATAGAATTACCATATGATACAGCAATCCCAGTACTGGACATATACCCAGACAAAACCATAAATCAAAAAGAGTCATTCACCGCAATGTTCATTGCATCCCTATTTACAATATCGAGGTAATGGAAGCAACCTAAATGCCCACAGACAGACGAATGCATAAAGCTGTGGTACATATATAAAATGGAATATTACTAAGCCATGAAAAGGAATGAAATTGGGTCATTTGTAGAGACGTCGATGGATCTAGAGACTGTCATACAGAGTGAAGTAAGTCAGAAAGAGAAAAACAAATCTTGTATATTCATGCATATATGTGGAACCTAGAAAAACTGTACAGATTAACCATTTTGCAAGGCATAAATAGAGCAACAGATGTAGACAACAAACGTATGGACAACAAGGGGGGAAAGCTGTTGGGGGGGTGGTGGTGGGAGGAGTTGAGAGACTGGGATTGGCATGTATACATTTATATGTATAAAATAGATAACCAATAAGAACCTGCTGTATAAAAATATAAAATAAAATTCAAAATTAAAAAGAAGTAAAATTTAAAAAATAAAACAGAAAAAACAATTATTCCCTGCACATACATGTATTTATATGAATAAATTATTTCCATGCTTATATCTGTAAATACAAAAAAGAGGAATAAAATCTACCTTGAACCAAAAACGAAAAAGAGAAAAAAAACACAGAACCCACCAGTTACACAGAGGAAAACCGTATCAGGGCACTTGCTCCAGTTGTAAACAATTCTGAAGTTGGTCAGTGGTGGGGAATCGTCTCCCATTCAGCCAGCAGCCCCCACGCAACAAGCGTCCTCATTGCAAAGCTGGGGCACCGTGCCGAGGCATCTGTGAGTAAACGTGAGCTGAGCCCCAGGCCAGTTGCTGCTGAACTATTCCCACCCGTCCCAGGTAAAACACCTGAATATATACAAGGACTTGAAAGCCTAGAGGAAGGGCCATAGAGCCACACGAGTGACAGCATGCCGGCCGACTTGGTGCCTGCAGGCCAGCCAGGATGGTCCTGGCCCTGGGTGCTCTTCTGGAAGATTTCCATTTCCCTGCCTGAGATACCCGTCCTGTCCCTGCCCCCACTGCTTTTTTCCTTCCTCACCTCTGCCCAGGGAGAAATTCCAGCAGCAGGTATGGGTGACACATCCTCTTCTTTAGCAGGTGGCAGCCTGGCAACTGCTGCAGAAAGTCCAGCAGAGCCCCACTCACACTGGGCCACCCACAAAGCCGTGGCCTCTCACTCCCTCCCACCAGCCCAGCCCCGAGACTGCTGACAGGGCAGAGAAAATGGCGTCAGGCACGGCTGCAGGGGCTCTTGCTGCCTGGAGTGGTATTTATATTGATCTCAACCCAGGCACACCTGGGGAGGGCTGGCCGGCACGGTAAGGCTGCCCAGGTCAGCCAATCATCACCCCTCAGGGGCTCACAGTTGCAGAAAATGGAACTTGCTGAACCGGCCACGTCCAAGGAACAGGTGTGGGCTCCTGAGAGTCAGGATAGACAAGGGGCTGCAGCTTTGGCTTGTTTTCTAATCATTTTATCTGGCCCATGAGTGGGAGACAACTTCAAGAAAACCCTCTCCTAATGAGAGGAACCCAGGAGTCAGGCAGAGGAGGGGTGGGTGGTGGTTGGAGACAGAGGCCTGGTGCCCCGGGTGCAGTGGAAGTCTCTGGAAGACCAGGTGGAGGGAGGCCTCACGGAGTGATGCCCAGGGTCACAGACCTGTCGCAGCTGCTGTTTGTTAGTTCAAGTCCTGCTCTGAGGTGCTCTGTGTCAGCTCTGAACGACAGGTGAGCTGGGGGTGCTCTGCAATGAGGGCTATGTGCATGGTTCCTGTGTGCCCAGCCCTGCCACGGTACCTGCAAGGGTAGCTCTGTATCCTGGGAGGGGCCTGACCACGAGAGCCCCGTGGGCTGGGGTGGGGGTGGGGTACCTGCCCAGGTGAGCTCCATATTCTGGGATTGGTCTGACCACGAGAGCCCCATGGGCTGCTGGGGACCTGGTAAAGGATGTCAGGACAGTCAGTGAAGCCACCGAGGATATACCTCCAGTTGCTCCTAATTCCTACACCCTGCTGGTCATTCTACCAACCACCAGGACATGGTATTCTGTATTAGTCTTCAATGATGCCTTCTTTTGTATTCCATTAGTCCCAGAGTCACAAGAAATTTTGGCTTGTGAGTGGCAGGACTCCACATACAACTAAAACAATACTTCCGGGCCGTCTGGCCCCAAGGGTGCAAAAATTCCCACACCATCTTTGGGGAAAGCTTAGCTAAAGACCTAAAAGTTCTACCTCTGGAAAAGGAAACCCTCCTTCAATATGCAGACGACATTCTGATCACCAGCCCTACTAAGGAGGCCTCTGAACTACCAAGCCAATAAAGGATAGAAGTTGTCCAAGAAAAAGCTCAAATATCACAGACTGCGGTGACCTGCCTGGGCTTCATTCTCACAGAAGGTCAGAGAAGCCCATCCCAGGAAAGGGAAGAAACCATTTTCAGCCTTACCCCTTTCTAAAACTAGAAGACAGCTTAGGGATTCCTGGGGAGGCCAGGGTTTGCTGCTTCTGGATCCCTAACTACAGTCTACTAGCTGGGCCTCTATATGAAACACTGAAAGGAAAAGATGATGATCCTTTTGAATAGAATCCAGAAGTGGCCTTTCAAGAATGGAAAGAGCAGTCAATTCAGACCCTTGCCCTGGAACTCCCTAATTTAGCTAAACCCTTTGACCTTTACATTCCCGGTGAAAGGTGAATCGCCATTGGAGAATTAGTGCAAAAACTGGGACCGCTTGAAATGGAACAATGCAAGAATGCCATCCAGGTAGGATAAACTACGGTCACTAAGGGGCTTGGCCCACTGCCACATCTGGCCAAGATACTGGCGGTATCTAAAAACCTGGAAATCAGCAGCCCAAAAGGCCACCTCCCTCCTAAGGGAAAAGGACCCCACGTGGTGATCCTAACCACCAACCATGCCCTGAAGTTGCAGGGTTCGCTCCGTGGGCACACCGACCTCGAGTGAGGAGGCCCTCCAACTCCAACATCCAGAGGGATAACCGGGGGCAACAGGGCACCATGACGACTCGTGTGAACATCACTTGACCTGGAGTTTCTCTCATAAAACAACAAGAGTGTGTCCCAAAAGAGTAGACTACTGCTTGCAGGACTTACTGCACCCAGAGGGGAGCTAATAATCTTGGCGGGGGAACAGTATACCACACTGTCACCATAGAAAAGCCTACAGACACCGTGATGATGGTGGCCAATAAGACCGGCTGGACTCCTGTTTACTTCAAAAGGCTGTTGACTCAGTAGCCATCATGGTCCTTGGTCACCACTGACCCTGGACTGTCTGGGAGTTGAGCGGGCAGGGCTCTGACACCTGGTGCTGTTTGTACGTTAATTCAGGGGCCTAATTGAAGAAAGCGCAGACTACTGGTCAGAGCATCTAGGCTGGCAGAGACGGTCAGCCTAAGGTGGCCGAACAAATGTGGGGCGGGGTGAAACCGGCCCCCACAGCGTCTCTGCACATCTCTTTCCTGGACCCTTAAAGGTCATTAGAATCTATAACACTCCCAATGCTGGTGCTCAGGTGGACGAGCAGGGAGGCAGGGGTCCTGGGGACAATCAACGTCACCGGGAGGCTGCTGGGGAGAAGCTCTGACCCTCGCCCCAGGGTATGAGGGCTCCCAACTCAGCACTCAGCAGTTACAGAAGAAGGGTCTGCACCCTCAGCACTCCAAGAATGAGGAACGGGACAAAAGGCAGAGGAGGGGTTTGTCCCCAGCAAAGCCCATTAAAAATCTCTGGGAGATAAAAATAGAATCTGGGCAATAAAGTCAAGTCTAACCTTTTTTATCCTTTGTGCTTTGTCTAATTTCACGTGCTCCTAGGGTCCCGCATGCAGAGGTTCCACACCCGGCACTTCAGACCAGATTTCCTAGTGCAGAATGGCTGGGTCGACACCTCAGCTCCTGGGGCCCAGTGCAGACTCCACGATATAGAGCCTGAGCTACAGCCAACCCGGCCCTCGAGAGCTCCGCCGCCTCCCTCCCTCCCACTGACTCTGACAGGATCTCTACACAGCAGCCCAGCCCACAGCCCACGGGGTAGTGCATGCTCTCACCTCTCCATTCTCTGATCAAAATATAAAGTTTCCTTTGCTTGTGAACCAAACTCAGTCTCGATCTGTTGGCCCCAATGACACTGGGCAGGGGGACACTTGTTGGGGTCCACTCTGGAGGATCAGTAACAGAAATTGAGACTATTGTAACCTCAATGAACAGATGTGTGAGCCAAACTGTAGTTAACATAGAACAGTGTATGAGGCTCGGGTAAAATAAGATGTTTTTAACACTTCCATTTGATATTTCCATCACTTTTTATAAGCAAGTTCAGTGAAAAGGTTTGTCTTATTTGTCAGGTCAATATTAGAGAAACGAAGTGATTTCTTTCCAAGGATGTACAGCTAATAATCTTGGTTAAACCTTCAATCTTGTTTTAAATGCTTTTCCATTGAAAATGATACCTCTCTTTCAGCTCCCCCATTTCTGAGAAGTATAAAATCTTATAATTTATTATTACCAAAGGGGAAAGGTGGGAGGAGGGATAAATTAACAGTTTGGAATGAACACATACACACTGCTATGTATAAAATAGATCATCAACAAGGAACTACTGTATAGCACAGGGAACTACACTCAACATTTTGCAATAACCTATAAGGGGAAATAATCTGAAAAAGAATAGATATTTTTATTGACATCATCTATCAATGACAGTTAAAGTGTAGCCTAAGGGAAGCTGGTGGTGAGTGCTTCTGACCCTGAAGACTTCAATCATCTAAAGTTTGGACTCTGCCTACTTCCCAAGGCCCTTAATGAACATATGTGTAGCCGTAGCTTAAAAACTTCCCCAGTTTGGGTTTCGGGGAGACACTGATTTTGAAAAAGCCCTGGTGTTCTCCTTACATGAATGGGACTCTTCCTACTGCTAAAACATGTCTGTCACACCCAGAGGATGGTATACCGTCTGATCGGGAAGAGTTTGGAAAAGGCATCTCATCTCCTCATCTCCTGGTGCTCGGGTTCACCCCTCCAGCGTCTTTACTAACAGTCTCCCCACTTGGAGATGTCAGCACTGTCAACATCCTGTTGCGTACAGTTTGGAATTTGTCCAGAGGATGAAGCGGAAGGATGAGGAACAATGAGAGACAAGTCCTAGGTGTTCAGACAGGCACATGTCACTCTAATTTCCAATCAGGAAGACGAATTGACCAAAGGCTAGGGTTGCCCATGGAAACAGTATAGGGCTTGAGGAAATCCCGCTGCTTTGTGGCCAGTTCCCATAAACACGAGTTGAACAATGGAACTCAGGGGCAGTAAAATTCACAAAACTGCAGAGTTGAAAATATCCATCACTGAAAAATGTCTTGAGGAAAGTCAGAGAAAAGGACTTGTAAGCAAGGGAGAATGGCAGGAAAGGGATTTGAGGAGGTAGAAAGGACTCGCCATTAAGCACAAGAAAAGGAGCTGAACATTGCCAACATTGCCAACATTGCAGTTGGCCAAAAAGGGTGTATGCGTTCTTTTCTGTATATATTCAAGAAAAGGGCATACACTTTTTTAGCCAACCAAACAGGTGGGCACTGGAAGTCAATACTACAAAAGATATCACTTCGCATCAGTCAGAAGAGCCATCCTCATAAAGCGTAAACAACAGAAATGCAGGACAGGGCAACGAGAAGAGGGAGCCCTGTGAGACTTATAGTGGAAATGTATATTGCCAACGGCCATTCTGGAGAAGTGTATTGTGTTTACTAAAGCATCTAAAAAATGAGCTACAGAGCATAGGGCACTTGCACTCATGGGCGTATATCTTGGGAAAAACAAAAATCGAGAGGACACAGGCACCCCAATGTTTACCCCCTCTCTGTTTAAAAGATCCTCGACTAGGATATAACTTAAATGTCTCTGGAGGGAAAAAATGGATAGAGATGTGGTACTTAGGTAGAGTGGAATATTATTCAGCCTGGAAATCAATGAAATATGGCCAGTTGTAACAACTCCGGAGGAGTTACGTATGATCATTCTAAGTGACAGAATTCAAAAAGAAAAAGACACATATCATAAGATATCACTTAAAGGTGGAATCCAAAATGGCTACACATGAAATAAATTACAAAACAAAAACATAGTCAAATATGTAGAAAACACGCATAAGGCTGCTAAACGGGAAAGGTGGGGAGGGGTGAGGCATCATCCAGGAGGTTGAAATTAGCAAAGATACCATTCCAAATACCAAACTGATAATCAACAAGGCCTACACGGTAGCTAAAAGAACTGCACTCAGCACACTCAAGTCACCGGAAAAGAATATATACGACTGGTAAGAATCTGAAAAAGAATTTATTGATGTCTCTCTGTACGCGAATCAAGTGGATGTACAGCAGCAAGAAACAGAGCTTTGAAAATCAGCTGTAACCAATATAGTAATAAATTGAAAAAAATAAACGACAGAGAGACAGAGAAAACCTCTTACAACTTTTCCTCAGGGACGGTGATGCAACATGGATTGAACACATCTAGACCCACAGCAGGATGAGACATAAGGCTGGAAACTGTTTGCGCTAAGAGAAATGTGAGGTTGGGTGAGGAAATGCACACCCTTTAAAGTAATACTACCTGGTACCCATTCAATGGGTCCCAAATCTGCAGGTTCAAGGGATCTTCCTACAGCTAAAACATGCATGGAAAACCCAGAGGACTGTACACCATGTGATCGGGAGATGTGTCTAAAATGCACCTCATTTATCCTCTCCTGGTGCTCCTGTTCACCATTCCAGCCACGCTACTTAGAATCTCCCCACTTGGAGAATCAGCACATTTAAACTTCTGTTTCACACATTTTGCAAATTGTGAGGAGGATGAACGGGAAGAGGGGGAACCAATGAGAGAAGAGTTGTAGGGGTTTGGACGGGCACATATCACTCTAATTTCCCATTAAGAATAAGAATTAAAGAAAGGCTCAGCCTGCCTCGCCGGAGCCAAAATAGGGCCTGAAGCAATCCTGCGGGTTTGAGGCCAGCTCACAAAAGAGCAACTTAAAAAATGGAGCTCAGGGTCACTGCAATTCACAAACCTGCAGAGTTATAAATGAAAACTAACGTCCAAAAATATGTTGAGGTAAGGCAAAGAAGAGGATCTGAATGCAAGACAGAATTGCAAGAAACAGATTTCAAGAGATAGATTGGACTCGTCTTTAACGCACATGAAAAGCGGCAGAATTTCGACAATGATGCAGTTGGCCCAAAAGGGCGTATGCGTTTTTTCCTGATTATATCCAGGAAAAAACGCATACGCACTTTATGGGCAACAAAGCAAGCAAGCAATGCAAATGTGCACAACAAAGAAGTCTCACTTCCCACCGGTCAAAAGGGCCATCCTAAAAAATTGTAAAAACCAGAAATGCAGGACAGGCCATGGAGAACAGGGAGCCTTTATACGCTGATGGGCAGTGTGTGAACTGCCGAGAGCCACTCTGGAGAAGTGTATGGTGGTTCCTAAATCATCTAAAAAACAGAGCTACAGAGCATAGGACACTTCCAATCATGGGAGTATATCTAGGGAAGTCTAAAAATCAACAAGACACAAGCACACCACAGTTTAGGGCTACTCTGTTTACAAGAACCTCAACTTCAGTACACCTTAAATATCCCAGGAAAGAGAACAATGGATAAAGAAGATGTGGTACTTATGTACAATGGAATATCTCTTCACCATGAAATCAATGTAATAAGGCTAGTAGAAGGATAAAGAGTGGATTTAGGTCCGATAATACTACTTGAAATAAGTCAAACAGAAAAAGAAACATATCATAAGATATCACTTATAGAGGGAGGGTAAATATGGCTGCACAAGAAATGAATTACAGAACAGAACAGTGTCTCACATTTAGAAAACACACTTATGTCAGCTTAAGGGGAAAGGAGAGGTGGGGTGATGCATAAAACCAGAGTTTGAAATTAGCACAGATACCGTTCAATAAACCAAATAGGTATTAGACAAGATCTACACCTTGCTCAATGAACTGGCCTCAACACACCCTATACACCGCAGAGAAATATATCTGAGTAATAAGAATCTTAAAACCCATGTATTGATATATCTCCATAAGGGAATCAAGTGTGTGCAGAGCGGCACAAACACAGCAGTGAAAAGGAGCTAAACCCCATTATAGAAATAAATTTTAAAAACAAAACGCTGAAACAATGAGAGAAAAATTCTTACAAAATTCGCTCAGGGGCTGTGATGCAACCTGGATTGACCACATATAAACCCACAGCTGGATAAGACATAAGGCTGGACACTTGGGGCTGACAGGATTGGTGAGCTTTGGTGAGCAACTGCTGAAAGTTTAATGCAATACTTCATGCTACTCAGTCCAAGGGTCCCAACACTCCAGGTTGAAGGGAATCTTCCTACAGCTAAACCATGCTTGGGAAACCCAGCGACTGGTATACCATATGATCGGGAAAGGTTTCTAAAACGCACCTCATTTTTCCTCTCCTGGGGCTCCGGATCGACATTCCAGCCGCTTTACTAACAACATCCCCACATGGAGTCAATGCCTTTAAGTTCTGGTATCGCACAGTCTGCAGTTAGTGCAGAGGATGAATGGGAATAGGGGGAACCAGTGAGAAACTAGCTGTAGCGGTTTCAATGGGCACATGTCACTCTAATATCACATCAGTAAGAAGAATTAACCAAAGGCACAGCAAGGTGCCCCAGAAGAAAAATAGGGCTTCAAGGAATCCTGTGGTTACGGGGCAAGACCACAAAAATAAGAGCTAAAAAATGGAGCTAAGGGCCACTGCAATTCAAAAACCTGCAGAGTTATAAAGGCCAACTATTTTTAAAAAATATATTGAGGTAAGGCTATGAAGAGGCATTGAAAGCAAGGCAGAATTGCAGGAAACCGATTTCAGGAGGTAGACTGGAATTGCACTGAAAACATATGAAGAGAGTCAGAAACTCGAAATTGATGCACTTGGCCAAAAAGGGCGTATGCGTTTTTTCCTGAATATATTCAGGAAAAAACGCATACGCACTTTTTGGCCAACCAAGCAAGCTTGCAAAGGAAATCTGCACTACAATGAAGTCTCACTTCCACCTGGTCAAAAGGGCCATCTGAAAAAAGTGTAGAATCCATAAAGGCACGACAGGCCATGGAGAACTGGGAGCCTTCTTATGCTGATGGGCGGGATGTAAATTGCCAACAGCCACTCTGGAGAAGTGTATGGTGTTTCCTGAAACATCTAAAAAACAAAGCAACAGAGCCTAGGGCACTTCCACTTATGGTCCTATAGCTTAGGGAAATTAAAATCAAAAAGACACAGCCACCCCAAAGTTTGGGACGCCTCTGTTTACAAGAACCTCGTTTACGGTACAAGTTCAATATCGCAGAAAGTGAAAAATGGATAAAGAAGTTGTGGTACTTACGTACAATGCAATATCACTCAGCAATGAAATCTATGTGATCAGGCCCGTAGCAGCATAATGAGTGGATTCCGGTATGATGATTCGAACTGAAATAAGTCACACAGAAAAGAAACATCATAAGGTATCACTAATACACAGAATGTGAACTTGGCTACACATGAACTGAATTACAAAACAGAACAGTGTCTCAAGTTTAGAAAACCAACTTACGCTTGCTTAACGGGGAAGGTGAGTTGGGGTGCTGCATAAAACCAGAGATTGAAATGAGCACAGATAAAGTTCCTTAAGCCAAATATGGAATAGACAAGAGCTACTCCTTGCTCAACGAAATGGACTCAACACCCCATATTAAACGCCTAAGAATGTACCTGACTAGTAAGTATCTTAAAACCTATGGATTGCTATGTCTCCGAAAGAGAATCAAGCGTGTGTACAGGGGCATAAACGCAGCAGTGATAGGATTGGAGAGGTTCTGTGAGCAAATGAAGACCCTTTGAAGTCATATTGCATGGTACCCATTCCACGGGTTTCAACTACCCAGGTTTTAGGTATTCTTCCTTCAGCTAAAACATGCATGTGGAACCCAGAGTATGATCAACCATGTGATCGGGAGACGTGTTCAAATATGTCTCAGTTTTCCTCCCCTGGTACTCAGGTGCAACATTCCAGATGCTTTACTAACACTCTCCCCACTTGGAGAGTCAGCGCCTTTAACCTCCTGTTTGGCCCAGTTTGCAATTTCTGCGGAAGATGAACAGGAATAGCGAGAACCAATGAGAGACTAGCTGGAGGTGTCTGGACGGGCAAATTTAACTCTCATTTCCCACCAGGAAGAGGAATTAACCAAAGGCTCAGCGTGCCGTGCCGGAACCAGATTAGGGCCTGAAGCCATCCTGCGGTGTTGTGGCCAGCTCACAAGAAAGCGAGTTGAAGAAAGGAGCTCAGGGGCACTGTAATTCACAAACCTGCAGAGTTATAAATGACAGCTATCGTCCAAAAATAGACTGAAGTAAGGCTGCCAAGAGGACTTGAAAGCGGGGCAGAATTGCAGGAAACCGATTTCAGGAGGTAGACTGGAATTGCATTGAAAGCATAGGAAAAGAGGCAGAACGTCCACAATGATGCACTTGGCCAAAAAGGGCGTATGCGTTTTTTCCTGAATATATTCAGGAAAAAACGCATACGCCCTTTTTGGCCAACCAAGCAAGCTTGCAAAGGAAATCTGCACTACAATGAAGTCTCACTTCCCCCGGTCAAAAGGGCCATCTGAAAAAAGTGTAAAATCCAGAAAGGCAGGACAGGCCATGGAGAACTGGGAGCCTTGTTATGCTGATGGGCGGGATGTAAATTGCCAACAGACACTCAGGAGAAGTGTATGGTGTTTCCTGAAACATCTAAAAAACAAAGCAACAGAGCCTAGGGCACTTCCACTTATGGTCCTATAGCTTAGGGAAATTAAAATCAAAAAGACACAGCCACCCCAAAGTTTGGGACGCCTCCGTTTACAAGAACCTCGTTTACCGTACAAGTTCAATATCACAGAAAGTGAAAAATGGATAAAGAACTTGTGGTACTTACGTACAATGCAGTATCACTCAGCAATGAAATCTATGTCATCAGGCCCGTAGCAGCACAATGAGTGGATTCAGGTATGATGATTCTAACTGAAATAAGTCACACAGAAAAAGAAACATCATAAGTTATCAGTAATACACGGAATGGAAACTTGGCTACACAGGAACTGAATTACAGAACAGAACAGGGTCTCAAATTTAGAAAACCAACTTATGCTTGCTTAAGGGTAAAGGTGAGTTGGGGTGCTGCATAAAACCAGAGATTGAAATGAGCACAGATAAAGTTCCTTAAGTCAAATATTGAATAGACAAGAGCTACTCCTTGCTCAATGAAATGGACTCAACACCGCATATTAAACGCCTAAGAATGTACCTGACTAGTAAGTATCTTAAAACCTATGGATTGCTATGTCTCCGAAAGAGAATCAAGCATGTATACAGGGGCATAAACGCAGCAGTGATAGGATTGGAGAGGTTCGGTGAGCAAATGAAGACCCTTTGAAGTCATATTGCATGGTACCCATTACACGGGTCTCAACTCTCCAGGTTTAAGGTATTCTTCCTTCAGCTAAAACATGCATGTGGAACCCAGAGTATGATCAACCATGTGAACGGGAGACGTGTTCAAATATGTCTCAGTTTTCCTCCCCTGGTACTCGGGTTCAACATTCCAGACGCTTTACTAACACCCTCCCGACTTGGAGAGTCAGTCCCTTTAACCTCCTGTTTGGCCCAGTTTGCAATTTCTGTGGAAGATGAACAGGAATAGCGAGAACCAATGAGAGACTAACTGGAGGTGTCTGGACGGGCAAATTTAACTCTCATTTCCCACCAGGAAGAGGAATTAACCAAAGGCTCAGCATGCCGGGCCGGAACCAGATTAGGGCCTGAAGCCATCCTGCGGTGTTGCGGCCAGGTCACAAGAAAGCGAGTTGAAGAAAGGAGCTCAGGGGCACTGTAATTCACAAACCTGCAGAGTTATAAATGACAGCTATCGTCCAAAAATAGACTGAAGTAAGGCTGCCAAGAGGACTTGAAAGCGGGGCAGAATTGCAGGAAACCGATTTCAGGAGGTAGACTGGAATTGCATTGAAAGCATAGGAAAAGAGGCAGAACGTCCACAATGATGCACTTGGCCAAAAAGGGCGTATGCGTTTTTTCCTGAATATATTCAGGAAAAAACGCATACGCCCTTTTTGGCCAACCAAGCAAGCTTGCAAAGGAAATCTGCACTACAATGAAGTCTCACTTCCCCCCGGTCAAAAGGGCCATCTGAAAAAAGTGTAAAATCCAGAAAGGCAGGACAGGCCATGGAGAACTGGGAGCCTTGTTATGCTGATGGGCGGGATGTAACTTGCCAAGAACCACTTGGGAGAAGTGTATGGTGTTTCCTGAAACAACTAAAAAACAAAGCAACAGAACCTAGGGCACTTCCACTTATGGTCCTATAGCTTAGGGAAATTAAAATGAAAAAGACACAGCCACCCCAAAGTTTGGAACGGCTCTGTTTACAAGAACCTCGTTTACAGTACAAGTTCAACATCGCAGAAAGTGAAAAATGGATAAAGAAGTTGTGGTATTTACTTACAAAGCAATATCTCTCAGCAATGAAATCTGTGTCATCAGGCCCTTAGCAGCACAATGAGTGGATTCAGGTATGATGATTCTAACTGAAATAAGTCACACAGAAAAAGAAACATCATAAGATATCAGTATACACGGAATGTAAACTTGGCTACACAGGAACTGAATTACAGAACAGAACAGGGTCTCAAATTTAGAAAACTAACTTATGCTTGCTTAAGGGTAAAGGTGAGTTGGGGTGCTGCATAAAACCAGAGATTGAAATGAGCACAGATAAAGTTCCTTAAGCCAAATATGGAATAGACAAGAGCTACTCCTTGCTCAACGAAATGGACTCAACACCGCATATTAAACGCCTAAGAATGTACCTGACTAGTAAGTATCTTAAAACCTATGGATTGCTATGTCTCCGAAAGAGAATCAAGCATGTGTACAGGGGCATAAACGCAGCAGTGATAGGATTGGAGAGGTTCGTGAGCAAATGAAGACCCTTTGAAGTCATATTGCATGGTACCCATTCCACGGGTTTCAACTACCCAGGTTTAAGGTATTCTTCCTTCAGCTAAAACATGCATGTGGAACCTAGAGTATGATCAACCATGTGATCGGGAGATGTGTTCAAATATGTCTCAGTTTTCGTACCCTGGTACTCGGGTGCAACATTCCAGATGCTTTACTAACACTCTCCCCACTTGGAGAGTCAGTCCCTTTAACCTCCTGTTTGGCCCAGTTTGCAATTTCTGTGGAAGATGAACAGAAATAGCGAGAACCAATGAGAGGCTAGCTGGAGGTGTCTGGATGGGCAAATTTAACTCTCATTTCCCACCAGGAAGAGGAATTAACCAAAGGCTCAGCGTGCCGTGCCAGAACCAGATTATGGCCTGAAGACATCCTGCGGTGTTGCGGCCAGGTCACAAGAAAGCGAGTTGAAGAAAGGAGCTCAGGGGCGCTGTAATTCACAAACCTGCAGAGTTATAAATGACAGCTATCGTCCAAAAATAGACTGAAGTAAGGCTGCCAAGAGGACTTGAAAGCGGGGCAGAATTGCAGGAAACCGATTTCAGGAGGTAGACTGGAATTGCATTGAAAGCATAGGAAAAGAGGCAGAACGTCCACAATGATGCACTTGGCCAAAAAGGGCGTATGCGTTTTTTCCTGAATATATTCAGGAAAAAACGCATACGCCCTTTTTGGCCAACCAAGCAAGCTTGCAAAGGAAATCTGCACTACAATGAAGTCTCACTTCCCCCCGGTCAAAAGGGCCATCTGAAAAAAGTGTAAAATCCAGAAAGGCAGGACAGGCCATGGAGAACTGGGAGCCTTGTTATGCTGATGGGCGGGATGTAAATTGCCAAGAACCACTTGGGAGAAGTGTATGGTGTTTCCTGAAACAACTAAAAAACAAAGCAACAGAACCTAGGGCACTTCCACTTATGGTCCTATAGCTTAGGGAAATTAAAATCAAAAAGACACAGCCACCCCAAAGTTTGGAATGGCTCTGTTTACAAGAACCTCATTTACAGTACAAGTTCAACATCGCAGAAAGTGAAAAATGGATAAAGAAGTTGTGGTATTTACTTACAAAGCAATATCACTCAGCAATGAAATCTGTGTCATCAGGCCCTTAGCAGCACAATGAGTGGATTCAGGTATGATGATTCTAACTGAAATAAGTCACACAGAAAAAGAAACATCATAAGATATCAGTAATACACGGAATGGAAACTTGGCTACACAGGAACTGAATTACAGAACAGAACAGGGTCTCAAATTTAGAAAATCAACTTATTCTTGCTTAAGGGTAAAGGTGAGTTGGGGTGCTGCATAAAACCAGAGATTGAAATGAGCACAGATAAAGTTCCTTAAGTCAAATATTGAATAGACAAGAGCTACTCCTTGCTCAATGAAATGGACTCAACACCGCATATTAAACGCCTAAGAATGTACCTGACTAGTAAGTATCTTAAAACCTATGGATTGCTATGTCTCCAAAAGAGAATCAAGCATGTGTACAGGGGCATAAACGCAGCAGTGATAGGATTGCAGAGGTTCGGTGAGCAAATGAAGACCCTTTGAAGTCATATTGCATGGTACCCATTCCACGGGTTTCAACTACCCAGGTTTAAGGTATTCTTCCTTCAGCTAAAACATGCATGTGGAACCTAGAGTATGATCAACCATGTGATCGGGAGATGTGTTCAAATATGTCTCAGTTTTCGTACCCTGGTACTCGGGTGCAACATTCCAGATGCTTTACTAACACTCTCCCCACTTGGAGAGTCAGTCCCTTTAACCTCCTGTTTGGCCCAGTTTGCAATTTCTGCGGAAGATGAACAGGAATAGCGAGAACCAATGAGAGGCTAGCTGGAGGTGTCTGGACGGGCAAATTTAACTCTCATTTCCCACCAGGAAGAGGAATTAACCAAAGGCTCAGCATGCCGGGCCGGAACCAGATTAGGGCCTGAAGCCATCCTGCGGTGTTGCGGCCAGGTCACAAGAAAGCGAGTTGAAGAAAGGAGCTCAGGGGCACTGTAATTCACAACCCTGCAGAGTTATAAATGACAGCTATCGTCCAAAAATAGACTGAAGTAAGGCTGCCAAGAGGACTTGAAAGCGGAGCAGAATTGCAGGAAACCGATTTCAGGAGGTAGACTGGAATTGCATTGAAAGCATAGGAAAAGAGGCAGAACGTCCACAATGATGCACTTGGCCAAAAAGGGCGTATGCGTTTTTTCCTGAATATATTCAGGAAAAAACGCATACGCCCTTTTTGGCCAACCAAGCAAGCTTGCAAAGGAAATCTGCACTACAATGAAGTCTCACTTCCCCCTGGTCAAAAGGGCCATCTGAAAAAAGTGTAAAATCCAGAAAGGCAACAGGCCATTGAGAACTGGGAGCCTTGTTATGCTGATGGGCGGGATGTAAATTGCCAACAGACACTCAGGAGAAGTGTATGGTGTTTCCTGAAACATCTAAAAAACAAAGCAACAGAACCTAGGGCACTTCCATTTATGGTCCTATAGCTTAGGGAAATTAAAATCAAAAAGACACAGCCACCCCAAAGTTTGGGACGCCTCCGTTTACAAGAACCTCCTTTACCGTACAAGTTCAATATCACAGAAAGTGAAAAATGGATAAAGAACTTGTGGTACTTACGTACAATGCAGTATCACTCAGCAATGAAATCTATGTCATCAGGCCCGTAGCAGCATAATGAGTGGATTCAGGTACGATGATTCTAACTGAAATAAGTCACACAGAAAAAGAAACATCATAAGATATCAGTAATACACGGAATGTAAACTTGGCTACACAGGAACTGCATTCCAAAACAGAACAGTGTCTCAAATTTGGAAAACCAAATTATGCTTGCTTAAGGGGAAAGGTGAGTTGGGGTGCTGCATAAAACCAGAGATTGAAATGAGCACAGATAAAGTTCCTTAAGCCAAATATGGAATAGACAAGAGCTACTCCTTGCTCAACGAAATGGACTCAACACCCCATATTAAACGCCTAAGAATGTACCTGACTAATAAGTATCTTAAAACCTATGGATTGCTATGTCTCCAAAAGACAATCAAGCGTGTGTACAGGGGCATAAATGCAGCAGTGATAGGATTGGAGAGGTTCGGTGAGCAAATGAAGACCCTTTGAAGTCATATTGCATGGTACCCATTACACGGGTCTCAACTCTCCAGGTTTAAGGTATTCTTCCTTCAGCTAAAACATGCATGTGAAACCCAGAGTATGATCAACCATGTGAACGGGAGACGTGTTCAAATATGTCTCAGTTTTCCTCCCCTGGTACTCCGGTGCAACATTCCAGACGCTTTACTAACACTCTCCCCACTTGGAGAGTCAGCGCCTTTAACCTCCTGTTTGGCCCAGTTTGCAAATTCTGCGGAAGATGAACAGGACTAGCGAGAACCAATGAGAGGCTAGCTGGAGGTGTCTGGACGGGCAAATTTAACTCTCATTTCCCACCAGGAAGAGGAAATAACCAAAGGCTCAGCGTGCCGTACCAGAACCAGATTAGGGCCTGAAGCCATCCTGCGGTGTTGCGGCCAGGTCACAAGAAAGCGAGTTGAAGAAAGGAGCTCAGGGGCACTGTAATTCACAACCCTGCAGAGTTATAAATGACAGCTATCGTCCAAAAATATACTGAAGTAAGGCTGCCAAGAGGACTTGAAAGCGGGGCAGAATTGCAGGAAACCGATTTCAGGAGGTAGACTGGAATTACATTGAAAGCATAGGAAAAGAGGCAGAACGTCCACAATGATGCACTTGGCCAAAAAGGGCGTATGCGTTTTTTCCTGAATATATTCAGGAAAAAACGCATACGCCCTTTTTGGCCAACCAAGCAAGCTTGCAAAGGAAATCTGCACTACAATGAAGTCTCACTTCCCCCCGGTCAAAAGGGCCATCTGAAAAAAGTGTAAAATCCAGAAAGGCAGGACAGGCCATGGAGAACTGGGAGCTTTGTTATGCTGATGGGCGGGATGTAAATTGCCAACAACCACTCGGGAGAAGTGTATGGTGTTTCCTGAAACATCTAAAAAACAAAGCAACAGAACCTAGGGCCCTTCCACTTATGGTCCTATAGCTTAGGGAAATTAAAATGAAAAAGACACAGCCACCCCAAAGTTTGGAACGGCTCTGTTTACAAGAACCTCGTTTACAGTACAAGTTCAACATCGCAGAAAGTGAAAAATGGATAAAGAAGTTGTGGTATTTACTTACAAAGCAATATCACTCAGCAATGAAATCTGTGTAATCAGGCCCTTAGCAGCACAATGAGTGGATTCAGGTATGATGATTCTAACTGAAATAAGTCACACAGAAAAAGAAACATCATAAGATATCAGTAATACACGGAATGTAAACTTGGCTACACAGGAACTGAATTACAGAACAGAACAGGGTCTCAAATTTAGAAAACCAACTTATGCTTGCTTAAGGGTAAAGGTGAGTTGGGGTGCTGCATAAAACCAGAGACTGAAATGAGCACAGATAAAGTTCCTTAAGCCAAATATGGAATAGACAAGAGCTACTCCTTGCTCAACGAAATGGACTCAACACCCCATATTAAACGCCTAAGAATGTACCTGACTAGTAAGTATCTTAAAACCTATGGATTGCTAAGTCTCCGAAAGAGAATCAAGCATGTGTACAGGGGCATAAACGCAGCAGTGATAGGATTGGAGAGGTTCGGTGAGCAAATGAAGACCCTTTGAAGTCATATTGCATGGTACCCATTCCACGGGTCTCAACTCTCCAGGTTTAAGGTATTCTTCCTTCAGCTAAAACATGCATGTGGAACCCAGAGTATGATCAACCATGTGAACGGGAGACGTGTTCAAATATGTCTCAGTTTTCCTCCCCTGGTACTCGGGTGCAACATTCCAGACGCTTTACTAACACTCTCCCGACTTGGAGAGTCAGTCCCTTTAACCTCCTGTTTGGCACAGTTTGCAATTTCTGCGGAAGATGAACAGGAATAGCGAGAACCAATGAGAGGCTAGCTGGAGGTGTCTGGACGGGCAAATTTAACTCTCATTTCCCACCAAGAAGAGGAATTAACCAAAGGCTCAGCGTGCCGGGCCGGAACCAGATTAGGGCCTGAAGCCATCCTGCGGTGTTGCGGCCAGGTCACAAGAAAGCGAGTTGAAGAAAGGAGCTCAGGGGCACTGTAATTCACAAACCTGCAGAGTTATAAATGACAGCTATCGTCCAAAAATAGACTGAAGTAAGGCTGCCAAGAGGACTGAAAGCGGGGCAGAATTGCAGGAAACCGATTTCAGGAGGTAGACTGGAATTGCATTGAAAGCATAGGAAAAGAGGCAGAACGTCCACAATGATGCACTTGGCCAAAAAGGGCGTATGCGTTTTTTCCTGAATATATTCAGGAAAAAACGCATACGCACTTTTTGGCCAACCAAGCAAGCTTGCAAAGGAAATCTGCACTACAATGAAGTCTAACTTCCCCCTGGTCAAAAGGGCCATTTGAAAAAAGTGTAAAATCCAGAAAGGCAGGACAGGCCATGGAGAACTAGGAGCCTTGTTATGCTGATGGGCGGGATGTAAATTGCCAACAGACACTAGGGAGAAGTGTATGGTGTTTCCTGAAACATCTAAAAAACAAAGCAACAGAGCCTAGGGCACTGCCACTTATGGTCCTATAGCTTAGGGAAATTAAAGTGAAAAAGACACAGCCACCCCAAAGTTTGGAACGGCTCTGTTTACAAGAACCTCGTTTACAGTACAAGTTCAACATCGCAGAAAGTGAAAAATGGATAAAGAAGTTGTGGTATTTACTTACAAAGCAATATCACTCAGCAATGAAATCTGTGTCATCAGGCCCTTAGCATCACAATGAGTGGATTCAGGTATGATGATTCTAACTGAAATAAGTCACACAGAAAAAGAAACATCATAAGATATCAGTAATACACGGAATGTAAACTTGGCTACACAGGAACTGAATTACAGAACAGAACAGGGTCTCAAATTTAGAAAACGAACTTATGCTTGCTTAAGGGTAAAGGTGAGTTGGGGTGCTGCATAAAACCAGAGATTGAAATGAGCACAGATAAAGTTCCTTAAGCCAAATATGGAATAGACAAGAGCTACTCCTTGCTCAACGAAATGCACTCAACACCGCATATTAAACGCCTAAGAATGTACCTGACTAGTAAGTATCTTAAAACCTATGGATTGCTATGTCTCCAAAAGAGAATGAAGCATATGTACAGGGGCATAAACGCAGCAGTGATAGGATTGGAGAGGTTCGGTGAGCAAATGAAGACCCTTTGAAGTCATATTGCATGGTACCCATTCCACGAGTTTCAACTACCCAGCTTTTAGGTATTCTTCCTTCAGCTAAAACATGCATGTGGAACCCAAGTATGATCAACCATGTGAACGGGAGACGTGTTCAAATATGTCTCAGTTTTCCTCCCCTGGTACTCGGGTGCAACATTCCAGACGCTTTACTAACACTCTCCCGACTTGGAGAGTCAGTCCCTTTAACCTCCTGTTTGGCCCAGTTTGCAATTTCTGCGGAAGATGAACAGGAATAGCGAGAACCAATGAGAGACTAGCTGGAGGTGTCTGGACGGGCAAATTTAACTCTCATTTCCCACCAGGAAGAGGAATTAACCAAAGGCTCAGCGTGCCGTGCTGGAACCAGATTAGGGCCTGAAGCCATCCTGCGGTGTTGCGGCCAGGTCACAAGAAAGCGAGTTGAAGAAAGGAGCTCAGGGGCACTGTAATTCACAAACCTGCAGAGTTATAAATGACAGCTATCGTCCAAAAATAGACTGAAGTAAGGCTGCCAAGAGGACTTGAAAGCGGGGCAGAATTGCAGGAAACCGATTTCAGGAGGTAGACTGGAATTGCATTGAAAGCATAGGAAAAGAGGCAGAACGTCCACAATGATGCACTTGGCCAAAAAGGGCGTATGCGTTTTTTCCTGAATATATTCAGGAAAAAACGCATACGCCCTTTTTGGCCAACCAAGCAAGCTTGCAAAGGAAATCTGCACTACAATGAAGTCTCACTTCCCCCCGGTCAAAAGGGCCATCTGAAAAAAGTGTAAAATCCAGAAAGGCAACAGGCCATGGAGAACTGGGAGCCTTGTTATGCTGAAGGGCGGGATGTAAATTGCCAACAGACACTCGGGAGAAGTGTATGGTGTTTCCTGAAACATCTAAAAAACAAAGCAACAGAGCCTAGGGCACTTCCACTTATGGTCCTATAGCTTAGGGAAATTAAAATCAAAAAGACACAGCCACCCCAAAGTTTCGGACGCCTCTGTTTACAAGAACCTCGTTTACAGTACAATTTCAACATCGCAGAAAGTGAAAAATGGATAAAGAACTTGTGGTACTTACGTACAATGCAGTATCACTCAGCAATGAAATCTATGTCATCAGGCCCGTAGCAGCATAATGAGTAGATTCAGGTACGATGATTCTAACTGAAATAAGTCACACAGAAAAAGAAACATCATAAGATATCACTAATACACGGAATGTAAACTTGGCTACACAGGAACTGAATTCCAAAACAGAACAGGTTCTCAAATTTAGAAAACCAACTTATGCTTGCTTAAGGGGAAAGGTGAGTTGGGGTGCTGTATAAAACCAGAGATTGAAATGAGCACAGATAAAGTTCCTTAAGCCAAATATGGAATAGACAAGAGCTACTCCTTGCTCAACGAAATGGACTCAACACCACATATTAAACGCCTAAGAATGTACCTGACTAGTAAGTATCTTAAAACCTATGGATTGCTATGTCTCCAAAAGAGAATCAAGCATGTGTACAGGGGCATAAACGCAGCAGTGATAGGATTGGAGAGGTTCGGTGAGCAAATGAAGACCCTTTGAAGTCATATTGCATGGTACCCATTCCACGGGTTTCAACTACCCAGGTTTTAGGTATTCTTCCTTCAGCTAAAACATGCATGTGGAACCCAGAGTATGATCAACCATGTGATCGGGAGACGTGTTCAAATATGTCTCAGTTTTCCTCCCCTGGTACTCACGTGCAACATTCCAGACGCTTTACTAACACTCTCCCCTCTTGGAGAGTCAGCGCCTTTAACCTCCTGTTTGGCTCAGTTTGCAATTTCTGCGGAAGATGAACAGGAATAGCGAGAACCAATGAGAGGCTAGCTGGAGGTGTCTGGACGGGCAAATTTAACTCTCATTTCCCACCAGGAAGAGGAAATAACCAAAGGCTCAGTGTGCCATGCCGGAACCAGATTAGGGCCTGAAGACATCCTGCGGTGTTGCGGCCAGGTCACAAGAAAGCGAGTTGAAGAAAGGAGCTCAGGGGCACTGTAATTCACAAACCTGCAGAGTTATAAATGACAGCTATCGTCCAAAAATAGACTGAAGTAAGGCTGCCAAGAGGACTTGAAAGCGGGGCAGAATTGCAGGAAACCGATTTCAGGAGGTAGACTGGAATTGCATTGAAAGCATAGGAAAAGAGGCAGAACGTCCACAATGATGCACTTGGCCAAAAAGGGCGTATGCGTTTTTTCCTGAATATATTCAGGAAAAAACGCATACGCCCTTTTTGGCCAACCAAGCAAGCTTGCAAAGGAAATCTGCACTACAATGAAGTCTCACTTCCCCCCGGTCAAAAGGGCCATCTGAAAAAAGTGTAAAATCCAGAAAGGCAGGACAGGCCATGGAGAACTGGGAGCCTTGTTATGCTGATGGGCGGGATGTAAATTGCCAACAACCACTCGGGAGAAGTGTATGGTGTTTCCTGAAACATCTAAAAAACAAAGCAACAGAGCCTAGGGCACTGCCACTTATGGTCCTATAGCTTAGGGAAATTAAAATCAAAAAGACACAGCCACCCCAAAGTTTGGGACGCCTCTGTTTACAAGAACCTCGTTTACAGTACAAGTTCAACATCGCAGAAAGTGAAAAATGGGTAAAGAAGTTGTGGTATTTACTTACAAAGCAATATCACTCAGCAATGAAATCTGTGTCATCAGGCCCTTAGCAGCACAATGAGTGGATTCAGGTATGATGATTCTAACTGAAATAAGTCACACAGAAAAAGAAACATCATAAGATATCAGTAATACACGGAATGTAAACTTGGCTACACAGGAACTGCATTCCAAAACAGAAGAGGGTCTCAAATTTAGAAAACCAACTTATGCTTGCTTAAGGGGAAAGGTGAGTTGGGGTGCTGCATAAAACCAGAGATTGAAATGAGCACAGATAAAGTTCCTTAAGCCAAATATGGAATAGACAAGAGCTACTCCTTGCTCAACGAAATGCACTCAACACCGCATATTAAACGCCTAAGAATGTACCTGACTAGTAAGTATCTTAAAACCTATGGATTGCTATGTCTCCAAAAGAGAATGAAGCATGTGTACAGGGGCATAAACGCAGCAGTGATAGGATTGGAGAGGTTCGGTGAGCAAATGAAGACCCTTTGAAGTCATATTGCATGGTACCCATTCCACGAGTTTCAACTACCCAGCTTTTAGGTATTCTTCCTTCAGCTAAAACATGCATGTGGAACCCAAGTATGATCAACCATGTGAACGGGAGACGTGTTCAAATATGTCTCAGTTTTCCTCCCCTGGTACTCGGGTGCAACATTCCAGACGCTTTACTAACACTCTCCCCACTTGGAGAGTCAGTCTCTTTAACCTCCTGTTTGGCCCAGTTTGCAATTTCTGCGGAAGATGAACAGGAATAGCGAGAACCAATGAGAGGCTAGCTGGAGGTGTCTGGACGGTCAAATTTAACTCTCATTTCCCACCAGGAAGAGGAATTAACCAAAGGCTCAGCATGCCGGGCCGGAACCAGATTAGGGCCTGAAGCCATCCTGCGGTGTTGCCGCCAGGTCACAAGAAAGCGAGTTGAAGAAAGGAGCTCAGGGGCACTGTAATTCACAAACCTGCAGAGTTATAAATGACAGCTATCGTCCAAAAATAGACTGAAGTAAGGCTGCCAAGAGGACTTGAAAGCGGGGCAGAATTGCAGGAAACCGATTTCAGGAGGTAGACTGAAATTGCATTGAAAGCATAGGAAAAGAGGCAGAACGTCCACAATGATGCACTTGGCCAAAAAGGGCGTATGCGTTTTTTCCTGAATATATTCAGGAAAAAACGCATACGCCCTTTTTGGCCAACCAAGCAAGCTTGCAAAGGAAATCTGCACTACAATGAAGTCTCACTTCCCCCCGGTCAAAAGGGCCATCTGAAAAAAGTGTAAAATCCAGAAAGGCAGGACAGGCCATGGAGAACTGGGAGCCTTGTTATGCTGATGGGCGGGATGTAAATTGCCAACAGACACTTGGGAGAAGTGTATGGTGTTTCCTGAAACATCTAAAAAACAAAGCAACAGAGCCTAGGGCACTGCCACTTATGGTCCTATAGCTTAGGGAAATTAAAATCAAAAAGACACAGCCACCCCAAACTTTGGGACGACTCTGTTTACAAGAACCTCGTTTACAGTACAAGATCAACATCGCAGAAAGTGAAAAATGGATAAAGAAGTTGTGGTATTTACTTACAAAGCAATATCATTCAGCAATGAAATCTATGTCAACAGTCCCTTAGCATCACAATGAGTGGATTCAGGTATGATGATTCTAACTGAAATAAGTCACACAGAAAAAGAAACATCATAAGATATTAGTAATACACGGAATGTAAACTTGGCTACACAGGAACTGAATTACAGAACAGAACAGGGTCTCAAATTTAGAAAACCAACTTATGCTTGCTTAAGGGGAAAGGTGAGTTGGGGTGCTGCATAAAACCAGAGATTGAAATGAGCACAGATAAAGTTCCTTAAGTCAAATATGGAATAGACAAGAGCTACTCCTTGCTCAACGAAATGGACTCAACACCGCATATTAAACGCCTAAGAATGTACCTGACTAGTAAGTATCTTAAAACCTATGGATTGCTATGTCTCCAAAAGAGAATCAAGCATATGTACAGGGGCATAAACGCAGCAGTGATAGGATTGGAGAGGTTCGGTGAGCAAATGAAGACCCTTTGAAGTCATATTGCATGGTACCCATTCCACGGGTCTCAACTCTCCAGGTTTAAGGTATTCTTCCTTCAGCTAAAACATGCATGTGGAACCCAAGTATGATCAACCTTGTGAACGGGAGACGTGTTCAAATATGTCTCAGTTTTCCTCCCCTGGTACTCGGGTGCAACATTCCAGACGCTTTACTAACACTCTCCCCACTTGGAGAGTCAGTGCCTTTAACCTCCTGTTTGGCCCAGTTTGCAATTTCTGCGGAAGATGAACAGGAATAGCGAGAACCAATGAGAGGCTAGCTGGAGGTGTCTGGACGGGCAAATTTAACTCTCATTTCCCACCAGGAAGAGGAAATAACCAAAGGCTCAGCGTGCCGTACCGGAACAAGATTAGGGCCTGAAGCCATCCTGCGGTGTTGCGGCCAGCTGAAAAGAAAGCGAGTTGAAGAAAGGAGCTCAGGGGCACTGTAATTCACAAACCTGCAGAGTTATAAATGACAGCTATCGTCCAAAAATAGACTGAAGTAAGGCTGCCAAGAGGACTTGAAAGCGGGGCAGAATTGCAGGAAACCGATTTCAGGAGGTAGACTGGAATTGCATTGAAAGCATAGGAAAAGAGGCAGAACGTCCACAATGATGCACTTGGCCAAAAAGGGCGTATGCGTTTTTTCCTGAATATATTCAGGAAAAAACGCATACGCCCTTTTTGGCCAACCAAGCAAGCTTGCAAAGGAAATCTGCACTACAATGAAGTCTCACTTCCCCCCGGTCAAAAGGGCCATCTGAAAAAAGTGTAAAATCCAGAAAGGCAGGACAGGCCATGGAGAACTGGGAGCCTTGTTATGCTGATGGGCGGGATGTAAATTGCCAACAACCACTGGGGAGAAGTGTATGGTGTTTCCTGAAACATCTAAAAAACAAAGCAACAGAACCTAGGGCACTTCCACTTATGGTCCTATAGCTTAGGGAAATTAAAATCAAAAAGACACAGCCACCCCAAAGTTTGGAACGGCTCTGTTTACAAGAACCTCGTTTACAGTACAAGTTCAACATCGCAGAAAGTGAAAAATGGATAAAGAAGTTGTGGTATTTACTTACAAAGCAATATCACTCAGCAATGAAATCTGTGTCATCAGGCCCTTAGCAGCACAATGAGTGGATTCAGGTATGATGATTCTAACTGAAGTAAGTCACACAGAAAAAGAAACATCATAAGATATCAGTAATACACGGAATGTAAACTTGGCTACACAGGAACTGAATTACAGAACAGAACAGGGTCTCAAATTTAGAAAACCAACTTATGCTTGCTTAAGGGGAAAGGTGAGTTGGGGTGCTGCATAAAACCAGAGATTGAAATGAGCACAGATAAAGTTCCTTAAGTCAAATATGGAATAGACAAGAGCTACTCCTTGCTCAACGAAATGGACTCAACACCGCATATTAAACGCCTAAGAATGTACCTGACTAGTAAGTATCTTAAAACCTATGGATTGCTATGTCTCCAAAAGAGAATCAAGCATGTGTACAGGGGCATAAACGCAGCAGTGATAGGATTGGAGAGGTTCGGTGAGCAAATGAAGACCCTTTGAAGTCATATTGCATGGTACCCATTACACGGGTCTCAACTCTCCAGGTTTAAGGTATTCTTCCTTCAGCTAAAACATGCATGTGGAACCCAAGTATGATCAACCATGTGATCGGGAGACGTGTTCAAATATGTCTCAGTTTTCCTCCCCTGGTACTCGGGTGCAACATTCCAGACGCTTTACTAACACTCTCCCCACTTGGAGAGTCAGCGCCTTTAACCTCCTGTTTGGCCCAGTTTGCAATTTCTGCGGAAGATGAACAGGAATAGCGAGAACCAATGAGAGACTAGCTGGAGGTGTCTGGACGGGCAAATTTAACTCTCATTTCCCACCAGGAAGAGGAAATAACCAAAGGCTCAGCGTGCCGTGCCGGAACCAGATTAGGGCCTGAAGCCATCCTGCGGTGTTGCGGCCAGCTCAAAAGAAAGCGAGTTGAAGAAAGGAGCTCAGGGGCACTGTAATTCACAAACCTGCAGAGTTATAAATGACAGCTATCGTCCAAAAATAGACTGAAGTAAGGCTGCCAAGAGGACTTGAAAGCGGGGCAGAATTGCAGGAAACCGATTTCAGGAGGTAGACTGGAATTGCATTGAAAGCATAGGAAAAGAGGCAGAACGTCCACAATGATGCACTTGGCCAAAAAGGGCGTATGCGTTTTTTCCTGAATATATTCAGGAAAAAACCCATACGCACTTTTTGGCCAACCAAGCAAGCTTGCAAAGGAAATCTGCACTACAATGAAGTCTCACTTCCCCCCGGTCAAAAGGGCCATCTGAAAAAAGTGTAAAATCCAGAAAGGCAGGACAGGCCATGGAGAACTGGGAGCCTTGTTATGCTGATGGGCGGGATGTAAATTGCCAACAGACACTTGGGAGAAGTGTATGGTGTTTCCTGAAACATCTAAAAAACAAAGCAACAGAGCCTAGGGCACTGCCACTTATGGTCCTATAGCTTAGGGAAATTAAAATCAAAAAGACACAGCCACCCCAAAGTTTGGGACGACTCTGTTTACAAGAACCTCGTTTACAGTACAAGTTCAACATCGCAGAAAGTGAAAAATGGATAAAGAAGTTGTGGTATTTACTTACAAAGCAATATCATTCAGCAATGAAATCTATGTCATCAGGCCCTTAGCATCACAATGAGTGGATTCAGGTATGATGATTCTAACTGAAATAAGTCACACAGAAAAAGAAACATCATAAGATATTAGTAATACACGGAATGTAAACTTGGCTACACAGGAACTGAATTACAGAACAGAACAGGGTCTCAAATTTAGAAAACCAACTTATGCTTGCTTAAGGGTAAAGGTGAGTTGGGGTGCTGCATAAAACCAGAGATTGAAATGAGCACAGATAAAGTTCCTTAAGTCAAATATGGAATAGACAAGAGCTACTCCTTGCTCAACGAAATGGACTCAACACCGCATATTAAACGCCTAAGAATGTACCTGACTAGTAAGTATCTTAAAACCTATGGATTGCTATGTCTCCAAAAGAGAATCAAGCATGTGTACAGGGGCATAAACGCAGCAGTGATAGGATTGGAGAGGTTCGGTGAGCAAATGAAGACCCTTTGAAGTCATATTGCATGGTACCCATTCCACGGGTCTCAACTCTCCAGGTTTAAGGTATTCTTCCTTCAGCTAAAACATGCATGTGGAACCCAAGTATGATCAACCATGTGAACGGGAGACGTGTTCAAATATGTCTCAGTTTTCCTCCCCTGGTACTCGGGTGCAACATTCCAGACGCTTTACTAACACTCTCCCCACTTGGAGAGTCAGTGCCTTTAACCTCCTGTTTGGCCCAGTTTTCAATTTCTGCGGAAGATGAACAGGAATAGCGAGAACCAATGAGAGGCTAGCTGGAGGTGTCTGGACGGTCAAATTTAACTCTCATTTCCCACCAGGAAGAGGAAATAACCAAAGGCTCAGCGTGCCGTACCGGAACAAGATTAGGGCCTGAAGCCATCCTGCGGTGTTGCGGCCAGCTGAAAAGAAAGCGAGTTGAAGAAAGGAGCTCAGGGGCACTGTAATTCACAAACCTGCAGAGTTATAAATGACAGCTATCGTCCAAAAATAGACTGAAGTAAGGCTGCCAAGAGGACTTGAAAGCGGGGCAGAATTGCAGGAAACCGATTTCAGGAGGTAGACTGGAATTGCATTGAAAGCATAGGAAAAGAGGCAGAACGTCCACAATGATGCACTTGGCCAAAAAGGGCGTATGCGTTTTTTCCTGAATATATTCAGGAAAAAACGCATACGCCCTTTTTGGCCAACCAAGCAAGCTTGCAAAGGAAATCTGCACTACAATGAAGTCTCACTTCCCCCCGGTCAAAAGGGCCATCTGAAAAAAGTGTAAAATCCAGAAAGGCAGGACAGGCCATGGAGAACTGGGAGCCTTGTTATGCTGATGGGCGGGATGTAAATTGCCAACAACCACTCAGGAGAAGTGTATGGTGTTTCCTGAAACATCTAAAAAACAAAGCAACAGAACCTAGGGCACTTCCACTTATGGTCCTATAGCTTAGGGAAATTAAAATCAAAAAGACACAGCCACCCCAAAGTTTGGAACGGCTCTGTTTACAAGAACCTCGTTTACAGTACAAGTTCAACATCGCAGAAAGTGAAAAATGGATAAAGAAGTTGTGGTATTTACTTACAAAGCAATATCACTCAGCAATGAAATCTATGTCATCAGGCCCTTAGCAGCACAATGAGTGGATTCAGGTATGATGATTCTAACTGAAGTAAGTCACACAGAAAAAGAAACATCATAAGATATCAGTAATACACGGAATGTAAACTTGGCTACACAGGAACTGAATTACAGAACAGAACAGGGTCTCAAATTTAGAAAACCAACTTATGCTTGCTTAAGGGTAAAGGTGAGTTGGGGTGCTGCATAAAACCAGAGATTGAAATGAGCACAGATAAAGTTCCTTAAGTCAAATATGGAATAGACAAGAGCTACTCCTTGCTCAACGAAATGGACTCAACACCGCATATTAAACGCCTAAGAATGTACCTGACTAGTAAGTATCTTAAAACCTATGGATTGCTATGTCTCCAAAAGAGAATCAAGCATGTGTACAGGGGCATAAACGCAGCAGTGATAGGATTGGAGAGGTTCGGTGAGCAAATGAAGACCCTTTGAAGTCATATTGCATGGTACCCATTACACGGGTCTCAACTCTCCAGGTTTAAGGTATTCTTCCTTCAGCTAAAACATGCATGTGGAACCCAAGTATGATCAACCATGTGAACGGGAGACGTGTTCAAATATGTCTCAGTTTTCCTCCCCTGGTACTCGGGTGCAACATTCCAGACGCTTTACTAACACTCTCCCCACTTGGAGAGTCAGCGCCTTTAACCTCCTGTTTGGCCCAGTTTGCAATTTCTGCGGAAGATGAACAGGAATAGCGAGAACCAATGAGAGGCTAGCTGGAGGTGTCTGGACAGGCAAATTTAACTCTCATTTCCCACCAGGAAGAGGAAATAACCAAAGGCTCAGCGTGCCGTGCCGGAACCAGATTAGGGCCTGAAGCCATCCTGCGGTGTTGCGGCCAGGTCACAAGAAAGCAAGTTGAAGAAAGGAGCTCAGGGGCACTGTAATTCACAAACCTGCAGAGTTATAAATGACAGCTATCGTCCAAAAATAGACTGAAGTAAGGCTGCCAAGAGGACTTGAAAGCGGGGCAGAATTGCAGGAAACCGATTTCAGGAGGTAGACTGGAATTGCATTGAAAGCATAGGAAAAGAGGCAGAACGTCCACAATGATGCACTTGGCCAAAAAGGGCGTATGCGTTTTTTCCTGAATATATTCAGGAAAAAACGCATACGCCCTTTTTGGCCAACCAAGCAAGCTTGCAAAGGAAATCTGCACTACAATGAAGTCTCACTTCCCCCCGGTCAAAAGGGCCATCTGAAAAAAGTGTAAAATCCAGAAAGGCAGGACAGGCCATGAAGAACTGGGAGCCTTGTTATGCTGATGGGCGGGATGTAAATTGCCAACAACCACTCGGGAGAAGTGTATGGTGTTTCCTGAAACATCTAAAAAACAAAGCAACAGAACCTAGGGCACTTCCACTTATGGTCCTATAGCTTAGGAAAATTAAAATCAAAAAGACACAGCCACCCCAAAGTTTGGGACGCCTCTGTTTACAAGAACCTCATTTACCGTACAAGTTCAATATCACAGAAAGTGAAAAATGGATAAAGAACTTGTGGTACTTACGTACAATGCAGTATCACTCAGCAATGAAATCTATGTCATCAGGCCCGTAGCAGCATAATGAGTAGATTCAGGTACGATGATTCTAACTGAAATAAGTCACACAGAAAAAGAAACATCATAAGGTATCACTAATACACAGAATGTAAACTTGGCTACACAGGGACTGAATTCCAAAACACAACAGGGTCTCAAATTTAGAAAAGCAACTTATGCTTGCTTAAGGGGAAAGGTGAGTTGGGGTGCTGCATAAAACCAGAGATTGAAATGAGCACAGATAAAGGTCCTTAAGTCAAATATGGAATAGACAAGAGCTACTCCTTCCTCAACGAAATGGACTCAACACCGCATATTAAACGCTTAAGAATGTACCTGACTAGTAAGTATCGTAAAACCTATGGATTGCTATGTCTCCAAAAGAGAATCAAGCGTGTGTACAGGGGCATAAACGCAGCAGTGATAGGATTGGAGAGGTTCAGTGAGCAAATGAAGACCCTTTGAAGTCATATTGCATGGTACCCATTCCACGGGTTTCAACTACCCAGGTTTAAGGTATTCTTCCTTCAGCTAAAACATGCATGTAGAACCTAGAGTATGATCAACCATGTGATCAGGAGACGTGTTCAAATATGTCTCAGTTTTCGTACCCTGGTACTCGGGTGCAACATTCCAGACGCTTTACTAACACTCTCCCCACTTGGAGAGTCAGCGCCTTTAACCTCCTGTTTGGCCCAGTTTGCAATTTCTGCGCAAGATGAACAGGAATAGGGAGATCCAATGAGAGACTAGCTGGAGGTGTCTGGACGGGCAAATTTAAGTCTCATTTCCCACCAGAAAGAGGAAATAACCAAAGGCTCAGCGTGCCGTGCCGGTAGCAGATTAGGGCCTGAAGCCATCCTGCGGTGTTGCGGCCAGCTCACAAGAAAGCGAGTTGAAGAAAGGAGCTCAGGGGCACTGTAATTCACAAACCTGCAGAGTTATAAATGACAGCTATCGTCCAAAAATATACTGAGGTAAGGCTGCCAAGAGGACTTGAAAGCGGGGCAGAATTGCAGGAAACCGATTTCAGGAGGTAGACTGGAATTGCATTGAAAGCATAGGAAAAGAGGCAGAACGTCCACAATGATGCACTTGGCCAAAAAGGGCGTATGCGTTTTTTCCTGAATATATTCAGGAAAAAACGCATACGCCCTTTTTGGCCAACCAAGCAAGCTTGCAAAGGAAATCTGCACTACAATGAAGTCTCACTTACCCCCGGTCAAAAGGGCCATCTGAAAAAAGTCTAAAATGTAGAAAGGCAACAGGCCATTGAGAACTGGGAGCCTTGTTATGCTGATGGGCGGGATGTAAATTGCCAACAGACATTTGGGAGAAGTGTATGGTGTTTCCTGAAACATCTAAAAAACAAAGCAACAGAGCCTAGGGCACTTCCACTTATGGTCCTATAGCTTAGGGAAATTAAAATCAAAAAGACACAGCCACCCCAAAGTTTGGAACGGCTCTGTTTACAAGAACCTCGTTTACAGTACAAGTTCAACATCACAGAAAGTGAAAAATGGATAAAAAAGTTGTGGTATTCACTTACAAAGCAATATCACTCAGCAATGAAATCTGTGTCATCAGGCCCTTAGCAGCACAATGAGTGGATTCAGGTATGATGATTCTAACTGAAATAAGTCACACAGAAAAAGAAACATCATAAGATATCAGTAATACACGGAATGTAAACTTGGCTACACAGGAACTGAATTACAGAACAGAACAGGTTCTCAAATTTAGAAAAACAACTTATGCTTGCTTAAGGGGAAAGGTGAGTTGGGGTGCTGCATAAAACCAGAGATTGAAATGAGCACAGATAAAGTTCCTTAAGCCAAATATGGAATAGACAAGAGCTACTCCTTGCTCAACGAAATGGACTCAACACCGCATATTAATCACCTAAGAATGTACCTGACTTGTAAGTATCTTAAAACCTATGGATTGCTATGTCTCCGAAAGAGAATCAAGCATGTGTACAGGGGCATAAACGCAGCAGTGATAGGATTGGAGAGGTTCGGTGAGCAAATGAAGACCCTTTGAAGTCATATTGCATGGTACCCATTCCAAGGGTTTCAACTACCCAGGTTTAAGGTATTCTTCCTTCAGCTAAAACATGCATGTGGAACCTAGAGTATGATCAACCATGTGAACGGGAGACGTGTTCAAATATGTCTCAGTTTTCCTCCCCTGGTACTCGGGTGCAACATTCCAGACGCTTTACTAACACTCTCCCCACTTGGAGAGTCAGTCCCTTTAACCTCCTGTTTTGCCCAGTTTGCAATTTCTGCGGAAGATGAACAGGAATAGCGAGAACAAATGAGAGGCTAGCTGGAGGTGTCTGGACGGGCAAATTTAACTCTCATTTCCCACCAGGAAGAGGAATTAACCAAAGGCTCAGCATGCCGGGCCGGAACCAGATTAGGGCCTGAAGCCATCCTGCGGTGTTGCGGCCAGGTCACAAGAAAGCGAGTTGAAGAAAGGAGCTCAGGGGCACTGTAATTCACAAACCTGCAGAGTTATAAATGACAGCTATCGTCCAAAAATAGACTGAAGTAAGGCTGCCAAGAGGACTTGAAAGCGGGGCAGAATTGCAGGAAACCGATTTCAGGAGGTAGACTGAAATTGCATTTAAAGCATAGGAAAAGAGGCAGAACGTCCACAATGATGCACTTGGCCAAAAAGGGCGTATGCGTTTTTTCCTGAATATATTCAGGAAAAAACGCATACGCACTTTTTGGACAACCAAGCAAGCTTGCAAAGGAAATCTGCACTACAATGAAGTCTCACTTCCCCCCGGTCAAAAGGGCCATCTGAAAAAAGTGTAAAATCCAGAAAGGCAGGACAGGCCATGGAGAACTGGGAGCCTTGTTATGCTGATGGGCGGGATGTAAATTGCCAACAACCACTGGGGAGAAGTGTATGGTGTTTCCTGAAACATCTAAAAAACAAAGCAACAGAACCTAGGGCACTTCCACTTATGGTCCTATAGCTTAGGGAAATTAAAATCAAAAAGACACAGCCACCCCAAAGTTTGGGACGCCTCTGTTTACAAGAACCTCGTTTACAGTACAAGTTCAACATCGCAGAAAGTGAAAAATGGATAAAGAAGTTGTGGTATTTACTTACAAAGCAATATCACTCAGCAATGAAATCTGTGTCATCAGGCCCTTAGCAGCACAATGAGTGGATTCAGGTATGATGATTCTAACTGAAGTAAGTCACACAGAAAAAGAAACTTCATAAGATATCAGTAATACACGGAATGGAAACTTGGCTACACAGGAACTGAATTACAGAACAGAACAGGGTCTCAAATTTAGAAAACAAACTTATGCTTGCTTAAGGGTAAAGGTGAGTTGGGGTGCTGCATAAAACCAGAGATTGAAATGAGCACAGATAAAGTATCTTAAGCCAAATATGGAATAGACAAGAGCTACTCCTTGCTCAACGAAATGGACTCAACACCGCATATTAAACGCCTAAGAATGTACCTGACTAGTAAGTATCTTAAAAGCTATGGATTGCTAAGTCTCCGGAAGAGAATCAAGCATGTGTACAGGGGCATAAACGCAGCAGTGATAGGATTGGAGAGGTTCGGTGAGCAAATGAAGACCCTTTGAAGTCATATTGCATGGTACCCATTCCACGGGTCTTAACTCTCCAGGTTTAAGGTATTCTTCCTTCAGCTAAAACATGCATGTGGAACCCAAGTATGATCAACCATGTGAACGGGAGACGTGTTCAAATGTGTCTCAGTTTTCCTCCCCTGGTACTCGGGTGCAACATTCCATTCGCTTTACTAACACTCTCCCCACTTGGAGAGTCAGCGCCTTTAACCTCCTGTTTGGCCCAGTTTGCAATTTCTGTCCAAGATGAACAGGAATAGGGAGAACCAATGAGAGACTAGCTGGAGGTGTCTGGACGGGCAAATTTAACTCTCATTTCCCACCAGGAAGAGGAAATAACCAAAGGCTCAGCGTGCCGTGCCGGTAGCAGATTAGGGCCTGAAGCCATCCTGCAGTGTTGCGGCCAGCTCACAAGAAAGCGAGTTGAAGAAAGGAGCTCAGGGGCACTGTAATTCACAAACCTGCAGAGTTATAAATGACAGCTATCGTCCAAAAATATACTGAGGTAAGGCTGCCAAGAGGACTTGAAAGCGGGGCAGAATTGCAGGAAACCGATTTCAGGAGGTAGACTGGAATTGCATTGAAAGCATAGGAAAAGAGGCAGAACGTCCACAATGATGCACTTGGCCAAAAAGGGTGTATGCGTTTTTTCCTGAATATATTCAGGAAAAAACGCATACGCCCTTTTTGGCCAACCAAGCAAGCTTGCAAAGGAAATCTGCACTACAATGAAGTCTCACTTCCCCCCGGTCAAAAGGGCCATCTGAAAAAAGTGTAAAATCCAGAAAGGCAACAGGCCATTGAGAACTGGGAGCCTTGTTATGCTGATGGGCGGGATGTAAATTGCCAACAGACACTTGGGAGAAGTGTATGGTGTTTCCTGAAACATCTAAAAAACAAAGCAACAGAGCCTAGGGCACTTCCACTTATGGTCCTATAGCTTAGGGAAATTAAAATCAAAAAGACACAGCCACCCCAAAGTTTGGAACGGCTCTGTTTACAAGAACCTCGTTTACAGTACAAGTTCAACATCGCAGAAAGTGAAAAATGGATAAAGAACTTGTGGTACTTACGTACAATGCAGTATCACTCAGCAATGAAATCTATGTCATCAGGCCCGTAGCAGCATAATGAGTAGATCCAGGTACGATGATTCTAACTGAAATAAGTCACACAGAAAAAGAAACATCATAAGATATCAGTAATACACGGAATGGAAACTTGGCTACACAGGAACTGAATTACAGAACAGAACAGGGTCTCAAATTTAGAAAAACAACTTATGCTTGCTTAAGGGTAAAGGTGAGTTGGGGTGCTGCATAAAACCAGAGATTGAAATGAGCACAGATAAAGTTCCTTAAGCCAAATATGGAATAGACAAGAGCTACTCCTTGCTCAACGAAATGGACTCAACACCGCATATTAATCGCCTAAGAATGTACCTGACTTGTAAGTATCTTAAAACCTATGGATTGCTATGTCTCCGAAAGAGAATCAAGCATGTGTACAGGGGCATAAACGCAGCAGTGATAGGATTGGAGAGGTTCGGTGAGCAAATGAAGACCCTTTGAAGTCATATTGCATGGTACCCATTCCACGGGTTTCAACTACCCAGGTTTAAGGTATTCTTCCTTCAGCTAAAACATGTATGTGGAACCTAGAGTATGATCAACCATGTGATCGGGAGACGTGTTCAAATATGTCTCAGTTTTCCTCCCCTGGTACTCGGGTGCAACATTCCAGACGCTTTACTAACACTCTCCCCACTTGGAGAGTCAGTCCCTTTAACCTCCTGTTTGGCCCAGTTTGCAATTTCTGTGGAAGATGAACAGGAATAGCGAGAACCAATGAGAGGCTAGCTGGAGGTGTCTGAACGGGCAAATTTAACTCTCATTTCCCACCAGGAAGAGGAATTAACCAAAGGGTCAGCATGCCAGGCCGGAACCAGATTAGGGCCTGAAGCCATCCTGCGGTGTTGCGGCCAGGTCACAAGAAAGCGAGTTGAAGAAAGGAGCTCAGGGGCACTGTAATTCACAAACCTGCAGAGTTATAAATGACAGCTATCGTCCAAAAATAGACTGAAGTAAGGCTGCCAAGAGGACTTGAAAGCGGGGCAGAATTGCAGGAAACCGATTTCAGGAGGTAGACTGAAATTGCATTGAAAGCATAGGAAAAGAGGCAGAACGTCCACAATGATGCACTTGGCCAAAAAGGGCGTATGCGTTTTTTCCTGAATATATTCAGGAAAAAACCCATACGCCCTTTTTGGCCAACCAAGCAAGCTTGCAAAGGAAATCTGCACTACAATGAAGTCTCACTTCCCCCCGGTCAAAAGGGCCATCTGAAAAAAGTGTAAAATCCAGAAAGGCAGGACAGGCCATGGAGAACTCGGAGCCTTGTTATGCTGATGGGCGGGATGTAAATTGCCAACAGACACTTGGGAGAAGTGTATGGTGTTTCCTGAAACATCTAAAAAACAAAGCAACAGAGCCTAGGGCACTGCCACTTATGGTCCTATAGCTTAGGGAAATTAAAATCAAAAAGACACAGCCATCCCAGAGTTTGGGACGACTCTGTTTACAAGAACCTCGTTTACAGTACAAGTTCAACATCGCAGAAAGTGAAAAATGGATAAAGAAGTTGTGGTATTTACTTACAAAGCAATATCATTCAGCAATGAAATCTATGTCATCAGGCCCTTAGCATCACAATGAGTGGATTCAGGTATGATGATTCTAACTGAAATAAGTCACACAGAAAAAGAAACATCATAAGATATTAGTAATACACGGAATGTAAACTTGGCTACACAGGAACTGAATTACAGAACAGAACAGGGTCTCAAATTTAGAAAACCAACTTATGCTTGCTTAAGGGGAAAGGTGAGTTGGGGTGCTGCATAAAACCAGAGATTGAAATGAGCACAGATAAAGTTCCTTAAGTCAAATATGGAATAGACAAGAGCTACTCCTTGCTCAACGAAATGGACTCAACACCGCATATTAAACGCCTAAGAATGTACCTGACTAGTAAGTATCGTAAAACCTATGGATTGCTATGTCTCCAAAAGAGAATCAAGCATGTGTACAGGGGCATAAACGCAGCAGTGATAGGATTGGAGAGGTTCGGTGAGCAAATGAAGACCCTTTGAAGTCATATTGCATGGTACCCATTCCATGGGTCTCAACTCTCCAGGTTTAAGGTATTCTTCCTTCAGCTAAAACATGCATGTGGAACCCAAGTATGATCAACCATGTGAACGGGAGACGTGTTCAAATATGTCTCAGTTTTCCTCCCCTGGTACTCGGGTGCAACATTCCAGACACTTTACTAACACTCTCCCCACTTGGAGAGTCAGCGCCTTTAACCTCCTGTTTGGCACAGTTTGCAATTTCTGCGGAAGATGAACAGGAATAGCGAGAACCAATGAGAGGCTAGCTGGAGGTGTCTGGACGGGCAAATTTAACTCTCATTTCCCAACAGGAAGAGGAAATAACCAAAGGCTCAGCGTGCCGTACCGGAACCAGATTAGGGCCTGAAGCCATCCTGCGGTGTTGCGGCCAGGTCACAAGAAAGCGAGTTGAAGAAAGGAGCTCAGGGGCACTGTAATTCACAAACCTGCAGAGTTATAAATGACAGCTATCGTCCAAAAATAGACTGAAGTAAGGCTGCCAAGAGGACTTGAAAGCGGGGCAGAATTGCAGGAAACCGATTTCAGGAGGTAGACTGGAATTGCATTGAAAGCATAGGAAAAGAGGCAGAACGTCCACAATGATGCACTTGGCCAAAAAGGGCGTATGCGTTTTTTCCTGAATATATTCAGGAAAAAACGCATACGCCCTTTTTGGCCAACCAAGCAAGCTTGCAAAGGAAATCTGCACTACAATGAAGTCTCACTTCCCCCCGGTCAAAAGGGCCATCTGAAAAAAGTGTAAAATCCAGAAAGGCAGGACAGGCCATGGAGAACTGGGAGCCTTGTTATGCTGATGGGCGGGATGTAAATTGCCAACAACCACTCGGGAGAAGTGTATGGTGTTTCCTGAAACATCTAAAAAACAAAGCAACAGAACCTAGGGCACTTCCACTTATGGTCCTATAGCTTAGGGAAATTAAAATCAAAAAGACACAGCCACCCCAAAGTTTGGAACGGCTCTGTTTACAAGAACCTCGTTTACAGTACAAGTTCAACATCGCAGAAAGTGAAAAATGGATAAAGAAGTTGTGGTATTTACTTACAAAGCAATATCACTCAGCAATGAAATCTATGTCATCAGGCCCTTAGCATCACACTGAGTGGATTCAGGTATGATGATTCTAACTGAAGTAAGTCACACAGAAAAAGAAACATCATAAGATATCAGTAATACACGGAATGTAAACTTGGCTACACAGGAACTGAATTACAGAACAGAACAGGGTCTCAAATTTAGAAAACCAACTTATGCTTGCTTAAGGGTAAAGGTGAGTTGGGGTGCTGCATAAAACCAGAGATTGAAATGAGCACAGATAAAGTTCCTTAAGTCAAATATGGAATAGACAAGAGCTACTCCTTGCTCAACGAAATGGACTCAACACCGCATATTAAACGCCTAAGAATGTACCTGACTAGTAAGTATCTTAAAACCTATGGATTGCTATGTCTCCAAAAGAGAATCATGCATGTGTACAGGGGTATAAACGCAGCAGTGATAGGATTGGAGAGGTTCGGTGAGCAAATGAAGACCCTTTGAAGTCATATTGCATGGTACCCATTACACGGGTCTCAACTCTCCAGGTTTAAGGTATTCTTCCTTCAGCTAAAACATGCATGTGGAACCCAAGTATGATCAACCATGTGAACGGGAGACGTGGTCAAATATGTCTCAGTTTTCCTCCCCTGGTACTCGGGTGCAACATTCCAGACGCTTTACTAACACTCTCCCCACTTGGAGAGTCAGCGCCTTTAACCTCCTGTTTGGCCCAGTTTGCAATTTCTGCGGAAGATGAACAGGAATAGCGAGAACCAATGAGAGACTAGCTGGAGGTGTCTGGACGGGCAAATTTAACTCTCATTTCCCACCAGGAAGAGGAAATAACCAAAGGCTCAGCGTGCCATGCCGGAACCAGATTAGGGCCTAAAGCCATCCTGCGGTGTTGCGGCCAGGTCACAAGAAAGCGAGTTGAAGAAAGGAGCTCAGGGGCACTGTAATTCACAAACCTGCAGAGTTATAAATGACAGCTATCGTCCAAAACTAGACTGAAGTAAGGCTGCCAAGAGGACTTGAAAGCGGGGCAGAATTGCAGGAAACCAATTTCAGGAGGTAGACTGGAATTGCATTGAAAGCATAGGAAAAGAGGCAGAACGTCCACAATGATGCACTTGGCCAAAAAGGGCGTATGCGTTTTTTCCTGAATATATTCAGGAAAAAACGCATACGCCCTTTTTGGCCAACCAAGGAAGCTTGCAAAGGAAATCTGCACTACAATGAAGTCTCACTTCCCCCCAGTCAAAAGGGCCATCTGAAAAAAGTGTAAAATCCAGAAAGGCAGGACAGGCCATGGAGAACTGGGAGCCTTGTTATGCTGATGGGCGGGATGTAAATTGCCAACAACCACTCGGGAGAAGTGTATGGTGTTTCCTGAAACATCTAAAAAACAAAGCAACAGAGCCTAGGGCACTTCCACTTATGGTCCTATAGCTTAGGGAAATTAAAATCAAAAAGACACAGCCACCCCAAAGTTTGGGACGCCTCTGTTTACAAGAACCTCGTTTACACTACAAGTTCAACATCGCAGAAAGTGAAAAATGGATAAAGAAGTTGTGGTATTTACTTACAAAGCAATATCACTCAGCAATGAAATCTATGTCATCAGGCCCGTAGCAGCACAATGAGTGGATTCAGGTATGATGATTCTAACTGAAATAAGTCACACAGAAAAAGAAACATCATAAGATATCAGTAATACACGGAATGTAAACTTGGCTACACAGGAACTGAATTACAGAACAGAACAGGGTCTCAAATTTAGAAAACCAACTTATGCTTGCTTAAGGGTAAAGGTGAGTTGGGGTGCTGCATAAAACCAGAGATTGAAATGAGCACAGATAAAGTTCCTTAAGTCAAATATGGAATAGACAAGAGCTACTCCTTGCTCAACGAAATGGACTCAACACCGCATATTAAACGCCTAAGAATGTACCTGACTAGTAAGTATCGTAAAACCTATGGATTGCTATGTCTCCAAAAGAGAATCAAGCGTGTGTACAGGGGCATAAACGCAGCAGTGATAGGATTGGAGAGGTTCGGTGAGCAAATGAAGACCCTTTGAAGTCATATTGCATGGTACCCATTACACGGGTCTCAACTCTCCAGGTTTAAGGTATTCTTCCTTCAGCTAAAACATGCATGTGGAACCCAAGTATGATCAACCATGTGAACGGGAGACGTGTTCAAATATGTCTCAGTTTTCCTCCCCTGGTACTCAGGTGCAACATTCCAGACGCTTTACTAACACTCTCCCCACTTGGAGAGTCAGCGCCTTTAACCTCCTGTTTGGCTCAGTTTGCAATTTCTGCGGAAGATGAACAGGAATAGCGAGAACCAATGAGAGGCTAGCTGGAGGTTTCTGGACGGGCAAATTTAACTCTCATTTCCCACCAGGAAGAGGAAATAACCAAAGGCTCAGCGTGCCGTGCCGGAACCAGATTAGGGCCTGAAGCCATCCTGCGGTGTTGCGGCCAGCTCACAAGAAAGCGAGTTGAAGAAAGGAGCTCAGGGGCACTGTAATTCACAAACCTGCAGAGTTATAAATGACAGCTATCGTCCAAAAATAGACTGAAGTAAGGCTGCCAAGAGGACTTGAAAGCGGGGCAGAATTGCAGGAAACCGATTTCAGGAGGTAGACTGGAATTGCATTGAAAGCATAGGAAAAGAGGCAGAACGTCCACAATGATGCACTTGGCCAAAAAGGGCGTATGCGTTTTTTCCTGAATATATTCAGGAAAAAACGCATACGCCCTTTTTGGCCAACCAAGCAAGCTTGCAAAGGAAATCTGCACTACAATGAAGTCTCACTTCCCCCCGGTCAAAAGGGCCATCTGAAAAAAGTGTAAAATCCAGAAAGGCAACAGGCCATGGAGAACTGGGAGCCTTGTTATGCTGATGGGCGGGATGTAAATTGCCAACAGACACTCGGGAGAAGTGTATGGTGTTTCCTGAAACATCTAAAAAACAAAGCAACAGAGCCTAGGGCACTTCCACTTATGGTCCTATAGCTTAGGGAAATTAAAATCAAAAAGACACAGCCACCCCAAAGTTTGGAATGGCTCTGTTTACAAGAACCTCATTTACAGTACAAGTTCAACATCGCAGAAAGTGAAAAATGGATAAAGAACTTGTGGTACTTACGTACAATGCAGTATCACTCAGCAATGAAATCTATGTCATCAGGCCCGTAGCAGCATAATGAGTAGATCCAGGTACGATGATTCTAACTGAAATAAGTCACACAGAAAAAGAAACATCATAAGATATCACTAATACACGGAATGTAAACTTGGCTACAGAGGAACTGAATTCCAAAACAGAACAGGTTCTCAAATTTGGAAAACCAACTTATGCTTGCTTAAGGGGAAAGGTGAGTTGGGTTGCTGCATAAAACCAGAGATTGAAATGAGCACAGATAAAGTTCCTTAAGCCAAATATGGAATAGACAAGAGCTACTCCTTGCTCAACGAAATGGACTCAACACCGCATATTAAACGCCTAAGAATGTACCTGACTAGTAAGTATCTTAAAACCTATGGATTGCTATGTCTCCGAAAGAGAATCAAGCATGTGTACAGGGGCATAAACGCAGCAGTGATAGGTTTGGAGAGGTTCGGTCAGCAAATGAAGACCCTTTGAAGTCATATTGCATGGTACCCATTCCACGGGTTTCAACTACCCAGGTTTTAGGTATTCTTCCATCAGCTAAAACATGCATGTGTAACCCAGAGTATGATCAACCATGTGATCGGGAGACGTGTTCAAATATGTCTCAGTTTTCCTCCCCTTGTACTCGGGTGCAACAATCCAGACGCTTTACTAACACTCTCCCGACTTGGAGAGTCAGTGTCTTTAACCTCCTGTTTGGCCCAGTTTGCAATTTCTGCGGAAGATGAACAGGAATAGCGAGAACCAATGAGAGACTAGCTGGAGGTGTCTGGACGGGCAAATTTAACTCTCATTTCCCACCAGGAAGAGGAATTAACCAAAGGCTCAGCGTGCCGTGCCGGAACCAGATTAGGGCCTGAAGCCATCCTGCGGTGTTGCGGCCAGCTCACAAGAAAGCGAGTTGAAGAAAGGAGCTCAGGGGCACTGTAATTCACAAACCTGCAGAGTTATAAATGACAGCTATCGTCCAAAAATAGACTGAAGTAAGGCTGCCAAGAGTACTTGAAAGCGGGGCAGAATTGCAGGAAACCGATTTCAGGAGGTAGACTGGAATTGCATTGAAAGCATAGGAAAAGAGGCAGAACGTCCACAATGATGCACTTGACCAAAAAGGGCGTATGCGTTTTTTCCTGAATATATTCAGGAAAAAACGCATACGCCCTTTTTGGCCAACCAAGCAAGCTTGCAAAGGAAATCTGCACTACAATGAAGTCTCACTTCCCCCCGGTCAAAAGGGCCATCTGAAAAAAGTGTAAAATCCAGAAAGGCAGGACAGGCCATGGAGAACTGGGAGCCTTGTTATGCTGATGGGCGGGATGTAAATTGCCAACAACCACTCAGGAGAAGTGTATGGTGTTTCCTGAAACATCTAAAAAACAAAGCAACAGAACCTAGGGCACTTCCACTTATGGTCCTATAGCTTAGGGAAATTAAAATCAAAAAGACACAGCCACCCCAAAGTTTGGAATGGCTCTGTTTACAAGAACCTCGTTTACAGTACAAGTTCAACATCGCAGAAAGTGAAAAATGGATAAAGAAGTTGTGGTATTTACTTACAAAGCAATATCACTCAGCAATGAAATCTGTGTCATCAGGCCCTTAGCAGCACAATGAGTGGATTCAGGTATGATGATTCTAACTGAAATAAGTCACACAGAAAAAGAAACATCATAAGATATCAGTAATACACGGAATGTAAACTTGGCTACACAGGAACTGAATTACAGAACAGAACAGGGTCTCAAATTTAGAAAACCAACTTATGCTTGCTTAAGGGGAAAGGTGAGTTGGGGTGCTGCATAAAACCAGAGATTGAAATGAGCACAGATAAAGTTCCTTAAGCCAAATATGGAATAGACAAGAGCTACTCCTTGCTCAACGAAATGGACTCAACACCGCATATTAAACGCCTAAGAATGTACCTGACTAGTAAGTATCTTAAAACCTATGGATTGCTATGTCTCTGAAAGAGAATCAAGCATGTGTACAGGGGCATAAACGCAGCAGTGATAGGATTGGAGAGGTTCGGTGAGCAAATGAAGACCCTTTGAAATCATATTGCATGGTACCCATTCCACGGGTTTCAAATACCCAGGTTTTAGGTATTCTTCCTTCAGCTAAAACATGCATGTGGAACCCAGAGTATGATCAACCATGTGATCGGGAGACATGTTCAAATATGTCTCAGTTTTCGTGCCCTGGTACTCGGGTGCAACATTCCAGACGCTTTACTAACACTCTCCCGACTTGGAGAGTCAGTGTCTTTAACCTCCTGTTTGGCCCAGTTTGCAATTTCTGCGGAAGATGAACAGGAATAGCGAGAACCAATGAGAGACTAGCTGGAGGTGTCTGGACGGGCAAATTTAACTCTCATTTCCCACCAGGAAGAGGAAATAACCAAAGGCTCAGCGTGCCGTGCCGGAACCAGATTAGGGCCTGAAGCCATCCTGCGGTGTTGCGGCCAGCTCACAAGAAAGCGAGTTGAAGAAAGGAGCTCAGGGGCACTGTAATTCACAAACCTGCAGAGTTATAAATGACAGCTATCGTCCAAAAATAGACTGAAGTAAGGCTGCCAAGAGGACTTGAAAGCGGGGCAGAATTGCAGGAAACCGATTTCAGGAGGTAGACTGGAATTGCATTGAAAGCATAGGAAAAGAGGCAGAACGTCCACAATGATGCACTTGGCCAAAAAGGGCGTATGCGTTTTTTCCTGAATATATTCAGGAAAAAACGCATACGCCCTTTTTGGCCAACCAAGCAAGCTTGCAAAGGAAATCTGCACTACAATGAAGTCTCACTTCCCCCCGGTCAAAAGGGCCATCTGAAAAAAGTGTAAAATCCAGAAAGGCAACAGGCCATGGAGAACTGGGAGCCTTGTTATGCTGATGGGCGGGATGTAAATTGCCAACAGACACTTGGGAGAAGTGTATGGTGTTTCCTGAAACATCTAAAAAACAAAGCAACAGAGCCTAGGGCACTTCCACTTATGGTCCTATAGCTTAGGGAAATTAAAATCAAAAAGACACAGCCACCCCAAAGTTTGGGACGCCTCTGTTTACAAGAACCTCGTTTACAGTACAAGTTCAACATCGCAGAAAGTGAAAAATGGATAAAGAACTTGTGGTACTTACGTACAATGCAGTATCACTCAGCAATGAAATCTATGTCATCAGGCCCGTAGCAGCATAATGAGTAGATTCAGGTACGATGATTCTAACTGAAATAAGTCACACAGAAAAAGAAACATCATAAGATATCAGTAATACACGGAATGTAAACGTGGCTACTCAGGAACTGAATTCCAAAACAGAACAGGTTCTCAAATTTAGAAAACCAACTTATGCTTGCTTAAGGGGAAAGGTGAGTTGGGGTGCTGCATAAAACCAGAGATTGAAATGAGCACAGATAAAGTTCCTTAAGCCAAATATGGAATAGACAAGAGCTACTCCTTGCTCAACGAAATGGACTCAACACCGCATATTAAACGCCTAAGAATGTACCTGACTAGTAAGTATCTTAAAACCTATGGATTGCTATGTCTCCGAAAGAGAATCAAGCATGTGTACAGGGGTATAAATGCAGCAGTGATAGGATTGGAGAGGTTCGGTGAGCAAATGAAGACCCTTTGAAGTCATATTGCATGGTACCCATTACACGGGTCTCAACTCTCCAGGTTTAAGGTATTCTTCCTTCAGCTAAAACATGCATGTGCAACCCAAGTATGATCAACCATGTGAACGCGAGACGTGTTCAAATATGTCTCAGTTTTCCTCCCCTGGTACTCGGGTGCAACATTCCAGACGCTTTACTAACACTCTCCCCACTTGGAGAGTCAGTCCGTTTAACCTCCTGTTTGGCCCAGTTTGCAATTTCTGCGGAAGATGAACAGGAATAGCGAGAACCAATGAGAGGCTAGCTGGAGGTGTCTGGACGGGCAAATTTAACTCTCATTTCCCACCAGGAAGAGGAATTAACCAAAGGCTCAGCATGCCGGGCCGGAACCAGATTAGGGCCTGAAGCCATCCTGCGGTGTTGCGGCCAGGTCACAAGAAAGCGAGTTGAAGAAAGGAGCTCAGGGGCACTGTAATTCACAACCCTGCAGAGTTATAAATGACAGCTATCGTCCAAAAATAGACTGAAGTAAGGCTGCCAAGAGGACTTGAAAGCGGGGCAGAATTGCAGGAAACCGATTTCAGGAGGTAGACTGGAATTGCATTGAAAGCATAGGAAAAGAGGCAGAACGTCCACAATGATGCACTTGGCCAAAAAGGGCGTATGCGTTTTTTCCTGAATATATTCAGGAAAAAACGCATACGCCCTTTTTGGCCAACCAAGCAAGCTTGCAAAGGAAATCTGCACTACACTGAAGTCTCACTTCCCCCCGGTCAAAAGGGCCATCTGAAAAAAGTGTAAAATCCAGAAAGGCAGGACAGGCCATGGAGAACTGGGAGCCTTGTTATGCTGATGGGCGGGACGTAAATTGCCAACAACCACTCGGAGAAGTGTATAGTGTTTCCAGAAACATCTAAAAAACAAAGCAACAGAGCCTAGGGCACTTCCACTTATGGTCCTATAGCTTAGGGAAATTAAAATCAAAAAGACACAGCCACCCCAAAGTTTGGAACGGCTCTGTTTACAAGAACCTCGTTTACAGTACAAGTTCAACATCGCAGAAAGTGAAAAATGGATAAAGAAGTTGTGGTATTTACTTACAAAGCAATATCACTCAGCAATGAAATCTATGTCATCAGGCCCTTAGCAGCACAATGAGTGGATTCAGGTATGATGATTCTAAGTGAAGTAAGTCACACAGAAAAAGAAACATCATAAGATATCAGTAATACACGGAATGTAAACTTGGCTACACAGGAACTGAATTACAGAACAGAACAGGGTCTCAAATTTAGAAAACCAACTTATGCTTGCTTAAGGGTAAAGGTGAGTTGGGGTGCTGCATAAAACCAGAGATTGAAATGAGCACAGATAAAGTTCCTTAAGTCAAATATGGAATAGACAAGAGCTACTCCTTGCTCAACGAAATGGACTCAACACCCCATATTAAACGCCTAAGAATGTACCTGACTAGTAAGTATCTTAAAACCTATGGATTGCTATGTCTCCAAAAGAGAATCAAGCGTGTGTACAGGGGCATAAACGCAGCAGTGATAGGATTGGAGAGGTTCGGTGAGCAAATGAAGACCCTTTGAAGTCATATTGCATGGTACCTATTACACGGGTCTTAACTCTCCAGGTTTAAGGTATTCTTCCTTCAGCTAAAACATGCATGTGGAACCCAAGTATGATCAACCATGTGAACGGGAGACGTGTTCAAATATATCTCAGTTTTCCTCCCCTGGTACTCGGGTGCAACATTCCAGACGCTTTACTAACACTCTCCCCACTTGGAGAGTCAGCGCCTTTAACCTCCTGTTTGGCCCGGTTTGCAATTTCTGCGGAAGATGAACAGGAATAGCGAGAACCAATGAGAGACTAGCTGGAGGTGTCTGGACGGGCAAATTTAACTCTCATTTCCCACCAGGAAGAGGAAATAACCAAAGGCTCAGCGTGCCGTGCCGGAACCAGATTAGGGCCTGAAGCCATCCTGCGGTGTTGCGGCCAGGTCACAAGAAAGCAAGTTGAAGAAAGGAGCTCAGGGGCACTGTAATTCACAAACCTGCAGAGTTATAAATGACAGCTATCGTCCAAAAATAGACTGAAGTAAGGCTGCCAAGAGGACTTGAAAGCGGGGCAGAATTGCAGGAAACCGATTTCAGGAGGTAGACTGGAATTGCATTGAAAGCATAGGAAAAGAGGCAGAACGTCCACAATGATGCACTTGGCCAAAAAGGGCGTATGCGTTTTTTCCTGAATATATTCAGGAAAAAACGCATACGCCCTTTTTGGCCAACCAAGCAAGCTTGCAAAGGAAATCTGCACTACAATGAAGTCTCACTTCCCCCCAGTCAAAAGGGCCATCTGAAAAAAGTGTAAAATCCAGAAAGGCAGGACAGGCCATGGAGAACTGGGAGCCTTGTTATGCTGATGGGCGGGATGTAAATTGCCAACAACCACTCGGGAGAAGTGTATGGTGTTTCCTGAAACATCTAAAAAACAAAGCAACAGAGCCTAGGGCACTTCCACTTATGGTCCTATAGCTTAGGGAAATTAAAATCAAAAAGACACAGCCACCCCAAAGTTTGGGACGCCTCTGTTTACAAGAACCTCGTTTACACTACAAGTTCAACATCGCAGAAAGTGAAAAATGGATAAAGAACTTGTGGTATTTACTTACAACGCAGTATCACTCAGCAATGAAATCTATGTCATCAGGCCCGTAGTAGCATAATGAGTGGATTCAGGTACGATGATTCTAACTGAAATAAGTCACACAGAAAAAGAAACATCATAAGATATCACTAATACACGGAATGTAAACTTGGCTACACAGGAACTGCATTCCAAAACAGAAGAGGGTCTCAAATTTAGAAAACCAACTTATGCTTGCTTAAGGGTAAAGGTGAGTTGGGGTGCTGCATAAAACCAGAGATTGAAATGAGCACAGATAAAGTTCCTTAAGTCAAATATGGAATAGACAAGAGCTACTCCTTGCTCAACGAAATGGACTCAACACCGCATATTAAACGCCTAAGAATGTACCTGACTAGTAAGTATCGTAAAACCTATGGATTGCTATGTCTCCAAAAGAGAATCAAGCGTGTGTACAGGGGCATAAACGCAGCAGTGATAGGATTGGAGAGGTTCGGTGAGCAAATGAAGACCCTTTGAAGTCATATTGCATGGTACCCATTACACGGGTCTCAACTCTCCAGGTTTAAGGTATTCTTCCTTCAGCTAAAACATGCATGTGGAACCCAAGTATGATCAACCATGTGAACGGGAGACGTGTTCAAATATGTCTCAGTTTTCCTCCCCTGGTACTCAGGTGCAACATTCCAGACGCTTTACTAACACTCTCCCCACTTGGAGAGTCAGCGCCTTTAAGCTCCTGTTTGGCTCAGTTTGCAATTTCTGCGGAAGATGAACAGGAATAGCGAGAACCAATGAGAGGCTAGCTGGAGGTTTCTGGACGGGCAAATTTAACTCTCATTTCCCACCAGGAAGAGGAAATAACCAAAGGTTCAGCGTGCCGTGCCGGAACCAGATTAGGGCCTGAAGCCATCCTGCGGTGTTGCGGCCAGCTCACAAGAAAGCGAGTTGAAGAAAGGAGCTCAGGGGCACTGTAATTCACAAACCTGCAGAGTTATAAATGACAGCTATCGTCCAAAACTAGACTGAAGTAAGGCTGCCAAGAGGACTTGAAAGCGGGGCAGAATTGCAGGAAACCGATTTCAGGAGGTAGACTGGAATTGCATTGAAAGCATAGGAAAAGAGGCAGAACGTCCACAATGATGCACTTGGCCAAAAAGGGCGTATGCGTTTTTTCCTGAATATATTCAGGAAAAAACGCATACGCCCTTTTTGGCCAACCAAGCAAGCTTGCAAAGGAAATCTGCACTACAATGAAGTCTCACTTCCCCCCGGTCAAAAGGGCCATCTGAAAAAAGTGTAAAATCCAGAAAGGCAACAGGCCATGGAGAACTGGGAGCCTTGTTATGCTGATGGGCGGGATGTAAATTGCCAACAGACACTCGGGAGAAGTGTATGGTGTTTCCTGAAACATCTAAAAAACAAAGCAACAGAGCCTAGGGCACTTCCACTTATGGTCCTATAGCTTAGGGAAATTAAAATCAAAAAGACACAGCCACCCCAAAGTTTGGAACGGCTCTGTTTACAAGAACCTCGTTTACAGTACAAGTTCAACATCGCAGAAAGTGAAAAATGGATAAAGAACTTGTATTACTTACGTACAATGCAGTATCACTCAGCAATGAAATCTATGTCATCAGGCCCGTAGCAGCATAATGAGTAGATCCAGGTACGATGATTCTAACTGAAATAAGTCACACAGAAAAAGAAACATCATAAGATATCACTAATACACGGAATGTAAACTTGGCTACAGAGGAACTGAATTCCAAAACAGAACAGGTTCTCAAATTTGGAAAACCAACTTATGCTTGCTTAAGGGGAAAGGTGAGTTGGGTTGCTGCATAAAACCAGAGATTGAAATGAGCACAGATAAAGTTCCTTAAGCCAAATATGGAATAGACAAGAGCTACTCCTTACTCAACGAAATGGACTCAACACCGCATATTAAACGCCTAAGAATGTACCTGACTAGTAAGTATCTTAAAACCTATGGATTGCTATGTCTCCGAAAGAGAATCAAGCATGTGTACAGGGGCATAAACGCAGCAGTGATAGGTTTGGAGAGGTTCGGTCAGCAAATGAAGACCCTTTGAAGTCATATTGCATGGTACCCATTCCACGGGTTTCAACTACCCAGGTTTTAGGTATTCTTCCATCAGCTAAAACATGCATGTGTAACCCAGAGTATGATCAACCATGTGATCGGGAGACGTGTTCAAATATGTCTCAGTTTTCCTCCCCTTGTACTCGGGTGCAACAATCCAGACGCTTTACTAACACTCTCCCGACTTGGAGAGTCAGTGTCTTTAACCTCCTGTTTGGCCCAGTTTGCAATTTCTGCGGAAGATGAACAGGAATAGCGAGAACCAATGAGAGACTAGCTGGAGGTGTCTGGACGGGCAAATTTAACTCTCATTTCCCACCAGGAAGAGGAATTAACCAAAGGCTCAGCGTGCCGTGCCGGAACCAGATTAGGGCCTGAAGCCATCCTGCGGTGTTGCGGCCAGCTCACAAGAAAGCGAGTTGAAGAAAGGAGCTCAGGGGCACTGTAATTCACAAACCTGCAGAGTTATAAATGACAGCTATCGTCCAAAAATAGACTGAAGTAAGGCTGCCAAGAGTACTTGAAAGCGGGGCAGAATTGCAGGAAACCGATTTCAGGAGGTAGACTGGAATTGCATTGAAAGCATAGGAAAAGAGGCAGAACGTCCACAATGATGCACTTGGCCAAAAAGGGCGTATGCGTTTTTTCCTGAATATATTCAGGAAAAAACGCATACGCCCTTTTTGGCCAACCAAGCAAGCTTGCAAAGGAAATGTGCACTACAATGAAGTCTCACTTCCCCCCGGTCAAAAGGGCCATCTGAAAAAAGTGTAAAATCCAGAAAGGCAACAGGCCATGGAGAACTGGGAGCCTTGTTATGCTGATGGGCGGGATGTAAATTGCCAACAGACACTTGGGAGAAGTGTATGGTGTTTCCTGAAACATCTAAAAAACAAAGCAACAGAGCCTAGGGCACTTCCACTTATGGTCCTATAGCTTAGGGAAATTAAAATCAAAAAGACACAGCAACCCCAAAGTTTGGGACGCCTCTGTTTACAAGAACCTCGTTTACAGTACAAGTTCAACATCGCAGAAAGTGAAAAATGGATAAAGAACTTGTGGTACTTACGTACAATGCAGTATCACTCAGCAATGAAATCTATGTCATCAGGCCCGTATCAGCATAATGAGTAGATTCAGGTACGATGATTCTAACTGAAATAAGTCACACAGAAAAAGAAACATCATAAGATATCAGTAATACACGGAATGTAAACGTGGCTACACAGGAATTGAATTCCAAAACAGAACAGGTTCTCAAATTTAGAAAACCAACTTATGCTTGCTTAAGGGTAAAGGTGAGTTGGGGTGCTGCATAAAACCAGAGATTGAAATGAGCACAGATAAAGTTCCTTAAGCCAAATATGGAATAGACAAGAGCTACTCCTTGCTCAACGAAATGGACTCAACACCGCATATTAAACGCCTAAGAATGTACCTGACTAGTAAGTATCTTAAAACCTATGGATTGCTATGTCTCCGAAAGAGAATCAAGCATGTGTACAGGGGTATAAATGCAGCAGTGATAGGATTGGAGAGGTTCGGTGAGCAAATGAAGACCCTTTGAAGTCATATTGCATGGTACCCATTACACGGGTCTCAACTCTCCAGGTTTAAGGTATTCTTCCTTCAGCTAAAACATGCATGTGCAACCCAAGTATGATCAACCATGTGAACGCGAGACGTGTTCAAATATGTCTCAGTTTTCCTCCCCTGGTACTCGGGTGCAATATTCCAGACCCTTTACTAACACTCTCCCCACTTGGAGAGTCAGCGCCTTTAACCTCCTGTTTGGCCCAGTTTGCAATTTCTGCGGAAGATGAACAGGGAATAGCGAGAACCAATGAGAGACTAGCTGGAGGTGTCTGGACGGGCAAATTTAACTCTCATTTCCCACCAGGAAGAGGAAATAACCAAAGGCTCAGCGTGCCGTACCGGAACCAGATTAGGGCCTGAAGCCATCCTGCGGTGTTGCGGCCAGGTCACAAGAAAGCGAGTTGAAGAAAGGAGCTCAGGGGCACTGTAATTCACAAACCTGCAGAGTTATAAATGACAGCTATCGTCCAAAAATATACTGAGGTAAGGCTGCCAAGAGGAGTTGAAAGCGGGGCAGAATTGCAGGAAACCGATTTCAGGAGGTAGACTGGAATTGCATTGAAAGCATAGGAAAAGAGGCAGAACGTCCACAATGATGCACTTGGCCAAAAAGGGCGTATGCGTTTTTTCCTGAATATATTCAGGAAAAAACGCATACGCCCTTTTTGGCCAACCAAGCAAGCTTGCAAAGGAAATCTGCACTACAATGAAGTCTCACTTCCCCCCGGTCAAAAGGGCCATCTGAAAAAAGTGTAAAATCCAGAAAGCCAGGACAGGCCATGGAGAACTGGGAGCCTTGTTATGCTGATGGGCGGGACGTAAATTGCCAACAACCACTCGGAGAAGTGTATAGTGTTTCCAGAAACATCTAAAAAACAAAGCAACAGAGCCTAGGGCACTTCCACTTATGGTCCTATAGCTTAGGGAAATTAAAATCAAAAAGACACAGCCACCCCAAAGTTTGGAACGGCTCTGTTTACAAGAACCTCGTTTACAGTACAAGTTCAACATCGCAGAAAGTGAAAAATGGATAAAGAAGTTGTGGTATTCACTTACAAAGCAATATCACTCAGCAATGAAATCTATGTCATCAGGCCCTTAGCAGCACAATGAGTGGATTCAGGTATGATGATTCTAACTGAAATAAGTCACACAGAAAAAGAAACATCATAAGATATCAGTAATACACGGAATGGAAACTTGGCTACACAGGAACTGAATTACAGAACAGAACAGTGTCTCAAATTTAGAAAAACAACTTATGCTTGCTTAAGGGTAAAGGTGAGTTGGGGTGCTGCATAAAACCAGAGATTGAAATGAGCACAGATAAAGTTCCTTAAGCCAAATATGGAATAGACAAGAGCTACTCCTTGCTCAACGAAATGGACTCAACACCGCATATTAAACGCCTAAGAATGTACCTGACTTGTAAGTATCTTAAAACCTATGGATTGCTATGTCTCCGAAAGAGAATCAAGCATGTGTACAGGGGCATAAACGCAGCAGTGATAGGATTGGAGAGGTTCGGTGAGCAAATGAAGACCCTTTGAAATCATATTGCATGGTACCCATTCCAAGGGTTTCAACTACCCAGGTTTCAGGTATTCTTCCTTCAGCTAAAACATGCATGTGGAACCTAGAGTATGATCAACCATGTGATCGGGAGACGTGTTCAAATATGTCTCAGTTTTCCTCCCCTGGTACTCGGGTGCAACATTCCAGACGCTTTACTAACACTCTCCCCACTTGGAGAGTCAGTCCGTTTAACCTCCTGTTTGGCCCAGTTTGCAATTTCTGCGGAAGATGAACAGGAATAGCGAGAACCAATGAGAGGCTAGCTGGAGGTGTCTGGACGGGCAAATTTAACTGTCATTTCCCACCAGGAAGAGGAATTAACCAAAGGCTCAGCATGCCGGGCCGGAACCAGATTAGGGCCTGAAGCCATCCTGCGGTGTTGCGGCCAGGTCACAAGAAAGCGAGTTGAAGAAAGGAGCTCAGGGGCACTGTAATTCACAAACCTGCAGAGTTATAAATGACAGCTATCGTCCAAAAATAGACTGAAGTAAGGCTGCCAAGAGGACTTGAAAACGGGGCAGAATTGCAGGAAACCGATTTCAGGAGGTAGATTGAAATTGCATTGAAAGCATAGGAAAAGAGGCAGAACGTCCACAATGATGCACTTGGCCAAAAAGGGTGTATGCGTTTTTTCCTGAATATATTCAGGAAAAAACGCATACGCCCTTTTTGGCCAACCAAGCAAGCTTGCAAAGGAAATCTGCACTACAATGAAGTCTCACTTCCCCCCAGTCAAAAGGGCCATCTGAAAAAAGTGTAAAATCCAGAAAGGCAGGACAGGCCATGGAGAACTGGGAGCCTTGTTATGCTGATGGGCGGGATGTAAATTGCCAACAACCACTCGGGAGAAGTGTATGGTGTTTCCTGAAACATCTAAAAAACAAAGCAACAGAACCTAGGGCACTTCCACTTACGGTCCTATAGCTTAGGGAAATTAAAATCAAAAAGACACAGCCACCCCAAAGTTTGGAACGGCTCTGTTTACAAGAACCTCGTTTACAGTACAAGTTCAACATCGCAGAAAGTGAAAAATGGATAAAGAAGTTGTGGTATTTACTTACAAAGCAATATCACTCAGCAATGAAATCTATGTCATCAGGCCCTTAGCAGCACAATGAGTGGATTCAGGTATGATGATTCTAACTGAAGTAAGTCACACAGAAAAAGAAACATCATAAGATATCAGTAATACACGGAATGTAAACTTGGCTACACAGGAACTGAATTACAGAACAGAACAGGGTCTCAAATTTAGAAAACCAACTTATTCTTGCTTAAGGGGAAAGGTGAGTTGGGGTGCTGCATAAAACCAGAGATTGAAATGAGCACAGATAAAGTTCCTTAAGTCAAATATGGAATAGACAAGAGCTACTCCTTGCTCAACGAAATGGACTCAACACCCCATATTAAACGCCTAAGAATGTACCTGACTAGTAAGTATCTTAAAACCTATGGATTGCTATGTCTCCAAAAGAGAATCAAGCGTGTGTACAGAGGCATAAACGCAGCAGTGATAGGATTGGAGAGGTTCGGTGAGCAAATGAAGACCCTTTGAAGTCATATTGCATGGTACCAATTACACGGGTCTTAACTCTCCAGGTTTAAGGTATTCTTCCTTCAGCTAAAACATGCATGTGGAACCCAAGTATGATCAACCATGTGAACGGGAGACGTGTTCAAATATGTCTCAGTTTTCCTCCCCTGGTACTCGGGTGCAACATTCCAGACGCTTTACTAACACTCTCCCCACTTGGAGAGTCAGCGCCTTTAACCTCCTGTTTGGCCCGGTTTGCAATTTCTGCGGAAGATGAACAGGAATAGCGAGAACCAATGAGAGGCTAGCTGGAGGTGTCTGGACGGGCAAATTTAACTCTCATTTCCCACCAGGAAGAGGAAATAAGCAAAGGCTCAGCGTGCCGTGCCGGAACCAGATTAGGGCCTGAAGCCATCCTGCGGTGTTGCGGCCAGGTCACAAGAAAGCAAGTTGAAGAAAGGAGCTCAGGGGCACTGTAATTCACAAACCTGCAGAGTTATAAATGACAGCTATCGTCCAAAAATAGACTGAAGTAAGGCTGCCAAGAGGACTTGAAAGCGGGGCAGAATTGCAGGAAACCGATTTCAGGAGGTAGACTGGAATTGCATTGAAAGCATAGGAAAAGAGGCAGAACGTCCACAATGATGCACTTGGCCAAAAAGGGCGTATGCGTTTTTTCCTGAATATATTCAGGAAAAAACGCATACGCCCTTTTTGGCCAACCAAGCAAGCTTGCAAAGGAAATCTGCACTACAATGAAGTCTCACTTCCCCCCGGTCAAAAGGGCCATCTGAAAAATGTGTAAAATCCAGAAAGGCAGGACAGGCCATGGAGAACTGGGAGCCTTGTTATGCTGATGGGCGGGATGTAAATTGCCAACAACCACTCGGGAGAAGTGTATTGTGTTTCCTGAAACATCTAAAAAACAAAGCAACAGAGCCTAGGGCACTTCCACTTATGGTCCTATAGCTTAGGGAAATTAAAATCAAAAAGACACAGCCACCCCAAAGTTTGGGACGCCTCCGTTTACAAGAACCTCGTTTACCGTACATGTTCAATATCACAGAAAGTGAAAAATGGATAAAGAACTTGTGGTACTTACGTACAATGCAGTATCACTCAGCAATGAAATCTATGTCATCAGGCCCGTAGCAGCATAATGAGTGGATTCAGGTACGATGATTCTAACTGAAATAAGTCACACAGAAAAAGAAACATCATAAGATATCACTAATACACGGAATGTAAACTTGGCTACACAGGAACTGAATTACAGAACAGAACAGGGTCTCAAATTTAGAAAACCAACTTATGCTTGCTTAAGGGTAAAGGTGAGTTGGGGTGCTGCATAAAACCAGAGATTGAAATGAGCACAGATAAAGTTCCTTAAGTCAAATATTGAATAGACAAGAGCTACTCCTTGCTCAATGAAATGGACTCAACACCGCATATTAAACACCTAAGAATGTACCTGACTAGTAAGTATCTTAAAACCTATGGATTGCTATGTCTCCGAAAGAGAATCAAGCATGTGTACAGGGGCATAAACGCAGCAGTGATAGGATTGGAGAGGTTCGGTGAGCAAATGAAGACCCTTTGAAGTCATATTGCATGGTACCCATTCCACGGGTCTCAACTCTCCAGGTTTAAGGTATTCTTCCTTCAGCTAAAACATGCATGTGGAACCCAGAGTATGATCAACCATGTGAACGGGAGACGTGTTCAAATATGTCTCAGTTTTCCTCCCCTGGTACTCGGGTGCAACATTCCAGACGCTTTACTAACACTCTCCCCACTTGGAGAGTCAGTCCCTTTAACCTCCTGTTTGGCCCAGTTTGCAATTTCTGCGGAAGATGAACAGGAATAGCGAGAACCAATGAGAGGCTAGCTGGAGGTGTCTGGACGGGCAAATTTAACTCTCATTTCCCACCAGGAAGAGGAATTAACCAAAGGCTCAGCATGCCGGGCCGGAACCAGATTAGGGCCTGAAGCCATCCTGCGGTGTTGCGGCCAGGTCACAAGAAAGCGAGTTGAAGAAAGGAGCTCAGGGGCACTGTAATTCACAAACCTGCAGAGTTATAAATGACAGCTATCGTCCAAAAATAGACTGAAGTAAGGCTGCCAAGAGGACTTGAAAGCGGGGCAGAATTGCAGGAAACCGATTTCAGGAGGTAGACTGGAATTGCATTGAAAGCATAGGAAAAGAGGCAGAACGTCCACAATGATGCACTTGGCCAAAAAGGGCGTATGCGTTTTTTCCTGAATATATTCAGGAAAAAACGCATACGCCCTTTTTGGCCAACCAAGCAAGCTTGCAAAGGAAATCTGCACTACAATGAAGTCTCACTTCCCCCCGGTCAAAAGGGCCATCTGAAAAAAGTGTAAAATCCAGAAAGGCAGGACAGGCCATGGAGAACTGGGAGCCTTGTTATGCTGATGGGCGGGACGTAAATTGCCAACAACCACTCGGAGAAGTGTATAGTGTTTCCAGAAACATCTAAAAAACAAAGCAACAGAGCCTAGGGCACTTCCACTTATGGTCCTATAGCTTAGGGAAATTAAAATCAAAAAGACACAGCCACCCCAAAGTTTGGAACGGCTCTGTTTACAAGAACCTCGTTTACAGTACAAGTTCAACATCGCAGAAAGTGAAAAATGGATAAAGAAGTTGTGGTATTTACTTACAAAGCAATATCACTCAGCAATGAAATCTATGTCATCAGGCCCTTAGCAGCACAATGAGTGGATTCAGGTATGATGATTCTAACTGAAGTAAGTCACACAGAAAAAGAAACATCATAAGATATCAGTAATACATGGAATGTAAACTTGGCTACACAGGAACTGAATTACAGAACAGAACAGGGTCTCAAATTTAGAAAACCAACTTATGCTTGCTTAAGGGTAAAGGTGAGTTGGGGTGCTGCATAAAACCAGAGATTGAAATGAGCACAGATAAAGTTCCTTAAGTCAAATATGGAATAGACAAGAGCTACTCCTTGCTCAACGAAATGGACTCAACACCCCATATTAAACGCCTAAGAATGTACCTGACTAGTAAGTATCTTAAAACCTATGGATTGCTATGTCTCCAAAAGAGAATCAAGCGTGTGTACAGGGGCATAAACGCAGCAGTGATAGGATTGGAGAGGTTCGGTGAGCAAATGAAGACCCTTTGAAGTCATATTGCATGGTACCAATTACACGGGTCTTAACTCTCCAGGTTTAAGGTATTCTTCCTTCAGCTAAAACATGCATGTGGAACACAAGTATGATCAACCATGTGAACGGGAGACGTGTTCAAATATATCACAGTTTTCCTCCCCTGGTACTCGGGTGCAACATTCCAGACGCTTTACTAACACTCTCCCCACTTGGAGAGTCAGCGCCTTTAATCTCCTGTTTGGCCCGGTTTGCAATTTCTGCGGAAGATGAACAGGAATAGCGAGAACCAATGAGAGACTAGCTGGAGGTGTCTGGACGGGCAAATTTAACTCTCATTTCCCACCAGGAAGAGGAAATAACCAAAGGCTCAGCGTGCCGTACCGGAACCAGATTAGGGCCTGAAGCCATCCTGCTGTGTTGCGGCCAGGTCACAAGAAAGCAAGTTGAAGAAAGGAGCTCAGGGGCACTGTAATTCACAAACCTGCAGAGTTATAAATGACAGCTATCGTCCAAAAATAGACTGAAGTAAGGCTGCCAAGAGGACTTGAAAGCGGGGCAGAATTGCAGGAAACCGATTTCAGGAGGTAGACTGGAATTGCATTGAAAGCATAGGAAAAGAGGCAGAACGTCCACAATGATGCACTTGGCCAAAAAGGGCGTATGCGTTTTTTCCTGAATATATTCAGGAAAAAACGCATACGCCCTTTTTGGCCAACCAAGCAAGCTTGCAAAGGAAATCTGCACTACAATGAAGTCTCACTTCCCCCCGGTCAAAAGGGCCATCTGAAAAAAGTGTAAAATCCAGAAAGGCAGGACAGGCCATGGAGAACTGGGAGCCTTGTTATGCTGATGGGTGGGATGTAAATTGCCAACAACCACTCGGGAGAAGTGTATGGTGTTTCCTGAAACATCTAAAAAACAAAGCAACAGAGCCTAGGGCACTTCCACTTATGGTCCTATAGCTTAGGGAAATTAAAATCAAAAAGACACAGCCACCCCAAAGTTTGGGACGCCTCCGTTTACAAGAACCTCGTTTACCGTACATGTTCAATATCACAGAAAGTGAAAAATGGATAAAGAACTTGTGGTACTTACGTACAATGCGGTATCACTCAGCAACGAAATCTATGTCATCAGGCCCGTAGCAGCATAATGAGTGGATTCAGGTACGATGATTCTAACTGAAATAAGTCACACAGAAAAAGAAACATCATAAGATATCACTAATACACGGAATGTAAACTTGGCTACACAGGAACTGAATTACAGAACAGAACAGGGTCTCAAATTTAGAAAACCAACTTATGCTTGCTTAAGGGTAAAGGTGAGTTGGGGTGCTGCATAAAACCAGAGATTGAAATGAGCACAGATAAAGTTCCTTAAGTCAAATATTGAATAGACAAGAGCTACTCCTTGCTCAATGAAATGGACTCAACACCGCATATTAAACACCTAAGAATGTACCTGACTAGTAAGTATCTTAAAACCTATGGATTGCTATGTCTCCGAAAGAGAATCAAGCATGTGTACAGGGGCATAAACGCAGCAGTGATAGGATTGGAGAGGTTCGGTGAGCAAATGAAGACCCTTTGAAGTCATATTGCATGGTACCCATTACACGGGTCTCAACTCTCCAGGTTTAAGGTATTCTTCCTTCAGCTAAAACATGCATGTGGAACCTAGAGTATGATCAACCATGTGAACGGGAGACGTGTTCAAATATGTCTCAGTTTTCCTCCCCTGGTCCTCGGGTGCAACATTCCAGATGCTTTACTAACACTCTCCCGACTTGGAGAGTCAGTCCCTTTAACCTCCTGTTTGGCCCAGTTTGCAATTTCTGCGGAAGATGAACAGGAATAGCGAGAACCAATGAGAGGCTAGCTGGAGGTGTCTGGACGGGCAAATTTAACTCTCATTTCCCACCAGGAAGAGGAATTAACCAAAGGCTCAGCATGCCGGGCCGGAACAAAATTAGGGCCTGAAGCCATCCTGCGGTGTTGCGGCCAGGTCACAAGAAAGCGAGTTGAAGAAAGGAGCTCAGGGGCACTGTAATTCACAAACCTGCAGAGTTATAAATGACAGCTATCGTCCAAAAATAGACTGAAGTAAGGCTGCCAAGAGGACTTGAAAGCGGGGCAGAATTGCAGGAAACCGATTTCAGGAGGTAGACTGGAATTGCATTTAAAGCATAGGAAAAGAGGCAGAACGTCCACAATGATGCACTTGGCCAAAAATGGTGTATGCGTTTTTTCCTGAATATATTCAGGAAAAAACGCATACGCCCTTTTTGACCAACCAAGCAAGCTTGCAAAGGAAATCTGCACTACAATGAAGTCTCACTTCCCCCCGGTCAAAACGGCCATCTGAAAAAAGTGTAAAATCCAGAAAGGCAGGACAGGCCATGGAGAACTGGGAGCCTTGTTATGCTGATGGGCGGGATGTAAATTGCCAACAACCACTCGGGAGAAGTGTATGGTGTTTCCTGAAACATCTAAAAAACAAAGCAACAGAACCTAGGGCACTTCCACTTATGGTCCTATAGCTTAGGGAAATTAAAATCAAAAAGACACAGCCACCCCAAAGTTTGGAACGGCTCTGTTTACAAGAACCTCGTTTACAGTACAAGTTCAACATTGCAGAAAGTGGAAAATGGATAAAGAACTTGTGGTATTTACTTACAAAGCAGTATCACTCAGCAATGAAATCTGTGTCATCAGGCCCTTAGCAGCACAATGAGTGGATTCAGGTATGATGATTCTAACTGAAATAAGTCACACAGAAAAAGAAACATCATAAGATATCAGTAATACACAGAATGTAAACTTGGCTACACAGGAACTGAATTCCAAAACAGAACAGGTTCTCAAATTTAGAAAACCAACTTATGCTTGCTTAAGGGGAAAGGTGAGTTGGGTTGCTGCATAAAACCAGAGATTGAAATGAGCACAGATAAAGTTCCTTAAGCCAAATATGGAATAGACAAGAGCTACTCCTTGCTCAACGAAATGGACTCAACACCGCATATTAAACGCCTAAGAATGTACCTGACTAGTAAGTATCTTAAAACCTATGGATTGCTATGTCTCCGAAAGAGAATCAAGCATGTGTACAGGGGCATAAACGCAGCAGTGATAGGATTGGAGAGGTTTGGTGAGCAAATGAAGACCCTTTGAAGTCATATTGCATGGTACCCATTCCACGGGTTTCAACTACCCAGGTTTTAGGTATTCTTCCTTCAGCTAAAACATGCATGTGGAACCCAGAGTATGATCAACCATGTGATCGGGAGACGTGTTCAAATATGTCTCAGTTTTCGTACCCTGGTACTCGGGTGCAACATTCCAGACGCTTTACTAACACTCTCGCGACTTGGAGAGTCAGTGTCTTTAACCTCCTGTTTGGCCCAGTTTGCAATTTCTGCGGAAGATGAACAGGAATAGCGAGAACCAATGAGAGACTAGCTGGAGGTGTCTGGACGGGTAAATTTAACTCTCATTTCCCACCAGGAAGAGGAATTAACCAAAGGCTCAGCGTGCCGTGCCGGAACCAGATTAGGGCCTGAAGCCATCCTGCGGTGTTGCGGCCAGCTCACAAGAAAGCGAGTTGAAGAAAGGAGCTCAGGGGCACTGTAATTCACAAACCTGCAGAGTTATAAATGACAGCTATCGTCCAAAAATAGACTGAAGTAAGGCTGCCAAGAGGACTTGAAAGCGGGGCAGAATTGCAGGAAACCGATTTCAGGAGGTAGACTGGAATTGCATTGAAAGCATAGGAAAAGAGGCAGAACGTCCACAATGATGCACTTGGCCAAAAAGGGCGTATGCGTTTTTTCCTGAATATATTCAGGAAAAAACGCATACGCCCTTTTTGGCCAACCAAGCAAGCTTGCAAAGGAAATCTGCACTACAATGAAGTCTCACTTCCCCCCGGTCAAAAGGGCCATCTGAAAAAAGTGTAAAATCCAGAAAGGCAACAGGCCATGGAGAACTGGGAGCCTTGTTATGCTGATGGGCGGGATGTAAATTGCCAACAGACACTCGGGAGAAGTGTATGGTGTTTCCTGAAACATCTACAAAACAAAGCAACAGAGCCTAGGGCACTTCCACTTATGGTCCTATAGCTTAGGGAAATTAAAATCAAAAAGACACAGCCACCCCAAAGTTTGGAACGGCTCTGTTTACAAGAACCTCGTTTATAGTACAAGTTCAACATCGCAGAAAGTGAAAAATGGATAAACAACTTGTGGTACTTACGTACAATGCAGTATCACTCAGCAATGAAATCTATGTCATCAGGCCCGTAGCAGCATAATGAGTAGATTCAGGTACGATGATTCTAACTGAAATAAGTCACACAGAAAAAGAAACATCATAAGATATCACTAATACACGGAATGTAAACTTGGCTACACAGGAACTGAATTCCAAAACAGAACAGGTTCTCAAATTTAGAAAACCAACTTATGCTTGCTTAAGGGGAAAGGTGAGTTGGGGTGCTGCATAAAACCAGAGATTGAAATGAGCACAGATAAAGTTCCTTAAGCCAAATATGGAATAGACAAGAGCTACTCCTTGCTCAACGAAATGGACTCAACACCGCATATTAAACGCCTAAGAATGTACCTGACTAGTAAGTATCTTAAAACCTATGGATTGCTATGTCTCCGAAAGAGAATCAAGCATGTGTACAGGGGCATAAACGCAGCAGTGATAGGATTGGAGAGGTTCGGTGAGCAAATGAAGACCCTTTGAAGTCATATTGCATGGTACCCATTCCACGGGTTTCAACTACCCAGGTTTTAGGTATTCTTCCTTCAGCTAAAACATGCATGTGGAACCCAGAGTATGATCAACCATGTGATCGGGAAACGTGTTCAAATATGTCTCAGTTTTCGTACCCTGGTACTCGGGTGCAACATTCCAGACGCTTTACTAACACTCTCCCGACTTGGAGGGTCAGTGTCTTTAACCTCCTGATTGGCCCAGTTTGCAATTTCTGCGGAAGATGAACAGGAATAGCGAGAACCAATGAGAGACTAGCTGGAGGTGTCTGGACGGGCAAATTTAACTCTCATTTCCCACCAGGAAGAGGAATTAACCAAAGGCTCAGCGTGCCGTGCCGGAACCAGATTAGGGCCTGAAGCCATCCTGCGGTGTTGCGGCCAGCTCACAAGAAAGCGAGTTGAAGAAAGGAGCTCAGGGGCACTGTAATTCACAAACCTGCAGAGTTATAAATGACAGCTATCGTCCAAAAATAGACTGAAGTAAGGCTGCCAAGAGGACTTGAAAGCGGGGCAGAATTGCAGGAAACCGATTTCAGGAGGTAGACTGGAATTGCATTGAAAGCATAGGAAAAGAGGCAGAACGTCCACAATGATGCACTTGGCCAAAAAGGGCGTATGCGTTTTTTCCTGAATATATTCAGGAAAAAACACATATGCCCTTTTTGGCCAACCAAGCAAGCTTGCAAAGGAAATCTGCACTACAATGAAGTCTCACTTCCCCCTGGTCAAAAGGGCCATCTGAAAAAAGTGTAAAATCCAGAAAGGCAGGACAGGCCATGGAGAACTGGGAGCCTTGTTATGCTGATGGGCGGGATGTAAATTGCCAACAACCACTCGGGAGAAGTGTATGGTGTTTCCTGAAACATCTAAAAAACAAAGCAACAGAACCTAGGGCACTTCCACTTATGGTCCTATAGCTTAGGGAAATTAAAATCAAAAAGACACAGCCACCCCAAAGTTTGGGACGCCTCTGTTTACAAGAACCTCATTTACAGTACAAGTTCAACATCGCAGAAAGTGAAAAATGGATAAAGAACTTGTGATATTTACTTACAATGCAGTATCACTCAGCAATGAAATCTGTGTCATCAGGCCCTTAGCAGCACAATGAGTGGATTCAGGTATGATGATTCTAACTGAAATAAGTCACACAGAAAAAGAAACATCATAAGATATCAGTAATACACGGAATGTAAACTTGGCTACACAGGAACTGAATTACAGAACAGAACAGGGTCTCAAATTTAGAAAACCAACTTATGCTTGCTTAAGGGGAAAGGTGAGTTGGGGTGCTGCATAAAACCAGAGATTGAAATGAGCACAGATAAAGTTCCTTAAGCCAAATATGGAATAGACAAGAGCTACTCCTTGCTCAACGAAATGGACTCAACACCGCATATTAAACGCCTAAGAATGTACCTGACTTGTAAGTATCTTAAAACCTATGGATTGCTATGTCTCCAAAAGAGAATCAAGCATGTGTACAGGGGCATAAGCGCAGCAGTGATAGGATTGGAGAGGTTCGGTGAGCAAATGAAGACCCTTTGAAGTCATATTGCATGGTACCCATTCCACGGGTTTCAACTACCCAGGTTTAAGGTATTCTTCCTTCAGCTAAAACATGCATGTGGAACCTAGAGTATGATCAACCATGTGATCGGGAGACGTGTTCAAATATGTCTCAGTTTTCGTACCCTGGTACTCGGGTGCAACATTCCAGACGCTTTACTAACACTCTCCCGACTTGGAGAGTCAGTCCCTTTAACCTCCTGTTTGGCCCAGTTTGCAATTTCTGCGGAAGATGAACAGGAATAGCGAGAACCAATGGAGACTAGCTGGAGGTGTCTGGACGGGCAAATTTAACTCTCATTTCCTATCAGGAAGAGGAATTAACCAAAGGCTCAGCGTGCCATGCCAGAACCAGATTAGGGCCTAAAGCCATCCTGCGGTGTTGCGCCCAGCTCAAAAGAACGCGAGTTAAGAAAGGAGCTCAGGGGCACTGTAATTCACAAACCTGCAGAGTTATAAATGACAGCTATCGTCCAAAAATAGACTGAAGTAAGGCTGCCAAGAGGACTTGAAAGCGGGGCAGAATTGCAGGAAACCGATTTCAGGAGGTAGACTGGAATTGCATTGAAAGCATAGGAAAAGAGGCAGAACGTCCACAATGATGCACTTGGCCAAAAAGGGCGTATGCATTTTTTCCTGAATATATTCAGGAAAAAACGCATACGCCCTTTTTGGCCAACCAAGCAAGCTTGCAAAGGAAATCTGCACTACAATGAAGTCTCACTTCCCCCCGGTCAAAAGGGCCATCTGAAAAAAGTGTAAAATCCAGAAAGGCAGGACAGGCCATGGAGAACTGGGAGCCTTGTTATGCTGATGGGCGGGATGTAAATTGCCAACAGACACTCCGGAGAAGTGTATGGTGTTTCCTGAAACATCTAAAAAACAAAGCAACAGAACCTAGGGCACTTCCACTTATGGTCCTATAGCTTAGGGAAATTAAAATCAAAAAGACACAGCCACCCCAAAGTTTGGGACGCCTCTGTTTACAAGAACCTCGTTTACATTACAAGTTCAATATCACAGAAAGTGAAAAATGGATAAAGAACTTGTGGTACTTACGTACAATGCAGTATCACTCAGCAATGAAATCTATGTCATCAGGCCCGTAGCAGCATAATGAGTGGATTCAGGTACGATGATTCTAACTGAAATAAGTCACACAGAAAAAGAAACATCATAAGATATCACTAATACACAGAATGTAAACTTGGCTACACAGGAACTGAATTCCAAAACAGAACAGGGTCTCAAATTTAGAAAAGCAACTTATGCTTGCTTAAGGGGAAAGGTGAGTTGGGGTGCTGCATAAAACCAGAGATTGAAATGAGCACAGATAAAGTTCCTTAAGCCAAATATGGAATAGACAAGAGCTACTCCTTGCTCAACGAAATGGACTCAACACCCCATATTAAACGCCTAAGAATGTACCTGACTAGTAAGTATCTTAAAACCTATGGATTGCTATGTCTCCAAAAGAGAATCAAGCGTGTGTACAGGGGCATAAACGCAGCAGTGATAGGATTGGAGAGGTTCGGTGAGCAAATGAAGACCCTTTGAAGTCATATTGCATGGGACCCATTCCACGGGTCTCAACTCTCCAGGTTTAAGGTATTCTTCCTTCAGCTAAAACATGCATGTGGAACCCAAGTATGATCAACCATGTGAACGGGAGACGTGTTCAAATATGTCTCAGTTTTCCTCCCCTGGTACTCGGGTGCAACATTCCAGACGCTTTATTAACACTCTCCCCACTTGGAGATTCAGCGCCTTTAACCTCCTGTTTGGCTCAGTTTGCAATTTCTGCGGAAGATGAACAGGAATAGCGAGAACCAATGAGAGGCTAGCTGGAGGTGTCTGGACGGGCAAATTTAACTCTCATTTCCCACCAGGAAGAGGAAATAACCAAAGGCTCAGCGTGCCGTGCCAGAACCAGATTACGGCCTGAAGCCATCCTGCGGTGTTGCGGCCAGCTCAAAAGAAACCGAGTTGAAGAAAGGAGCTCAGGGGCACTGTAATTCACAAACCTGCAGAGTCATAAATGACAGCTATCGTCCAAAAATAGACTGAAGTAAGGCTGCCAAGAGGACTTGAAAGCGGGGCAGAATTGCAGGAAACCGATTTCAGGAGGTAGACTGGAATTGCATTGAAAGCATAGGAAAAGAGGCAGAACGTCCACAATGATGCACTTGGCCAAAAAGGGCGTATGCGTTTCTTCCTGAATATATTCAGGAAAAAACGCATACGCCCTTTTTGGCCAACCAAGCAAGCTTGCAAAGGAAATCTGCACTACAATGAAGTCTCACTTCCCCCCCACCCCCGGTCAAAAGGGCCATCTTAAAAAAGTGTAAAATCCAGAAAGGCAGGACAGGCCATGGAGAACTGGGAGCCTTGTTATGCTGATGGGCGGGATGTAAATTGCCAACAGACACTTGGGAGAAGTTTATGGTGTTTCCTGAAACATCTAAAAAACAAAGCAACAGAGCCTAGGGCACTTCCACTTATGGTCCTATAGCTTAGGGAAATTAAAATCAAAAAGACACAGCCACCCCAAAGTTTGGGACGCCTCTGTTTACAAGAACCTCGTTTACAGTACAAGTTCAACATCGCAGAAAGTGAAAAATGGATAAAGAAGTTGTGGTATTTACTTACAAAGCAATATCACTCAGCAATGAAATCTATGTCATCAGGCCCTTAGCAGCACAATGAGTGGATTCAGGTATGATGATTCTAACTGAAATAAGTCACACAGAAAAAGAAACATCATAAGATATCAGTAATACACGGAATGTAAACTTGGCTACACAGGAACTGAATTACAGAACAGAACAGGGTCTCAAATTTCGAAAACCGACTTATGCTTGCTTAAGGGGAAAGGTGAGTTGGGGTGCTGCATAAAACCAGAGATTGAAATGAGCACAGATAAAGTTCCTTAAGCCAAATATGGAATAGACAAGAGCTACTCCTTGCTCAACGAAATGGACTCAACACCGCATATTAAACGCCTAAGAATGTACCTGACTAGTAAGTATCTTAAAACCTATGGATTGCTATGTCTCCGAAAGAGAATCAAGCATGTGTACAGGGGCATAAACGCAGCAGTGATAGGATTGGAGAGGTTCGGTGAGCAAATGAAGACCCTTTGAAGTCATATTGCATGGTACCCATTCCACGGGTTTCAACTACCCAGGTTTAAGGTATTCTTCCTTCAGCTAAAACATGCATGTGGAACCTAGAGTATGATCAACCATGTGATCGGGAGACGTGTTCAAATATGTCTCAGTTTTCGTACCCTGGTACTCGGGTGCAACATTCCAGACGCTTTACTAACACTCTCCCCACTTGGAGAGTCAGTCCCTTTAACCTCCTGTTTGGCCCAGTTTGCAATTTCTGCGGAAGATGAACAGGAATAGCGAGAACCAATGAGAGGCTAGCTGGAGGTGTCTGGACGGGCAAATTTAACTCTCATTTCCCACCAGGAAGAGGAATTAACCAAAGGCTCAGCGTGCCGTGCCAGAACCAGATTACGGCCTGAAGCCATCCTGCGGTGTTGCGGCCAGCTCACAAGAAAGCGAGTTGAAGAAAGGAGCTCAGGGGCACTGTAATTCACAAACCTGCAGAGTTATAAATGACAGCTATCGTCCAAAAATAGACTGAAGTAAGGCTGCCAAGAGGACTTGAAAGCGGGTCAGAATTGCAGGAAACCGATTTCAGGAGGTAGACTGGAATTGCATTGAAAGCATAGGAAAAGAGGCAGAACGTCCACAATGATGCACTTGGCCAAAAAGGGCGTATGCGTTTTTTCCTGAATATATTCAGGAAAAAACGCATACGCCCTTTTTGGCCAACCAAGCAAGCTTGCAAAGGAAATCTGCACTACAATGAAGTCTCACTTCCCCCCGGTCAAAAGGGCCATCTGAAAAAAGTGTAAAATCCAGAAAGGCAGGACAGGCCATGGAGAACTGGGAGCCTTGTTATGCTGAAGGGCGGGATGTAAATTGCCAACAGCCACTCCGGAGAAGTGTATGGTGTTTCCTGAAACATCTAAAAAACAAAGCAACAGAGCCTAGGGCACTTCCACTTATGGTCCTATAGCTTAGGGAATTTAAAATCAAAAAGACACAGCCACCCCAAAGTTTGGAACGGCTCTGTTTACAAGAACCTCGTTTACAGTACAAGTTCAACATCGCAGAAAGTGAAAAATGGATAAAGAAGTTGTGGTATTTACTTACAAAGCAATATCACACAGCAATGAAATCTGTGTCATCAGGCCCTTAGCAGCACAATGAGTGGATTCAGGTATGATGATTCTAACTGAAATAAGTCACACAGAAAATGAAACATCATAAGATGTCAGTAATACACGGAATGTAAACTTGGCTACACAGGAACTGAATTACAGAACAGAACAGGGTCTCAAATTTAGAAAACCAACTTATTCTTGCTTAAGGGTAAAGGTGAGTTGGGGTGCTGCATAAAACCAGAGATTGAAATGAGCACAGATAAAGTTCCTTAAGCCAAATATGGAATAGACAAGAGCTACTCCTTGCTCAACGAAATGGACTCAACACCCCATATTAAACGCCTAAGAATGTACCTGACTAGTAAGTATCTTAAAACCTATGGATTGCTATGTCTCCGAAAGAGAATCAAGCATGTGTACAGGGGCATAAACGCAGCAGTGATAGGATTGGAGAGGTTCGGAGAGCAAATGAAGACCCTTTGAAGTCATATTGCATGGTACCCATTCCACGGGTTTCAACTACCCAGGTTTTAGGTATTCTTCCTTCAGCTAAAACATGCATGTGGAACCCAGAGTATGATCAACCATGTGAACGGGAGACGTGTTCAAATATGTCTCAGTTTTCCTCCCCTGGTACTCGGGTGCAACATTCCAGACGCTTTACTAACACTCTCCCCACTTGGAGAGTCAGCGCCTTTAACCTCCTGTTTGGCCCAGTTTGCAATTTCTGCGGAAGATGAACAGGAATAGCGAGAACCAATGAGAGGCTAGCTGGAGGTGTCTGGACGGGCAAATTTAACTCTCATTTCCCACCAGTAAGAGGAAATAACCAAAGGCTCAGCGTGCCGTACCGGAACCAGATTAGGGCCTGAAGCCATCCTGCGGTGTTGCGGCCAGCTCAAAAGAAACCGAGTTGAAGAAAGGAGCTCAGGGGCACTGTAATTCAGAAACCTGCAGAGTTATAAATGACAGCTATCGTCCAAAAATAGACTGAAGTAAGGCTGCCAAGAGGACTTGAAAGCGGGGCAGAATTACAGGAAACCGATTTCAGGAGGTAGACTGGAATTGCATTGAAAGCATAGGAAAAGAGGCAGAACGTCCACAATGATGCACTTGGCCAAAAAGGGCGTATGCGTTTTTTCCTGAATATATTCAGGATAAAACGCATACGCGCTTTTTGGCCAACCAAGCAAGCTTGCAAAGGAAATCTGCACTACAATGAAGTCTCACTTCCCCCCGGTCAAAAGGGCCATCTGAAAAAAGTGTAAAATCCAGAAAGGCAGGACAGGCCATGGAGAACTGGGAGCCTTGTTATGCTGAAGGGCGGGATATAAATTGCCAACAAACACTCGGGAGAAGTGTATGGTGTTTCCTGAAACATCTAAAAAACAAAGCAACAGAGCCTAGGGCACTTCCACTTATGGTCCTATAGCTTAGGGAATTTAAAATCAAAAAGACACAGCCACCCCAAAGTTTCGAACGGTTCTGTTTACAAGAACCTCGTTTACAGTACAAGTTCAACATCGCAGAAAGTGAAAAATGGATAAAGAAGTTGTGGTATTTACTTACAAAGCAATATCACTCAGCAATGAAATCTGTGTCATCAGGCCCTTAGCAGCACAATGAGTGGATTCAGGTATGATGATTCTAACTGAAATAAGTCACACAGAAAAAGAAACATCATAAGATATCACTAATACACGGAATGTAAACTTGGCTACACAGGAACTGAATTACAGAACAGAACAGGGTCTCAAATTTAGAAAACCAACTTATGCTTGCTTAAGGGGAAAGGTGAGTTGGGGTGCTGCATAAAACCAGAGATTGAAATGAGCACAGATAAAGTTCCTTAAGCCAAATATGGAATAGACAAGAGCTACTCCTTGCTCAACGAAATGGACTCAACACCCCATATTAAACGCCTAAGAATGTACCTGACTAGTAAGTATCTTAAAACCTATGGATTGCTATGTCTCCGAAAGAGAATCAAGCATGTGTACAGGGGCATAAACGCAGCAGTGATAGGATTGGAGAGGTTCAGTGAGCAAATGAAGACCTTTGAAGTCATATTGCATGGTACCAATTCCACGGGTTTCAACTACACAGATTTTACGTATTCTTCCTTCAGCTAACACATGCATGTGGAACCCAGAGTATGATCAACCATGTGATCGGGAGACGTGTTCAAATATGTCTCAGTTTTCGTACCCTGGTACTCGGGTGCAACATTCCAGACGCTTTACTAACACTCTCCCCACTTGGAGAGTCAGTCCCTTTAACCTCCTGTTTGGCCCAGTTTGCAATTTCTGCGGAAGATGAACAGGAATAGCGAGAACCAATGAGAGGCTAGCTGGAGGTGTCTGGACGGGCAAATTTAACTCTCATTTCCCACCAGGAAGAGGAAATAACCAAAGGCTCAGCGTGCCGTAACGGAACCAGATTAGGGCCTGAAGCCATCCTGCGGTGTTGCGGCCAGCTCAAAAGAAAGCGAGTTGAAGAAAGGAGCTCAGGGGCACTGTAATTCACAAACCTGCAGAGTTATAAATGACAGCTATCGTCCAAAAATAGACTGAAGTAAGGCTGCCAAGAGGACTTGAAAGCGGGGCAGAATTGCAGGAATCTGATTTCAGGAGGTAGACTGGAATTGCATTGAAAGCATAGGAAAAGAGGCAGAACGTCCACAATGATGCACTTGGCCATAAAGGGCGTATGCGTTTTTTCCTGAATATATTCAGGAAAAAACGCATACGCCCTTTTTGGCCAACCAAGCAAGCTTGCAAAGGAAATCTGCACTACAATGAAGTCTCACTTCCCCCCGGTCAAAAGGGCCATCTGAAAAAAGTGTAAAATCCAGAAAGGCAGGACAGGCCATGGAGAACTGGGAGCCTTGTTATGCTGATGGGCGGGATGTAAATTGCCAACAGACACTGGGGAGAAGTGTATGGTGTTTCCTGAAACATCTAAAAAACAAAGCAACAGAGCCTAGGGCACTTCCACTTATGGTCCTATAGATTAGGGAAATTAAAATCAAAAAGACACAGCCACCCCAAAGTTTGGGACGCCTCTGTTTACAAGAACCTCGTTTACAGTACAAGTTCAACATCGCAGAAAGTGAAAAATGGATAAAGAAGTTGTGGTATTTACTTACAAAGCAATATCACTCAGCAATGAAATCTGTGTCATCAGGCCCTTAGCAGCACAATGAGTGGATTCAGGTATGATGATTCTAACTGAAATAAGTCACACAGAAAAAGAAACATCATAAGATATCAGTAATACACGGAATGTAAACTTGGCTACACAGGAACTGAATTACAGAACAGAACAGGGTCTCAAATTTCGAAAACCGACTTATGCTTGCTTAAGGGGAAAGGTGAGTTGGGGTGCTGCATAAAACCAGAGATTGAAATGAGCACAGATAAAGTTCCTTAAGCCAAATATGGAATAGACAAGAGCTACTCCTTGCTCAACGAAATGGACTCAACACCGCATATTAAACGCCTAAGAATGTACCTGACTAGTAAGTATCTTAAAACCTATGGATTGCTATGTCTCCGAAAGAGAATCAAGCATGTGTACAGGGGCATAAACGCAGCAGTGATAGGATTGGAGAGGTTTGGTGAGCAAATGAAGACCCTTTGAATTCATATTGCATGGTACCCATTCCACGGGTTTCAACTACCCAGGTTTTAGGTATTCTTCCTTCAGCTAAAACATGCATGTGGAACCCAAGTATGATCAACCATGTGAACGGGAGACGTGTTCAAATATGTCTCAGTTTTCCTCCCCTGGTACTCGGGTGCAACATTCCAGACGCTTTACTAACACTCTCCCCACTTGGAGAGTCAGTCCCTTTAACCTCCTGTTTGGCCCAGTTTGCAATTTCTGCGGAAGATGAACAGGAATAGCGAGAACCAATGAGAGGCTAGCTGGAGGTGTCTGGACGGGCAAATTTAACTCTCATTTCCCACCAGGAAGAGGAAATAACCAAAGGCTCAGCGTGCCGTGCCGGAACCAGATTAGGGCCTGAAGCCATCCTGCGGTGTTGCGGCCAGCTCACAAGAAAGCGAGTTGAAGAAAGGAGCTCAGGGGCACTGTAATTCACAAACCTGCAGAGTTATAAATGACAGCTATCGTCCAAAAATAGACTGAAGTAAGGCTGCCAAGAGGACTTGAAAGCGGGGCAGAATTGCAGGAAACCGATTTCAGGAGGTAGACTGGAATTGCATTGAAAGCATAGGAAAAGAGGCCGAACGTCCACAATGATGCACTTGGCCGAAAAGGGCGTATGCGTTTTTTCCTGAATATATTCAGGAAAAAACGCATACGCCCTTTTTGGCCAACCAAGCAAGCTTGCAAAGGAAATCTGCACTACAATGAAGTCTCACTTACCCCCGGTCAAAAGGGCCCTCTGAAAAAAGTGTAAAATCCAGAAAGGCAGGACAGGCCATGGAGAACTGGGAGCCTTGTTATGCTGATGGGCGGGATGTAAATTGCCAACAACCACTTGGGAGAAGTGTATGGTGTTTCCTGAAACATCTAAAAAACAAAGCAACAGAACCTAGGGCACTTCCACTTATGGTCCTATAGCTTAGGGAAATTAAAATCAAAAAGACACAGCCACCCCAAAGTTTGGAACGGCTCTGTTTACAAGAACCTCGTTTACAGTACAAGTTCAACATCGCAGAAAGTGAAAAATGGATAAAGAAGTTGTGGTATTTACTTACAAAGCAATATCACACAGCAATGAAATCTGTGTCATCAGGCCCTTAGCAGCACAATGAGTGGATTCAGGTATGATGATTCTAACTGAAATAAGTCACACAGAAAAAGAAACATCATAAGATATCAGTAATACACGGAATGTAAACTTGGCTACACAGGAACTGAATTACAGAACAGAACAGGGTCTCAAATTTAGAAAACCAACTTATGCTTGCTTAAGGGGAAAGGTGAGTTGGGGTGCTGCATAAAACCAGAGATTGAAATGAGCACAGATAAAGTTCCTTAAGCCAAATATGGAATAGACAAGAGCTACTCCTTGCTAAACGAAGTGGACTCAACACCGCATATTAAACGCCTAAGAATGTACCTGACTAGTAAGTATCTTAAAACCTATGGATTGCTATGTCTCCGAAAGAGAATCAAGCGTGTGTACAGGGGCATAAACGCAGCAGTGATAGGATTGGAGAGGTTCGGTGAGCAAATGAAGACCCTTTGAAGTCATATTGCATGGTACCCATTACACGGGTCTCAACTCTCCAGGTTTAAGGTATTCTTCCTTCAGCTAAAACATGCATGTGGAACCCAAGTATGATCAACCATGTGAACGGGAGACGTGTTCAAATATGTCTCAGTTTTCCTCCCCTGGTACTCGGGTGCAACATTCCAGATGCTTTACTAACACTCTCCCCACTTGGAGAGTCAGCGCCTTTAACCTCCTGTTTGGCCCAGTTTGCAATTTCTGCAGAAGATGAACAGGAATAGCGAGAACCAATGAGAGGCTAGCTGGAGGTGTCTGGACGGGCAAATTTAACTCTCATTTCCCACCAGGAAGAGGAAATAACCAAAGGCTCAGCGTGCCGTGCCGGAACCAGATTAGGGCCTGAAGCCATCCTGCGGTGTTGCGGCCAGCTCAAAAGAAAGCGAGTTGAAGAAAGGAGCTCAGGGGCACTGTAATTCACAAACCTGCAGAGTTATAAATGACAGCTATCGTCCAAAAATAGACTGAAGTAAGGCTGCCAAGAGGACTTGAAAGCGGGGCAGAATTGCAGGAAACCATTTCAGGAGGTAGACTGGAATTGCATTGAAAGCATAGGAAAAGAGGCAGAACGTCCACAATGATGCACTTGGCCAAAAAGGGCGTATGCGTTTTTTCCTGAATATATTCAGGAAAAAACGCATACGCCCTTTTTGGCCAACCAAGCAAGCTTGCAAAGGAAATCTGCACTACAATGAAGTCTCACTTCCCCCCGGTCAAAAGGGCCATCTGAAAAAAGTGTAAAATCCAGAAAGGCAGGACAGGCCATGGAGAACTGGGAGCCTTGTTATGCTGAAGGGCGGGATGTAAATTGCCAATAACCACTCGGGAGAAGTGTATGGTGTTTCCTGAAACATCTAAAAAACAAAGCAACAGAGCCTAGGGCACTTCCACTTATGGTCCTATAGCTTAGGGAATTTAAAATCAAAAAGACACAGCCACCCCAAAGTTTGGAACGGCTCTGTTTACAAGAACCTCGTTTACAGTACAAGTTCAACATCGCAGAAAGTGAAAAATGGATAAAGAAGTTGTGGTATTTACTTACAAAGCAATATCACACAGCAATGAAATCTGTGTCATCAGGCCCTTAGCAGCACAATGAGTGGATTCAGGTATGATGATTCTAACTGAAATAAGTCACACAGAAAAAGAAACATCATAAGATGTCAGTAATACACGGAATGTAAACTTGGCTACACAGGAACTGAATTACAGAACAGAACAGGGTCTCAAATTTAGAAAACCAACTTATTCTTGCTTAAGGGTAAAGGTGAGTTGGGGTGCTGCATAAAACCAGAGATTGAAATGAGCACAGATAAAGTTCCTTAAGCCAAATATGGAATAGACAAGAGCTACTCCTTGCTCAACGAAATGGACTCAACACCCCATATTAAACGCCTAAGAATGTACCTGACTAGTAAGTATCTTAAAACCTATGGATTGCTATGTCTCCGAAAGAGAATCAAGCATGTGTACAGGGGCATAAACGCAGCAGTGATAGGATTGGAGAGGTTCGGAGAGCAAATGAAGACCCTTTGAAGTCATATTGCATGGTACCCATTCCACGGGTTTCAACTACCCAGGTTTTAGGTATTCTTCCTTCAGCTAAAACATGCATGTGGAACCCAGAGTATGATCAACCATGTGATCGGGAGACGTGTTCAAATATGTCTCAGTTTTCCTCCCCTGGTACTCGGGTGCAACATTCCAGACGCTTTACTAACACTCTCCCCACTTGGAGAGTCAGTCCCTTTAACCTCCTGTTTGGCCCAGTTTGCAATTTCTGCGGAAGATGAACAGGAATAGCGAGAACCAATGAGAGGCTAGCTGGAGGTGTCTGGACGGGCAAATTTAACTCTCATTTCCCACCAGGAAGAGGAAATAACCAAAGGCTCAGTGTGCCGTACCGGAACCAGATTAGGGCCTGAAGCCATCCTGCGGTGTTGCGGCCAGCTCAAAAGAAAGCGAGTTGAAGAAAGGAGCTCAGGGGCACTGTAATTCACAAACCTGCAGAGTTATAAATGACAGCTATCGTCCAAAAATAGACTGAAGTAAGGCTGCCAAGAGGACTTGAAAGCGGGGCAGAATTGCAGGAATCCGATTTCAGGAGGTAGACTGGAATTGCATTGAAAGCATAGGAAAAGAGGCAGAACGTCCACAATGATGCACTTGGCCAAAAAGGGCGTATGCGTTTTTTCCTGAATATATTCAGGAAAAAAAGCATATGCCCTTTTTGGCCAACCAAGCAAGCTTGCAAAGGAAATCTGCACTACAATGAAGTCTCACTTCCCCCCCACCCCCGGTCAAAAGGGCCATCTGAAAAAAGTGTAAAATCCAGAAAGGCAGGACAGGCCATGGAGAACTGGGAGCCTTGTTATGCTGATGGGCGGGATGTAAATTGCCAACTACCACTCGGGAGAAGTGTATGGTGTTTCCTGAAACATCTAAAAAACAAAGCAACAGAACCTAGGGCACTTCCACTTATGGTCCTATAGCTTAGGGAAATTAAAATCAAAAAGACACAGCCACCCCAAAGTTTGGAACGGCTCTGTTTACAAGAACCTCGTTTACAGTACAAGTTCAACATCGCAGAAAGTGAAAAATGGATAAAGAAGTTGTGGTATTTACTTACAAAGCAATATCACTCAGCAATGAAATCTGTGTCATCAGGCCCTTAGCAGCACAATGAGTGGATTCAGGTATGATGATTCTAACTGAAATAAGTCACACAGAAAAAGAAACATCATAAGATATCAGTAATACACGGAATGTAAACTTGGCTACACAGGAACTGAATTACAGAACAGGACAGGGTCTCAAATTTAGAAAACCAACTTATGCTTGCTTAAGGGTAAAGGTGAGTTGGGGTGCTGCATAAAACCAGAGATTGAAATGAGCACAGATAAAGTTCCTTAAGCCAAATATGGAATAGACAAGAGCTACTCCTTGCTCAACGAAATGGACTCAACACCCCATATTAAACGCCTAAGAATGTACCTGACTAGTAAGTATCTTAAAACCTATGGATTGCTATGTCTCCGAAAGAGAATCAAGCATGTGTACAGGGGCATAAACGCAGCAGTGATAGGATTGGAGAGGTTCGGTGAGCAAATGAAGACCCTTTGAAGTCATATTGCATGGTACCCATTCCACGGGTTTCAACTACCCAGGTTTTAGGTATTCTTCCTTCAGCTAAAACATGCATGTGGAACCCAGAGTATGATCAACCATGTGATCGGGAGACGTGTTCAAATATGTCTCAGTTTTCGTACCCTGGTACTCGGGTGCAACATTCCAGACGCTTTACTAACACTCTCCCGACTTGGAGAGTCAGTGTCTTTAACCTCCTGTTTGGCCCAGTTTGCAATTTCTGCGGAAGATGAACAGGAATAGCGGGATCCAATGAGAGGCTAGCTGGAGGTGTCTGGACGGGCAAATTTAACTCTCATTTCCCACCAGGAAGAGGAAATAACCAAAGGCTCAGTGTGCCGTACCGGAACCAGATTAGGGCCTGAAGCCATCCTGCGGTGTTGCGGCCAGCTCAAAAGAAACCGAGTTGAAGAAAGGAGCTCAGGGGCACTGTAATTCACAAACCTGCAGAGTTATAAATGACAGCTATCGTCCAAAAATAGACTGAAGTAAGGCTGCCAAGAGGACTTGAAAGCGGGGCAGAATTGCAGGAAACCGATTTCAGGAGGTAGACTGGAATTGCATTGAAAGCATAGGAAAAGAGGCAGAACGTCCACAATGATGCACTTGGCCAAAAAGGGCGTATGCGTTTTTTCCTGAATATATTCAGGAAAAAACGCATACGCCCTTTTTGGCCAACCAAGCAAGCTTGCAAAGGAAATCTGCACTACAATGAAGTCTCACTTCCCCCCGGTCAAAAGGGCCATCTGAAAAAAGTGTAAAATCCAGAAAGGCAGGACAGGCCATGGAGAACTGGGAGCCTTGTTATGCTGATGGGCGGGATGTAAATTGCCAACAACCACTTGGGAGAAGTGTATGGTGTTTCCTGAAACATCTAAAAAACAAAGCAACAGAGCCTAGGGCACTTCCACTTATGGTCCTATAGCTTAGGGAAATTAAAATCAAAAAGACACAGCCACCCCAAAGTTTGGAACGGCTCTGTTTACAAGAACCTCGTTTAAAGTACAAGTTCAACATCGCAGAAAGTGAAAAATGGATAAAGAAGTTGTGGTATTCACTTAAAAAGCAATATCACTCAGCAATGAAATCTATGTCATCAGGCCCTTAGCAGCACAATGAGTGGATTCAGGTACGATGATTCTAACTGAAATAAGTCACACAGAAAAAGAAACATCATAAGATATCAGTAATACACGGAATGGAAACTTCGGTACACAGGAACTGAATTACAGAACAGAACAGGGTCTCAAATTTAGAAAACCAACTTATGCTTGCTTAAGGGTAAAGGTGAGTTGGGGTGCTGCATAAAACCAGAGATTGAAATGAGCACAGATAAAGTTCCTTCAGCCAAATATGGAATAGACAAGAGCTACTCCTTGCTCAACGAAATCGACTCAACACCGCATATTAAACGCCTAAGAATGTACCTGACTAGTAAGTATCTTAAAACCTATGGATTGCTATGTCTCCGAAAGAGAATCAAGCATGTGGACAGGGACATAAACGAAGCAGTGATAGGATTGGAGAGGTTCGGTGAGCAAATGAAGACCCTTTGAAGTCATATTGCATGGTACCCATTCCACGGGTTTCAACTACCCAGGTTTTAGGTATTCTTCCTTCAGCTAAAACATGCATGTGGAACCCAAGTATGATCAACCATGTGAACGGGAGACGTGTTCAAATATGTCTCAGTTTTCCTCCCCTGGTACTCGGGTGCAACATTCCAGACGCTTTACTAACACTCTCCCCACTTGGAAAGTGAGCGCCTTTAACCTCCTGTTTGGCCCAGTTTGCAATTTCTGCGGAAGATGAACAAGAATAGCGAGAACCAATGAGAGGCTAGCTGGAGGTGTCTGGACGGGCAAATTTAACTCTCATTTCCCACCAGGAAGAGGAAATAACCAAAGGCTCAGTGTGCCGTGCCGGAACCAGATTAGGGCCTGAAGCCATCCTGCGGTGTTGCGGCCAGCTCAAAAGAAACCGAGTTGAAGAAAGGAGCTCAGGGGCACTGTAATTCACAAACCTGCAGAGTTATAAATGACACCTATCGTCCAAAAATAGACTGAAGTAAGGCTGCCAAGAGGACTTGAAAGCGGGGCAGAATTGCAGGAAACCGATTTCAGGAGGTAGACTGGAATTGCATTGAAAGCATAGGAAAAGAGGCAGAACGTCCACAATGATGCACTTGGCCAAAAAGGGCGTATGCGTTTTTTCCTGAATATATTCAGGATAAAACGCATACGCGCTTTTTGGCCAACCAAGCAAGCTTGCAAAGGAAATCTGCACTACAATGAAGTCTCACTTCCCCCCGGTCAAAAGGGCCATCTGAAAAAAGTGTAAAATCCAGAAAGGCAGGACAGGCCATGGAGAACTGGGAGCCTTGTTATGCTGAAGGGCGGGATATAAATTGCCAACAAACACTCGGGAGAAGTGTATGGTGTTTCCTGAAACATCTAAAAAACAAAGCAACAGAGTCTAGGGCACTGCCACTTATGATCCTATAGCTTAGGGAATTTAAAATCAAAAAGACACAGCCACCCCAAAGTTTCGAACGGTTCTGTTTACAAGAACCTCGTTTACAGTACAAGTTCAACATTGCAGAAAGTGAAAAATGGATAAAGAAGTTGTGGTATTTAGTTACAAAGCAATATCACTCAGCAATGAAATCTGTGTCATCAGGCCCTTAGCAGCACAATGAGTGGATTCAGGTATGATGATTCTAACTGAAATAAGTCACACAGAAAAAGAAACATCATAAGATATCAGTAATACACGGAATGTAAACTTGGCTACACAGGAACTGAATTACAGAACAGAACAGGGTCTCAAATTTAGAAAACCAACTTATGCTTGCTTAAGGGGAAAGGTGAGTTGGGGTGCTGCATAAAACTAGAGATTGAAATGAGCACAAAGTTCCTTAAGCCAAATATGGAATAGACAAGAGCTACTCCTTGCTCAACGAAATGGACTCAACACCGCATATTAAACGCCTAAGAATGTACCTGACTAGTAAGTATCTTAAAACCTATAGATTGCTATGTCTCCGAAAGAGAATCAAGCATGTGTACAGGGGCATAAACGCAGCAGTGATAGGATTGGAGAGTTTCAGTGAGCAAATGAAGACCTTTGAAGTCATATTGCATGGTACCCATTCCACGGGTTTCAACTACGCAGATTTTAGGTATTCTTCCTTCAGCTAAAACATGCATGTGGAACCCAGAGTATGATCAACCATGTGATCGGGAGACGTGTTCAAATATGTCTCAGTTTTCCTCCCCTGGTACTCGGGTGCAACATTCCAGACGCTTTACTAACACTCTCCCCACTTGGAGAGTCAGTCCCTTTAACCTCCTGTTTGGCCCAGTTTGCAATTTCTGCGGAAGATGAACAGGAATAGCGAGAACCAATGAGAGGCTAGCTGGAGGTGTCTGGACGGGCAAATTTAACTCTCATTTCCCACCAGGAAGAGGAAATAACCAAAGGCTCAGCGTGCCGTACCGGAACCAGATTAGGGCCTGAAGCCATCCTGCGGTGTTGCGGCCAGCTCAAAAGAAAGCGAGTTGGAGAAAGGAGCTCAGGGGCACTGTAATTCAGAAACCTGCAGAGTTATAAATGACAGCTATCGTCCAAAAATAGACTGAAGTAAGGCTGCCAAGAGGACTTGAAAGCGGGGCAGAATTGCAGGAAACCGATTTCAGGAGGTAGACTGGAATTGCATTGAAAGCATAGGAAAAGAGGCAGAACGTCCACAATGATGCACTTGGCCAAAAAGGGCGTATGCGTTTTTTCCTGAATATATTCAGGAAAAAACGCATACGCCCTTTTTGGCCAACCAAGCAAGCTTGCAAAGGAAATCTGCACTACAATGAAGTCTCACTTCCCCCCGGTCAAAAGGGCCATCTGAAAAAAGTGTAAAATCCAGAAAGGCAGGACAGGACATGGAGAACTGGGAGCCTTGTTATGCTGATGGGCGGGATGTAAATTGCCAACAGCCACTCCGGAGAAGTGTATGGTGTTTCCTGAAACATCTAAAAAACAAAGCAACAGAGCCTAGTGCACTTCCACTTATGGTCCTATAGCTTAGGGAAATTAAAATCAAAAAGACACAGCCACCCCAAAGTTTGGGACGCCTCTGTTTACAAGAACCTCGCTTACTGTACTAGTTCAATATCACAGAAAGTGAAAAATGGATAAAGAAGTTGTGGTATTTAGTTACAAAGCAATATCACTCAGCAATGAAATCTGTGTCATCAGGCCCTTAGCAGCACAATGAGTGGATTCAGGTATGATGATTCTAACTGAAATAAGTCACACAGAAAAAGAAACATCATAAGATATCAGTAATACACGGAATGTAAACTTGGCTACACAGGAACTGAATTACAGAACAGAACAGGGTCTCAAATTTAGAAAACCAACTTATGCTTGCTTAAGGGGAAAGGTGAGTTGGGGTGCTGCATAAAACCAGAGATTGAAATGAGCACAAAGTTCCTTAAGCCAAATATGGAATAGACAAGAGCTACTCCTTGCTCAACGAAATGGACTCAACACCGCATATTAAACGCCTAAGAATGTACCTGACTAGTAAGTATCTTAAAACCTATAGATTGCTATGTCTCCGAAAGAGAATCAAGCATGTGTACAGGGGCATAAACGCAGCAGTGATAGGATTGGAGAGGTTCAGTGAGCAAATGAAGACCTTTGAAGTCATATTGCATGGTACCCATTCCACGGGTTTCAACTACGCAGATTTTAGGTATTCTTCCTTCAGCTAAAACATGCATGTGGAACCCAGAGTATGATCAACCATGTGATCGGGAGACGTGTTCAAATATGTCTCAGTTTTCCTCCCCTGGTACTCGGGTGCAACATTCCAGACGCTTTACTAACACTCTCCCCACTTGGAGAGTCAGTCCCTTTAACCTCCTGTTTGGCCCAGTTTGCAATTTCTGCGGAAGATGAACAGGAATAGCGAGAACCAATGAGAGGCTAGCTGGAGGTGTCTGGACGGGCAAATTTAACTCTCATTTCCCACCAGGAAGAGGAAATAACCAAAGGCTCAGCATGCCGTACCGGAACCAGATTAGGGCCTGAAGCCATCCTGCGGTGTTGCGGCCAGCTCAAAAGAAAGCGAGTTGAAGAAAGGAGCTCAGGGGCACTGTAATTCACAAACCTGCAGAGTTATAAATGACAGCTATCGTCCAAAAATAGACTGAAGTAAGGCTGCCAAGAGGACTTGAAAGCGGGGCAGAATTGCAGGAAACCGATTTCAGGAGGTAGACTGGAATTGCATTGAAAGCATAGGAAAAGAGGCAGAACGTCCACAATGATGCACTTGGCCAAAAAGGGCGTATGCGTTTTTTCCTGAATATATTCAGGAAAAAACGCATACGCCCTTTTTGGCCAACCAAGCAAGCTTGCAAAGGAAATCTGCACTACAATGAAGTCTCACTTCCCCCCGGTCAAAAGGGCCATCTGAAAAAAGTGTAAAATCCAGAAAGGCAGGACAGGCCATGGAGAACTGGGAGCCTTGTTATGCTGATGGGCGGGATGTAAATTGCCAACAGCCACTCCGGAGAAGTGTATGGTGTTTCCTGAAACATCTAAAAAACAAAGCAACAGAGCCTAGTGCACTTCCACTTATGGTCCTATAGCTTAGGGAAATTAAAATCAAAAAGACACAGCCACCCCAAAGTTTGGGACGCCTCTGTTTACAAGAACCTCATTTACCGTACAAGTTCAATATCACAGAAAGTGAAAAATGGATAAAGAAGTTGTGGTACTCATGTACAAAGCAATATCACTCAGCAATGAAATCTATGTCACCAGGCCCGTAGCAGCATAATGAGTGGATTCGGGTATGGTGATTCTAACTGAAATAAGTCACACAGAAAAAGAAACATCATAAGATATCAGTAATACACGGAATATAAACTTGGCTACACAGGAACTGAATTACAGAACAGAACAGGGTCTCAAATTTAGAAAACCATCTTATGCTTGCTTAAGGGGAAAGGTGAGTTGGGGTGCTGCATAAAACCAGAGATTGAAATGAGCACAAAGTTCCTTAAGCCAAATATGGAATAGACAAGAGCTACTCCTTGCTCAACGAAATGGACTCAACACCGCATATTAAACGCCTAAGAATGTACCTGACTAGTAAGTATCTTAAAACCTATAGATTGCTATGTCTCCGAAAGAGAATCAAGCATGTGTACAGGGGCATAAACGCAGCAGTGATAGGATTGGAGAGGTTCAGTGAGCAAATGAAGACCTTTGAAGTCATATTGCATGGTACCCATTCCACGGGTTTCAACTACGCAGATTTTAGGTATTCTTCCTTCAGCTAAAACATGCATGTGGAACCCAGAGTATGATCAACCATGTGATCGGGAGACGTGTTCAAATATGTCTCAGTTTTCCTCCCCTGGTACTCGGGTGCAACATTCCAGACGCTTTACTAACACTCTCCCCACTTGGAGAGTCAGTCCCTTTAACCTCCTGTTTGGCCCAGTTTGCAATTTCTGCGGAAGATGAACAGGAATAGCGAGAACCAATGAGAGGCTAGCTGGAGGTGTCTGGACGGGCAAATTTAACTCTCATTTCCCACCAGGAAGAGGAAATAACCAAAGGCTCAGCGTGCCGTGCCGGAACCAGATTAGGGCCTGAAGCCATCCTGCGGTGTTGCGGCCAGCTCAAAAGAAAGCGAGTTGAAGAAAAGAGCTCAGGGGCACTGTAATTCACAAACCTGCAGAGTTATAAATGACAGCTATCGTCCAAAATTAGACTGAAGTAAGGCTGCCAAGAGGACTTGAAAGCGGGGCAGAATTGCAGGAAACCAATTTCAGGAGGTAGACTGGAATTGCATTGAAAGCATAGGAAAAGAGGCAGAACGTCCACAATGATGCACTTGGCCAAAAAGGGCGTATGCGTTTTTTCCTGAATATATTCAGGAAAAAACGCATACGCCCTTTTTGGCCAACCAAGCAAGCTTGCAAAGGAAATCTGCACTACAATGAAGTCTCACTTCCCCCCGGTCAAAAGGGCCATCTGAAAAAAGTGTAAAATCCAGAAAGGCAGGACAGGACATGGAGAACTGGGAGCCTTGTTATGCTGATGGGCGGGATGTAAATTGCCAACAGCCACTCCGGAGAAGTGTATGGTGTTTCCTGAAACATCTAAAAAACAAAGCAACAGAGCCTAGTGCACTTCCACTTATGGTCCTATAGCTTAGGGAAATTAAAATCAAAAAGACACAGCCACCCCAAAGTTTCGGACGCCTCTGTTTACAAGAACCTCGTTTACCGTACAAGTTCAATATCACAGAAAGTGAAAAATGGATAAAGAAGTTGTGGTACTCATGTACAAAGCAATATCACTCAGCAATGAAATCTATGTCACCAGGCCCGTAGCAGCATAATGAGTGGATTCGGGTATGGTGATTCTAACTGAAATAAGTCACACAGAAAAAGAAACATCATAAGATATCAGTAATACACGGAATGTAAACTTGGCTACACAGGAACTGAATTACAGAACAGAACAGGGTCTCAAATTTAGAAAACCAACTTATGCTTGCTTAAGGGGAAAGGTGAGTTGGGGTGGTGCATAAAACCAGAGATTGAAATGAGCACAAAGTTCCTTAAGCCAAATATGGAATAGACAAGAGCTACTCCTTGCTCAACGAAATGGACTCAACACCGCATATTAAACGCCTAAGAATGTACCTGACTAGTAAGTATCTTAAAACCTATAGATTGCTATGTCTCCGAAAGAGAATCAAGCATGTGTACAGGGGCATAAACGCAGCAGTGATAGGATTGGAGAGGTTCAGTGAGCAAATGAAGACCTTTGAAGTCATATTGCATGGTACCCATTCCACGGGTTTCAACTACGCAGATTTTAGGTATTCTTCCTTCAGCTAAAACATGCATGTGGAACCCAGAGTATGATCAACCATGTGATCGGGAGACGTGTTCAAATATGTCTCAGTTTTCCTCCCCTGGTACTCGGGTGCAACATTCCAGACGCTTTACTAACACTCTCCCCACTTGGAGAGTCAGTCCCTTTAACCTCCTGTTTGGCCCAGTTTGCAATTTCTGCGGAAGATGAACAGGAATAGCGAGAACCAATGAGAGGCTAGCTGGAGGTGTCTGGACGGGCAAATTTAACTCTCATTTCCCACCAGGAAGAGGAAATAACCAAAGGCTCAGCGTGCCGTACCGGAACCAGATTAGGGCCTGAAGCCATCCTGCGGTGTTGCGGCCAGCTCAAAAGAAAGCGAGTTGAAGAAAGGAGCTCAGGGGCACTGTAATTCACAAACCTGCAGAGTTATAAATGACAGCTATCGTCCAAAAATAGACTGAAGTAAGGCTGCCAAGAGGACTTGAAAGCGGGGCAGAATTGCAGGAATCCGATTTCAGGAGGTAGACTGGAATTGCATTGAAAGCATAGGAAAAGAGGCAGAACGTCCACAATGATGCACTTGGCCAAAAAGGGCGTATGCGTTTTTTCCTGAATATATTCAGGAAAAAACGCATACGCCCTTTTTGGCCAACCAAGCAAGCTTGCAAAGGAAATCTGCACTACAATGAAGTCTCACTTCCCCCCGGTCAAAAGGGCCATCTGAAAAAAGTGTAAAATCCAGAAAGGCAGGACAGGCCATGGAGAACTGGGAGCCTTGTTATGCTGATGGGCGGGATGTAAATTGCCAACAACCACTCGGGACAAGTGTATGGTGTTTCCTGAAACATCTAAAAAACAAAGCAACAGAACCTAGGGCACTTCCACTTATGGTCCTATAGCTTAGGGAAATTAAAATCAAAAAGACACAGCCACCCCAAAGTTTGGAACGGCTCTGTTTACAAGAACCTCGTTTACAGTACAAGTTCAACATTGCAGAAAGTGAAAAATGGATAAAGAAGTTGTGGTATTTAGTTAGAAAGCAATATCACTCAGCAATGAAATCTGTGTCATCAGGCCCTTAGCAGCACAATGAGTGGATTCAGGTATGATGATTCTAACTGAAATAAGTCACACAGAAAAAGAAACATCATAAGATATCAGTAATACACGGAATGTAAACTTGGCTACACAGGAACTGAATTACAGAACAGAACAGGGTCTCAAATTTAGAAAACCAACTTATGCTTGCTTAAGGGGAAAGGTGAGTTGGGGTGCTGCATAAAACCAGAGATTGAAATGAGCACAAAGTTCCTTAAGCCAAATATGGAATAGACAAGAGCTACTCCTTGCTCAACGAAATGGACTCAACACCGCATATTAAACGCCTAAGAATGTACCTGACTAGTAAGTATCTTAAAACCTATAGATTGCTATGTCTCCGAAAGAGAATCAAGCATGTGTACAGGGGCATAAACGCAGCAGTGATAGGATTGGAGAGGTTCAGTGAGCAAATGAAGACCTTTGAAGTCATATTGCATGGTACCCATTCCACGGGTTTCAACTACGCAGATTTTAGGTATTCTTCCTTCAGCTAAAACATGCATGTGGAACCCAGAGTATGATCAACCATGTGATCGGGAGACGTGTTCAAATATGTCTCAGTTTTCCTCCCCTGGTACTCGGGTGCAACATTCCAGACGCTTTACTAACACTCTCCCCACTTGGAGAGTCAGTCCCTTTAACCTCCTGTTTGGCCCAGTTTGCAATTTCTGCGGAAGATGAACAGGAATAGCGAGAACCAATGAGAGGCTAGCTGGAGGTGTCTGGACGGGCAAATTTAACTCTCATTTCCCACCAGGAAGAGGAAATAACCAAAGGCTCAGCGTGCCGTACCGGAACCAGATTAGGGCCTGAAGCCATCCTGCGGTGTTGCGGCCAGCTCAAAAGAAAGCGAGTTGGAGAAAGGAGCTCAGGGGCACTGTAATTCACAAACCTGCAGAGTTATAAATGACAGCTATCGTCCAAAAATAGACTGAAGTAAGGCTGCCAAGAGGACTTGAAAGCGGGGCAGAATTGCAGGAAACCGATTTCAGGAGGTAGACTGGAATTGCATTGAAAGCATAGGAAAAGAGGCAGAACGTCCACAATGATGCACTTGGCCAAAAAGGGCGTATGCGTTTTTTCCTGAATATATTCAGGAAAAAACGCATACGCCCTTTTTGGCCAACCAAGCAAGCTTGCAAAGGAAATCTGCACTACAATGAAGTCTCACTTCCCCCCGGTCAAAAGGGCCATCTGAAAAAAGTGTAAAATCCAGAAAGGCAGGACAGGACATGGAGAACTGGGAGCCTTGTTATGCTGATGGGCGGGATGTAAATTGCCAACAGCCACTCCGGAGAAGTGTATGGTGTTTCCTGAAACATCTAAAAAACAAAGCAACAGAGCCTAGTGCACTTCCACTTATGGTCCTATAGCTTAGGGAAATTAAAATCAAAAAGACACAGCCACCCCAAAGTTTCGGACGCCTCTGTTTACAAGAACCTCGCTTACTGTACTAGTTCAATATCACAGAAAGTGAAAAATGGATAAAGAAGTTGTGGTATTTAGTTACAAAGCAATATCACTCAGCAATGAAATCTGTGTCATCAGGCCCTTAGCAGCACAATGAGTGGATTCAGGTATGATGATTCTAACTGAAATAAGTCACACAGAAAAAGAAACATCATAAGATATCAGTAATACACGGAATGTAAACTTGGCTACACAGGAACTGAATTACAGAACAGAACAGGGTCTCAAATTTAGAAAACCAACTTATGCTTGCTTAAGGGGAAAGGTGAGTTGGGGTGGTGCATAAAACCAGAGATTGAAATGAGCACAAAGTTCCTTAAGCCAAATATGGAATAGACAAGAGCTACTCCTTGCTCAACGAAATGGACTCAACACCGCATATTAAACGCCTAAGAATGTACCTGACTAGTAAGTATCTTAAAACCTATAGATTGCTATGTCTCCGAAAGAGAATCAAGCATGTGTACAGGGGCATAAACGCAGCAGTGATAGGATTGGAGAGGTTCAGTGAGCAAATGAAGACCTTTGAAGTCATATTGCATGGTACCCATTCCACGGGTTTCAACTACGCAGATTTTAGGTATTCTTCCTTCAGCTAAAACATGCATGTGGAACCCAGAGTATGATCAACCATGTGATCGGGAGACGTGTTCAAATATGTCTCAGTTTTCCTCCCCTGGTACTCGGGTGCAACATTCCAGACGCTTTACTAACACTCTCCCCACTTGGAGAGTCAGTCCCTTTAACCTCCTGTTTGGCCCAGTTTGCAATTTCTGCGGAAGATGAACAGGAATAGCGAGAACCAATGAGAGGCTAGCTGGAGGTGTCTGGACGGGCAAATTTAACTCTCATTTCCCACCAGGAAGAGGAAATAACCAAAGGCTCAGCGTGCCGTACCGGAACCAGATTAGGGCCTGAAGCCATCCTGCGGTGTTGCGGCCAGCTCAAAAGAAAGCGAGTTGGAGAAAGGAGCTCAGGGGCACTGTAATTCACAAACCTGCAGAGTTATAAATGACAGCTATCGTCCAAAAATAGACTGAAGTAAGGCTGCCAAGAGGACTTGAAAGCGGGGCAGAATTGCAGGAAACCGATTTCAGGAGGTAGACTGGAATTGCATTGAAAGCATAGGAAAAGAGGCAGAACGTCCACAATGATGCACTTGGCCAAAAAGGGCGTATGCGTTTTTTCCTGAATATATTCAGGAAAAAACGCATACGCCCTTTTTGGCCAACCAAGCAAGCTTGCAAAGGAAATCTGCACTACAATGAAGTCTCACTTCCCCCCGGTCAAAAGGGCCATCTGAAAAAAGTGTAAAATCCAGAAAGGCAGGACAGGACATGGAGAACTGGGAGCCTTGTTATGCTGATGGGCGGGATGTAAATTGCCAACAGCCACTCCGGAGAAGTGTATGGTGTTTCCTGAAACATCTAAAAAACAAAGCAACAGAGCCTAGTGCACTTCCACTTATGGTCCTATAGCTTAGGGAAATTAAAATCAAAAAGACACAGCCACCCCAAAGTTTCGGACGCCTCTGTTTACAAGAACCTCGTTTACCGTACAAGTTCAATATCACAGAAAGTGAAAAATGGATAAAGAAGTTGTGGTACTCATGTACAAAGCAATATCACTCAGCAATGAAATCTATGTCACCAGGCCCGTAGCAGCATAATGAGTGGATTCGGGTATGGTGATTCTAACTGAAATAAGTCACACAGAAAAAGAAACATCATAAGATATCAGTAATACACGGAATGTAAACTTGGCTACACAGGAACTGAATTACAGAACAGAACAGGGTCTCAAATTTAGAAAACCAACTTATGCTTGCTTAAGGGGAAAGGTGAGTTGGGGTGCTGCATAAAACCAGAGATTGAAATGAGCACAAAGTTCCTTAAGCCAAATATGGAATAGACAAGAGCTACTCCTTGCTCAACGAAATGGACTCAACACCGCATATTAAACGCCTAAGAATGTACCTGACTAGTAAGTATCTTAAAACCTATAGATTGCTATGTCTCCGAAAGAGAATCAAGCATGTGTACAGGGGCATAAACGCAGCAGTGATAGGATTGGAGAGGTTCAGTGAGCAAATGAAGACCTTTGAAGTCATATTGCATGGTACCCATTCCACGGGTTTCAACTACGCAGATTTTAGGTATTCTTCCTTCAGCTAAAACATGCATGTGGAACCCAGAGTATGATCAACCATGTGATCGGGAGACGTGTTCAAATATGTCTCAGTTTTCCTCCCCTGGTACTCGGGTGCAACATTCCAGACGCTTTACTAACACTCTCCCCACTTGGAGAGTCAGTCCCTTTAACCTCCTGTTTGGCCCAGTTTGCAATTTCTGCGGAAGATGAACAGGAATAGCGAGAACCAATGAGAGGCTAGCTGGAGGTGTCTGGACGGGCAAATTTAACTCTCATTTCCCACCAGGAAGAGGAAATAACCAAAGGCTCAGCGTGCCGTACCGGAACCAGATTAGGGCCTGAAGCCATCCTGCGGTGTTGCGGCCAGCTCAAAAGAAAGCGAGTTGAAGAAAGGAGCTCAGGGGCACTGTAATTCACAAACCTGCAGAGTTATAAATGACAGCTATCGTCCAAAAATAGACTGAAGTAAGGCTGCCAAGAGGACTTGAAAGCGGGGCAGAATTGCAGGAATCCGATTTCAGGAGGTAGACTGGAATTGCATTGAAAGCATAGGAAAAGAGGCAGAACGTCCACAATGATGCACTTGGCCAAAAAGGGCGTATGCGTTTTTTCCTGAATATATTCAGGAAAAAACGCATACGCCCTTTTTGGCCAACCAAGCAAGCTTGCAAAGGAAATCTGCACTACAATGAAGTCTCACTTCCCCCCGGTCAAAAGGGCCATCTGAAAAAAGTGTAAAATCCAGAAAGGCAGGACAGGCCATGGAGAACTGGGAGCCTTGTTATGCTGATGGGCGGGATGTAAATTGCCAACAACCACTCGGGAGAAGTGTATGGTGTTTCCTGAAACATCTAAAAAACAAAGCAACAGAACCTAGGGCACTTCCACTTATGGTCCTATAGCTTAGGGAAATTAAAATCAAAAAGACACAGCCACCCCAAAGTTTGGAACGGCTCTGTTTACAAGAACCTCGTTTACAGTACAAGTTCAACATTGCAGAAAGTGAAAAATGGATAAAGAAGTTGTGGTATTTAGTTACAAAGCAATATCACTCAGCAATGAAATCTGTGTCATCAGGCCCTTAGCAGCACAATGAGTGGATTCAGGTATGATGATTCTAACTGAAATAAGTCACACAGAAAAAGAAACATCATAAGATATCAGTAATACACGGAATGTAAACTTGGCTACACAGGAACTGAATTACAGAACAGAACAGGGTCTCAAATTTAGAAAACCAACTTATGCTTGCTTAAGGGGAAAGGTGAGTTGGGGTGCTGCATAAAACCAGAGATTGAAATGAGCACAAAGTTCCTTAAGCCAAATATGGAATAGACAAGAGCTACTCCTTGCTCAACGAAATGGACTCAACACCGCATATTAAACGCCTAAGAATGTACCTGACTAGTAAGTATCTTAAAACCTATAGATTGCTATGTCTCCGAAAGAGAATCAAGCATGTGTACAGGGGCATAAACGCAGCAGTGATAGGATTGGAGAGGTTCAGTGAGCAAATGAAGACCTTTGAAGTCATATTGCATGGTACCCATTCCACGGGTTTCAACTACGCAGATTTTAGGTATTCTTCCTTCAGCTAAAACATGCATGTGGAACCCAGAGTATGATCAACCATGTGATCGGGAGACGTGTTCAAATATGTCTCAGTTTTCCTCCCCTGGTACTCGGGTGCAACATTCCAGACGCTTTACTAACACTCTCCCCACTTGGAGAGTCAGTCCCTTTAACCTCCTGTTTGGCCCAGTTTGCAATTTCTGCGGAAGATGAACAGGAATAGCGAGAACCAATGAGAGGCTAGCTGGAGGTGTCTGGACGGGCAAATTTAACTCTCATTTCCCACCAGGAAGAGGAAATAACCAAAGGCTCAGCGTGCCGTACCGGAACCAGATTAGGGCCTGAAGCCATCCTGCGGTGTTGCGGCCAGCTCAAAAGAAAGCGAGTTGAAGAAAGGAGCTCAGGGGCACTGTAATTCACAAACCTGCAGAGTTATAAATGACAGCTATCGTCCAAAAATAGACTGAAGTAAGGCTGCCAAGAGGACTTGAAAGCGGGGCAGAATTGCAGGAATCCGATTTCAGGAGGTAGACTGGAATTGCATTGAAAGCATAGGAAAAGAGGCAGAACGTCCACAATGATGCACTTGGCCAAAAAGGGCGTATGCGTTTTTTCCTGAATATATTCAGGAAAAAACGCATACGCCCTTTTTGGCCAACCAAGCAAGCTTGCAAAGGAAATCTGCACTACAATGAAGTCTCACTTCCCCCCGGTCAAAAGGGCCATGTGAAAAAAGTGTAAAATCCAGAAAGGCAGGACAGGCCATGGAGAACTGGGAGCCTTGTTATGCTGATGGGCGGGATGTAAATTGCCAACAACCACTCGGGAGAAGTGTATGGTGTTTCCTGAAACATCTAAAAAACAAAGCAACAGAACCTAGGGCACTTCCACTTATGGTCCTATAGCTTAGGGAAATTAAAATCAAAAAGACACAGCCACCCCAAAGATTGGAACGGCTCTGTTTACAAGAACCTCGTTTACAGTACAAGTTCAACATTGCAGAAAGTGAAAAATGGATAAAGAAGTTGTGGTATTTAGTTACAAAGCAATATCACTCAGCAATGAAATCTGTGTCATCAGGCCCTTAGCAGCACAATGAGTGGATTCAGGTATGATGATTCTAACTGAAATAAGTCACACAGAAAAAGAAACATCATAAGATATCAGTAATACACGGAATGTAAACTTGGCTACACAGGAACTGAATTACAGAACAGAACAGGGTCTCAAATTTAGAAAACCAACTTATGCTTGCTTAAGGGGAAAGGTGAGTTGGGGTGCTGCATAAAACCAGAGATTGAAATGAGCACAAAGTTCCTTAAGCCAAATATGGAATAGACAAGAGCTACTCCTTGCTCAACGAAATGGACTCAACACCGCATATTAAACGCCTAAGAATGTACCTGACTAGTAAGTATCTTAAAACCTATAGATTGCTATGTCTCCGAAAGAGAATCAAGCATGTGTACAGGGGCATAAACGCAGCAGTGATAGGATTGGAGAGGTTCAGTGAGCAAATGAAGACCTTTGAAGTCATATTGCATGGTACCCATTCCACGGATTTCAACTACGCAGATTTTAGGTATTCTTCCTTCAGCTAAAACATGCATGTGGAACCCAGAGTATGATCAACCATGTGATCGGGAGACGTGTTCAAATATGTCTCAGTTTTCCTCCCCTGGTACTCGGGTGCAACATTCCAGACGCTTTACTAACACTCTCCCCACTTGGAGAGTCAGTCCCTTTAACCTCCTGTTTGGCCCAGTTTGCAATTTCTGCGGAAGATGAACAGGAATAGCGAGAACCAATGAGAGGCTAGCTGGAGGTGTCTGGACGGGCAAATTTAACTCTCATTTCCCACCAGGAAGAGGAAATAACCAAAGGCTCAGCGTGCCGTACCGGAACCAGATTAGGGCCTGAAGCCATCCTGCGGTGTTGCGGCCAGCTCACAAGAAAGTGAGTTGAAGAAAGGAGCTCAGGGGCACTGTAATTCACAAACCTGCAGAGTTATAAATGACAGCTATCGTCCAAAAATAGACTGAAGTAAGGCTGCCAAGAGGACTTGAAAGCGGGGCAGAATTGCAGGAAACCGATTTCAGGAGGTAGACTGGAATTGCATTGAAAGCATAGGAAAAGAGGCCGAACGTCCACAATGATGCACTTGGCCAAAAAGGGCGTATGCGTTTTTTCCTGAATATATTCAGGAAAAAACGCATACGCCCTTTTTGGCCAACCAAGCAAGCTTGCAAAGGAAATCTGCACTACAATGAAGTCTCACTTCCCCCCGGTCAAAAGGGCCATCTGAAAAAAGTGTAAAATCCAGAAAGGCAGGACAGGCCATGGAGAACTGGGAGCCTTGTTATGCTGATGGGCGGGATGTAAATTGCCAACAACCACTCGGGAGAAGTGTATGGTGTTTCCTGAAACATCTAAAAAACAAAGCAACAGAACCTAGGGCACTTCCACTTATGGTCCTATAGATTAGGGAAATTAAAATCAAAAAGACACAGCCACCCCAAAGTTTGGAACGGCTCTGTTTACAAGAACCTCGTTTACAGTACAAGTTCAACATCGCAGAAAGTGAAAAATGGATAAAGAAGTTGTGGTATTTACTTACAAAGCAATATCACTCAGCAATGAAATCTGTGTCATCAGGCCCTTAGCAGCACAATGAGTGGATTCAGGTATGATGATTCTAACTGAAATAAGTCACACAGAAAAAGAAACATCATAAGATATCAGTAATACACGGAATGTAAACTTGGCTACACAGGAACTGAATTACAGAACAGGACAGGGTCTCAAATTTAGAAAACCAACTTATGCTTGCTTAAGGGTAAAGGTGAGTTGGGGTGCTGCATAAAACCAGAGATTGAAATGAGCACAGATAAAGTTCCTTAAGCCAAATATGGAATAGACAAGAGCTACTCCTTGCTCAACGAAATGGACTCAACACCGCATATTAAACGCCTAAGAATGTACCTGACTAGTAAGTATCTTAAAACCTATGGATTGCTATGTCTCCGAAAGAGAATCAAGCATGTGTACAGGGGCATAAACGCAGCAGTGATAGGATTGGAGAGGTTCGGTGAGCAAATGAAGACCCTTTGAAGTCATATTGCATGGTACCCATTCCACGGGTTTCAACTACCCAGGTTTTAGGTATTCTTCCTTCAGCTAAAACATGCATGTGGAACCCAGAGTATGATCAACCATGTAATCGGGAGACGTGTTCAAATATGTCTCAGTTTTCGTACCCTGGTACTCGGGTGCAACATTCCAGACGCTTTACTAACACTCTCCCGACTTGGAGAGTCAGTGTCTTTAACCTCCTGTTTGGCCCAGTTTGCAATTTCTGCGGAAGATGAACAGGAATAGCGAGAACCAATGAGAGACTAGCTGGAGGTGTCTGGACGGGCAAATTTAACTCTCATTTCCCACCAGGAAGAGGAATTAACCAAAGGCTCAGCGTGCCGTGCCAGAACCAGATTACGGCCTGAAGCCATCCTGCGGTGTTGCGGCCAGGTCACAAGAAAGCGAGTTGAAGAAAGGAGCTCAGGGGCACTGTAATTCACAAACCTGCAGAGTTATAAATGACAGCTATCGTCCAAAAATAGACTGAAGTAAGGCTGCCAAGAGGACTTGAAAGTGGGGCAGAATTGCAGGAAACCGATTTCAGGAGGTAGACTGGAATTGCATTGAAAGCATAGGAAAAGAGGCAGAACGTCCACATTGATGCACTTGGCCAAAAAGGGCGTATGCGTTTTTTCCTGAATATATTCAGGAAAAAACGCATACGCCCTTTTTGGCCAACCAAGCAAGCTTGCAAAGGAAATCTGCACTACAATGAAGTCTCACTTCCCCCCCACCCCCGGTCAAAAGGGCCATCTGAAAAAAGTGTAAAATCCAGAAAGGCAGGACAGGCCATGGAGAACTGGGAGCCTTGTTATGCTGATGGGCGGGATGTAAATTGCCAACAACCACTTGGGAGAAGTGTATGGTGTTTCCTGAAACATCTACAAAACAAAGCAACAGAGCCTAGGGCACTTCCACTTATGGTCCTATAGCTTAGGGAAATTAAAATCAAAAAGACACAGCCACCCCAAAGTTTGGGACGCCTCTGTTTACAAGAACCTCGTTTACAGTACAAGTTCAACATCGCAGAAAGTGAAAAATGGATAAAGAAGTTGTGGTATTTACTTACAAAGCAATATCACTCAGCAATGAAATCTGTGTCATTAGGCCCTTAGCAGCACAATGAGTGGATTCAGGTATGATGATTCTAACTGAAATAAGTCACACAGAAAAAGAAACATCATAAGATATCAGTAATACACGGAATGTAAACTTGGCTACACAGGAACTGAATTACAGAACAGAACAGGGTCTCAAATTTCGAAAACCAACTTATGCTTGCTTAAGGGGAAAGGTGAGTTGGGGTGCTGCATAAAACCAGAGATTGAAATGAGCACAGATAAAGTTCCTTAAGCCAAATATGGAATAGACAAGAGCTACTCCTTGCTCAACGAAATGGACTCAACACCGCATATTAAACGCCTAAGAATGTACCTGACTAGTAAGTATCTTAAAACCTATGGATTGCTATGTCTCCGAAAGAGAATCAAGCATGTGTACAGGGGCATAAACGCAGCAGTGATAGGATTGGAGAGGTTCGGTGAGCAAATGAAGACCCTTTGAAGTCATATTGCATGGTACCCATTCCACGGGTTTCAACTACCCAGGTTTTAGGTATTCTTCCTTCAGCTAAAACATGCATGTGGAACCCAGAGTATGATCAACCATGTAATCGGGAGACGTGTTCAAATATGTCTCAGTTTTCCTCCCCTGGTACTCGGGTGCAACATTCCAGACGCTTTACTAACACTCTCCCCACTTGGAGAGTCAGTCCCTTTAACCTCCTGTTTGGCCCAGTTTGCAATTTCTGCGGAAGATGAACAGGAATAGCGAGAACCAATGAGAGGCTAGCTGGAGGTGTCTGGACGGGCAAATTTAACTCTCATTTCCCACCAGGAAGAGGAAATAACCAAAGGCTCAGCGTGCCGTACCGGAACCAGATTAGGGCCTGAAGCCATCCTGCGGTGTTGCGGCCAGCTCAAAAGAAAGCGAGTTGAAGAAAGGAGCTCAGGGGCACTGTAATTCACAAACCTGCAGAGTTATAAATGACAGCTATCGTCCAAAAATAGACTGAAGTAAGGCTGCCAAGAGGACTTGAAAGCGGGGCAGAATTGCAGGAATCCGATTTCAGGAGGTAGACTGGAATTGCATTGAAAGCATAGGAAAAGAGGCAGAACGTCCACAATGATGCACTTGGCCAAAAAGGGCGTATGCGTTTTTTCCTGAATATATTCAGGAAAAAACGCATACGCCCTTTTTGGCCAACCAAGCAAGCTTGCAAAGGAAATCTGCACTACAATGAAGTCTCACTTCCCCGCGGTCAAAAGGGCCATCTGAAAAAAGTGTAAAATCCAGAAAGGCAGGACAGGCCATGGAGAACTGGGAGCCTTGTTATGCTGATGGGCGGGATGTAAATTGCCAACAACCACTCGGGAGAAGTGTATGGTGTTTCCTGAAACATCTAAAAAACAAAGCAACAGAACCTAGGGCACTTCCACTTATGGTCCTATAGCTTAGGGAAATTAAAATCAAAAAGACACAGCCACCACAAAGTTTGGAACGGCTCTGTTTACAAGAACCTCGTTTACAGTACAAGTTCAACATTGCAGAAAGTGAAAAATGGATAAAGAAGTTGTGGTATTTAGTTACAAAGCAATATCACTCAGCAATGAAATCTGTGTCATCAGGCCCTTAGCAGCACAATGAGTGGATTCAGGTATGATGATTCTAACTGAAATAAGTCACACAGAAAAAGAAACATCATAAGATATCAGTAATACACGGAATGTAAACTTGGCTACACAGGAACTGAATTACAGAACAGAACAGGGTCTCAAATTTAGAAAACCAACTTATGCTTGCTTAAGGGTAAAGGTGAGTTGGGGTGCTGCATAAAACCAGAGATTGAAATGAGCACAAAGTTCCTTAAGCCAAATATGGAATAGACAAGAGCTACTCCTTGCTCAACGAAATGGACTCAACACCGCATATTAAACGCCTAAGAATGTACCTGACTAGTAAGTATCTTAAAACCTATAGATTGCTATGTCTCCGAAAGAGAATCAAGCATGTGTACAGGGGCATAAACGCAGCAGTGATAGGATTGGAGAGGTTCAGTGAGCAAATGAAGACCTTTGAAGTCATATTGCATGGTACCCATTCCACGGATTTCAACTACGCAGATTTTAGGTATTCTTCCTTCAGCTAAAACATGCATGTGGAACCCAGAGTATGATCAACCATGTGATCGGGAGACGTGTTCAAATATGTCTCAGTTTTCCTCCCCTGGTACTCGGGTGCAACATTCCAGACGCTTTACTAACACTCTCCCCACTTGGAGAGTCAGTCCCTTTAACCTCCTGTTTGGCCCAGTTTGCAATTTCTGCGGAAGATGAACAGGAATAGCGAGAACCAATGAGAGGCTAGCTGGAGGTGTCTGGACGGGCAAATTTAACTCTCATTTCCCACCAGGAAGAGGAATTAACCAAAGGCTCAGCGTGCCATGCCAGAACCAGATTAGGGCCTGAAGCCATCCTGCGGTGTTGCGGCCAGCTCACAAGAAAGTGAGTTGAAGAAAGGAGCTCTGGGGCACTGTAATTCAGAAACCTGCAGAGTTATAAATGACAGCTATCGTCCAAAAATAGACTGAAGTAAGGCTGCCAAGAGGACTTGAAAGCGGGGCAGAATTGCAGGAAACCGATTTCAGGAGGTAGACTGGAATTGCATTGAAAGCATAGGAAAAGAGGCCGAACGTCCACAATGATGCACTTGGCCAAAAAGGGCGTATGCGTTTTTTCCTGAATATATTCAGGAAAAAACGCATACGCCCTTTTTGGCCAACCAAGCAAGCTTGCAAAGGAAATCTGCACTACAATGAAGTCTCACTTCCCCCTGGTCAAAAGGGCCATCTGAAAAAAGTGTAAAATCCAGAAAGGCAGGACAGGCCATGGAGAACTGGGAGCCTTGTTATGCTGATGGGCGGGATGTAAATTGCCAACAACCACTCGGGAGAAGTGTATGGTGTTTCCTGAAACATCTAAAAAACAAAGCAACAGAACCTAGGGCACTTCCACTTATGGTCCTATAGATTAGGGAAATTAAAATCAAAAAGACACAGCCACCCCAAAGTTTGGAACGGCTCTGTTTACAAGAACCTCGTTTACAGTACAAGTTCAACATCGCAGAAAGTGAAAAATGGATAAAGAAGTTGTGGTATTTACTTACAAAGCAATATCACTCAGCAATGAAATCTGTGTCATCAGGCCCTTAGCAGCACAATGAGTGGATTCAGGTATGATGATTCTAACTGAAATAAGTCACACAGAAAAAGAAACATCATAAGATATCAGTAATACACGGAATGTAAACTTGGCTACACAGGAACTGAATTACAGAACAGGACAGGGTCTCAAATTTAGAAAACCAACTTATGCTTGCTTAAGGGTAAAGGTGAGTTGGGGTGCTGCATAAAACCAGAGATTGAAATGAGCACAGATAAAGTTCCTTAAGCCAAATATGGAATAGACAAGAGCTACTCCTTGCTCAACGAAATGGACTCAACACCGCATATTAAACGCCTAAGAATGTACCTGACTAGTAAGTATCTTAAAACCTATGGATTGCTATGTCTCCGAAAGAGAATCAAGCATGTGTACAGGGGCATAAACGCAGCAGTGATAGGATTGGAGAGGTTCGGTGAGCAAATGAAGACCCTTTGAAGTCATATTGCATGGTACCCATTCCACGGGTTTCAACTACCCAGGTTTTAGGTATTCTTCCTTCAGCTAAAACATGCATGTGGAACCCAGAGTATGATCAACCATGTAATCGGGAGACGTGTTCAAATATGTCTCAGTTTTCGTACCCTGGTACTCGGGTGCAACATTCCAGACGCTTTACTAACACTCTCCCGACTTGGAGAGTCAGTGTCTTTAACCTCCTGTTTGGCCCAGTTTGCAATTTCTGCGGAAGATGAACAGGAATAGCGAGAACCAATGAGAGACTAGCTGGAGGTGTCTGGACGGGCAAATTTAACTCTCATTTCCCACCAGGAAGAGGAATTAACCAAAGGCTCAGCGTGCCGTGCCAGAACCAGATTACGGCCTGAAGCCATCCTGCGGTGTTGCGGCCAGCTCACAAGAAAGCGAGTTGAAGAAAGGAGCTCAGGGGCACTGTAATTCACAAACCTGCAGAGTTATAAATGACAGCTATCGTCCAAAAATAGACTGAAGTAAGGCTGCCAAGAGGACTTGAAAGCGGGGCAGAATTGCAGGAAACCGATTTCAGGAGGTAGACTGGAATTGCATTGAAAGCATAGGAAAAGAGGCAGAACGTCCACAATGATGCACTTGGCCAAAAAGGGCGTATGCGTTTTTTCCTGAATATATTCAGGAAAAAACGCATACGCCCTTTTTGGCCAACCAAGCAAGCTTGCAAAGGAAATCTGCACTACAATGAAGTCTCACTTCCCCCCGGTCAAAAGGGCCATCTGAAAAAAGTGTAAAATCCAGAAAGGCAGGACAGGCCATGGAGAACTGGGAGCCTTGTTATGCTGATGGGCGGGATGTAAATTACCAACAACCACTCGGGAGAAGTGTATGGTGTTTCCTGAAACATCTAAAAAACAAAGCAACAGAACCTAGGGCACTTCCACTTATGGTCCTATAGCTTAGGGAAATTAAACTCAAAAAGACACAGCCACCCCAAAGTTTGGAACGGCTCTGTTTACAAGAACCTCGTTTACAGTACAAGTTCAACATTGCAGAAAGTGAAAAATGGATAAAGAAGTTGTGGTATTTAGTTACAAAGCAATATCACTCAGCAATGAAATCTGTGTCATCAGGCCCTTAGCAGCACAATGAGTGGATTCAGGTATGATGATTCTAACTGAAATAAGTCACACAGAAAAAGAAACATCATAAGATATCAGTAATACACGGAATGTAAACTTGGCTACACAGGAACTGAATTACAGAACAGAACAGGGTCTCAAATTTAGAAAACCAACTTATGCTTGCTTAAGGGTAAAGGTGAGTTGGGGTGCTGCATAAAACCAGAGATTGAAATGAGCACAAAGTTCCTTAAGCCAAATATGGAATAGACAAGAGCTTCTCCTTGCTCAACGAAGTGGACTCAACACCGCATATTAAACGCCTAAGAATGTACCTGACTAGTAAGTATCTTAAAACCTATAGATTAGTATGTCTCCGAAAGAGAATCAAGCATGTGTACAGGGGCATAAACGCAGCAGTGATAGGATTGGAGAGGTTCAGTGAGCAAATGAAGACCTTTGAAGTCATATTGCATGGTACCCATTCCACGGGTTTCAACTACGCAGATTTTAGGTATTCTTCCTTCAGCTAAAACATGCATGTGGAACCCAGAGTATGATCAACCATGTGATCGGGAGACGTGTTCAAATATGTCTCAGTTTTCGTACCCTGGTACTCGGGTGCAACATTCCAGACGCTTTACTAACACTCTCCCGACTTGGAGAGTCAGTGTCTTTAACCTCCTGTTTGGCCCAGTTTGCAATTTCTGCGGAAGATGAACAGGAATAGCGAGAACCAATGAGAGACTAGCTGGAGGTGTCTGGACGGGCAAATTTAACTCTCATTTCCCACCAGGAAGAGGAATTAACCAAAGGCTCAGCGTGCCATGCCAGAACCAGATTAGGGCCTGAAGCCATCCTGCGGTGTTGCGGCCAGCTCACAAGAAAGTGAGTTGAAGAAAGGAGCTCAGGGGCACTGTAATTCAGAAACCTGCAGAGTTATAAATGACAGCTACCGTCCAAAAATAGACTGAAGTAAGGCTGCCAAGAGGACTTGAAAGCGGGGCAGAATTGCAGGAAACCGATTTCAGGAGGTAGACTGGAATTGCATTGAAAGCATAGGAAAAGAGGCCGAACGTCCACAATGATGCACTTGGCCAAAAAGGGCGTATGCGTTTTTTCCTGAATATATTCAGGAAAAAATGCATACGCCCTTTTTGGCCAACCAAGCAAGCTTGCAAAGGAAATCTGCACTACAATGAAGTCTCACTTCCCCCCGGTCAAAAGGGCCATCTGAAAAAAGTGTAAAATCCAGAAAGGCAGGACAGGCCATGGAGAACTGGGAGCCTTGTTATGCTGATGGGCGGGATGTAAATTGCCAACAACCACTCGGGAGAAGTGTATGGTGTTTCCTGAAACATCTAAAAAACAAAGCAACAGAACCTAGGGCACTTCCACTTATGGTCCTATAGATTAGGGAAATTAAAATCAAAAAGACACAGCCACCCCAAAGTTTGGAACGGCTCTGTTTACAAGAACCTCGTTTACAGTACAAGTTCAACATCGCAGAAAGTGAAAAATGGATAAAGAAGTTGTGGTATTTACTTACAAAGCAATATCACTCAGCAATGAAATCTGTGTCATCAGGCCCTTAGCAGCACAATGAGTGGATTCAGGTATGATGATTCTAACTGAAATAAGTCACACAGAAAAAGAAACATCATAAGATATCAGTAATACACGGAATGTAAACTTGGCTACACAGGAACTGAATTACAGAACAGGACAGGGTCTCAAATTTAGAAAACCAACTTATGCTTGCTTAAGGGTAAAGGTGAGTTGGGGTGCTGCATAAAACCAGAGATTGAAATGAGCACAGATAAAGTTCCTTAAGCCAAATATGGAATAGACAAGAGCTACTCCTTGCTCAACGAAATGGACTCAACACCGCATATTAAACGCCTAAGAATGTACCTGACTAGTAAGTATCTTAAAACCTATGGATTGCTATGTCTCCGAAAGAGAATCAAGCATGTGTACAGGGGCATAAACGCAGCAGTGATAGGATTGGAGAGGTTCGGTGAGCAAATGAAGACCCTTTGAAGTCATATTGCATGGTACCCATTCCACGGGTTTCAACTACCCAGGTTTTAGGTATTCTTCCTTCAGCTAAAACATGCATGTGGAACCCAGAGTATGATCAACCATGTAATCGGGAGACGTGTTCAAATATGTCTCAGTTTTCGTACCCTGGTACTCGGGTGCAACATTCCAGACGCTTTACTAACACTCTCCCGACTTGGAGAGTCAGTGTCTTTAACCTCCTGTTTGGCCCAGTTTGCAATTTCTGCGGAAGATGAACAGGAATAGCGAGAACCAATGAGAGACTAGCTGGAGGTGTCTGGACGGGCAAATTTAACTCTCATTTCCCACCAGGAAGAGGAATTAACCAAAGGCTCAGCGTGCCGTGCCAGAACCAGATTACGGCCTGAAGCCATCCTGCGGTGTTGCGGCCAGCTCACAAGAAAGCGAGTTGAAGAAAGGAGCTCAGGGGCACTGTAATTCACAAACCTGCAGAGTTATAAATGACAGCTATCGTCCAAAAATAGACTGAAGTAAGGCTGCCAAGAGGACTTGAAAGTGGGGCAGAATTGCAGGAAACCGATTTCAGGAGGTAGACTGGAATTGCATTGAAAGCATAGGAAAAGAGGCAGAACGTCCACAATGATGCACTTGGCCAAAAAGGGCGTATGGGTTTTTTCCTGAATATATTCAGGAAAAAACGCATACGCCCTTTTTGGCCAACCAAGCAAGCTTGCAAAGGAAATCTGCACTACAATGAAGTCTCACTTCCCCCCCACCCCCGGTCAAAAGGGCCATCTGAAAAAAGTGTAAAATCCAGAAAGGCAGGACAGGCCATGGAGAACTGGGAGCCTTGTTATGCTGATGGGCGGGATGTAAATTGCCAACAACCACTTGGGAGAAGTGTATGGTGTTTCCTGAAACATCTACAAAACAAAGCAACAGAGCCTAGGGCACTTCCACTTATGGTCCTATAGCTTAGGGAAATTAAAATCAAAAAGACACAGCCACCCCAAAGTTTGGGACGCCTCTGTTTACAAGAACCTCGTTTACAGTACAAGTTCAACATCGCAGAAAGTGAAAAATGGATAAAGAAGTTGTGGTATTTACTTACAAAGCAATATCACTCAGCAATGAAATCTGTGTCATCAGGCCCTTAGCAGCACAATGAGTGGATTCAGGTATGATGATTCTAACTGAAATAAGTCACACAGAAAAAGAAACATCATAAGATATCAGTAATACACGGAATGGAAACTTGGCTACACAGGAACTGAATTACAGAACAGGACAGGGTCTCAAATTTAGAAAACCAACTTATGCTTGCTTAAGGGGAAAGGTGAGTTGGGGTGCTGCATAAAACCAGAGATTGAAATGAGCACAGATAAAGTTCCTTAAGCCAAATATGGAATAGACAAGAGCTACTCCTTGCTCAACGAAATGGACTCAACACCGCATATTAAACGCCTAAGAATGTACCTGACTAGTAAGTATCTTAAAACCTATGGATTGCTATGTCTCCGAAAGAGAATCAAGCATGTGTACAGGGGCATAAACGCAGCAGTGATAGGATTGGAGAGGTTCGGTGAGCAAATGAAGACCCTTTGAAGTCATATTGCATGGTACCCATTCCACGGGTTTCAACTACCCAGGTTTTAGGTATTCTTCCTTCAGCTAAAACATGCATGTGGAACCCAGAGTATGATCAACCATGTAATCGGGAGACGTGTTCAAATATGTCTCAGTTTTCGTACCCTGGTACTCGGGTGCAACATTCCAGACGCTTTACTAACACTCTCCCGACTTGGAGAGTCAGTGTCTTTAACCTCCTGTTTGGCCCAGTTTGCAATTTCTGCGGAAGATGAACAGGAATAGCGAGAACCAATGAGAGACTAGCTGGAGGTGTCTGGACGGGCAAATTTAACTCTCATTTCCCACCAGGAAGAGGAATTAACCAAAGGCTCAGCGTGCCGTGCCAGAACCAGATTACGGCCTGAAGCCATCCTGCGGTGTTGCGGCCAGCTCACAAGAAAGCGAGTTGAAGAAAGGAGCTCAGGGGCACTGTAATTCACAAACCTGCAGAGTTATAAATGACAGCTATCGTCCAAAAATAGACTGAAGTAAGGCTGCCAAGAGGACTTGAAAGCGGGGCAGAATTGCAGGAAACCGATTTCAGGAGGTAGACTGGAATTGCATTGAAAGCATAGGAAAAGAGGCAGAACGTCCACAATGATGCACTTGGCCAAAAAGGGCGTATGCGTTTTTTCCTGAATATATTCAGGAAAAAACGCATACGCCCTTTTTGGCCAACCAAGCAAGCTTGCAAAGGAAATCTGCACTACAATGAAGTCTCACTTCCCCCCGGTCAAAAGGGCCATCTGAAAAAAGTGTAAAATCCAGAAAGGCAGGACAGGCCATGGAGAACTGGGAGCCTTGTTATGCTGATGGGCGGGATGTAAATTGCCAACAGACACTCGGGAGAAGTGTATGGTGTTTCCTGAAACATCTAAAAAACAAAGCAACAGAGCCTAGGGCACTGCCACTTATGGTCCTATAGCTTAGGGAAATTAAAATCAAAAAGACACAGCCACCCCAAAGTTTGGGACGCCTCTGTTTACAAGAACCTCGTTTACAGTACAAGTTCAACATCGCAGAAAGTGAAAAATGGATAAAGATGTTGTGGTATTTACTTACAAAGCAATATCACTCAACAATGAAATCTATGTCATCAGGCCCTTAGCATCACAATGAGTGGATTCAGGTATGATGATTCTAACTGAAATAAGTCACACAGAAAAAGAAACATCATAAGATATCAGTAATACACGGAATGTAAACTTGGCTACACAGGAACTGAATTACAGAACAGAACAGGGTCTCAAATTTAGAAAACCAACTTATGCTTGCTTAAGGGTAAAGGTGAGTTGGGGTGCTGCATAAAACCAGAGATGGAAATGAGCACAGATAAAGTTCCTTAAGTCAAATATGGAATAGACAAGAGCTACTCCTTGCTCAACGAAATGGACTCAACACCGCATATTAAACGCCTAAGAATGTACCTGACTAGTAAGTATCGTAAAACCTATGGATTGCTATGTCTCCAAAAGAGAATCAAGCATGTGTACAGGGGCATAAACGCAGCAGTGATAGGATTGGAGAGGTTCGGTGAGCAAATGAAGACCCTTTGAAGTCATATTGCATGGTACCCATTACACGGGTCTCAACTCTCCAGGTTTAAGGTATTCTTCCTTCAGCTAAAACATGCTTGTGGAACCCAAGTATGATCAACCATGTGAGCGGGAGACGTGTTCAAATATGTCTCAGTTTTCCTCCCCTGGTACTCGGGTGCAACATTCCAGACGCTTTACTAACACTCTCCCCACTTGGAGAGTCAGCGCCTTTAACCTCCTGTTTGGCCCAGTTTGCAATTTCTGCGGAAGATGAACAGGAATAGCGAGAACCAATGAGAGGCTAGCTGGAGGTGCCTGGACGGGCAAATTTAACTCTCATTTCCCACCAGGAAGAGGAAATAACCAAAGGCTCAGCGTGCCGTTCCGGAACCAGATTAGGGCCTGAAGCCATCCTGCGGTGTTGCGGCCAGCTCAAAAGAAAGCGAGTTGAAGAAAGGAGTTCAGGGGCACTGTAATTCACAAACCTGCAGAGTTATAAATGACAGCTATCGTCCAAAAATAGACTGAAGTAAGGCTGCCAAGAGGACTTGAAAGCGGGGCAGAATTGCAGGAAACCGATTTCAGGAGGTAGACTGGAATTGCATTGAAAGCATAGGAAAAGAGGCAGAACGTCCACAATGATGCACTTGGCCAAAAAGGGCGTATGCGTTTTTTCCTGAATATATTCAGGAAAAAACGCATACGCCCTTTTTGGCCAACCAAGCAAGCTTGCAAAGGAAATCTGCACTACAATGAAGTCTCACTTCCCCCCGGTCAAAAGGGCCATCTGAAAAAAGTGTAAAATCCAGAAAGGCAGGACAGGCCATGGAGAACTGGGAGCCTTGTTATGCTGATGGGCGGGATGTAAATTGCCAACAACCACTCGGGAGAAGTGTATGGTGTTTCCTGAAACATCTAAAAAACAAAGCAACAGAACCTAGGGCACTTCCACTTATGGTCCTATAGCTTAGGAAAATTAAAATCAAAAAGACACAGCCACCCCAAAGTTTGGAACGGCTCTGTTTACAAGAACCTCGTTTACAGTACAAGTTCAACATCGCAGAAAGTGAAAAATGGATAAAGAAGTTGTGGTATTTACTTACAAAGCAATATCACTCAGCAATGAAATCTGTGTCATCAGGCCCTTAGCAGCACAATGAGTAGATTCAGGTATGATGATTCTAACTGAAGTAAGTCACACAGAAAAAGAAACATCATAAGATATCAGTAATACACGGAATGTAAACTTGGCTACACAGGAACTGAATTACAGAACAGAACAGGGTCTCAAATTTAGAAAACCAACTTATGCTTGCTTAAGGGTAAAGGTGAGTTGGGGTGCTGCATAAAACCAGAGATTGAAATGAGCACAGATAAACTTCCTTAAGTCAAATATGGAATAGACAAGAGCTACTCCTTGCTCAACGAAATGGACTCAACACCGCATATTAAACGCCTAAGAATGTACCTGACTAGTAAGTATCTTAAAACCTATGGATTGCTATGTCTCCGAAAGAGAATCAAGCATGTGTACAGGGGCATAAACGCAGCAGTGATAGGATTGGAGAGGTTCGGTGAGCAAATGAAGACCCTTTGAAGTCATATTGCATGGTACCCATTACACGGGTCTTAACTCTCCAGGTTTAAGGTATTCTTCCTTCAGCTAAAACATGCATGTGGAACCCAAGTATGATCAACCATGTGAACGGGAGACGTGTTCAAATATGTCTCAGTTTTCCTCCCCTGGTACTCGGGTGCAACATTCCAGACGCTTTACTAACACTCTCCCCACTTGGAGAGTCAGCGCCTTTAACCTCCTGTTTGGCACAGTTTGCAATTTCTGCGGAAGATGAACAGGAATAGCGAGAACCAATGAGAGGCTAGCTGGAGGTGTCTGGACGGGCAAATTTAACTCTCATTTCCCACCAGGAAGAAGAAATAACCAAAGGCTCAGCGTGCCGTACCGGAACCAGATTAGGGCCTGAAGCCATCCTGCGGTGTTGCGGCCAGCTCAAAAGAAAGCGAGTTGAAGAAAGGAGCTCAGGGGCACTGTAATTCACAAACCTGCAGAGTTATAAATGACAGCTATCGTCCAAAAATATACTGAAGTAAGGCTGCCAAGAGGACTTGAAAGCGGGGCAGAATTGCAGGAAATCGATTTCAGGAGGTAGACTGGAATTGCATTGAAAGCATAGGAAAAGAGGCAGAACGTCCACAATGATGCACTTGGCCAAAAAGGGCGTATGCGTTTTTTCCTGAATATATTCAGGAAAAAACGCATACGCCCTTTTTGGCCAACCAAGCAAGCTTGCAAAGGAAATCTGCACTACAATGAAGTCTCACTTCCCCCCGGTCAAAAGGGCCATCTGAAAAAAGTGTAAAATCCAGAAAGGCAGGACAGGCCATGGAGAACTGGGAGCCTTGTTATGCTGATGGGCGGGATGTAAATTGCCAACAACCACTCGGGAGAAGTGTATGGTGTTTCCTGAAACATCTAAAAAACAAAGCAACAGAACCTAGGGCACTTCCACTTATGGTCCTATAGCTTAGGGAAATTAAAATCAAAAAGACACAGCCACCCCAAAGTTTGGAACGGCTCTGTTTACAAGAACCTCGTTTACAGTACAAGTTCAACATCGCAGAAAGTGAAAAATGGATAAAGAAGTTGTGGTATTTACTTACAAAGCAATATCACTCAGCAATGAAATCTGTGTCATCAGGCCCTTAGCAGCACAATGAGTGGATTCAGGTATGATGATTCTAACTGAAATAAGTCACACAGAAAAAGAAACATCATAAGATATCAGTAATACACGGAATGGAAACTTGGCTACACAGGAACTGAATTACAGAACAGAACAGGGTCTCAAATTTAGAAAACCAACTTATGCTTGCTTAAGGGGAAAGGTGAGTTGGGGTGCTGCATAAAACCAGAGATTGAAATGAGCACAGATAAAGTTCCTTAAGTCAAATATGGAATAGACAAGAGCTACTCCTTGCTCAATGAAATGGACTCAACACCGCATATTAAACGCCTAAGAATGTACCTGACTAGTAAGTATCTTAAAACCTATGGATTGCTATGTCTCCGAAAGAGAATCAAGCATGTGTACAGGGGCATAAACGCAGCAGTGATAGGATTGGAGAGGTTCGGTGAGCAAATGAAGACCCTTTGAAGTCATATTGCATGGTACCCATTCCACGGGTTTCAACTACCCAGGTTTAAGGTATTCTTCCTTCAGCTAAAACATGCATGTGGAACCTAGAGTATGATCAACCATGTGATCGGGAGACGTGTTCAAATATGTCTCAGTTTTCCTCCCCTGGTACTCGGGTGCAACATTCCAGACGCTTTACTAACACTCTCCCCACTTGGAGAGTCAGTCCCTTTAACCTCCTGTTTGGCCCAGTTTGCAATTTCTGCGGAAGATGAACAGGAATAGCGAGAACCAATGAGAGGCTAGCTGGAGGTGTCTGGACGGGCAAATTTAACTCTCATTTCCCACCAGGAAGAGGAATTAACCAAAAGCTCAGCATGCCGGGCCGGAACCAGATTAGGGCCTGAAGCCATCCTGCGGTGTTGCGGCCAGGTCACAAGAAAGCGAGTTGAAGAAAGGAGCTCAGGGGCACTGTAATTCACAAACCTGCAGAGTTATAAATGACAGCTATCGTCCAAAAATAGACTGAAGTAAGGCTGCCAAGAGGACTTGAAAGCGGGGCAGAATTGCAGGAAACCGATTTCAGGAGGTAGACTGGAATTGCATTGAAAGCATAGGAAAAGAGGCAGAACGTCCACAATGATGCACTTGGCCAAAAAGGGCATATGCGTTTTTTCTTGAATATATTCAGGAAAAAACGCATACGCCCTTTTTGGCCAACCAAGCAAGCTTGCAAAGGAAATCTGCACTACAATGAAGTCTCACTTCCCCCCGGTCAAAAGGGCCATCTGAAAAAAGTGTAAAATCCAGAAAGGCAACAGGCCATTGAGAACTGGGAGCCTTGTTATGCTGATGGGTTGGATGTAAATTGCCAACAGACACTTGGGAGAAGTGTATGGTGTTTCCTGAAACATCTAAAAAACAAAGCAACAGAGCCTAGGGCACTGCCACTTATGGTCCTATAGCTTAGGGAAATTAAAATCAAAAAGACACAGCCACCCCAAAGTTTGGGACGCCTCTGTTTACAAGAACCTCGTTTACAGTACAAGTTCAACATCGCAGAAAGTGAAAAATGGATAAAGAAGTTGTGGTATTTACTTACAATGCAATATCACTCAGCAATGAAATCTATGTCATCAGGCCCTTAGCATCACAATGAGTGGATTCAGGTATGATGATTCTAACTGAAATAAGTCACACAGAAAAAGAAACATCATAAGATATCACTAATACACGGAATGTAAACTTGGCTACACAGGAACTGAATTACAGAACAGAACAGGGTCTCAAATTTAGAAAACCAACTTATGCTTGCTTAAGGGTAAAGGTGAGTTGGGGTGCTGCATAAAACCAGAGATTGAAATGAGCACAGATAAAGTTCCTTAGGCCAAATATGGAATAGACAAGAGCTACTCCTTGCTCAACGAAATGGACTCAACACCGCATATTAAACTCCTAAGAATGTACCTGACTAGTAAGTATCGTAAAACCTATGGATTGCTATGTCTCCAAAAGAGAATCAAGCATGTGTACAGGGGCATAAACGCAGCAGTGATAGGATTGGAGAGGTTCGGTGAGTAAATGAAGACCCTTTGAAGTCATATTGCATGGTACCCATTACACGGGTCTCAACTCTCCAGGTTTAAGGTATTCTTCCTTCAGCTAAAACATGCATGTGGAACCCAAGTATGATCAACCATGTGAACGGGAGACGTGTTCAAATATTTCTCAGTTTTCCTCCCCTGGTACTCGGGTGCAACATTCCAGACGCTTTACTAACACTCTCCCCACTTGGAGAGTCAGCGCCTTTAACCTCCTGTTTGGCCCAGTTTGCAATTTCTGTGGAAGATGAACAGGAATAGCGAGAACCAATGAGAGGCTAGCTGGAAGTGTCTGGACGGGCAAATTTAACTCTCATTTCCCACCAGGAAGAGGAAATAACCAAAGGCTCAGCGTGCCGTACCGGAACCAGATTAGGGCCTGAAGCCATCCTGCGGTGTTGCGGCCAGCTCAAAAGAAAGCGAGTTGAAGAAATGAGCTCAGGGGCACTGTAATTCACAAACCTGCAGAGTTATAAATGACAGCTATCGTCCAAAAATAGACTGAAGTAAGGCTGCCAAGAGGACTTGAATGCGGGGCAGAATTGCAGGAAACCGATTTCAGGAGGTAGACTGGAATTGCATTGAAAGCATAGGAAAAGAGGCAGAACGTCCACAATGATGCACTTGGCCAAAAAGTGCGTATGCGTTTTTTCCTGAATATATTCAGGAAAAAACGCATACGCACTTTTTGGCCAACCAAGCAAGCTTGCAAAGGAAATCTGCACTACAATGAAGTCTCACTTCCCCCCGGTCAAAAGGGCCATCTGAAAAAAGTGTAAAATCCAGAAAGGCAGGACAGGCCATGGAGAACTGGGAGCCTTGTTATGCTGATGGGCGGGATGTAAATTGCCAACAGACACTCGGGAGATGTGTATGGTGTTTCCTGAAACATCTAAAAAACAAAGCAACAGAGCCTAGGGCACTTCCACTTATGGTCCTATAGCTTCGGGAAATTAAAATCAAAAAGACACAGCCACCCCAAAGTTTGGAACGGCTCTGTTTACAAGAACCTCGTTTACAGTACAAGTTCAACATCGCAGAAAGTGAAAAATGGATAAAGAAGTTGTGCTATTTACTTACAAAGCAATATCACTCAGCAATGAAATCTGTGTCATCAGGCCCTTAGCAGCACAATGAGTGGATTCAGGTATGATGATTCTAACTGAAGTAAGTCACACAGAAAAAGAAACATCATAAGATATCAGTAATACACGGAATGTAAACTTGGCTACACAGGAACTGAATTACAGAACAGAACAGGGTCTCAAATTTAGAAAACCAACTTATGCTTGCTTAAGGGTAAAGGTGAGTTGGGGTGCTGCATAAAACCAGAGATTGAAATGAGCACAGATAAACTTCCTTAAGTCAAATATGGAATAGACAAGAGCTACTCCTTGCTCAACGAAATGGACTCAACACCGCATATTAAACGCCTAAGAATGTACCTGACTAGTAAGTATCTTAAAACCTATGGATTGCTATGTCTCCGAAAGAGAATCAAGCATGTGTACAGGGGCATAAACGCAGCAGTGATAGGATTGGAGAGGTTCGGTGAGCAAATGAAGACCCTTTGAAGTCATATTGCATGGTACCCATTACACGGGTCTTAACTCTCCAGGTTTAAGGTATTCTTCCTTCAGCTAAAACATGCATGTGGAACCCAAGTATGATCAACCATGTGAACGGGAGACGTGTTCAAATATGTCTCAGTTTTCCTCCCCTGGTACTCGGGTGCAACATTCCAGACGCTTTACTAACACTCTCCCCACTTGGAGAGTCAGCGCCTTTAACCTCCTGTTTGGCCCAGTTTGCAATTTCTGCGGAAGATGAACAGGAATAGCGAGAACCAATGAGAGACTAGCTGGAGGTGTCTGGACGGGCAAATTTAACTCTCATTTCCCACCAGGAAGAGGAAATAACCAAAGGCTCAGCGTGCCGTGCCGGAACCAGATTAGGGCCTGAAGCCATCCTGCGGTGTTGCGGCCAGCTCAAAAGAAAGCGAGTTGAAGAAAGGAGCTCAGGGGCACTGTAATTCACAAACCTGCAGAGTTATAAATGACAGCTATCGTCCAAAAATAGACTGAAGTAAGGCTGCCAAGAGGACTTGAAAGCGGGGCAGAATTGCAGGGAACCGATTTCAGGAGGTAGACTGGAATTGCATTGAAAGCATAGGAAAAGAGGCAGAACGTCCACAATGATGCACTTGGCCAAAAAGGGCGTATGCGTTTTTTCCTGAATATATTCAGGAAAAAACGCATACGCACTTTTTGGCCAACCAAGCAAGCTTGCAAAGGAAATCTGCACTACAATGAAGTCTCACTTCCCCCCGGTCAAAAGGGCCATCTGAAAAAAGTGTAAAATCCAGAAAGGCAGGACAGGCCATGGAGAACTGGGAGCCTTGTTATGCTGATGGGCGGGATGTAAATTGCCAACAACCACTCGGGAGAAGTGTATGGTGTTTCCTGAAACATCTAAAAAACAAAGCAACAGAACCTAGGGCACTTCCACTTATGGTCCTATAGCTTCGGGAAATTAAAATCAAAAAGACACAGCCACCCCAAAGTTTGGAACGGCTCTGTTTACAAGAACCTCGTTTACAGTACAAGTTCAACATCGCAGAAAGTGAAAAATGGATAAAGAAGTTGTGCTATTTACTTACAAAGCAATATCACTCAGCAATGAAATCTGTGTCATCAGGCCCTTAGCAGCACAATGACTTGATTCAGGTATGATGATTCTAACTGAAGTAAGTCACACAGAAAAAGAAACATCATAAGATATCAGTAATACACGGAATGTAAACTTGGCTACACAGGAACTGAATTACAGAACAGAACAGGGTCTCAAATTTAGAAAACCAACTTATGCTTGCTTAAGGGTAAAGGTGAGTTGGGGTGCTGCATAAAACCAGAGATTGAAATGAGCACAGATAAACTTCCTTAAGTCAAATATGGAATAGACAAGAGCTACTCCTTGCTCAACGAAATGGACTCAACACCGCATATTAAACGCCTAAGAATGTACCTGACTAGTAAGTATCTTAAAACCTATGGATTGCTATGTCTCCGAAAGAGAATCAAGCATGTCTACAGGGGCATAAACGCAGCAGTGATAGGATTGGAGAGGTTCGGTGAGCAAATGAAGACCCTTTGAAGTCATATTGCATGGTACCCATTACACGGGTCTTAACTCTCCAGGTTTAAGGTATTCTTCCTTCAGCTAAAACATGCATGTGGAACCCAAGTATGATCAACCATGTGAACGGGAGACGTGTTCAAATATGTCTCAGTTTTCCTCCCCTGGTACTCGGGTGCAACATTCCAGACACTTTACTAACACTCTCCCCACTTGGAGAGTCAGCGCCTTTAACCTCCTGTTTGGCCCAGTTTGCAATTTCTGCGGAAGATGAACAGGAATAGTGAGAACCAATGAGAGACTAGCTGGAGGTGTCTGGACGGGCAAATTTAACTCTCATTTCCCACCAGGAAGAGGAAATAACCAAAGGCTCAGCGTGCCGTGCCGGAACCAGATTAGGGCCTGAAGCCATCCTGCGGTGTTGCGGCCAGGTCACAAGAAAGCGAGTTGAAGAAAGGAGCTCAGGGGCACTGTAATTCACAAACCTGCAGAGTTATAAATGACAGCTATCGTCCAAAAATAGACTGAAGTAAGGCTGCCAAGAGGACTTGAAAGCGGGGCAGAATTGCAGGGAACCGATTTCAGGAGGTAGACTGGAATTGCATTGAAAGCATAGGAAAAGAGGCAGAACGTCCACAATGATGCACTTGGCCAAAAAGGGCGTATGCGTTTTTTCCTGAATATATTCAGGAAAAAACGCATACGCTCTTTTTGGCCAACCAAGCAAGCTTGCAAAGGAAATCTGCACTACAATGAAGTCTCACTTCCCCCCGGTCAAAAGGGCCATCTGAAAAAAGTGTAAAATCCAGAAAGGCAGGACAGGCCATGGAGAACTGGGAGCCTTGTTATGCTGATGGGCGGGATGTAAATTGCCAACAACCACTCGGGAGAAGTGTATGGTGTTTCCTGAAACATCTAAAAAACAAAGCAACAGAGCCTAGGGCACTGCCACTTATGGTCCTATAGCTTAGGGAAATTAAAATCAAAAAGACACAGCCACCCCAAAGTTTGGGACGCCTCTGTTTACAAGAACCTCGTTTACAGTACAAGTTCAACATCGCAGAAAGTGAAAAATGGATAAAGAACTTGTGGTACTTACGTACAATGCAGTATCACTCAGCAATGAAATCTATGTCATCAGGCCCGTAGCAGCATAATGAGTGGATTCAGGTACGATGATTCTAACTGAAATAAGTCACACAGAAAAAGAAACATCATAAGATATCACTAATACACGGAATGTAAACTTGGGTACAGAGGAACTGCATTCCAAAACAGAACAGGGTCTCAAATTTAGAAAACCAACTTATGCTTGCTTAAGGGGAAAGATGAGTTGGGGTGCTGCATAAAACCAGAGATTGAAATGAGCACAGATAAAGTTCCTTAAGCCAAATATGGAATAGACAAGAGCTACTCCTTGCTCAACGAAATGGACTCAAAACCCCACCATTAAACCCCTAAGAATGTACCTGACTAGTAAGTATCTTAAAACCTATGGATTGCTATGTCTCCAAAAGAGAATCACGCGTGTGTACAGGGGAATAAACGCAGCAGTGATAGGATTGGAGAGGTTCGGTGAGCAAATGAAGACCCTTTGAAGTCATATTGCATGGTACCCATTCCACGGGTCTCAACTACCCAGGTTTAAGGTATTCTTCCTTCAGCTAAAACATGCATGTGGAACCCAGAGTATGATCAACCATGTGAACGGGAGACGTGTTCAAATATTTCTCAGTTTTCCTCCCCTGGTACTTGGGTGCAACATTCCAGACGCTTTACTAACACTCTCCCCACTTGGAGAGTCAGTCCCTTTAACCTCCTGTTTGGCCCAGTTTGCAATTTCTGCGGAAGATGAACAGGAATAGCGAGAACCAATGAGAGGCTAGCTGGAGGTGTCTGGACGGGCAAATTTAACTCTCATTTCCCACCAGGAAGAGGAATTAACCAAAGGCTCAGCATGCCGGGCCGGAACCAGATTAGGGCCTGAAGCCATCCTGCGGTGTTGCGGCCAGGTCACAAGAAAGCGAGTTGAAGAAAGGAGCTCAGGGGCACTGTAATTCACAAACCTGCAGAGTTATAAATGACAGCTATCGTCCAAAAATAGACTGAAGTAAGGCTGCCAAGAGGACTTGAAAGCGGGGCAGAATTGCAGGAAACCGATTTCAGGAGGTAGACTGGAATTGCATTGAAAGCATAGGAAAAGAGGCAGAACGTCCACAATGATGCACTTGGCCAAAAAGGGCGTATGCGTTTTTTCTTGAATATATTCAGGAAAAAACGCATACGCCCTTTTTGGCCAACCAAGCAAGCTTGCAAAGGAAATCTGCACTACAATGAAGTCTCACTTCCCCTCGGTCAAAAGGGCCATCTGAAAAAAGTGTAAAATCCAGAAAGGCAACAGGCCATTGAGAACTGGGAGCCTTGTTATGCTGATGGGCGGGATGTAAATTGCCAACAGACACTTGGGAGAAGTGTATGGTGTTTCCTGAAACATCTAAAAAACAAAGCAACAGAGCCTAGGGCACTTCCACTTATGGTCCTATAGCTTAGGGAAATTAAAATCAAAAAGACACAGCCACCCGAAAGTTTGGAACGGCTCTGTTTACAAGAACCTCGTTTACAGTACAAGTTCAACATCGCAGAAAGTGAAAAATGGATAAAGAACTTGTGGTACTTACGTACAATGCAGTATCACTCAGCAATGAAATCTATGTCATCAGGCCCGTAGCAGCATAATAAGTAGATTCAGGTACGATGATTCTAACTGAAATAAGTCACACAGAAAAAGAAACATCATAAGATATCACTAATACACGGAATGTAAACTTGGCTACACAGGAACTGAATTCCAAAACAGAACAGGTCTCAAATTTAGAAAACCAACTTATGCTTGCTTAAGGGGAAAGGTGAGTTGGGTTGCTGCATAAAACCAGAGATTGAAATGAGCACAGATAAAGTTCCTTAAGCCAAATATGGAATAGACAAGAGCTACTCCTTGCTCAACGAAATGGACTCAACACCGCATATTAAACGCCTAAGAATGTACCTGACTAGTAAGTATCTTAAAACCTATGGATTGCTATGTCTCCAAAAGAGAATCAAGCATGTGTACAGGGGCATAAACGCAGCAGTGAGAGGATTGGAGAGGTTCGGTGAGCAAATGAAGACCCTTTGAAGTCATATTGCATGGTACCCATTCCACGGGTTTCAACTACCCAGGTTTAAGGTATTCTTCCTTCAGCTAAAACATGCATGTGGAACCCAGAGTATGATCAACCATGTGATCGGGAGACGTGTTCAAATATGTCTCAGTTTTCCTCCCCTGGTACTCGGGTGCAACATTCCAGACGCTTTACTAACACTCTCCCCACTTGGAGAGTCAGCGCCTTTAACCTCCTGTTTGGCACAGTTTGCAATTTCTGCGGAAGATGAACAGGAATAGCGAGAACCAATGAGAGGCTAGCTGGAGGTGTCTGGACGGGCAAATTTAACTCTCATTTCCCAACAGGAAGAGGAAATAACCAAAGGCTCAGCGTGCCGTACCGGAACCAGATTAGGGCCTGAAGCCATCCTGCGGTGTTGCGGCCAGCTCAAAAGAAAGCGAGTTGAAGAAAGGAGCTCAGGGGCACTGTAATTCACAAACCTGCAGAGTTATAAATGACAGCTATCGTCCAAAAATAGACTGAAGTAAGGCTGCCAAGAGGACTTGAAAGCGGGGCAGAATTGCAGGAAACCGATTTCAGGAGGTAGACTGGAATTGCATTGAAAGCATAGGAAAAGAGGCAGAACGTCCACAATGATGCACTTGGCCAAAAAGGGCGTATGCGTTTTTTCCTGAATATATTCAGGAAAAAACGCATACGCCCTTTTTGGCCAACCAAGCAAGCTTGCAAAGGAAATCTGCACTACAATGAAGTCTCACTTCCCCCCGGTCAAAAGGGCCATCTGAAAAAAGTGTAAAATCCAGAAAGGCAGGACAGGCCATTGAGAACTGGGAGCCTTGTTATGCTGATGGGCGGGATGTAAATTGCCAACAACCACTCGGGAGAAGTGTATGGTGTTTCCTGAAACATCTAAAAAACAAAGCAACAGAACCTAGGGCACTTCCACTTATGGTCCTATAGCTTAGGGAAATTAAAATCAAAAAGACACAGCCACCCCAAAGTTTGGAACGGCTCTGTTTACAAGAACCTCGTTTACAGTACAAGTTCAACATCGCAGAAAGTGAAAAATTGATAAAGAAGTTGTGGTATTTACTTACAAAGCAATATCACTCAGCAATGAAATCTGTGTCACAAGGCCCTTAGCATCACAATGAGTGGATTCAGGTATGATGATTCTAACTGAAATAAGTCACACAGAAAAAGAAACATCATAAGATATCACTAATACACGGAATGTAAACTTGGCTACACAGGAACTGCATTCCAAAACAGAACAGGGTCTCAAATTTAGAAAACCAACTTATGCTTGCTTAAGGGGAAAGGTGAGTTGGGGTGCTGCATAAAACCAGAGATTGAAATGAGCACAGATAAAGTTCCTTAAGCCAAATATGGAATAGACAAGAGCTACTCCTTGCTCAACGAAATGGACTCAAAACCCCACCATTAAACCCCTAAGAATGTACCTGACTAGTAAGTATCTTAAAACCTATGGATTGCTATGTCTGCAAAAGAGAATCAAGCGTGTGTACAGGGGAATAAACGCAGCAGTGATAGGATTGGAGAGGTTCGGTGAGCAAATGAAGACCCTTTGAAGTCATATTGCATGGTACCCATTCCACGGGTCTCAACTACCCAGGTTTAAGGTATTCTTCCTTCAGCTAAAACATGCACGTGGAACCCAGAGTATGATCAACCATGTGAACGGGAGACGTGTTCAAATATGTCTCAGTTTTCCTCCCCTGGTACTCGGGTGCAACATTCCAGACGCTTTACTAACACTCTCCCCACTTGGAGAGTCAGTCCCTTTAACCTCCTGTTTGTCCCAGTTTGCAATTTCTGCGGAAGATGAACAGGAATAGCGAGAACCAATGAGAGGCTAGCTGGAGGTGTCTGGACGGGCAAATTTAACTCTCATTTCCCACCAGGAAGAGGAATTAACCAAAGGCTCAGCATGCCGGGCCGGAACCAGATTAGGGCCTGAAGCCATCCTGCGGTGTTGCGGCCAGGTCACAAGAAAGCGAGTTGAAGAAAGGAGCTCAGGGGCACTGTAATTCACAAACCTGCAGAGTTATAAATGACAGCTATCGTCCAAAAATATACTGAAGTAAGGCTGCCAAGAGGACTTGAAAGCGGGGCAGAATTGCAGGAAACCGATTTCAGGAGGTAGACTGGAATTGCATTGAAAGCATAGGAAAAGAGGCAGAACGTCCACAATGATGCACTTGGCCAAAAAGGGCGTATGCGTTTTTTCTTGAATATATTCAGGAAAAAACGCATACGCCCTTTTTGGCCAACCAAGCAAGCTTGCAAAGGAAATCTGCACTACAATGAAGTCTCACTTCCCCTCGGTCAAAAGGGCCATCTGAAAAAAGTGTAAAATCCAGAAAGGCAACAGGCCATTGAGAACTGGGAGCCTTGTTAGGCTGATGGGCGGGATGTAAATTGCCAACAGACACTTGGGAGAAGTGTATGGTGTTTCCTGAAACATCTAAAAAACAAAGCAACAGAGCCTAGGGCACTGCCACTTATGGTCCTATAGCTTAGGGAAATTAAAATCAAAAAGACACAGCCACCCGAAAGTTTGGAACGGCTCTGTTTACAAGAACCTCGTTTACAGTACAAGTTCAACATCGCAGAAAGTGAAAAATGGATAAAGAACTGGTGGTACTTACGTACAATGCAGTATCACTCAGCAATGAAATCTATGTCATCAGGCCCGTAGCAGCATAATAAGTAGATTCAGGTACGATGATTCTAACTGAAATAAGTCACACAGAAAAAGAAACATCATAAGATATCACTAATACACGGAATGTAAACTTGGCTACACAGGAACTGAATTCCAAAACAGAACAGGTCTCAAATTTAGAAAACCAACTTATGCTTGCTTAAGGGGAAAGGTGAGTTGGGTTGCTGCATAAAACCAGAGATTGAAATGAGCACAGATAAAGTTCCTTAAGCCAAATATGGAATAGACAAGAGCTACTCCTTGCTCAACGAAATGGACTCAACACCGCATATTAAACGCCTAAGAATGTACCTGACTAGTAAGTATCTTAAAACCTATGGATTGCTATGTCTCCAAAAGAGAATCAAGCATGTGTACAGGGGCATAAACGCAGCAGTGAGAGGATTGGAGAGGTTCGGTGAGCAAATGAAGACCCTTTGAAGTCATATTGCATGGTACCCATTCCACGGGTTTCAACTACCCAGGTTTAAGGTATTCTTCCTTCAGCTAAAACATGCATGTGGAACCCAGAGTATGATCAACCATGTGATCGGGAGACGTGTTCAAATATGTCTCAGTTTTCCTCCCCTGGTACTCGGGTGCAACATTCCAGACGCTTTACTAACACTCTCCCCACTTGGAGAGTCAGCGCCTTTAACCTCCTGTTTGGCACAGTTTGCAATTTCTGCAGAAGATGAACAGGAATAGCGAGAACCAATGAGAGGCTAGCTGGAGGTGTCTGGACGGGCAAATTTAACTCTCATTTCCCAACAGGAAGAGGAAATAACCAAAGGCTCAGCGTGCCGTACCGGAACCAGATTAGGGCCTGAAGCCATCCTGCGGTGTTGCGGCCAGGTCACAAGAAAGCGAGTTGAAGAAAGGAGCTCAGGGGCACTGTAATTCACAAACCTGCAGAGTTATAAATGACAGCTATCGTCCAAAAATAGACTGAAGTAAGGCTGCCAAGAGGACTTGAAAGCGGGGCAGAATTGCAGGAAACCGATTTCAGGAGGTAGACTGGAATTGCATTGAAAGCATAGGAAAAGAGGCAGAACGTCCACAATGATGCACTTGGCCAAAAAGGGCGTATGCGTTTTTTCCTGAATATATTCAGGAAAAAACGCATACGCCCTTTTTGGCCAACCAAGCAAGCTTGCAAAGGAAATCTGCACTACAATGAAGTCTCACTTCCCCCCGGTCAAAAGGGCCATCTGAAAAAAGTGTAAAATCCAGAAAGGCAGGACAGGCCATGGAGAACTGGGAGCCTTGTTATGCTGATGGGCGGGATGTAAATTGCCAACAACCACTCGGGAGAAGTGTATGGTGTTTCCTGAAACATCTAAAAAACAAAGCAACAGAACCTAGGGCACTTCCACTTATGGTCCTATAGATTAGGGAAATTAAAATCAAAAAGACACAGCCACCCCAAAGTTTGGAACGGCTCTGTTTACAAGAACCTCGTTTACAGTACAAGTTCAACATCGCAGAAAGTGAAAAATGGATAAAGAAGTTGTGGTATTTACTTACAAAGCAATATCACTCAGCAATGAAATCTGTGTCACAAGGCCCTTAGCAGCACAATGAGTGGATTCAGGTATGATGATTCTAACTGAAATAAGTCACACAGAAAAAGAAACATCATAAGATATCAGTAATACACGGAATGTAAACTTGGCTACACAGGAACTGAATTACAGAACAGAACAGGGTCTCAAATTTAGAAAACCAACTTATGCTTGCTTAAGGGTAAAGGTGAGTTGGGGTGCTGCATAAAACCAGAGATTGAAATGAGCACAGATAAAGTTCCTTAAGCCAAATATGGAATAGACAAGAGCTACTCCTTGCTCAACGAAATGGACTCAACACCGCATATTAAACGCCTAAGAATGTACCTGACTAGTAAGTATCGTAAAACCTATAGATTGCTATGTCTCCGAAAGAGAATCAAGCATGTGTACAGGGGCATAAACGCAGCAGTGATAGGATTGGAGAGGTTTGGTGAGCAAATGAAGACCCTTTGAAGTCATATTGCATGGTACCCATTCCACGGGTTTCAACTACCCAGGTTTTAGGTATTCTTCCTTCAGCTAAAACATGCATGTGGAACCCAGAGTATGATCAACCATGTGATCGGGAGACGTGTTCAAATATGTCTCAGTTTTCCTCCCCTGGTACTCGGGTGCAACATTCCAGACGCTTTACTAACACTCTCCCCACTTGGAGAGTCAGCGCCTTTAACCTCCTGTTTGGCACAGTTTGCAATTTCTGCGGAAGATGAACAGGAATAGCGAGAACCAATGAGAGGCTAGCTGGAGGTGTCTGGACGGGCAAATTTAACTGTCATTTCCCACTAGGAGGAGGAAATAGCAAAAGGCTCAGCGTGCCGTGCCAGAACCAGATTAGGGCCTGAAGCCATCCTGCGGTGTTGCGGCCAGGTCACAAGAAAGCGAGTTGAAGAAAGGAGCTCAGGGGCACTGTAATTCACAAACCTGCAGAGTTATAAATGACAGCTATCGTCCAAAAATAGACTGAAGTAAGGCTGCCAAGAGGACTTGAAAGCGGGGCAGAATTGCAGGAAACCGATTTCAGGAGGTAGACTGGAATTGCATTGAAAGCATAGGAAAAGAGGCAGAACGTCCACAATGATGCACTTGGCCAAAAAGGGCGTATGCGTTTTTTCCTGAATATATTCAGGAAAAAACGCATACGCCCTTTTTGGCCAACCAAGCAAGCTTGCAAAGGAAATCTGCACTTCAATGAAGTCTCACTTCCCCCCGGTCAGAAGGGCCATCTGAGAAAAGTGTAAAATCCAGAAAGGCAACAGGCCATTGAGAACTGGGAGCCTTGTTATGCTGATGGGCGGGATGTAAATTGCCAACAGACACTTGGGAGAAGTGTATGGTGTTTCCTGAAACATCTAAAAAACAAAGCAACAGAGCCTAGGGCACTGCCACTTATGGTCCTATAGCTTAGGGAAATTAAAATCAAAAAGACACAGCCACCCCAAAGTTTGGAACGGCTCTGTTTACAAGAACCTCATTTACAGTACAAGTTCAACATCACAGAAAGTGAAAAATGGATAAAGAAGTTGTGGTATTTACTTACAAAGCAATATCACTCAGCAATGAAATCTGTGTCATCAGGCCCTTAGCAGCACAATGAGTGGATTCAGGTATGATGATTCTAACTGAAGTAAGTCACACAGAAAAAGAAACATCATAAGATATCACTAATACACGGAATGTAAACTTGGCTACACAGGAACTGAATTACAGAACAGAACAGGGTCTCAAATTTCGAAAACCAACTTATGCTTGCTTAAGGGTAAAGGTGAGTTGGGGTGCTGCATAAAACCAGAGATTGAAATGAGCACAGATAAAGTTCCTTAAGCCAAATATGGAATAGACAAGAGCTACTCCTTGCTCAACGAAATGGACTCAACACCCCATATTAAACGCCTAAGAATGTTCCTGACTAGTAAGTATCTTAAAACCTATGGATTGCTATGTCTCCGAAAGAGAATCAAGCATGTGTTCAGGGTCATAAACGCAGCAGTGATAGGATTGGAGAGGTTCGGAGAGCAAATGAAGACCCTTTGAAGTCATATTGCATGGTACCCATTACACGGGTCTCAACTCTCCAGGTTTAAGGTATTCTTCCTTCAGCTAAAACATGCATGTGGAACCCAAGTATGATCAACCATGTGAACGGGAGACGTGTTCAAATATGTCTCAGTTTTCCTCCCCTGGTACTCGGGTGCAACATTCCAGACGCTTTACTAACACTCTCCCCACTTGGAGAGTCAGCGCCTTTAACCTCCTGTTTGGCCCAGTTTGCAATTTCTGCGGAAGATGAACAGGAATAGCGAGAACCAATGAGAGACTAGCTGGAGGTGTCTGGACGGGCAAATTTAACTCTCATTTCCCACCAGGAAGAGGAATTAACCAAAGGCTCAGCGTGCCGTGCCAGAACCAGATTAGGGCCTGAAGCCATCCTGCGGTGTTGCGGCCAGGTCACAAGAAAGCGAGTTGAAGAAAGGAGCTCAGGGGCAGTGTAATTCACAAACCTGCAGAGTTATAAATGACAGCTATCGTCCAAAAATAGACTGAAGTAAGGCTGCCAAGAGGACTTGAAAGCGGGGCAGAATTGCAGGAAACCGATTTCAGGAGGTAGACTGGAATTGCATTGAAAGCATAGGAAAAGAGGCAGAACGTCCACAATGATGCACTTGGCCAAAAAGGGCGTATGCGTTTTTTCCTGAATATATTCAGGAAAAAACGCATACGCCCTTTTTGGCCAACCAAGCAAGTTTGCAAAGGAAATCTGCACTACAATGAAGTCTCACTTCCCCCCGGTCAAAAGGACCATCTGAAAAAAGTGTAAAATCCAGAAAGGCAACAGGCCATTGAGAACTGGGAGCCTTGTTATGCTGATGGGCGGGATGTAAATTGCCAACAGACACTGGGGAGAAGAGTATGGTGTTTCCTGAAACATCTAAAAAACAAAGCAACAGAGCCTAGGGCACTTCCACTTATGGTCCTATAGCTTAGGGAAATTAAAATCAAAAAGACAGAGCCACCCCAAAGTTTGGAACGGCTCTGTTTACAAGAACCTCGTTTACAGTACAAGTTCAACATAACAGAAAGTGAAAAATGGATAAAGAACTTGTAGTACTTACGTACAATGCAGTATCACTCAGCAATGAAATCTATGTCATCAGGCCCGTAGCAGCATAATGAGCAGATTCAGGTACGATGATTCTAACTGAGATAAGTCACACAGAAAAAGAAACATCATAAGATATCACTAATACACGGAATGTAAACTTGGCTACACAGGAACTGAATTACAGAACAGAACAGGGTCTCAAATTTAGAAAACCAACTTATGCTTGCTTAAGGGGAAAGGAGAGTTGGGGTGCTGCATAAAACCAGAGATTGAAATGAGCACAGATAAAGTTCCTTAAGTCAAATATGGAATAGACAAGAGCTACTCCTTGCTCAACGAAATGGACTCAACACCGCATATTAAACGCCTAAGAATGTACCTGACTAGTAAGTATCTTAAAACCTATGGATTGCTATGTCATCAAAAGAGAATCAAGCATGTGTACAGGGGCATAAACGCAGCAGTGATAGGATTGGAGAGGTTCGGTGAGCAAATGAAGACCCTTTGAAGTCATATAGCATGGTACCCATTACACGGGTCTCAACTCTCCAGGTTTAAGGTATTGTTTCTTCAGCTAAAACATGCATGTGGAACCTAGAGTATGATCAACCATGTGATCGGGAGACGTGTTCAAATATGTCTCAGTTTTCCTCCCCTGGTACTCGGGTGCAACATTCCAGATGCTTTACTAACACTCTCCCCACTTGGAGAGTCAGCGCCTTTAACCTCCTCTTTGGCCCAGTTTGCAATTTCTGCGGAAGATGAACAGGAATAGCGAGAACCAATGAGAGGCTAGCTGGAGGTGTCTGGACGGGCAAATTTAACTCTCATTTCCCACCAGGAAGAGGAATTAACCAAAGGCTCAGCATGCCGGGCCGGAACCAGATTAGGGCCTGAAGCCATCCTGCGGTGTTGCGGCCAGGTCACAAGAAAGCGAGTTGAAGAAAGGAGCTCAGGGGCACTGTAATTCACAAACCTGCAGAGTTATAAATGACAGCTATCGTCCAAAAATAGACTGAAGTAAGGCTGCCAAGAGGACTTGAAAGCGGGGCAGAATTGCAGGAAACCGATTTCAGGAGGTAGACTGGATTTGCATTGAAAGCATAGGAAAAGAGGCAGAACGTCCACAATGATGCACTTGGCCAAAAAGGGCGTATGCGTTTTTTCCTGAATATATTCAGGAAAAAACGCATACGCCCTTTTTGGCCAACCAAGCAAGCTTGCAAAGGAAATCTGCACTACAATGAAGTCTCACTTCCCCCCGGTCAAAAGGGCCATCTGAAAAAAGTGTAAAATCCAGAAAGGCAGGACAGGCCATGGAGAACTGGGAGCCTTGTTATGCTGATGGGCGGGATGTAAATTGCCAACAACCACTCGGGAGAAGTGTATGGTGTTTCCTGAAACATCTAAAAAACAAAGCAACAGAACCTAGGGCACTTCCACTTATGGTCCTATAGCTTAGGGAAATTAAACTCAAAAAGACACAGCCACCCCAAAGTTTGGAACGGCTCTGTTTACAAGAAACTCGTTTACAGTACAAGTTCAACATCGCAGAAAGTGAAAAATGGATAAAGAAGTTGTGGTATTTACTTACAAAGCAATATCACTCAGCAATGAAATCTGTGTCATCAGGCCCTTAGCAGCACAATGAGTGGATTCAGGTATGATGATTCTAACTGAAGTAAGTCACACAGAAAAAGAAACATCATAAGATATCAGTAATACACGGAATGTAAACTTGGCTACACAGGAACTGAATTACAGAACAGAACAGGGTCTCAAATTTAGAAAACCAACTTATGCTTGCTTAAGGGTAAAGGTGAGTTGGGGTGCTGCATAAAACCAGAGATTGAAATGAGCACAGATAAAGTTCCTTAAGTCAAATATGGAATACACAAGAGCTACTCCTTGCTCAACGAAATGGACTCAACACCGCATATTAAACGCCTAAGAATGTACCTGACTAGTAAGTATCTTAAAACCTATGGATTGCTATGTCTCCGAAAGAGAATCAAGCATGTGTACAGGGGCATAAACGCAGCAGTGATAGGATTGGAGAGGTTCGGTGAGCAAATGAAGACCCTTTGAAGTCATATTGCATGGTAACCATTACACGGGTCTCAACTCTACAGGTTTAAGGTATTCTTCCTTCAGCTAAAACATGCATGTGGAACCCAAGTATGATCAACCAAGTGAACGGGAGACGTGTTCAAATATGTCTCAGTTTTCCTCCCCTGGTACTCGGGTGCAACATTCCAGATGCTTTACTAACACTCTCCCCACTTGGAGAGTCAGCGCCTTTAACCTCCTGTTTGGCCCAGTTTGCAATTTCTGCGGAAGATGAACAGGAATAGCGAGAACCAATGAGAGACTAGCTGGAGGTTTCTGGACGGGCAAATTTAACTCTCATTTCCGACCAGGAAGAGGAAATAACCAAAGGCTCAGCGTGCCGTGCCGGAACCAGATTAGGGCCTGAAGCCATCCTGCGGTGTTGCGGCCAGGTTACAAGAAAGCGAGTTGAAGAAAGGAGCTCAGGGGCACTGTAATTCACAAACCTGCAAATTTATAAATGACAGCTATCGTCCAAAAATAGACTGAGGTAAGGCTGCCAAGAGGACTTGAAAGCGGGGCAGAATTGCAGGAAACCGATTTCAGGAGGTAGACTGGAATTGCACTGAAAGCATAGGAAAAGAGGCAGAACGTCCACAATGATGCACTTGGCCAAAAAGGGCGTATGCATTTTTTCCTGAATATATTCAGGAAAAAACGCATACGCCCTTTTTGGCCAACCAAGCAAGCTTGCAAAGGAAATCTGCACTACAATGAAGTCTCACTTCCCCCCGGTCAAAAGGGCCATCTGAAAAAAGTGTAAAATCCAGAAAGGCAGGACAGGCCATGGAGAACTGGGAGCCTTGTTATGCTCATGGGCGGGATGTAAATTGTCAACAACCACTCGGAAGAAGTGTATGGTGTTTCCTGAAACATCTAAAAAACAAAGCAACAGAACCTAGGGCACTTCCACTTATGGTCCTATAGCTTAGGGAAATTAAAATCAAAAAGACACAGCCACCCCAAAGTTTGGAACGGCTCTGTTTACAAGAACCTCGTTTACAGTACAAGTTCAACATCGCAGAAAGTGAAAAATGGATAAAGAAGTTGTGGTATTTACTTACAAAGCAATATCACTCAGCAATGAAATCTGTGTCATCAGGCCCTTAGCATCACAATGAGTGGATTCAGGTATGATGATTCTAACTGAAATAAGTCACACAGAAAAAGAAACATCATAAGATATCAGTAATACAAGGAATGGAAACTTGGCTACACAGGAACTGAATTACAGAACAGAACAGGGTCTCAAATTTAGAAAACCAACTTATGCTTGCTTAAGGGTAAAGGTGAGTTGGGGTGCTGCATAAAACCAGAGATTGAAATGAGCACAGATAAAGTTCCTTAAGTCAAATATGGAATAGACAAGAGCTACTCCTTGCTCAACGAAATGGACTCAACACCGCATATTAAACGCCTAAGAATGTACCTGACTAGTAAGTATCTTAAAACCTATGGATTGCTATGTCTCCGAAAGAGAATCAAGCATGTGTACAGGGGCATAAACGCAGCAGTGATAGGATTGGAGAGGTTCGGTGAGCAAATGAAGACCCTTTGAAGTCATATTGCATGGTACCCATTACACGGGTCTCAACTCTCCAGGTTTAAGGTATTCTTCCTTCAGCTAAAAAATGCATGTGGAACCCAAGTATGATCAACCATGTGAACGGGAGACGTGTTCAAATATGTCTCAGTTTTCCTCCCCTGGTACTCGGGTGCAACATTCCAGACGCTTTACTAACACTCTCCCCACTTGGAGAGTCAGCGCCTTTAACCTCCTGTTTGGCCCAGTTTGCAATTTCTGCGGAAGATGAACAGGAATAGCGAGAACCAATGAGAGACTAGCTGGAGGTGTCTGGACGGGCAAATTTAACTCTCATTTCCCACCAGGAAGAGGAATTAACCAAAGGCTCAGCGTGCCATGCCGGAACCAGATTAGGGCCTGAAGCCATCCTGCGGTGTTGCGGCCAGGTCACAAGAAAGCGAGTTGAAGAAAGGAGCTCAGGGGCACTGTAATTCACAAACCTGCAGAGTTATAAATGACAGCTATCGTCCAAAAATAGACTGAAGTAAGGCTGCCAAGAGGACTTGAAAGCGGGGCAGAATTGCAGGAAACCGATTTCAGGAGGTAGACTGGAATTGCATTGAAAGCATAGGAAAAGAGGCAGAACGTCCACAATGATGCACTTGGCCAAAAAGGGCGTATGCGTTTTTTCCTGAATATATTCAGGAAAAAACGCATACGCCCTTTTTGGCCAACCAAGCAAGCTTGCAAAGGAAATCTGCACTACAATGAAGTCTCACTTCCCCCCGGTCAAAAGGGCCATCTGAAAAAAGTGTAAAATCCAGAAAGGCAGGACAGGCCATGGAGAACTGGGAGCCTTGTTATGCTGATGGGCGGGATGTAAATTGCCAACAACCAGTCGGGAGAAGTGTATGGTGTTTCCTGAAACATCTAAAAAACAAAGCAACAGAACCTAGGGCACTTCCACTTATGGTCCTATAGCTTAGGGAAATTAAAATCAAAAAGACACAGCCACCCCAAAGTTTGGAACGGCTCTGTTTACAAGAACCTCGTTTACAGTACAAGTTCAAAATCGCAGAAAGTGAAAAATGGATAAAGAAGTTGTGGTATTTACTTACAAAGCAATATCACTCAGCAATGAAATCTGTGTCATCAGGCCCTTAGCAGCACAATGAGTGGATTCAGGTATGATGATTCTAACTGAAATAAGTCACACAGAAAAAGAAACATCATAAGATATCAGTAATGCACGGAATGTAAACTTGGCTACACAGGAACTGAATTACAGAACAGAACAGGGTCTCAAATTTAGAAAACCAACTTATTCTTGCTTAAGGGGAAAGGTGAGTTGGGGTGCTGCATAAAACCAGAGATTGAAATGAGCACAGATAAAGTTCCTTAAGCCAAATATGGAATAGACAAGAGCTACTCCTTGCTCAACGAAATGGACTCAACACCGCATATTAATCGCCTAAGAATGTACCTGACTTGTAAGTATCTTAAAACCTATGGATTGCTATGTCTCCGAAAGAGAATCAAGCATGTGTACAGGGGCATAAACGCAGCAGTGATAGGATTGGAGAGGTTCGGTGAGCAAATGAAGACCCTTTGAAGTCATATTGCATGGTACCCATTCCAAGGGTTTCAACTACCCAGGTTTAAGGTATTCTTCCTTCAGCTAAAACATGCATGTGGAACCTAGAGTATGATCAACCATGTGATCGGGAGACGTGTTCAAATATGTCTCAGTTTTCCTCCCCTGGTACTCGGGTGCAACATTCCAGACGCTTTACTAACACTCTCCCCACTTGGAGAGTCAGTCCCTTTAACCTCCTGTTTGGCCGAGTTTGCAATTTCTGCGGAAGATGAACAGGAATAGCGAGAACCAATGAGAGGCTAGCTGGAGGTGTCTGGACGGGCAAATTTAACTCTCATTTCCCACCAGGAAGAGGAATTAACCAAAGGCTCAGCATGCCGGGCCGGAACCAGATTAGGGCCTGAAGCCATCCTGCGGTGTTGCCGCCAGGTCACAAGAAAGCGAGTTGAAGAAAGGAGCTCAGGGGCACTGTAATTCACAAACCTGCAGAGTTATAAATGACAGCTATCGTCCAAAAATAGACTGAAGTAAGGCTGCCAAGAGGACTTGAAAGCGGGGCAGAATTGCAGGAAACCGATTTCAGGAGGTAGACTGAAATTGCATTGATAGCATAGGAAAAGAGGCAGAACGTCCACAATGATGCACTTGGCCAAAAAGGGCGTATGCGTTTTTTCCTGAATATATTCAGGAAAAAACCCATACGCCCTTTTTGGCCAACCAAGGAAGCTTGCAAAGGAAATCTGCACTACAATGAAGTCTCACTTCCCCCCGGTCAAAAGGGCCATCTGAAAAAAGTGTAAAATCCAGAAAGGCAGGACAGGCCATGGAGAACTGGGAGCCTTGTTATGCTGATGGGCGGGATGTAAATTGCCAACAGACACTTGGGAGAAGTGTATGGTGTTTCCTGAAACATCTAAAAAACAAAGCAACAGAGCCTAGGGCACTGCAACTTATGGTCCTATAGCTTAGGGAAATTAAAATCAAAAAGACACAGCCACCCCAAAGTTTGGGACGACTCTGTTTACAAGAACCTCGTTTACAGTACAAGTTCAACATCGCAGAAAGTGAAAAATGGATAAAGAAGTTGTGGTATTTACTTACAAAGCAATATCACTCAGCAATGAAATCTGTGTCATCAGGCCCTTAGCAGCACAATGAGTGGATTCAGGTATGATGATTCTAACTGAAGTAAGTCACACAGAAAAAGAAACATCATAAGATATCAGTAATACACGGAATGTAAACTTGGCTACACAGGAACTGAATTACAGAACAGAACAGGGTCTCAAATTTAGAAAACCAACTTATGCTTGCTTAAGGGTAAAGGTGAGTTGGGGTGCTGCATAAAACCAGAGATTGAAATGAGCACAGATAAAGTTCCTTAAGTCAAATATGGAATAGACAAGAGCTACTCCTTGCTCAACGAAATGGACTCAACACCGCATATTAAACGCCTAAGAATGTACCTGACTAGTAAGTATCTTAAAACCTATGGATTGCTATGTCTCCGAAAGAGAATCAAGCATGTGTACAGGGGCATAAACGCAGCAGTGATAGGATTGGAGAGGTTCGGTGAGCAAATGAAGACCCTTTGAAGTCATATTGCATGGTACCCATTCCACGGGTTTCAACTACCCAGGTTTAAGGTATTCTTCCTTCAGCTAAAACATGCATGTGGAACCCAGAGTATGATCAACCATGTGATCGGGAGACGTGTTCAAATATGTCTCAGTTTTCCTCCCCTGGTACTCGGGTGCAACATTCCAGACGCTTTACTAACACTCTCCCCACTTGGAGAGTCAGCGCCTTTAACCTCCTGTTTGGCACAGTTTGCAATTTCTGCGGAAGATGAACAGGAATAGCGAGAACCAATGAGAGACTAGCTGGAGGTGTCTGGACGGGCAAATTTAACTCTCATTTCCCACCAGGAAGAGGAAATAACCAAAGGCTCAGCGTGCCGTGCCGGAACCAGATTAGGGCCTGAAGCCATCCTGCGGTGTTGCGGCCAGCTCAAAAGAAACCGAGTTGAAGAAAGGAGCTCAGGGGCACTGTAATTCACAAACCTGCAGAGTTATAAATGACAGCTATCGTCCAAAAATAGACTGAAGTAAGGCTGCCAAGAGGACTTGAAAGCGGGGCAGAATTGCAGGAAACCGATTTCAGGAGGTAGACTGGAATTGCATTGAAAGCATAGGAAAAGAGGCAGAACGTCCACAATGATGCACTTGGCCAAAAAGGGCGTATGCGTTTTTTCCTGAATATATTCAGGAAAAAACGCATACGCCCTTTTTGGCCAACCAAGCAAGCTTGCAAAGGAAATCTGCACTACAATGAACTCTCACTTCCCCCCGGTCAAAAGGGCCATCTGAAAAAAGTGTAAAATCCAGAAAGGCAGGACAGGCCATGGAGAACTGGGAGCCTTGTTATGCTGATGGGCAGGATGTAAATTGCCAACAACCACTCGGGAGAAGTGTATGGTGTTTCCTTAAACATCTAAAAAACAAAGCAACAGAACCTAGGGCACTTCCACTTATGGTCCTATAGCTTAGGGAAATTAAAATCAAAAAGACACAGCCACCCCAAAGTTTGGAACGGCTCTGTTTACAAGAACCTCATTTACAGTACAAGTTCAACATCGCAGAAAGTGAAAAATGGATAAAGAAGTTGTGGTATTTACTTACAAAGCAATATCACTCAGCAATGAAATCTGTGTCATCAGGCCCTTAGCAGCAAAATGAGTGGATTCAGGTATGATGATTCTAACAGAAATAAGTCACACAGAAAAAGAAACATCATAAGATATCAGTAATACACGGAATGTAAACTTGGCTACACAGGAACTGAATTACAGAACAGAACAGGGTCTCAAATTTAGAAAACCAACTTATGCTTGCTTAAGGGGAAAGGTGAGTTGGGGTGCTGCATAAAACCAGAGATTGAAATGAGCACAGATAAAGTTCCTTAAGTCAAATATGGAATAGACAAGAGCTACTCCTTGCTCAACGAAATGGACTCAACACCGCATATTAAACGCCTAAGAATGTACCTGACTAGTAAGTATCTTAAAACCTATGGATTGCTATGTCTCCGAAAGAGAATCAAGCATGTGTACAGGGGCATAAACGCAGCAGTGATAGGATTGGAGAGGTTCGGTGAGCAAATGAAGACCCTTTGAAGTCATATTGCATGGTACACATTCCACGGGTTTCAACTACCCAGGTTTAAGGTATTCTTCCTTCAGCTAAAACATGCATGTGGAACCTAGAGTATGATCAACCATGTGATCGGGAGACGTGTTCAAATATGTGTCAGTTTTCGTACCCTGGTACTCGGGTGCAACATTCCAGAGGCTTTACTAACACTCTCCCCACTTGGAGAGTCAGTCCCTTTAACCTCCTGTTTGGCCCAGTTTGCAATTTCTGCGGAAGATGAACAGGAATAGCGAGAACCAATGAGAGGCTAGCTGGAGGTGTCTGGACGGGCAAATTTAACTCTCATTTCCCACCAGGAAGAGGAATTAACCAAAGGCTCAGCATGCCGGGCCAGAACCAGATTAGGGCCTGAAGCCATCCTGCGGTGTTGCGGCCAGGTCACAAGAAAGCGAGTTGAAGAAAGGAGCTCAGGGGCACTGTAATTCACAAACCTGCAGAGTTATAAATGACAGCTATCGTCCAAAAATAGACTGAAGTAAGGCTGCCAAGAGGACTTGAAAGCGGGGCAGAATTGCAGGAAACCGATTTCAGGAGGTAGACTGGAATTGCATTGAAAGCATAGGAAAAGAGGCAGAACGTCCACAATGATGCACTTGGCCAAAAAGGGCGTATGCGTTTTTTCCTGAATATATTCAGGAAAAAACGCATACGCCCTTTTTGGCCAACCAAGCAAGCTTGCAAAGGAAATCTGCACTACAATGAAGTCTCACTTCCCCTCGGTCAAAAGGGCCATCTGAAAAAAGTGTAAAATCCAGAAAGGCAACAGGCCATTGAATACTGGGAGCCTTGTTATGCTGATGGGTGGGATGTAAATTGCCAACAGACACTTGGGAGAAGTGTATGGTGTTTCCTGAAACATCGAAAAAACAAAGCAACAGAGCCTAGGGCACTTCCACTTATGGTCCTATAGCTTAGGGAAATTAAAATCAAAAAGACACAGCCACCCCAAAGTTTGGAACGGCTCTGTTTACAAGAACCTCGTTTACAGTACAAGTTCAACATCGCAGAAAGTGAAAAATGGATAAAGATGTTGTGGTATTCACTTACAAAGCAATATCACTCAGCAATGAAATCTGTGTCATCAGGCCCTTAGCAGCACAATGAGTGGATTCAGGTATGATGATTCTAACTGAAATAAGTCACACAGAAAAAGAAACATCATAAGATATCAGTAATACACGGAATGTAAACTTGGCTACACAGGAACTGAATTACAGAACAGAACAGGGACTCAAATTAAGAAAAACAACTTATGCTTGCTTAAGGGTAAAGGTGAGTTGGGGTGCTGCATAAAACCAGAGATTGAAATGAGCACAGATAAAGTTCCTTAAGCCAAATATGGAATAGACAAGAGCTACTCCTTGCTCAACGAAATGCACTCAACACCGCATATTAAACGCCTAAGAGTGTACCTGACTTGTAAGTATCTTAAAACCTATGGATTGCTATGTCTCCGAAAGAGAATCAAGCATGTGTACAGGGGCATAAACGCAGCAGTGATAGGATTGGAGAGGTTCGGTGAGCAAATGAAGACCCTTTGAAGTCATATTGCATGGTACCCATTCCACGGGTTTCAACTACCCAGGTTTAAGGTATTCTTCCTTCAACTAAAACATGCATGTGGAACCTAGAGTATGATCAACCATGTGATCGGGAGACGTGTTCAAATATGTCTCACTTTTCCTCCCCTGGTACTCGGGTGCAACATTCCAGACGCTTTACTAACACTCTCCTCACTTAGAGAGTCAGTCCCTTTAACCTCCTGTTTGGCCCAGTTTGCAATTTCTGCGGAAGATGAACAGGAATAGCGAGAACCAATGAGAGACTAGCTGGAGGTGTGTGGACGGGCAAATTTAACTCTCATTTCCCACCAGGAAGAGGAAATAACCAAAGGCTCAGCGTGCCATGCCTGAACCAGATTAGGGCCTGAAGCCATCCTGCGGTGTTGCGGCCAGGTCACAAGAAAGCGAGTTGAAGAAAGGAGCTCAGGGGCACTGTAATTCACAAACCTGCAGAGTTATAAATGACAGCTATCGTCCAAAAATAGACTGAAGTAAGGCTGCCAAGAGGACTTGAAAGCGGGGCAGAATTGCAGGAAACCGATTTCAGGAGGTAGACTGGAATTGCATTGAAAGCATAGGAAAAGAGGCAGAACGTCCACAATGATGCACTTGGCCAAAAAGGGCGTATGCATTTTTTCCTGAATATATTCAGGAAAAAACGCATACGCCCTTTTTGGCCAACCAAGCAAGCTTGCAAAGGAAATCTGCACTACAATGAAGTCTCACTTCCCCCCGGTCAAAAGGGCCATCTGAAAAAAGTGTAAAATCCAGAAAGGCAGGACAGGCCATGGAGAACTGGGAGCCTTGTTATGCTGATGGGCGGGACGTAAATTGCCAACAACCACTCGGGAGAAGTGTATAGTGTTTCCAGAAACATCTAAAAAACAAAGCAACAGAGCCTAGGGCACTTTCACTTATGGTCCTATAACTTAGGGAAATTAAATCAAAAAGACACAGCCACCGCAAAGTTTGGGACGCCTCTGTTTACAAGAACCTCGTTTACAGTACAAGTTCAACATCGCAGAAAGTGAAAAATGGATAAAGAAGTTGTGGTATTTACTTACAAAGCAATATCACTCAGCAATGAAATCTGTGTCATCAGGCCCTTAGCAGCACAATGAGTGCATTCAGGTATGATGATTCTAACTGAAATAAGTCACACAGAAAAAGAAACATCATAAGATATCACTAATACACGGAATGTAAACTTGGCTACACAGGAACTGCATTCCAAAACAGAAGAGGGTCTCAAATTTAGAAAACCAACTTATGCTTGCTTAAGGGGAAAGGTGAGTTGGGGTGCTGCATAAAACCAGAGATTGAAATGAGCACAGATAAAGTTCCTTAAGTCAAATATGGAATAGACAAGAGCTACTCCTTGCTCAACGAAATGGACTCAACACCGCATATTAAACGCCTAAGAATGTACCTGACTAGTAAGTATCGTAAAACCTATGGATTGCTATGTCTCCAAAAGAGAATCAAGCGTGTGTACAGGGGCATAAACGCAGCAGTGATAGGATTGGAGAGGTTCGGTGAGCAAATGAAGACCCTTTGAAGTCATATTGCATGGTAGCCATTACAGGGGTCTCAACTCTCCAGGTTTAAGGTATTCTTCCTTCAGCTAAAACATGCATGTGGAACCCAAGTATGATCAACCATGTGAACGGGAGACGTGTTCAAATATGTCTCAGTTTTCCTCCCCTGGTACTCGGGTGCAACATTCCAGACGCTTTACTAACACTCTCCCGACTTGGAGAGTCAGTCCCTTTAACCTCCTGTTTGGCCCAGTTTGCAATTTCTGCGGAAGATGAACAGGAATAGCGAGAACCAATGAGAGACTAGCTGGAGGTGTCTGGACGGGCAAATTTAACTCTCATTTCCCACCAGGAAGAGGAATTAACCAAAGGCTCAGCGTGCCGTGCTGGAACCAGATTAGGGCCTGAAGCCATCCTGCGGTGTTGCGGCCAGGTCACAAGAAAGCGAGTTGAAGAAAGGAGCTCAGGGGCACTGTAATTCACAAACCTGCAGAGTTATAAATGACAGCTATCGTCCAAAAATAGACTGAAGTAAGGCTGCCAAGAGGACTTGAAAGCGGGGCAGAATTGCAGGAAACCGATTTCAGGAGGTAGACTGGAATTGCATTGAAAGCATAGGAAAAGAGGCAGAACGTCCACAATGATGCACTTGTCCAAAAAGGGCGTATGCGTTTCTTCCTGAATATATTCAGGAAAAAACGCATACGCCCTTTTTGGCCAACCAAGCAAGCTTGCAAAGGAAATCTGCACTACAATGAAGTCTCACTTCCCCCCGGTCAAAAGGGCCATCTGAAAAAAGTGTAAAATCCAGAAAGGCAACAGGCCATGGAGAACTGGGAGCCTTGTTATGCTGATGGGCGGGATGTAAATTGCCAACAGACACTCGGGAGAAGTGTATGGTGTTTCCTGAAACATCTAAAAAACAAAGCAACAGAGCCTAGGGCACTTCCACTTATGGTCCTATAGCTTAGGGAAAATAAATCAAAAAGACACAGCCACCCCAAAGTTTGGAACGGCTCTGTTTACAAGAACCTCGTTTACAGTACAAGTTCAACATCGCAGAAAGTGAAAAATGGATAAAGAACTTGTGGTACTTACGTACAATGCAGTATCACTCAGCAATGAAATCTATGTCATCAGGCCCGTAGCAGCATAATGAGTAGATTCAGGTACGATGATTCTAACTGAAATAAGTCACACAGAAAAAGAAACATCATAAGATATCACTAATACACGGAATGTAAACTTGGCTACACAGGAACTGAATTCCAAAACAGAACAGGTTCTCAAATTTAGAAAACCAACTTATGCTTGCTTAAGGGGAAAGGTGAGTTGGGGTGCTGCATAAAACCAGAGATTGAAATGAGCACAGATAAAGTTCCTTAAGCCAAATATGGAATAGACAAGAGCTACTCCTTGCTCAACGAAATGGACTCAACACCCCATATTAAACGCCTAAGAATGTACCTGACTAGTAAGTATCTTAAAACCTATGGATTGCTATGTCTCCGAAAGAGAATCAAGCATGTGTACAGGGGCATAAACGCAGCAGTGATAGGATTGGAGAGGTTCGGTGAGCAAATGAAGACCCTTTGAAGTCATATTGCATGGTACCCATTCCACGGGTTTCAACTACCCAGGTTTTAGGTATTCTTCCTTCAGCTAAAACATGCATGTGGAACCCAGAGTATGATCAACCATGTGATCGGGAGACGTGTTCAAATATGTCTCAGTTTTCCTCCCCTGGTACTCGGGTGCAACATTCCAGACGCTTTACTAACACTCTCCCGACCTGGAGAGTCAGTGTCTTTAACCTCCTGTTTGGCCCAGTTTGCAATTTCTGCGGAAGATGAACAGGAATAGCGAGAACCAATGAGAGACTAGCTGGAGGTGTCTGGACGGGAAAATTTAACTCTCATTTCCCACCAGGAAGACGAATTAACCAAAGGCTCAGCGTGCCGTGCCGGAACAAGATTAGGGCCTGAAGCCACCCTGCGGTGTTGCGGCCAGGTCACAAGAAAGCGAGTTGAAGAAAGAAGCTCAGGGGCACTGTAATTCACAAACCTGCAGAGTTATAAATGACAGCTATCGTCCAAAAATAGACTGAAGTAAAACTGCCAAGAGGACTTGAAAGCGGGGCAGAATTGCAGGAAACCGATTTCAGGAGGTAGACTGGAATTGCATTGAAAGCATAGGAAAAGAGGCAGAACGTCCACAATGATGCACTTGGCCAAAAAGGGCGTATGCGTTTTTTCCTGAATATATTCAGGAAAAAACGCATACGCCCTTTTTGGCCAACCAAGCAAGCTTGCAAAGGAAATCTGCACTACAATGAAGTCTCACTTCCCCCCGGTCAAAAGGGCCATCTGAAAAAAGTGTAAAATCCAGAAAGGCAACAGGCCATGGAGAACTGGGAGCCTTGTTATGCTGAAGGGCGGGATGTAAATTGCCAACAACCACTCGGGAGAAGTGTATGGTGTTTCCTGAAACATCTAAAAACAAAGCAACAGAGCCTAGGGCACTTCCACTTATGGTCCTATAGCATAGGGAAATTAAAATAAAAAAGACACAGCCACCCCAAAGTTTCGGACGCCTCTGTTTACAACAACCTCGTTTACAGTACAATTTCAACATCGCAGAAAGTGAAAAATGGATAAAGAACTTGTGGTACTTACGTACAATGCAGTATCACTCAGCAATGAAATCTATGTCATCAGGCCTGTAGCAGCATAATGAGTAGATTCAGGTACGATGATTCTAACTGAAATAAGTCACACAGAAAAAGAAACATCATAAGATATCACTAATACACGGAATGTAAACTTGGCTACACAGGAACTGAATTCCAAAACAGAACAGGTTCTCAAATTTAGAAAACCAACTTATGCTTGCTTAAGGGTAAAGGTGAGTTGGGGTGCTGCATAAAACCAGAGATTGAAATGAGCACAGATAAAGTTCCTTAAGCCAAATATGGAATAGACAAGAGCTACTCCTTGCTCAACGAAATGGACTCAACACCGCATATTAAACGCCTAAGAATGTACCTGACTAGTAAGTATCTTAAAACCTATGGATTGCTATGTCTCCGAAAGAGAATCAAGCATGTGTACAGGGGCATAAACGCAGCAGTGATAGGATTGGAGAGGTTTGGTGAGCAAATGAAGACCCTTTGAAGTCATATTGCATGGTACCCATTACACGGGTCTTAACTCTCCAGGTTTAAGGTATTCTTCCTTCAGCTAAAACATGCATGTGGAACCCAAGTATGATCAACCATGTGAACGGGAGACGTGTTCAAATATGTCTCAGTTTTCCTCCCCTGGTACTCGGGTGCAACATTCCAGACGCTTTACTAACACTCTCCCCACTTGGAGAGTCAGCGCCTTTAACCTCCTGTTTGGCCCAGTTTGCAATTTCTGCGGAAGATGAACAGGAATAGCGAGAACCAATGAGAGACTAGCTGGAGGTGTCTGGACGGGCAAATTTAACTCTCATTTCCCACCAGGAAGAGGAAATAACCAAAGGCTCAGCGTGCCGTGCCGGAACCAGATTAGGGCCTGAAGCCATCCTGCGGTGTTGCGGCCAGGTCACAAGAAAGCGAGTTGAAGAAAGGAGCTCAGGGGCACTGTAATTCACAAACCTGCAGAGTTATAAATGACAGCTATCGTCCAAAAATAGACTGAAGTAAGGCTGCCAAGAGGACTTGAAAGCGGGGCAGAATTGCAGGAAACCGATTTCAGGAGGTAGACTGGAATTGCATTGAAAGCATAGGAAAAGAGGCAGAACGTCCACAATGATGCACTTGGCCAAAAAGGGCGTATGCGTTTTTTCCTGAATATATTCAGGAAAAAACGCATACGCCCTTTTTGGCCAACCAAGCAAGCTTGCAAAGGAAATCTGCACTACAATGAAGTCTCACTTCCCCCCGGTCAAAAGGGCCATCTGAAAAAAGTGTAAAATCCAGAAAGGCAGGACAGGCCATGGAGAACTGGGAGCCTTGTTATGCTGATGGGCGGGATGTAAATTGCCAACAACCACTCGGGAGAAGTGTATGGTGTTTCCTGAAACATCTAAAAAACAAAGCAACAGAACCTAGGGCACTTCCACTTATGGTCCTATAGCTTAGGGAAATTAAAATCAAAAAGACACAGCCACCCCAAAGTTTGGAACGGCTCTGTTTACAAGAACCTCGTTTACAGTACAAGTTCAACATCGCAGAAAGTGAAAAATGGATAAAGAAGTTGTGGTATTTACTTACAAAGCAATATCACTCAGCAATGAAATCTGTGTCATCAGGCCCTTAGCAGCACAATGAGTGGATTCAGGTATGATGATTCTAACTGAAATAAGTCACACAGAAAAAGAAACATCATAAGATATCAGTAATGCACGGAATGTAAACTTGGCTACACAGGAACTGAATTACAGAACAGAACAGGGTCTCAAATTTAGAAAACCAACTTATGCTTGCTTAAGGGAAAAGGTGAGTTGGGGTGCTGCATAAAACCAGAGATTGAAATGAGCACAGATAAAGTTCCTTAAGCCAAATATGGAATAGACAAGAGCTACTCCTTGCTCAACGAAATGGTCTCAACACCCCATATTAAACGCCTAAGAATGTACCTGACTAGTAAGTATCTTAAAACCTATGGATTGCTATGTCTCCGAAAGAGAATCAAGCATGTGTACAGGGGCATAAACGCAGCAGTGATAGGATTGGAGAGGTTCGGTGAGCAAATGAAGACCCTTTGAAGTCATATTGCATGGTACCCATTCCACGGGTTTCAACTACCCAGGTTTAAGGTATTCTTCCTTCAGCTAAAACATGCATGTGGAACCTAGAGTATGATCAACCATGTGATCGGGAGACGTGTTCAAATATGTCTCAGTTTTCCTCCCCTGGTACTCGGGTGCAACATTCCAGACGCTTTACTAACACTCTCCCCACTTGGAGAGTCAGTCCCTTTAACCTCCTGTTTGGCCCAGTTTGCAATTTCTGCGGAAGATGAACAGGAATAGCGAGAACCAATGAGAGGCTAGCTGGAGGTGTCTGGACGGGCAAATTTAACTCTCATTTCCCACCAGGAAGAGGAATTAACCAAAGGCTCAGCATGCCGGGCCGGAACCAGATTAGGGCCTGAAGCCATCCTGCGGTGTTGCGGCCAGGTCACAAGAAAGCGAGTTGAAGAAAGGAGCTCAGGGGCACTGTAATTCACAAACCTGCAGAGTTATAAATGACAGCTATCGTCCAAAAATAGACTGAAGTAAGGCTGCCAAGAGTACTTGAAAGCGGGGCAGAATTGCAGGAAACCGATTTCAGGAGGTAGACTGGAATTGCATTGAAAGCATAGGAAAAGAGGCAGAACGTCCACAATGATGCACTTGGCCAAAAAGGGCGTATGCGTTTTTTCCTGAATATATTCAGGAAAAAACGCATACGCCCTTTTTGGCCAACCAAGCAAGCTTGCAAAGGAAATCTGCACTACAATGAAGTCTCACTTCCCCCCGGTCAAAAGGGCCATCTGAAAAAAGTGTAAAATCCAGAAAGGCAACAGGCCATTGAGAACTGGGAGCCTTGTTATGCTGATGGGCGGGATGTAGATTGCCAACAGACACTTGGGAGAAGTGTATGGTGTTTCCTGAAACATCTACAAAACAAAGCAACAGAGCCTAGGGCACTTCCACTTATGGTCCTATAGCTTAGGGAAAATAAATCAAAAAGACACAGCCACCCCAAAGTTTGGAACGGCTCTGTTTACAAGAACCTCGTTTACAGTACAAGTTCAACATCGCAGAAAGTGAAAAATGGATAAAGAACTTGTGGTACTTACGTACAATGCAGTATCACTCAGCAATGAAATCTATGTCATCAGGCCCGTAGCAGCATAATGAGTAGATTCAGGTACGATGATTCTAACTGAAATAAGTCACACAGAAAAAGAAACATCATAAGATATCACTAATACACGGAATGTAAACTTGGCTACACAGGAACTGAATTCCAAAACAGAACAGGTTCTCAAATTTAGAAAACCAACTTATGCTTGCTTAAGGGGAAAGGTGAGTTGGGTTGCTGCATAAAACCAGAGATTGAAATGAGCACAGCTAAAGTTCCTTAAGCGAAATATGGAATAGACAAGAGCTACTCCTTGCTCAACGAAATGGACTCAACACCCCATATTAAACGCCTAAGAATGTACCTGACTAGTAAGTATCTTAAAACCTATGGATTGCTATGTCTCCGAAAGAGAATCAAGCATGTGTACAGGGGCATAAACGCAGCAGTGATAGGATTGGAGAGGTTCGGTGAGCAAATGAAGACCCTTTGAAGTCATATTGCATGGTACCCATTCCACGGGTTTCAACTACCCAGGTTTTAGGTATTCTTCCTTCAGCTAAAACATGCATGTGGAACCCAGAGTATGATCAACCATGTGATCGGGAGACGTGTTCAAATATGTCTCAGTTTTCCTCCCCTGGTACTCGGGTGCAACATTCCAGACGCTTTACTAACACTCTCCCGACCTGGAGAGTCAGTGTCTTTAACCTCCTGTTTGGCCCAGTTTGCAATTTCTGCGGAAGATGAACAGGAATAGCGAGAACCAATGAGAGACTAGCTGGAGGTGTCTGGACGGGAAAATTTAACTCTCATTTCCCACCAGGAAGACGAATTAACCAAAGGCTCAGCGTGCCGTGCCGGAACCAGATTAGGGCCTGAAGCCATCCTGCGGTGTTGCGGCCAGGTCACAAGAAAGCGAGTTGAAGAAAGAAGCTCAGGGGCACTGTAATTCACAAACCTGCAGAGTTATAAATGACAGCTATCGTCCAAAAATAGACTGAAGTAAAACTGCCAAGAGGACTTGAAAGCGGGGCAGAATTGCAGGAAACCGATTTCAGGAGGTAGACTGGAATTGCATTGAAAGCATAGGAAAAGAGGCAGAACGTCCACAATGATGCACTTGGCCAAAAAGGGCGTATGCGTTTTTTCCTGAATATATTCAGGAAAAAACGCATACGCCCTTTTTGGCCAACCAAGCAAGCTTGCAAAGGAAATCTGCACTACAATGAAGTCTCACTTCCCCCCGGTCAAAAGGGCCATCTGAAAAAAGTGTAAAATCCAGAAAGGCAACAGGCCATGGAGAACTGGGAGCCTTGTTATGCTGAAGGGCGGGATGTAAATTGCAAACAGACACTCGGGAGAAGTGTATGGTGTTTCCTGAAACATCTAAAAAACAAAGCAACAGAGCCTAGGGCACTTCCACTTATGGTCCTATAGCTTAGGGAAATTAAAATCAAAAAGACACAGCCACCCCAAAGTTTTGGATGCCTCTGTTTACAAGAACCTCGTTTACAGTACAATTTCAACATCGCAGAAAGTGAAAAATGGATAAAGAACTTGTGGTACTTACGTACAATGCAGTATCACTCAGCAATGAAATCTATGTCATCAGGCCCGTAGCAGCATAATGAGTAGATTCAGGTACGATGATTCTAACTGAAATAAGTCACACAGAAAAAGAAACATCATAAGATATCACTAATACACGGAATGTAAACTTGGCTACACAGGAACTGAATTCCAAAACAGAACAGGTTCTCAAATTTAGAAAACCAACTTATGCTTGCTTAAGGGTAAAGGTGAGTTGGGGTGCTGCATAAAACCAGAGATTGAAATGAGCACAGATAAAGTTCCTTAAGCCAAATATGGAATAGACAAGAGCTACTCCTTGCTCAACGAAATGGACTCAACACCGCATATTAAACGCCTAAGAATGTACCTGACTAGTAAGTATCTTAAAACCTATGGATTGCTATGTCTCCGAAAGAGAATCAAGCATGTGTACAGGGGCATAAACGCAGCAGTGATAGGATTGGAGAGGTTCGGTGAGCAAATGAAGACCCTTTGAAGTCATATTGCATGGTACCCATTACACGGGTCTTAACTCTCCAGGTTTAAGGTATTCTTCCTTCAGCTAAAACATGCATGTGGAACCCAAGTATGATCAACCATGTGAACGGGAGACGTGTTCAAATATGTCTCAGTTTTCCTCCCCTGGTACTCGGGTGCAACATTCCAGACGCTTTACTAACACTCTCCCCACTTGGAGAGTCAGCGCCTTTAACCTCCTGTTTGGCCCAGTTTGCAATTTCTGCGGAAGATGAACAGGAATAGCGAGAACCAATGAGAGACTAGCTGGAGGTGTCTGGACGGGCAAATTTAACTCTCATTTCCCACCAGGAAGAGGAAATAACCAAAGGCTCAGCGTGCCGTGCCGGAACCAGATTAGGGCCTGAAGCCATCCTGCGGTGTTGCGGCCAGGTCACAAGAAAGCGAGTTGAAGAAAGGAGCTCAGGGGCTCTGTAATTCACAAACCTGCAGAGTTATAAATGACAGCTATCGTCCAAAAATAGACTGAAGTAAGGCTGCCAAGAGGACTTGAAAGCGGGGCAGAATTGCAGGAAACCGATTTCAGGAGGTAGACTGGAATTGCATTGAAAGCATAGGAAAAGAGGCAGAACGTCCACAATCATGCACTTGGCCAAAAAGGGCGTATGCGTTTTTTCCTGAATATATTCAGGAAAAAACGCATACGCCCTTTTTGGCCAACCAAGCAAGCTTGCAAAGGAAATCTGCACTACAATGAAGTCTCACTTCCCCCCGGTCAAAAGGGCCATCTGAAAAAAGTGTAAAATCCAGAAAGGCAGGACAGGCCATGGAGAACTGGGAGCCTTGTTATGCTGATGGGCGGGATGTAAATTGCCAACAACCACTCGGGAGAAGTGTATGGTGTTTCCTGAAACATCTAAAAAACAAAGCAACAGAACCTAGGGCACTTCCACTTATGGTCCTATAGCTTAGGGAAATTAAAATCAAAAAGACACAGCCACCCCAAAGTTTGGAACGGCTCTGTTTACAAGAACCTCGTTTACAGTACAAGTTCAACATCGCAGAAAGTGAAAAATGGATAAAGAAGTTGTGGTATTTACTTACAAAGCAATATCACTCACAATGAAATCTGTGTCATCAGGCCCTTAGCAGCACAATGAGTGGATTCAGGTATGATGATTCTAACTGAAATAAGACACACAGAAAAAGAAACATCATAAGATATCAGTAATGCACGGAATGTAAACTTGGCTACACAGGAACTGAATTACAGAACAGAACAGGGTCTCAAATTTAGAAAACCAACTTATGCTTGCTTAAGGGAAAAGGTGAGTTGGGGTGCTGCATAAAACCAGAGATTGAAATGAGCACAGATAAAGTTCCTTAAGCCAAATATGGAATAGACAAGAGCTACTCCTTGCTCAACGAAATGGACTCAACACCCCATATTAAACGCCTAAGAATGTACCTGACTAGTAAGTATCTTAAAACCTATGGATTGCTATGTCTCCGAAAGAGAATCAAGCATGTGTACAGGGGCATAAACGCAGCAGTGATAGGATTGGAGAGGTTCGGTGAGCAAATGAAGACCCTTTGAAGTCATATTGCATGGTACCCATTCCACGGGTTTCAACTACCCAGGTTTAAGGTATTCTTCCTTCAGCTAAAACATGCATGTGGAACCTAGAGTATGATCAACCATGTGATCGGGAGATGTGTTCAAATATGTCTCAGTTTTCCTCACCTGGTACTCGGGTGCAACATTCCAGACGCTTTACTAACACTCTCCCCACTTGGAGAGTCAGTCCCTTTAACCTCCTGTTTGGCCCAGTTTGCAATTTCTGCGGAAGATGAACAGGAATAGCGAGAACCAATGAGAGGCTAGCTGGAGGTGTCTGGACGGGCAAATTTAACTCTCATTTCCCACCAGGAAGAGGAATTAACCAAAGGCTCAACATGCCGGGCCGGAACCAGATTAGGGCCTGAAGCCATCCTGCGGTGTTGCGGCCAGGTCACAAGAAAGCGAGTTGAAGAAAGGAGCTCAGGGGCACTGTAATTCACAAACCTGCAGAGTTATAAATGACAGCTATCGTCCAAAAATAGACTGAAGTAAGGCTGCCAAGAGGACTTGAAAGCGGGGCAGAATTGCAGGAAACCGATTTCAGGAGGTAGACTGGAATTGCATTGAAAGCATAGGAAAAGAGGCAGAACGTCCACAATGATGCACTTGGCCAAAAAGGGCGTATGCGTTTTTTCCTGAATATATTCAGGAAAAATCGCATACGCCCTTTTTGGCCAACCAAGCAAGCTTGCAAAGGAAATCTGCACTACAATGAAGTCTCACTTCCCCCCGGTCAAAAGGGCCATCTGAAAAAAGTGTAAAATCCAGAAAGGCAACAGGCCATTGAGAACTGGGAGCCTTGTTATGCTGATGGGCGGGATGTAAATTGCCAACAGACACTTGGGAGAAGTGTATGGTGTTTCCTGAAACATCTAAAAAACAAAGCAACAGAGCCTAGGGCACTTCCACTTATGGTCCTATAGCTTAGGGAAATTAAAATCAAAAAGACACAGCCACCCCAAAGTTTGGAACGGCTCTGTTTACAAGAACCTCGTTTACAGTACAAGTTCAACATCGCAGAAAGTGAAAAATGGATAAAGAAGTTGTGGTATTCACTTACAAAGCAATATCACTCAGCAATGAAATCTATGTCATCAGGCCCTTAGCAGCACAATGAGTGGATTCAGGTATGATGATTCTAACTGAAATAAGTCACACAGAAAAAGAAACATCATAAGATATCAGTAATACACGGAATGGAAACTTGGCTACACAGGAACTGAATTACAGAACAGAACAGGGTCTCAAATTTAGAAAAACAACTTATGCTTGCTTAAGGGTAAAGGTGAGTTGGGGTGCTGCATAAAACCAGAGATTGAAATGAGCACAGATAAAGTTCCTTAAGCCAAATATGGAATAGACAAGAGCTACTCCTTGCTCAACGAAATGGACTCAACACCGCATATTAATCGCCTAAGAATGTACCTGACTTGTAAGTATCTTAAAACCTATGGATTGCTATGTCTCCGAAAGAGAATCAAGCATGTGTACAGGGGCATAAACGCAGCAGTGATAGGATTGGAGAGGTTCGGTGAGCAAATGAAGACCCTTTGAAGTCATATTGCATGGTACCCATTCCACGGGTTTCAACTACCCAGGTTTAAGGTATTCTTCCTTCAGCTAAAACATGCATGTGGAACCTAGAGTATGATCAACCATGTGATCGGGAGACGTGTTCAAATGTGTCTCAGTTTTCCTCCCCTGGTACTCGGGTGCAACATTCCAGACACTTTACTAACACTCTCCCCACTTGGAGAGTCAGCGCCTTTAACCTCCTGTTTGGCCCAGTTTGCAATTTCTGCGGAAGATGAACAGGAATAGCGAGAACCAATGAGAGACTAGCTGGAGGTGTCTGGACGGGCAAATTTAACTCTCATTTCCCACCAGGAAGAGGAAATAACCAAAGGCTCAGCGTGCCGTGCCGGAACCAGATTAGGGCCTGAAGCCATCCTGCGGTGTTGCGGCCAGGTCACAAGAAAGCAAGTTGAAGAAAGGAGCTCAGGGGCACTGTAATTCACAAACCTGCAGAGTTATAAATGACAGCTATCGTCCAAAAATAGACTGAAGTAAGGCTGCCAAGAGGACTTGAAAGTGGGGCAGAATTGCAGGAAACCGATTTCAGGAGGTAGACTGGAATTGCATTGAAAGCATAGGAAAAGAGGCAGAACGTCCACAATGATGCACTTGGCCAAAAAGGGCGTATGCGTTTTTTCCTGAATATATTCAGGAAAAAACGCATACGCCCTTTTTGGCCAACCAAGCAAGCTTGCAAAGGAAATCTGCACTACAATGAAGTCTCACTTCCCCCCGGTCAAAAGGGCCATCTGAAAAAAGTGTAAAATCCAGAAAGGCAGGACAGGCCATGGAGAACTGGGAGCCTTGTTATGCTGATGGGCGGGATGTAAATTGCCAACAACCACTCGGGAGAAGTGTATGGTGTTTCCTGAAACATCTAAAAAACAAAGCAACAGAACCTAGGGCACTTCCACTTATGGTCCTACAGCTTAGGAAAATTAAAATCAAAAAGACACAGCCACCCCAAAGTTTGGGACGCCTCTGTTTACAAGAACCTCATTTACCGTACAAGTTCAATATCACAGAAAGTGAAAAATGGATAAAGAACTTGTGGTACTTACGTACAATGCAGTATCACTCAGCAATGAAATCTATGTCATCAGGTCCGTAGCAGCATAATGAGTGGATTCAGGTACAATGATTCTAACTGAAATAAGTCACACAGAAAAAGAAACATCATAAGGTATCACTAATACACAGAATATAAACTTGGCTACACAGGAACTGAATTCCAAAACACAACAGGGTCTCAAATTTAGAAAAGCAACTTATGCTTGCTTAAGGGGAAAGGTGAGTTGGGGTGCTGCATAAAACCAGAGATTGAAATGAGCACAGATAAAGGTCCTTAAGCCAAATATGGAATAGACAAGAGCTACTCCTTGCTCAACGAAATGGACTCAACACCGCATATTAAACGCCTAAGAATGTACCTGACTAGTAAGTATCGTAAAACCTATGGATTGCTATGTCTCCAAAAGAGAATCAAGCGTGTGTACAGGGGCATAAACGCAGCAGTGATAGGATTGGAGAGGTTCGGTGAGCAAATGAAGACCCTTTGAAGTCATATTGCATGGTACCCATTCCACGGGTTTCAACTACCCAGGTTTAAGGTATTCTTCCTTCAGCTAAAACATGCATGTAGAACCTAGAGTATGATCAACCATGTGATCAGGAGACGTGTTCAAATATGTCTCAGTTTTCGTACCCTGGTACTCGGGTGCAACATTCCAGACGCTTTACTAACACTCTCCCCACTTGGAGAGTCAGCGCCTTTAACCTCCTGTTTGGCCCAGTTTGCAATTTCTGCGCAAGATGAACAGGAATAGGGAGAACCAATGAGAGACTAGCTGGAGGTGTCTGGACGGGCAAATTTAACTCTCATTTCCCACCAGGAAGAGGAAATAACCAAAGGCTCAGCGTGCCGTGCCGGTAGCAGATTAGGGCCTGAAGCCATCCTGCGGTGTTGCGGCCAGCTCACAAGAAAGCGAGTTGAAGAAAGGAGCTCAGGGGCACTGTAATTCACAAACCTGCAGAGTTATAAATGACAGCTATCGTCCAAAAATAGACTGAAGTAAGGCTGCCAAGAGGACTTGAAAGCGGGGCAGAATTGCAGGAAACCGATTTCAGGAGGTAGACTGGAATTGCATTGAAAGCATAGGAAAAGAGGCAGAACGTCCACAATGATGCACTTGGCCAAAAAGGGCGTATGCGTTTTATCCTGAATATATTCAGGAAAAAACGCATACGCCCTTTTTGGCCAACCAAGCAAGCTTGCAAAGGAAATCTGCACTACAATGAAGTCTCACTTCCCCCCGGTCAAAAGGGCCATCTGAAAAAAGTGTAAAATCCAGAAAGGCAACAGGCCATTGAGAACTGGGAGCCTTGTTATGCTGATGGGCGGGATGTAAATTGCCAACAGACACTTGGGAGAAGTGTATGGTGTTTCCTGAAACATCTAAAAAACAAAGCAACAGAGCCTAGGGCACTTCCACTTATGGTCCTATAGCTTAGGGAAATTAAAATCAAAAAGACACAGCCACCCCAAAGTTTGGAACGGCTCTGTTTACAAGAACCTCGTTTACAGTACAAGTTCAACATCGCAGAAAGTGAAAAATGGATAAAGAAGTTGTGGTATTCACTTACAAAGCAATATCACTCAGCAATGAAATCTATGTCATCAGGCCCTTAGCAGCACAATGAGTGGATTCAGGTATGATGATTCTAACTGAAATAAGTCACACAGAAAAAGAAACATCATAAGATATCAGTAATACACGGAATGGAAACTTGGCTACACAGGAACTGAATTACAGAACAGAACAGGGTCTCAAATTTAGAAAAACAACTTATGCTTGCTTAAGGGTAAAGGTGAGTTGGGGTGCTGCATAAAACCAGAGATTGAAATGAGCACAGATAAAGTTCCTTAAGCCAAATATGGAATAGACAAGAGCTACTCCTTGCTCAACGAAATGGACTCAACACCGCATATTAATCGCCTAAGAATGTACCTGACTTGTAAGTATCTTAAAACCTATGGATTGCTATGTCTCCGAAAGAGAATCAAGCATGTGTACAGGGGCATAAACGCAGCAGTGATAGGATTGGAGAGGTTCGGTGAGCAAATGAAGACCCTTTGAAGTCATATTGCATGGTACCCATTCCACGGGTTTCAACTACCCAGGTTTAAGGTATTCTTCCTTCAGCTAAAACATGCATGTGGAACCTAGAGTATGATCAACCATGTGATCGGGAGACGTGTTCAAATATGTCTCAGTTTTCCTCCCCTGGTACTCGGGTGCAACATTCCAGACGCTTTACTAACACTCTCCCCACTTGGAGAGTCAGTCCCTTTAACCTCCTGTTTGGCCCAGTTTGCAATTTCTGCGGAAGATGAACAGGAATAGCGAGAACCAATGAGAGGCTAGCTGGAGGTGTCTGGACGGGCAAATTTAACTCTCATTTCCCACCAGGAAGAGGAATTAACCAAAGGCTCAGCATGCCGGGCCGGAACCAGATTAGGGCCTGAAGCCATCCTGCGGTGTTGCGGCCAGGTCACAAGAAAGCAAGTTGAAGAAAGGAGCTCAGGGGCACTGTAATTCACAAACCTGCAGAGTTATAAATGACAGCTATCGTCCAAAAATAGACTGAAGTAAGGCTGCCAAGAGGACTTGAAAGTGGGGCAGAATTGCAGGAAACCGATTTCAGGAGGTAGACTGGAATTGCATTGAAAGCATAGGAAAAGAGGCAGAACGTCCACAATGATGCACTTGGCCAAAAAGGGCGTATGCGTTTTTTCCTGAATATATTCAGGAAAAAACGCATACGCCCTTTTTGGCCAACCAAGCAAGCTTGCAAAGGAAATCTGCACTACAATGAAGTCTCACTTCCCCCCGGTCAAAAGGGCCATCTGAAAAAAGTGTAAAATCCAGAAAGGCAGGACAGGCCATGGAGAACTGGGAGCCTTGTTATGCTGATGGGCGGGATGTAAATTGCCAACAACCACTCGGGAAAAGTGTATGGTGTTTCCTGAAACATCTAAAAAACAAAGCAACAGAGCCTAGGGCACTTCCACTTATGGTCCTATAGCTTAGGGAAATTAAAATCAAAAAGACACAGCCACCCCAAAGTTTGGGACGCCTCCGTTTACAAGAACCTGGTTTACCGTACATGTTCAATATCACAGAAAGTGAAAAATGGATAAAGAACTTGTGGTACTTACGTACAATGCAGTATCACTCAGCAATGAAATCTATGTCATCAGGTCCGTAGCAGCATAATGAGTGGATTCAGGTACGATGATTCTAACTGAAATAAGTCACACAGAAAAAGAAACATCATAAGATATCACTAATACACGGAATGTAAACTTGGCTACACAGGAACTGAATTACAGAACAGAACAGGGTCTCAAATTTAGAAAACCAACTTATGCTTGCTTAAGGGTAAAGGTGAGTTGGGGTGCTGCATAAAACCAGAGATTGAAATGAGCACAGATAAAGTTCCTTAAGTCAAATATTGAATAGACAAGAGCTACTCCTTGCTCAATGAAATGGACTCAACACCGCATATTAAACACCTAAGAATGTACCTGACTAGTAAGTATCTTAAAACCTATGGATTGCTATGTCTCCGAAAGAGAATCAAGCATGTGTACAGGGGCATAAACGCAGCAGTGATAGGATTGGAGAGGTTCGGTGAGCAAATGAAGACCCTTTGAAGTCATATTGCATGGTACCCATTACACGGGTCTCAACTCTCCAGGTTTAAGGTATTCTTCCTTCAGCTAAAACATGCATGTGGAACCCAGAGTATGATCAACCATGTGAACGGGAGACGTGTTCAAATATGTCTCAGTTTTCCTCCCCTGTTACTCGGGTTCAACATTCCAGACGCTTTACTAACACTCTCCCGACTTAGAGGGTCAGTGTCTTTAACCTCCTGATTGGCCCAGTTTGCAATTTCTGCGGAAGATGAACAGGAATAGCGAGAACCAATGAGAGACTAGCTGGAGGTGTCTGGATGGGCAAATTTAACTCTCATTTCCCACCAGGAAGAGGAATTAACCAAAAGCTCAGCGTGCCGTGCCGGAACCAGATTAGGGCCTGAAGCCATCCTGCGGTGTTGCGGCCAGCTCACAAGAAAGCGAGTTGAAGAAAGGAGCTCAGGGGCACTGTATTTCACAAACCTGCAGAGTTATAAATGACAGCTATCGTCCAAAAATATACTGAAGTAAGGCTGCCAAGAGGACTTGAAAGCGGGGCAGAATTGCAGGAAACCGATTTCAGGAGGTAGACTGGAATTGCATTGAAAGCATAGGAAAAGAGGCAGAACGTCCACAATGATGCACTTGGCCAAAAAGGGCGTATGCGTTTTTTCCTGAATATATTCAGGAAAAAACGCATACGCCGTTTTTGGCCAACCAAGCAAGCTTGCAAAGGAAATCTGCACTACAATGAAGTCTCACTTCCCCCTGGTCAAAAGGGCCATCTGAAAAAAGTGTAAAATCCAGAAAGGCAGGACAGGCCATGGAGAACTGGGAGCCTTGTTATGCTGATGGGCGGGATGTAAATTGCCAACAACCACTGGGGAGAAGTGTATGGTGTTTCCTGAAACATCTAAAAAACAAAGCAACAGAGCCTAGGGCACTTCCACTTACGGTCCTATGCTTAGGGAAATTAAAATCAAAAAGACACAGCCACCCCAAAGTTTGGGACGCCTCTGTTTACAAGAACCTCGTTTACAGTACAAGTTCAACATCGCAGAAAGTGAAAAATGGATAAAGAAGTTGTGGTATTTACTTACAAAGCAATATCACTCAGCAATGAAATCTGTGTCATCAGGCCCTTAGCAGCACAATGAGTGGATTCAGGTATGATGATTCTAACTGAAATAAGTCACACAGAAAAAGAAACATCATAAGATATCAGTAATACACGGAATGTAAACTTGGCTACACAGGAACTGAATTCCAAAACAGAACAGGGTCTCAAATTTAGAAAAGCAACTTATGCTTGCTTAAGGGGAAAGGTGAGTTGGGGTGCTGCATAAAACCAGAGATTGAAATGAGCACAGATAAAGTTCCTTAAGCCAAATATGGAATAGACAAGAGCTACTCCTTGCTCAACGAAATGGACTCAACACCCCATATTAAACGCCTAAGAATGTACCTGACTAGTAAGTATCTTAAAACCTATGGATTGCTATGTCTCCAAAAGAGAATCAAGCGTGTGTACAGGGGCATAAACGCAGCAGTGATAGGATTGGAGAGGTTCGGTGAGCAAATGAAGACCCTTTGAAGTCATATTGCATGGGACCCATTCCACGGGTCTCAACTCTGCAGGTTTAAAGTATTCTTCCTTCAGCTAAAACATGCAGGTGGAACCCAGAGTATGATCAACCGTATGAACGGGAGACGTGTTCAAATATGTCTCAGTTTTCCTCCCCTGGTACTCGGGTGCAACATTCCAGACGCCTTACTAACACTCTCCCCACTTGGAGAGTCAGCGCCTTTAACCTCCTGTTTGGCCCAGTTTGCAATTTCTGCGGAAGATGAACAGGAATAGCGAGAACCAATGAGAGACTAGCTGGAGGTGTCTGGACGGGCAAATTTAACTCTCATTTCCCACCAGGAAGAGGAAATAACCAAAGGCTCAGCGTGCCGTGCCGGTAGCAGATTAGGGCTGAAGCCATCCTGCGGTGTTGCGGCCAGCTCACAAGAAAGCGAGTTGAAGAAAGGAGCTCAGGGGCACTGTAATTCACAAACCTGCAGAGTTATAAATGACAGCTATCGTCCAAAAATATACTGAGGTAAGGCTGCCAAGAGGACTTGAAAGCGGGGCAGAATTGCAGGAAACCGATTTCAGGAGGTAGACTGGAATTGCATTGAAAGCATAGGAAAAGAGGCAGAACGTCCACAATGATGCACTTGGCCAAAAAGGGCGTATGCGTTTTTTCCTGAATATATTCAGGAAAAAACGCATACGCCCTTTTTGGCCAACCAAGCAAGCTTGCAAAGGAAATCTGCACTACAATGAAGTCTCACTTCCCCCCGGTCAAAAGGGCCATCTGAAAAAAGTGTAAAATCCAGAAAGGCAGGACAGGCCATGGAGAACTGGGAGCCTTGTTATGCTGATGGGCGGGATGTAAATTGCCAACAGACACTCCGGAGAAGTGTATGGTGTTTCCTGAAACATCTAAAAAACAAAGCAACAGAGCCTAGGGCACTGCCACTAATGGTCCTATAGCTTAGGGAAATTAAAATCAAAAAGACACAGCCACCCCAAACTTTGGGACGCCTCTGTTTACAAGAACCTCGTTTACCGTACAAGTTCAATATCACAGAAAGTGAAAAATGGATAAAGAACTTGTGGTACTTACGTACAATGCAGTATCACTCAGCAATGAAATCTATGTCATCAGGCCCGTAGCAGCATAATGAGTGGATTCAGGTACGATGATTCTAACTGAAATAAGTCACACAGAAAAAGAAACATCATAAGATATCACTAATACACAGAATGTAAACTTGGCTACACAGAAACAGAATTCCAAAACAGAACAGGGTCTCAAATTTAGAAAAGCAACTTATGCTTGCTTAAGGGGAAAGGTGAGTTGGGGTGCTGCATAAAACCAGAGATTGAAATGAGCACAGATAAAGTTCCTTAAGCCAAATATGGAATAGACAAGAGCTACTCCTTGCTCAACGAAATGGACTCAACACCCCATATTAAACGCCTAAGAATGTACCTGACTAGTAAGTATCTTAAAACCTATGGATTGCTATGTCTCCAAAAGAGAATCAAGCGTGTGTACAGGGGCATAAACGCAGCAGTGATAGGATTGGAGAGGTTCGGTGAGCAAATGAAGACCCTTTGAAGTCATATTGCATGGGACCCATTCCACGGGTCTCAACTCTCCAGGTTTAAGGTATTCTTCCTTCAGCTAAAACATGCATGTGGAACCCAAGTATGATCAACCATGTGAACGGGAGATGTGTTCAAATATGTCTCAGTTTTCCTCCCCTGGTACTCGGGTGCAACATTCCAGACGCTTTATTAACACTCTCCCCACTTGGAGAGTCAGCGCCTTTAACCTCCTGTTTGGCTCAGTTTGCAATTTCTGTGGAAGATGAACAGGAATAGCGAGAACCAATGAGAGACTAGCTGGAGGTGTCTGGACGGGCAAATTTAACTCTCATTTCCCACCAGGAAGAGGAAATAACCAAAGGCTCAGTGTGCCGTGCCGGAACCAGATTAGGGCCTCAAGCCATCCTGCGGTGTTGCGGCCAGCTCAAAAGAAACCGAGTTGAAGAAAGGAGCTCAGGGGCACTGTAATTCACAAACCTGCAGAGTCATAAATGACAGCTATCGTCCAAAAATAGACTGAAGTAAGGTTGCCAAGAGGACTTGAAAGCGGGGCAGAATTGCAGGAAACCGATTTCAGGAGGTAGACTGGAATTGCATTGAAAGCATAGGAAAAGAGGCAGAACGTCCACAATGATGCACTTGGCCAAAAAGGGCGTATGCGTTTTATCCTGAATATATTCAGGAAAAAACGCATACGCCCTTTTTGGCCAACCAAGCAAGCTTGCAAAGGAAATCTGCACTACAATGAAGTCTCACTTCCCCCCGGTCAAAAGGGCCATCTGAAAAAAGTGTAAAATCCAGAAAGGCAGGACAGGCCATGGAGAACTGGGAGCCTTGTTATGCTGATGGGCGGGATGTAAATTGCTAACAACCACTCGGGAGAAGTGTATGGTGTTTCCTGAAACATCTAAAAAACAAAGCAACAGAACCTAGGGCACTTCCACTTATGGTCCTATAGCTTAGGGAAATTAAAATCAAAAAGACACAGCCACCCCAAAGTTTGGGACGCCTCTGTTTACAAGAACCTCATTTACAGTACAAGTTCAACATCGCAGAAAGTGAAAAATGGATAAAGAACTTGTGGTATTTACTTACAATGCAGTATCACTCAGCAATGAAATCTGTGTCATCAGGCCCTTAGCAGCACAATGAGTGGATTCAGGTATGATGATTCTAACTGAAATAAGTCACACAGAAAAAGAAACATCATAAGATATCAGTAATACACGGAATGTAAACTTGGCTACACAGGAACTGAATTACAGAACAGAACAGGGTCTCAAATTTAGAAAACCAACTTATGCTTGCTTAAGGGTAAAGGTGAGTTGGGGTGCTGCATAAAACCAGAGATTGAAATGAGCACAGATAAAGTTCCTTAAGCCAAATATGGAATAGACAAGAGCTACTCCTTGCTCAACGAAATGGACTCAACACCGCATATTAAACGCCTAAGAATGTACCTGACTTGTAAGTATCTTAAAACCTATGGATTGCTATGTCTCCGAAAGAGAATCAAGCATTTGTACAGGGGCATAAACACAGCAGTGATAGGATTGGAGAGGTTCAGTGAGCAAATGAAGACCCATTGAAGTCATATTGCATGGTACCCATTCCACGGGTTTCAAATACCCAGGTTTAAGGTATTCTTCCTTCAGCTAAAACATGCATGTGGAACCTAGAGTATGATCAACCATGTGATCGGGAGACGTGTTCAAATATGTCTCAGTTTTCGTACCCTGGTACTCGGGTGCAACATTCCAGACGCTTTACTAACACTCTCCCCACTTGGAGAGTCAGCGCCTTTAACCTCCTGTTTGGCCCAGTTTGCAATTTCTGCGCAAGATGAACAGGAATAGCGAGAACCAATGAGAGGCTAGCTGGAGGTGTCTGGACGGGCAAATTTAACTCTCATTTCCCACCAGGAAGAGGAATTAACCAAAGGCTCAGCATGCCGGGCCGGAACCAGATTAGGGCCTGAAGACATCCTGCGGTGTTGCGGCCAGGTCACAAGAAAGCGAGTTGAAGAAAGGAGCTCAGGGGCACTGTAATTCACAAACCTGCAGAGATATAAATGACAGCTATCGTCCAAAAATAGACTGAAGTAAGGCTGCCAAGAGGACTTGAAAGCGGGGCAGAATTGCAGGAAACCGATTTCAGGAGGTAGACTGGAATTGCATTGAAAGCATAGGAAAAGAGGCAGAACGTCCACAATGATGCACTTGGCCAAAAAGGGCGTATGCGTTTTTTCCTGAATATATTCAGGAAAAAACGCATACGCCCTTTTTGGCCAACCAAGCAAGCTTGCAAAGGAAATCTGCACTACAATGAAGTCTCACTTCCCCCCGGTCAAAAGGGCCATCTGAAAAAAGTGTAAAATCCAGAAAGGCAACAGGCCATTGAGAACTGGGAGCCTTGTTATGCTGATGGGCGGGATGTAAATTGCCAACAGACACTCGGGAGAAGTGTATGGTGTTTCCTGAAACATCTACAAAACAAAGCAACAGAGCCTAGGGCACTTCCACTTATGGTCCTATAGCTTAGGGAAATTAAAATCAAAAAGACACAGCCACCCCAAAGTTTGGAACGGCTCTGTTTACAAGAACCTCGTTTACAGTACAAGTTCAACATCGCAGAAAGTGAAAAATGGATAAAGAAGTTGTGGTATTCACTTACAAAGCAATATCACTCAGCAATGAAATCTATGTCATCAGGCCCTTAGCAGCACAATGAGTGGATTCAGGTATGATGATTCTAACTGAAATAAGTCACACAGAAAAAGAAACATCATAAGATATCAGTAATACACGGAATGGAAACTTGGCTACACAGGAACTGAATTACAGAACAGAACAGGGTCTCAAATTTAGAAAAACAACTTATGCTTGCTTAAGGGTAAAGGTGAGTTGGGGTGCTGCATAAAACCAGAGATTGAAATGAGCACAGATAAAGTTCCTTAAGCCAAATATGGAATAGACAAGAGCTACTCCTTGCTCAACGAAATGGACTCAACACCGCATATTAATCGCCTAAGAATGTACCTGACTTGTAAGTATCTTAAAACCTATGGATTGCTATGTCTCCGAAAGAGAATCAAGCATGTGTACAGGGGCATAAACGCAGCAGTGATAGGATTGGAGAGGTTCGGTGAGCAAATGAAGACCCTTTGAAGTCATATTGCATGGGACCCATTACACGGGTCTCAACTCTCCAGGTTTAAGGTATTCTTCCTTCAGCTAAAACATGCATGTGGAACCCAAGTATGATCAACCATGTGAACGGGAGACGTGTTCAAATATGTCTCAGTTTTCCTCCCCTGGTACTCGGGTGCAACATTCCAGACGCTTTACTAACACTCTCCCCACTTGGAGAGTCAGCGCCTTTAACCTCCTGTTTGGCCCAGTTTGCAATTTCTGCGGAAGATGAACAGGAATAGCGAGAACCAATGAGAGACTAGCTGGAGGTGTCTGGACGGGCAAATTTAACTCTCATTTCCCACCAGGAAGAGGAAATAACCAAAGGCTCAGCGTGCCATGCCGGAACCAGATTAGGGCCTGAAGCCATCCTGCAGTGTAGCGGCCAGGTCACAAGAAAGCGAGTTGAAGAAAGGAGCTCAGGGGCACTGTAATTCACAAACCTGCAGAGTTATAAATGACAGCTATCGTCCAAAAATAGACTGAAGTAAGGCTGCCAAGAGGACTTGAAAGCGGGGCAGAATTGCAGGAAACCAATTTCAGGAGGTAGACTGGAATTGCATTGAAAGCATAGGAAAAGAGGCAGAACGTCCACAATGATGCACTTGGCCAAAAAGGGCGTATGCGTTTTTTCCTGAATATATTCAGGAAAAAACGCATACGCCCTTTTTGGCCAACCAAGCAAGCTTGCAAAGGAAATCTGCACTACAATGAAGTCTCACTTCCCCCCGGTCAAAAGGGCCATCTGAAAAAAGTGTAAAATCCAGAAAGGCAGGACAGGCCATGGAGAACTGGGAGCCTTGTTATGCTGATGGGCGGGATGTAAATTGCCAACAACCACTTGGGAGAAGTGTATGGTGTTTCCTGAAACATCTAAAAAACAAAGCAACAGAGCCTAGGGCACTGCCACTTATGGTCCTATAGCTTAGGGAAATTAAAATCAAAAAGACACAGCCACCCCAAAGTTTGAGACGCCTCTGTTTACAAGAACCTCGTTTACAGTAAAAGTTCAACATCGCAGAAAGTGAAAAATGGATAAAGAAGTTGTGGTATTCACTTACAAAGCAATATCACTCAGCAATGAAATCTATGTCATCAGGCCCTTAGCAGCACAATGAGTGGATTCAGGTATGATGATTCTAACTGAAATAAGTCACACAGAAAAAGAAACATCATAAGATATCAGTAATACACGGAATGGAAACTTGGCTACACAGGAACTGAATTACAGAACAGAACAGGGTCTCAAATTTAGAAAAACAACTTATGCTTGCTTAAGGGTAAAGGTGAGTTGGGGTGCTGCATAAAACCAGAGATTGAAATGAGCACAGATAAAGTTCCTTAAGCCAAATATGGAATAGACAAGAGATACTCCTTGCTCAACGAAATGGACTCAACACCGCATATTAATCGCCTAAGAATGTACCTGACTTGTAAGTATCTTAAAACCTATGGATTGCTATGTCTCCGAAAGAGAATCAAGCATGTGTACAGGGGCATAAACGCAGCAGTGATAGGATTGGAGAGGTTCGGTGAGCAAATGAAGACCCTTTGAAGTCATATTGCATGGTACCCATTCCACGGGTTTCAACTACCCAGGTTTAAGGTATTCTTCCTTCAGCTAAAACATGCATGTGGAACCTAGAGTATGATCAACCATGTGATCGGGAGACGTGTTCAAATATGTCTCAGTTTTCCTCCCCTGGTACTCGGGTGCAACATTCCAGACGCTTTACTAACACTCTCCCCACTTGGAGCGTCAGTCCCTTTAACCTCCTGTTTGGCCCAGTTTGCAATTTCTGCGGAAGATGAACAGGAATAGCGAGAACCAATGAGAGGCTAGCTGGAGGTGTCTGGACGGGCAAATTTAACTCTCATTTCCCACCAGGAAGAGGAATTAACCAAAGGCTCAGCATGCCGGGCCGGAACCAGATTAGGGCCTGAAGCCATCCTGCGGTGTTGCGGCCAGGTCACAAGAAAGCGAGTTGAAGAAAGGAGCTCAGGGGCACTGTAATTCACAAACCTGCAGAGTTATAAATGACAGCTATCGTCCAAAAACAGACTGAAGTAAGGCTGCCAAGAGGACTTGAAAGCGGGGCAGAATTGCAGGAAACCGATTTCAGGAGGTAGACTGAAATTGCATTGAAAGCATAGGAAAAGAGGCAGAACGTCCACAATGATGCACTTGGCCAAAAAGGGCGTATGCGTTTTTTCCTGAATATATTCAGGAAAAAACGCATACGCCCTTTTTGGCCAACCAAGCAAGCTTGCAAAGGAAATCTGCACTACAATGAAGTCTCACTTCCCCCTGGTCAAAAGGGCCATCGGAAAAAAGTGTAAAATCCAGAAAGGCAGGACAGGCCATGGAGAACTGGGAGCCTTGTTATGCTGATGGGCGGGATGTAAATTGCCAACAGACACTTGGGAGAAGTGTATGGTGTTTCCTGAAACATCTAAAAAACAAAGCAACAGAGCCTAGGGCACTGCCACTTATGGTCCTATAGCTTAGGGAAATTAAAATCAAAAAGACACAGCCATCCCAAAGTTTGGGACGACTCTGTTTACAAGAACCTCGTTTACAGTACAAGTTCAACATCGCAGAAAGTGAAAAATGGATAAAGAAGTTGTGGTATTTACTTACAAAGCAATATCATTCCGCAATGAAATCTATGTCATCAGGCCCTTAGCATCACAATGAGTGGATTCAGGTATGATGATTCTAACTGAAATAAGTCACACAGAAAAAGAAACATCATAAGATATCAGTAATACACGGAATGTAAACTTGGCTACACAGGAACTGAATTACAGAACAGAACAGGGTCTCAAATTTAGAAAACCAACTTATGCTTGCTTAAGTGTAAAGGTGAGTTGCGGTGCTGCATAAAACCAGAGATTGAAATGAGCACAGATAAAGTTCCTTAAGTCAAATATGGAATAGACAAGAGCTACTCCTTGCTCAACGAAATGGACTCAACACCGCATATTAAACGCCTAAGAATGTACCTGACTAGTAAGTATCGTAAAACCTATGGATTGCTATGTCTCCAAAAGAGAATCAAGCATGTGTACAGGGGCATAAACGCAGCAGTGATAGGATTGGAGAGGTTCGGTGAGCAAATGAAGACCCTTTGAAGTCATATTGCATGGTACCCATTCCACGGGTCTCAACTCTCCAGGTTTAAGGTATTCTTCCTTCAGCGAAATCATGCATGTGGAACCCAAGTATGATCAACCATGTGAACGGGAGACGTGTTCAAATATGTCTCAGTTTTCCTCCCCTGGTACTCGGGTGCAACATTCCAGACGCTTTACTAACACTCTCCCCACTTGGAGAGTCAGCGCCTTTAACCTCCTGTTTGGCACAGTTTGCAATTTCTGCGGAAGATGAACAGGAATAGCGAGAACCAATGAGAGGCTAGCTGGAGGTGTCTGGACGGGCAAATTTAACTCTCATTTCCCACCAGGAAGAGGAAATAACCAAAGGCTCAGCGTGCCGTACCGGAACCAGATTAGGGCCTGAAGCCATCCTGCGGTGTTGCGGCCAGCTCAAAAGAAAGCGAGTTGAAGAAAGGAGCTCAGGGGCACTGTAATTCACAAACCTGCAGAGTTATAAATGACAGCTATCGTCCAAAAATAGACTGAAGTAAGGCTGCCAAGAGGACTTGAAAGCGGGGCAGAATTGCAGGAAACTGATTTCAGGAGGTAGACTGGAATTGCATTGAAAGCATAGGAAAAGAGGCAGAACGTCCACAATGATGCACTTGGCCAAAAAGGGCGTATGCGTTTTTTCCTGAATATATTCAGGAAAAAACGCATACGCCCTTTTTGGCCAACCAAGCAAGCTTGCAAAGGAAATCTGCACTACAATGAAGTCTCACTTCCCCCCGGTCAAAAGGGCCATCTGAAAAAAGTGTAAAATCCAGAAAGGCAGGACAGGCCATGGAGAACTGGGAGCCTTGTTATGCTGATGGGCGGGATGTAAATTGCCAACAACCACTCGGGAGAAGTGTATGGTGTTTCCTGAAACATCTAAAAAACAAAGCAACAGAACCTAGGGCACATCCACTTATGGTCCTATAGCTTAGGGAAATTAAAATCAAAAAGACACAGCCACCCCAAAGTTTGGAACGGCTCTGTTTACAAGAACCTCGTTTACAGTACAAGTTCAACATCGCAGAAAGTGAAAAATGGATAAAGAAGTTGTGGTATTTACTTACAAAGCAATATCACTCAACAATGAAATCTATGTCATGAGGCCCTTAGCAGCACAATGAGTGGATTCAGGTATGATGATTCTAACTGAAGTAAGTCACACAGAAAAAGAAACATCATAAGATATCAGTAATACACGGAATGTAAACTTGGCTACACAGGAACTGAATTACAGAACAGAACAGGGTCTCAAATTTAGAAAACCAACTTATGCTTGCTTAAGGGGAAAGGTGAGTTGGGGTGCTGCATAAAACCAGAGATTGAAATGAGCACAGATAAAGTTCCTTAAGTCAAATATGGAATAGACAAGAGCTACTCCTTGCTCAACGAAATGGACTCAACACCCCATATTAAACGCCTAAGAATGTACCTGACTAGTAAGTATCTTAAAACCTATGGATTGCTATGTCTCCGAAAGAGAATCAAGCGTGTGTACAGGGGCATAAACGCAGCAGTGATAGGATTGGAGAGGTTCGGTGAGCAAATGAAGACCCTTTGAAGTCATATTGCATGGTACCCATTACACGGGTCTCAACTCTCCAGGTTTAAGGTATTCTTCCTTCAGCTAAAACATGCATGTGGAACCCAGAGTATGATCAACCATGTGAACGGGAGACGTGTTCAAATATGTCTCAGTTTTCCTCCCCTGTTACTCGGGTGCAACATTCCAGACGCTTTACTAACACTCTCCCGACTTAGAGGGTCAGTGTCTTTAACCTCCTGATTGGCCCAGTTTGCAATTTCTGCGGAAGATGAACAGGAATAGCGAGAACCAATGAGAGACTAGCTGGAGGTGTCTGGATGGGCAAATTTAACTCTCATTTCCCACCAGGAAGAGGAATTAACCAAAGGCTCAGCGTGCCGTGCCGGAACCAGATTAGGGCCTGAAGCCATCCTGCGGTGTTGCGGCCAGCTCACAAGAAAGCGAGTTGAAGAAAGGAGCTCAGGGGCACTGTATTTCACAAACCTGCAGAGTTATAAATGACAGCTATCGTCCAAAAATAGAGTGAAGTAAGGCTGCCAAGAGGACTTGAAAGCGGGGCAGAATTGCAGGAAACCGATTTCAGGAGGTAGACTGGAATTGCATTGAAAGCATAGGAAAAGAGGCAGAACGTCCACAATGATGCACTTGGCCAAAAAGGGCGTATGCGTTTTTTCCTGAATATATTCAGGAAAAAACGCATACGCCGTTTTTGGCCAACCAAGCAAGCTTGCAAAGGAAATCTGCACTACAATGAAGTCTCACTTCCCCCTGGTCAAAAGGGCCATCTGAAAAAAGTGTAAAATCCAGAAAGGCAGGACAGGCCATGGAGAACTGGGAGCCTTGTTATGCTGATGGGCGGGATGTAAATTGCCAACAACCACTGGGGAGAAGTGTATGGTGTTTCCTGAAACATCTAAAAAACAAAGCAACAGAGCCTAGGGCACTTCCACTTACGGTCCTATGCTTAGGGAAATTAAAATCAAAAAGACACAGCCACCCCAAAGTTTGGGACGCCTCTGTTTACAAGAACCTCGTTTACAGTACAAGTTCAACATCGCAGAAAGTGAAAAATGGATAAAGAAGTTGTGGTATTTACTTACAAAGCAATATCACTCAGCAATGAAATCTGTGTCATCAGGCCCTTAGCAGCACAATGAGTGGATTCAGGTATGATGATTCTAACTGAAATAAGTCACACAGCAAAAGAAACATCATAAGATATCAGTAATACACGGAATGTAAACTTGGCTACACAGGAACTGAATTCCAAAACAGAACAGGGTCTCAAATTTAGAAAAGCAACTTATGCTTGCTTAAGGGGAAAGGTGAGTTGGGGTGCTGCATAAAACCAGAGATTGAAATGAGCACAGATAAAGTTCCTTAAGCCAAATATGGAATAGACAAGAGCTACTCCTTGCTCAACGAAATGGACTCAACACCCCATATTAAACGCCTAAGAATGTACCTGACTAGTAAGTATCTTAAAACCTATGGATTGCTATGTCTCCAAAAGAGAATCAAGCGTGTGTACAGGGGCATAAACGCAGCAGTGATAGGATTGGAGAGGTTCGGTGAGCAAATGAAGACCCTTTGAAGTCATATTGCATGGGACCCATTCCACGGGTCTCAACTCTGCAGGTTTAAAGTATTCTTCCTTCAGCTAAAACATGCAGGTGGAACCCAGAGTATGATCAACCGTATGAACGGGAGACGTGTTCAAATATGTCTCAGTTTTCCTCCCCTGGTACTCGGGTGCAACATTCCAGACGGCTTACTAACACTCTCCCCACTTGGAGAGTCAGCGCCTTTAACCTCCTGTTTGGCCCAGTTTGCAATTTCTGCGGAAGATGAACAGGAATAGCGAGAACCAATGAGAGACTAGCTGGAGGTGTCTGGACGGGCAAATTTAACTCTCATTTCCCACCAGGAAGAGGAAATAACCAAAGGCTCAGCGTGCCGTGCCGGTAGCAGATTAGGGCCTGAAGCGATCCTGCGGTGTTGCGGCCAGCTCACAAGAAAGCGAGTTGAAGAAAGGAGCTCAGGGGCACTGTAATTCACAAACCTGCAGAGTTATAAATGACAGCTATCGTCCAAAAATATACTGAGGTAAGGCTGCCAAGAGGACTTGAAAGCGGGGCAGAATTGCAGGAAACCGATTTCAGGAGGTAGACTGGAATTGCATTGAAAGCATAGGAAAAGAGGCAGAACGTCCACAATGATGCACTTGGCCAAAAAGGGCGTATGCGTTTTTTCCTGAATATATTCAGGAAAAAACGCATACGCCCTTTTTGGCCAACCAAGCAAGCTTGCAAAGGAAATCTGCACTACAATGAAGTCTCACTTCCCCCCGGTCAAAAGGGCCATCGGAAAAAAGTGTAAAATCCAGAAAGGCAGGACAGGCCATGGAGAACTGGGAGCCTTGTTATGCTGATGGGCGGGATGTAAATTGCCAACAGACACTCCGGAGAAGTGTATGGTGTTTCCTGAAACATCTAAAAAACAAAGCAACAGAGCCTAGGGCACTGCCACTAATGGTCCTAGGCTTAGGGAAATTAAAATCAAAAAGACACAGCCACCCCAAACTTTGGGACGCCTCTGTTTACAAGAACCTCGTTTACCGTACAAGTTCAATATCACAGAAAGTGAAAAATGGATAAAGAACTTGTGGTACTTACGTACAATGCAGTATCACTCAGCAATGAAATCTATGTCATCAGGCCCGTAGCAGCATAATGAGTGGATTCAGGTACGATGATTCTAACTGAAATAAGTCACACAGAAAAAGAAACATCATAAGATATCACTAATACACAGAATGTAAACTTGGCTACACAGAAACAGAATTCCAAAACAGAACAGGGTCTCAAATTTAGAAAAGCAACTTATGCTTGCTTAAGGGGAAAGGTGAGTTGGGGTGCTGCATAAAACCAGAGATTGAAATGAGCACAGATAAAGTTCCTTAAGCCAAATATGGAATAGACAAGAGCTACTCCTTGCTCAACGAAATGGACTCAACACCCCATATTAAACGCCTAAGAATGTACCTGACTAGTAAGTATCTTAAAACCTATGGATTGCTATGTCTCCAAAAGAGAATCAAGCGTGTGTACAGGGGCATAAACGCAGCAGTGATAGGATTGGAGAGGTTCGGTGAGCAAATGAAGACCCTTTGAAGTCATATTGCATGGGACCCATTCCACGGGTCTCAACTCTGCAGGTTTAAAGTATTCTTCCTTCAGCTAAAACATGCAGGTGGAACCCAGAGTATGATCAACCGTATGAACGGGAGACGTGTTCAAATATGTCTCAGTTTTCCTCCCCTGGTACTCGGGTGCAACATTCCAGACGGCTTACTAACACTCTCCCCACTTGGAGAGTCAGCGCCTTTAACCTCCTGTTTGGCCCAGTTTGCAATTTCTGCGGAAGATGAACAGGAATAGCGAGAACCAATGAGAGACTAGCTGGAGGTGTCTGGACGGGCAAATTTAACTCTCATTTCCCACCAGGAAGAGGAAATAACCAAAGGCTCAGCGTGCCGTGCCGGAACCAGATTAGGGCCTGAAGCCATCCTGCGGTGTTGCGGCCAGCTCACAAGAAAGCGAGTTGAAGAAAGGAGCTCAGGGGCACTGTAATTCACAAACCTGCAGAGTTATAAATGACAGCTATCGTCCAAAAATATACTGAGGTAAGGCTGCCAAGAGGACTTGAAAGCGGGGCAGAATTGCAGGAAACCGATTTCAGGAGGTAGACTGGAATTGCATTGAAAGCATAGGAAAAGAGGCAGAACGTCCACAATGATGCACTTGGCCAAAAAGGGCGTATGCGTTTTTTCCTGAATATATTCAGGAAAAAACGCATACGCCCTTTTTGGCCAACCAAGCAAGCTTGCAAAGGAAATCTGCACTACAATGAAGTCTCACTTCCCCCCGGTCAAAAGGGCCATCGGAAAAAAGTGTAAAATCCAGAAAGGCAGGACAGGCCATGGAGAACTGGGAGCCTTGTTATGCTGATGGGCGGGATGTAAATTGCCAACAGACACTCCGGAGAAGTGTATGGTGTTTCCTGAAACATCTAAAAAACAAAGCAACAGAGCCTAGGGCACTGCCACTAATGGTCCTATAGCTTAGGGAAATTAAAATCAAAAAGACACAGCCACCCCAAACTTTGGGACGCCTCTGTTTACAAGAACCTCGTTTACCGTACAAGTTCAATATCACAGAAAGTGAAAAATGGATAAAGAACTTGTGGTACTTACGTACAATGCAGTATCACTCAGCAATGAAATCTATGTCATCAGGCCCGTAGCAGCATAATGAGTGGATTCAGGTACGATGATTCTAACTGAAATAAGTCACACAGAAAAAGAAACATCATAAGATATCACTAATACACAGAATGTAAACTTGGCTACACAGAAACAGAATTCCAAAACAGAACAGGGTCTCAAATTTAGAAAAGCAACTTATGCTTGCTTAAGGGGAAAGGTGAGTTGGGGTGCTGCATAAAACCAGAGATTGAAATGAGCACAGATGAAGTTCCTTAAGCCAAATATGGAATAGACAAGAGCTACTCCTTGCTCAACGAAATGGACTCAACACCCCATATTAAACGCCTAAGAATGTACCTGACTAGTAAGTATCTTAAAACCTATGGATTGCTATGTCTCCAAAAGAGAATCAAGCGTGTGTACAGGGGCATAAACGCAGCAGTGATAGGATTGGAGAGGTTCGGTGAGCAAATGAAGACCCTTTGAAGTCATATTGCATGGGACCCATTCCACGGGTCTCAACTCTCCAGGTTTAAGGTATTCTTCCTTCAGCTAAAACATGCATGTGGAACCCAAGTATGATCAACCATGTGAACGGGAGACGTGTTCAAATATGTCTCAGTTTTCCTCCCCTGGTACTCGGGTGCAACATTCCAGACGCTTTATTAACACTCTCCCCACTTGGAGAGTCAGCGCCTTTAACCTCCTGTTTGGCTCAGTTTGCAATTACTGTGGAAGATGAACAGGAATAGCGAGAACCAATGAGAGGCTAGCTGGAGGTGTCTGGACGGGCAAATTTAACTCTCATTTCCCACCAGGAAGAGGAAATAACCAAAGGCTCAGTGTGCCGTGCCGGAACCAGATTAGGGCCTGAAGCCATCCTGCGGTGTTGCGGCCAGCTCAAAAGAAACCGAGTTGAAGAAAGGAGCTCAGGGGCACTGTAATTCACAAACCTGCAGAGTCATAAATGACAGCTATCGTCCAAAAATAGACTGAAGTAAGGTTGCCAAGAGGACTTGAAAGCGGGGCAGAATTGCAGGAAACCGATTTCAGGAGGTAGACTGGAATTGCATTGAAAGCATAGGAAAAGAGGCAGAACGTCCACAATGATGCACTTGGCCAAAAAGTGCGTATGCGTTTTATCCTGAATATATTCAGGAAAAAACGCATACGCCCTTTTTGGCCAACCAAGAAAGCTTGCAAAGGAAATCTGCACTACAATGAAGTCTCACTTCCCCCCGGTCAAAAGGGCCATGTGAAAAAAGTGTAAAATCCAGAAAGGCAGGACAGGCCATGGAGAACTGGGAGCCTTGTTATGCTGATGGGCGGGATGTAAATTGCTAACAACCACTCGGGAGAAGTGTATGGTGTTTCCTGAAACATCTAAAAAACAAAGCAACAGAACCTAGGGCACTTCCACTTATGGTCCTATAGCTTAGGGAAATTAAAATCAAAAAGACACAGCCACCCCAAAGTTTGGGACGCCTCTGTTTACAAGAACCTCATTTACAGTACAAGTTCAACATCGCAGAAAGTGAAAAATGGATAAAGAACTTGTGGTATTTACTTACAATGCAGTATCACTCAGCAATGAAATCTGTGTCATCAGGCCCTTAGCAGCACAATGAGTGGATTCAGGTATGATGATTCTAACTGAAATAAGTCACACAGAAAAAGAAACATCATAAGATATCAGTAATACACGGAATGTAAACTTGGCTACACAGGAACTGAATTACAGAACAGAACAGGGTCTCAAATTTAGAAAACCAACTTATGCTTGCTTAAGGGTAAAGGTGAGTTGGGGTGCTGCATAAAACCAGAGATTGAAATGAGCACAGATAAAGTTCCTTAAGCCAAATATGGAATAGACAAGAGCTACTCCTTGCTCAACGAAATGGACTCAACACCGCATATTAAACGCCTAAGAATGTACCTGACTTGTAAGTATCTTAAAACCTATGGATTGCTATGTCTCCGAAAGAGAATCAAGCATTTGTACAGGGGCATAAACACAGCAGTGATAGGATTGGAGAGGTTCAGTGAGCAAATGAAGACCCATTGAAGTCATATTGCATGGTACCCATTCCACGGGTTTCAACTACCCAGGTTTAAGGTATTCTTCCTTCAGCTAAAACATGCATGTGGAACCTAGAGTATGATCAACCATGTGATCGGGAGACGTGTTCAAATATGTCTCAGTTTTCGTACCCTGGTACTCGGGTGCAACATTCCAGACGCTTTACTAACACTCTCCCCACTTGGAGAGTCAGCGCCTTTAACCTCCTGTTTGGCCCAGTTTGCAATTTCTGCGCAAGATGAACAGGAATAGCGAGAACCAATGAGAGGCTAGCTGGAGGTGTCTGGACGGGCAAATTTAACTCTCATTTCCCACCAGGAAGAGGAATTAACCAAAGGCTCAGCATGCCGGGCCGGAACCAGATTAGGGCCTGAAGACATCCTGCGGTGTTGCGGCCAGGTCACAAGAAAGCGAGTTGAAGAAAGGAGCTCAGGGGCACTGTAATTCACAAACCTGCAGAGTTATAAATGACAGCTATCGTCCAAAAATAGACTGAAGTAAGGCTGCCAAGAGGACTTGAAAGCGGGGCAGAATTGCAGGAAACCGATTTCAGGAGGTAGACTGGAATTGCATTGAAAGCATAGGAAAAGAGGCAGAACGTCCACAATGATGCACTTGGCCAAAAAGGGCGTATGCGTTTTTTCCTGAATATATTCAGGAAAAAACGCATACGCCCTTTTTGGCCAACCAAGCAAGCTTGCAAAGGAAATCTGCACTACAATGAAGTCTCACTTCCCCCCGGTCAAAAGGGCCATCTGAAAAAAGTGTAAAATCCAGAAAGGCAACAGGCCATTGAGAACTGGGAGCCTTGTTATGCTGATGGGCGGGATGTAAATTGCCAACAGACACTCGGGAGAAGTGTATGGTGTTTCCTGAAACATCTACAAAACAAAGCAACAGAGCCTAGGGCACTTCCACTTATGGTCCTATAGCTTAGGGAAATTAAAATCAAAAAGACACAGCCACCCCAAAGTTTGGAACGGCTCTGTTTACAAGAACCTCGTTTACAGTACAAGTTCAACATCGCAGAAAGTGAAAAATGGATAAAGAAGTTGTGGTATTCACTTAGAAAGCAATATCACTCAGCAATGAAATCTATGTCATCAGGCCCTTAGCAGCACAATGAGTGGATTCAGGTATGATGATTCTAACTGAAATAAGTCACACAGAAAAAGAAACATCATAAGATATCAGTAATACACGGAATGGAAACTTGGCTACACAGGAACTGAATTACAGAACAGAACAGGGTCTCAAATTTAGAAAAACAACTTATGCTTGCTTAAGGGTAAAGGTGAGTTGGGGTGCTGCATAAAACCAGAGATTGAAATGAGCACAGATAAAGTTCCTTAAGCCAAATATGGAATAGACAAGAGCTACTCCTTGCTCAACGAAATGGACTCAACACCGCATATTAATCGCCTAAGAATGTACCTGACTAGTAAGTATCTTAAAACCTATGGATTGCTATGTCTCCGAAAGAGCATCAAGCATGTGTACAGGGGCATAAACGCAGCAGTGATAGGATTGGAGAGGTTCGGTGAGCAAATGAAGACCCTTTGAAGTCATATTGCATGGTACCCATTACACGGGTCTCAACTCTCCAGGTTTAAGGTATTCTTCCTTCAGCTAAAACATGCATGTGGAACCCAAGTATGATCAACCATGTGAACGGGAGACGTGTTCAAATATGTCTCAGTTTTCGTACCCTGGTACTCGGGTGCAACATTCCAGACGCTTTACTAACACTCTCCCCACTTGGAGAGTCAGCGCCTTTAACCTCCTGTTTGGCCCAGTTTGCAATTTCTGCGGAAGATGAACAGGAATAGCGAGAACCAATGAGAGACTAGCTGGAGGTGTCTGGACGGGCAAATTTAACTCTCATTTCCCACCAGGAAGAGGAAATAACCAAAGGCTCAGCGTGCCATGCCGGAACCAGATTAGGGCCTGAAGCCATCCTGCGGTGTAGCGGCCAGGTCACAAGAAAGCGAGTTGAAGAAAGGAGCTCAGGGGCACTGTAATTCACAAACCTGCAGAGTTATAAATGACAGCTATCGTCCAAAAATAGACTGAAGTAAGGCTGCCAAGAGGACTTGAAAGCGGGGCAGAATTGCAGGAAACCAATTTCAGGAGGTAGACTGGAATTGCATTGAAAGCATAGGAAAAGAGGCAGAACGTCCACAATGATGCACTTGGCCAAAAAGGGCGTATGCGTTTTTTCCTGAATATATTCAGGAAAAAACGCATACGCCCTTTTTGGCCAACCAAGCAAGCTTGCAAAGGAAATCTGCACTACAATGAAGTCTCACTTCCCCCCGGTCAAAAGGGCCATCTGAAAAAAGTGTAAAATCCAGAAAGGCAGGACAGGCCATGGAGAACTGGGAGCCTTGTTATGCTGATGGGCGGGATGTAAATTGCCAACAACCACTCGGGAGAAGTGTATGGTGTTTCCTGAAACATCTAAAAAACAAAGCAACAGAGCCTAGGGCACTTCCACTTATGGTCCTATAGCTTAGGGAAATTAAAATCAAAAAGACACAGCCACCCCAAAGTTTGGGACGCCTCTGTTTACAAGAACCTCATTTACAGTACAAGTTCAACATCGCAGAAAGTGAAAAATGGATAAAGAAGTTGTGGTATTCACTTACAAAGCAGTATCACTCAGCAATGAAATCTGTGTCATCAGGCCCTTAGCAGCACAATGAGTGGATTCAGGTATGATGATTCTAACTGAAATAAGTCACACAGAAAAAGAAACATCATAAGATATCAGTAATACACGGAATGGAAACTTGGCTACACAGGAACTGAATTACAGAACAGAACAGGGTCTCAAATTTAGAAAAACAACTTATGCTTGCTTAAGGGTAAAGGTGAGTTGGGGTGCTGCATAAAACCAGAGATTGAAATGAGCACAGATAAAGTTCCTTAAGCCAAATATGGAATAGACAAGAGCTACTCCTTGCTCAACGAAATGGACTCAACACCGCATATTAATCGCCTAAGAATGTACCTGACTAGTAAGTATCTTAAAACCTATGGATTGCTATGTCTCCGAAAGAGAATCAAGCATGTGTACAGGGGCATAAACGCAGCAGTGATAGGATTGGAGAGGTTCGGTGAGCAAATGAAGACCCTTTGAAGTCATATTGCATGGTACCCATTACACGGGTCTCAACTCTCCAGGTTTAAGGTATTCTTCCTTCAGCTAAAACATGCATGTGGAACCCAAGTATGATCAACCATGTGAACGGGAGACGTGTTCAAATATGTCTCAGTTTTCCTTCCCTGGTACTCGGGTGCAACATTCCAGACGCTTTACTAACACTCTCCCCACTTGGAGAGTCAGCGCCTTTAACCTCCTGTTTGGCCCAGTTTGCAATTTCTGCGGAAGATGAACAGGAATAGCGAGAACCAATGAGAGACTAGCTGGAGGTGTCTGGACGGGCAAATTTAACTCTCATTTCCCACCAGGAAGAGGAAATAACCAAAGGCTCAGCGTGCCATGCCGGAACCAGATTAGGGCCTGAAGCCATCCTGCGGTGTAGCGGCCAGGTCACAGGAAAGCGAGTTGAAGAAAGGAGCTCAGGGGCACTGTAATTCACAAACCTGCAGAGTTATAAATGACAGCTATCGTCCAAAAATAGACTGAAGTAAGGCTGCCAAGAGGACTTGAAAGCGGGGCAGAATTGCAGGAAACCAATTTCAGGAGGTAGACTGGAATTGCATTGAAAGCATAGGAAAAGAGGCAGAACGTCCACAATGATGCACTTGGCCAAAAAGGGCGTATGCGTTTTTTCCTGAATATATTCAGGAAAAAACGCATACGCCCTTTTTGGCCAACCAAGCAAGCTTGCAAAGGAAATCTGCACTACAATGAAGTCTCACTTCCCCCCGGTCAAAAGGGCCATCTGAAAAAAGTGTAAAATCCAGAAAGGCAGGACAGGCCATGGAGAACTGGGAGCCTTGTTATGCTGATGGGCGGGATGTAAATTGCCAACAACCACTTGGGAGAAGTGTATGGTGTTTCCTGAAACATCTAAAAAACAAAGCAACAGAGCCTAGGGCACTTCCACTTATGGTCCTATAGCTTAGGGAAATTAAAATCAAAAAGACACAGCCACCCCAAAGTTTGGGACGCCTCTGTTTACAAGAACCTGCTTTACCGTACATGTTCAATATCACAGAAAGTGAAAAATGGATAAAGAAGTTGTGGTATTCACTTACAAAGCAATATCACTCAGCAATGAAATCTATGTCATCAGGCCCTTAGCAGCACAATGAGTGGATTCAGGTATGATGATTCTAACTGAAATAAGTCACACAGAAAAAGAAACATCATAAGATATCAGTAATACACGGAATGGAAACTTGGCTACACAGGAACTGAATTACAGAACAGAACAGGGTCTCAAATTTAGAAAAACAACTTATGCTTGCTTAAGGGTAAAGGTGAGTTGGGGTGCTGCATAAAACCAGAGATTGAAATGAGCACAGATAAAGTTCCTTAAGCCAAATATGGAATAGACAAGAGCTACTCCTTGCTCAACGAAATAGACTCAACACCGCATATTAATCGCCTAAGAATGTACCTGACTTGTAAGTATCTTAAAACCTATGGATTGCTATGTCTCCGAAAGAGAATCAAGCATGTGTACAGGGGCATAAACGCAGCAGTGATAGGATTGGAGAGTTTCGGTGAGCAAATGAAGACCCTTTGAAGTCATATTGCATGGTACCCATTCCAAGGGTTTCAACTACCCAGGTTTAAGGTATTCTTCCTTCAGCTAAAACATGCATGTGGAACCTAGAGTATGATCAACCATGTGATCGGGAGACGTGTTCAAATATGTCTCAGTTTTCCTCCCCTGGTACTCGGGTGCAACATTCCAGACGCTTTACTAACACTCTCCCCACTTGGAGAGTCAGTCCCTTTAACCTCCTGTTTGGCCCAGTTTGCAATTTCTGCGGAAGATGAACAGGAATAGCGAGAACCAATGAGAGGCTAGCTGGAGGTGTCTGGACGGGCAAATTTAACTCTCATTTCCCACCAGGAAGAGGAATTAACCAAAGGCTCAGCATGCCGGGCCGGAACCAGATTAGGGCCTGAAGCCATCCTGCGGTGTTGCGGCCAGGTCACAAGAAAGCGAGTTGAAGAAAGGAGCTCAGGGGCACTGTAATTCACAAACCTGCAGAGTTATAAATGACAGCTATCGTCCAAAAATAGACTGAAGTAAGGCTGCCAAGAGGACTTGAATGCGGGGCAGAATTGCAGGAAACCGATTTCAGGAGGTAGACTGAAATTGCATTGAAAGCATAGGAACAGAGGCAGAACGTCCACAATGATGCACTTGGCCAAAAAGGGCGTGTGCGTTTTTTCCTGAATATATTCAGGAAAAAACGCATACGCCATTTTTGGCCAACCAAGCAAGCTTGCAAAGGAAATCTGCACTACAATGAAGTCTCACTTCCCCCTGGTCAAAAGGGCCATCGGAAAAAAGTGTAAAATCCAGAAAGGCAGGACAGGCCATGGAGAACTGGGAGCCTTGTTATGCTGATGGGCGGGATGTAAATTGCCAACAGACACTTGGGAGAAGTGTATGGTGTTTCCTGAAACATCTAAAAAAAAAAAGCAACAGAGCCTAGGGCACTGCCACTTATGGTCCTATAGCTTAGGGAAATTAAAATCAAAAAGACACAGCCATCCCAAAGTTTGGGACGACTCTGTTTACAAGAACCTCGTTTACAGTACAAGTTCAACATCGCAGAAAGTGAAAAATGGATAAAGAAGTTGTGGTATTTACTTACAAAGCAATATCATTCAGCAATGAAATCTATGTCATCAGGCCCTTAGCATCACAATGAGTGGATTCAGGTATGATGATTCTAACTGAAATAAGTCACACAGAAAAAGAAACATCATAAGATATCAGTAATACACGGAATGTAAACTTGGCTACACAGGAACTGAATTACAGAACAGAACAGGGTCTCAAATTTAGAAAACCAACTTATGCTTGCTTAAGGGTAAAGGTGAGTTGCGGTGCTGCATAAAACCAGAGATTGAAATGAGCACAGATAAAGTTCCTTAAGTCAAATATGGAATAGACAAGAGCTACTCCTTGCTCAACGAAATGGACTCAACACCGCATATTAAACGCCTAAGAATGTACCTGACTAGTAAGTATCGTAAAACCTATGGATTGCTATGTCTCCAAAAGAGAATCAAGCATGTGTACAGGGGCATAAACGCAGCAGTGATAGGATTGGAGAGGTTCGGTGAGCAAATGAAGACCCTTTGAAGTCATATTGCATGGTACCCATTCCACGGGTCTCAACTCTCCAGGTTTAAGGTATTCTTCCTTCAGCGAAAACATGCATGTGGAACCCAAGTATGATCAACCATGTGAACGGGAGACGTGTTCAAATATGTCTCAGTTTTCCTCCCCTGGTACTCGGGTGCAACATTCCAGACGCTTTACTAACACTCTCCCCACTTGGAGAGTCAGCGCCTTTAACCTCCTGTTTGGCACAGTTTGCAATTTCTGCGGAAGATGAACAGGAATAGCGAGAACCAATGAGAGACTAGCTGGAGGTGTCTGGACGGGCAAATTTAACTCTCATTTCCCACCAGGAAGAGGAAATAACCAAAGGCTCAGCGTGCCGTACCGGAACCAGATTAGGGCCTGAAGCCATCCTGCGGTGTTGCGGCCAGCTCAAAAGAAAGCGAGTTGAAGAAAGGAGCTCAGGGGCACTGTAATTCACAAACCTGCAGAGTTATAAATGACAGCTATCGTCGAAAAATAGACTGAAGTAAGGCTGCCAAGAGGACTTGAAAGCGGGGCAGAATTGCAGGAAACCGATTTCAGGAGGTAGACTGGAATTGCATTGAAAGCATAGGAAAAGAGGCAGAACGTCCACAATGATGCACTTGGCCGAAAACGGCGTATGCGTTTTTTCCTGAATATATTCAGGAAAAAACGCATACGCCCTTTTTGGCCAACCAAGCAAGCTTGCAAAGGAAATCTGCACTACAATGAAGTCTCACTTCCCCCCGGTCAAAAGGGCCATCTGAAAAAAGTGTAAAATCCAGAAAGGCAGGACAGGCCATGGAGAACTGGGAGCCTTGTTATGCTGATGGGCGGGATGTAAATTGCCAACAACCACTCGGGAGAAGTGTATGGTGTTTCCTGAAACATCTAAAAAACAAAGCAACAGAACCTAGGGCACATCCACTTATGGTCCTATAGCTTAGGGAAATTAAAATCAAAAAGACACAGCCACCCCAAAGTTTGGAACGGCTCTGTTTACAAGAACCTCGTTTACAGTACAAGTTCAACATCGCAGAAAGTGAAAAATGGATAAAGAAGTTGTGCTATTTACTTACAAAGCAATATCACTCAGCAATGAAATCTATGTCATCAGGCCCTTAGCAGCACAATGAGTGGATTCAGGTATGATGATTCTAACTGAAATAAGTCACACAGAAAAAGAAACATCATAAGATATCAGTAATACACGGAATGTAAACTTGGCTACACAGGAACTGAATTACAGAACAGAACAGGGTCTCAAATTTAGAAAACCAACTTATGCTTGCTTAAGGGTAAAGGTGAGTTGGGGTGCTGCATAAAACCAGAGATTGAAATGAGCACAGATAAAGTTCCTTAAGTCAAATATGGAATAGACAAGAGCTACTCCTTGCTCAACGAAATGGACTCAACACCCCATATTAAACGCCTAAGAATGTACCTGACTAGTAAGTATCTTAAAACCTATGGATTGCTATGTCTCCGAAAGAGAATCAAGCGTGTGTACAGGGGCATAAACGCAGCAGTGATAGGATTGGAGAGGTTCGGTGAGCAAATGAAGACCCTTTGAAGTCATATTGCATGGTACCCATTACACGGGTCTTAACTCTCCAGGTTTAAGGTATTCTTCCTTCAGCTAAAACATGCATGTGGAACCCAAGTATGATCAACCATGTGAACGGGAGACGTGTTCAAATATGTCTCAGTTTTCCTCCCCTGGTACTCGGGTGCAACATTCCAGACGCTTTACTAACACTCTCCCCACTTGGAGAGTCAGCGCCTTTAACCTCCTGTTTGGCCCGGTTTGCAATTTCTGCGGAAGATGAACAGGAATAGCGAGAACCAATGAGAGACTAGCTGGAGGTGTCTGGACGGGCAAATTTAACTCTCATTTCCCACCAGGAAGAGGAAATAACCAAAGGCTCAGCATGCCGTGCCGGAACCAGATTAGGGCCTGAAGCCATCCTGCGGTGTTGTGGCCAGGTCACAAGAAAGCAAGTTGAAGAAAGGAGCTCAGGGGCACTGTAATTCACAAACCTGCAGAGTTATAAATGACAGCTATCGTCCAAAAATAGACTGAAGTAAGGCTGCCAAGAGGACTTGAAAGTGGGGCAGAATTGCAGGAAACCGATTTCAGGAGGTAGACTGGAATTGCATTGAAAGCATAGGAAAAGAGGCAGAACGTCCACAATGATGCACTTGGCCAAAAAGGGCGTATGCGTTTTTTCCTGAATATATTCAGGAAAAAACGCATACGCCCTTTTTGGCCAACCAAGCAAGCTTGCAAAGGAAATCTGCACTACAATGAAGTCTCACTTCCCCCCGGTCAAAAGGGCCATCTGAAAAAAGTGTAAAATCCAGAAAGGCAGGACAGGCCATGGAGAACTGGGAGCCTTGTTATGCTGATGGGCGGGATGTAAATTGCCAACAACCACTGGGGAGAAGTGTATGGTGTTTCCTGAAACATCTAAAAAACAAAGCAACAGAGCCTAGGGCACTTCCACTTATGGTCCTATAGCTTAGGGAAATTAAAATCAAAAAGACACAGCCACCCCAAAGTTTGGGACGCCTCCGTTTACAAGAACCTGGTTTACCGTACATGTTCAATATCACAGAAAGTGAAAAATGGATAAAGAACTTGTGGTACTTACGTACAATGCAGTATCACTCAGCAATGAAATCTATGTCATCAGGCCCGTAGCAGCATAATGAGTGGATTCAGGTACGATGATTCTAACTGAAATAAGTCACACAGAAAAAGAAACATCATAAGATATCACTAATACACGGAATGTAAACTTGGCTACACAGGAACTGAATTACAGAACAGAACAGGGTCTCAAATTTAGAAAACCAACTTATGCTTGCTTAAGGGTAAAGGTGAGTTGGGGTGCTGCATAAAACCAGAGATTGAAATGAGCACAGATAAAGTTCCTTAAGTCAAATATTGAATAGACAAGAGCTACTCCTTGCTCAATGAAATGGACTCAACACCGCATATTAAACACCTAAGAATGTACCTGACTAGTAAGTATCTTAAAACCTATGGATTGCTATGTCTCCGAAAGAGAATCAAGCATGTGTACAGGGGCATAAACGCAGCAGTGATAGGATTGGAGAGGTTCGGTGAGCAAATGAAGACCCTTTGAAGTCATATTGCATGGTACCCATTACACGGGTCTCAACTCTCCAGGTTTAAGGTATTCTTCCTTCAGCTAAAACATGCATGTGGAACCCAGAGTATGATCAACCATGTGAACGGGAGACGTGTTCAAATATGTCTCAGTTTTCCTCCCCTGTTACTCGGGTGCAACATTCCAGACGCTTTACTAACACTCTCCCGACTTAGAGGGTCAGTGTCTTTAACCTCCTGATTGGCCCAGTTTGCAATTTCTGCGGAAGATGAACAGGAATAGCGAGAACCAATGAGAGACTAGCTGGAGGTGTCTGGACAGGCAAATTTAACTCTCATTTCCCACCAGGAAGAGGAATTAACCAAAGGCTCAGCGTGCCGTGCCGGAACCAGATTACGGCCTGAAGCCATCCTGCGGTGTTGCGGCCAGCTCACAAGAAAGCGAGTTGAAGAAAGGAGCTCAGGGGCACTGTAATTCACAAAACTGCAGAGTTATAAATGACAGCTATCGTCCAAAAATAGACTGAAGTAAGGCTGCCAAGAGGACTTGAAAGCGGGGCAGAATTGCAGAAAACCGATTTCAGGAGGTAGACTGGAATTGCATTGAAAGTATAGGAAAAGAGGCAGAACGTCCACAATGATGCACTTGGCCAAAAAGGGCGTATGCGTTTTTTCCTGAATATATTCAGGAAAAAACGCATACGCCCTTTTTGGCCAACCAAGCAAGCTTGCAAAGGAAATCTGCACTACAATGAAGTCTCACTTCCCCCCGGTCAAAAGGGCCATCTGAAAAAAGTGTAAAATCCAGAAAGGCAGGACAGGCCATGGAGAACTGGGAGCCTTGTTATGCTGATGGGCGGTATGTAAATTGCCAACAACCACTCGGGAGAAGTGTATGGTGTTTCCTGAAACATCTAAAAAACAAAGCAACAGAACCTAGGGCACTGCCACTTATGGTCCTATAGCTTAGGGAAATTAAAATCAAAAAGACACAGCCACCCCAAAGTTTGGAACGGCTCTGTTTACAAGAACCTCGTTTACAGTAAAAGTTCAACATCGCAGAAAGTGAAAAATGGATAAAGAAGTTGTGGTATTTACTTACAAAGCAATATCACTCAGCAATGAAATCTATGTCATCAGGCCCTTAGCAGCACAATGAGTGGATTCAGGTATGATGATTCTAACTGAAATAAGTCACACAGAAAAAGAAACATCATAAGATATCAGTAATACACGGAATGTAAACTTGGCTACACAGGAACTGAATTACAGAACAGAACAGGGTCTCAAATTTAGAAAACCAACTTATGCTTGCTTAAGGGTAAAGGTGAGTTGGGGTGCTGCATAAAACCAGAGATTGAAATGAGCACAGATAAAGTTCCTTAAGTCAAATATGGAATAGACAAGAGCTACTCCTTGCTCAACGAAATGGACTCAACACCCCATATTAAACGCCTAAGAATGTACCTGACTAGTAAGTATCTTAAAACCTATGGATTGCTATGTCTCCGAAAGAGAATCAAGCGTGTGTACAGGGGCATAAACGCAGCAGTGATAGGATTGGAGAGGTTCGGTGAGCAAATGAAGACCCTTTGAAGTCATATTGCATGGTACCCATTACACGGGTCTTAACTCTCCAGGTTTAAGGTATTCTTCCTTCAGCTAAAACATGCATGTGGAACCCAAGTATGATCAACCATGTGAACGGGAGACGTGTTCAAATATGTCTCAGTTTTCCTCCCCTGGTACTCGGGTGCAACATTCCAGACGCTTTACTAACACTCTCCCCACTTGGAGAGTCAGCGCCTTTAACCTCCTGTTTGGCCCGGTTTGCAATTTCTGCGGAAGATGAACAGGAATAGCGAGAACCAATGAGAGACTAGCTGGAGGTGTCTGGACGGGCAAATTTAACTCTCATTTCCCACCAGGAAGAGGAAATAACCAAAGGCTCAGCATGCCGTGCCGGAACCAGATTAGGGCCTGAAGCCATCCTGCGGTGTTGCGGCCAGGTCACAAGAAAGCAAGTTGAAGAAAGGAGCTCAGGGGCACTGTAATTCACAAACCTGCAGAGTTATAAATGACAGCTATCGTCCAAAAATAGACTGAAGTAAGGCTGCCAAGAGGACTTGAAAGTGGGGCAGAATTGCAGGAAACCGATTTCAGGAGGTAGACTGGAATTGCATTGAAAGCATAGGAAAAGAGGCAGAACGTCCACAATGATGCACTTGGCCAAAAAGGGCGTATGCGTTTTTTCCTGAATATATTCAGGAAAAAACGCATACGCCCTTTTCGGCCAACCAAGCAAGCTTGCAAAGGAAATCTGCACTACAATGAAGTCTCACTTCCCCCCGGTCAAAAGGGCCATCTGAAAAAAGTGTAAAATCCAGAAAGGCAGGACAGGCCATGGAGAAATGGGAGCCTTGTTATGCTGATGGGCGGGATGTAAATTGCCAACAACCACTCGGGAGAAGTGTATGGTGTTTCCTGAAACATCTAAAAAACAAAGCAACAGAGCCTAGGGCACTTCCACTTATGGTCCTATAGCTTAGGGAAATTAAAATCAAAAAGACACAGCCACCCCAAAGTTTGGGACGCCTCCGTTTACAAGAACCTGGTTTACCGTACATGTTCAATATCACAGAAAGTGAAAAATGGATAAAGAACTTGTGGTACTTACGTACAATGCAGTATCACTCAGCAATGAAATCTATGTCATCAGGCACGTAGCAGCATAATGAGTGGATTCAGGTACGATGATTCTAACTGAAATAAGTCACACAGAAAAAGAAACATCATAAGATATCACTAATACACGGAATGTAAACTTGGCTACACAGGAACTGAATTACAGAACAGAACAGGGTCTCAAATTTAGAAAACCAACTTATGCTTGCTTAAGGGTAAAGGTGAGTTGGGGTGCTGCATAAAACCAGAGATTGAAATGAGCACAGATAAAGTTCCTTAAGCCAAATATGGAATAGACAAGAGCTACTCCTTGCTCAACGAAATGGACTCAACACCCCATATTAAACGCCTAAGAATGTACCTGACTAGTAAGTATCTTAAAACCTATGGATTGCTATGTCTCCAAAAGAGAATCAAGCGTGTGTACAGGGGCATAAACGCAGCAGTGATAGGATTGGAGAGGTTCGGTGAGCAAATGAAGACCCTTTGAAGTCATATTGCATGGGACCCATTCCACGGGTCTCAACTCTGCAGGTTTAAAGTATTCTTCCTTCAGCTAAAACATGCAGGTGGAACCCAGAGTATGATCAACCGTGTGAACGGGAGACGTGTTCAAATATGTCTCAGTTTTCCTCCGCTGGTACTCGGGTGCAACATTCCAGACGCCTTACTAACACTCTCCCCACTTGGAGAGTCAGCGCCTTTAACCTCCTGTTTGGCCCGGTTTGCAATTTCTGCGGAAGATGAACAGGAATAGCGAGAACCAATGAGAGGCTAGCTGGAGGTGTCTGGACGGGCAAATTTAACTCTCATTTCCCACCAGGATGAGGAAATAACCAAAGGCTCAGCGTGCCGTGCCGGAACCATATTAGGGCCTGAAGCCATCCTGCGGTGTTGCGGCCAGGTCACAAGAAAGCAAGTTGAAGAAAGGAGCTCAGGGGCACTGTAATTCACAAACCTGCAGAGTTATAAATGACAGCTATCGTCCAAAAATAGACTGAAGTAAGGCTGCCAAGAGGACTTGAAAGCGGGGCAGAATTGCAGAAAACCGATTTCAGGAGGTAGACTGGAATTGCATTGAAAGTATAGGAAAAGAGGCAGAACGTCCACAATGATGCACTTGGCCAAAAAGGGCGTATGCGTTTTTTCCTGAATATATTCAGGAAAAAACGCATACGCCCTTTTTGGCCAACCAAGCAAGCTTGCAAAGGAAATCTGCACTACAATGAAGTCTCACTTCCCCCCGGTCAAAAGGGCCATCTGAAAAAAGTGTAAAATCCAGAAAGGCAGGACAGGCCATGGAGAACTGGGAGCCTTGTTATGCTGATGGGCGGGATGTAAATTGCCAACAACCACTCGGGAGAAGTGTATGGTGTTTCCTGAAACATCTAAAAAACAAAGCAACAGAGCCTAGGGCACTTCCACTTATGGTCCTATAGCTTAGGGAAATTAAAATCAAAAAGACACAGCCACCCCAAAGTTTGGGACGCCTCTGTTTACAAGAACCTCGTTTACAGTACAAGTTCAATATCACAGAAAGTGAAAAATGGATAAAGAACTTGTGGTACTTACGTACAATGCAGTATCACTCATCAATGAAATCTATGTCATCAGGCCCGTAGCAGCACAATGAGTAGATTCAGGTACGATGAGTCTAACTGAAGTAAGTCACACAGAAAAAGAAATATCATAAGATATCACTAATACACGGAATGTAAACTTGGCTACACAGGAACTGAATTCCAAAACAGAACAGGTTCTCAAATTTAGAAAACCAACTTATGCTTGCTTAAGGGGAAAGGTGAGTTGGGGTGCTGCATAAAACCAGAGATTGAAATGAGCACAGATAAAGGTCCTTAAGCCAAATACGGAATAGACAAGAGCTACTCCTTGCTCAACGAAATGGACTCAACACCGCATATTAAACGCCTAAGAATGTACCTGACTAGTAAGTATCTTAAAACCTATGGATTGCTATGTCTCCAAAAGAGAATCAAGCGTGTGTACAGGGGCATAAAAACAGCAGTGATAGGATTGGAGAGGTTCGGTGAGCAAATGAAGACCCTTTGAAGTCATATTGCATGGTACCCATTCCATGGGATTCAACTACCCAGTTTTAAGGTATTCTTCCTTCAGCTAAAACATGCATGTAGAACCTAGAGTATGATCAACCATGTGATCAGGAGACGTGTTCAAATATGTCTCAGTTTTCATACCCTGGTACTCGGGTGCAACATTCCAGACGCTTTACTAACACTCTCCCCACTTGGAGAGTCAGCGCCTTTAACCTCCTGTTTGGCCCAGTTTGCAATTTCTGCGCAAGATGAACAGGAATAGGGAGAACCAATGAGAGACTAGCTGGAGGTGTCTGGACGGGCAAATTTAACTCTCATTTCCCACCAGGAAGAGGAAATAACCAAAGGCTCAGCGTGCCGTGCCGGTAGCAGATTAGGGCCTGAAGCCATCCTGCGGTGTTGCGGACAGCTCACAAGAAAGCGAGTTGAAGAAAGGAGCTCAGGGGCACTGTAATTCACAAACCTGCAGAGTTATAAATGACAGCTATCGTCCAAAAATATACTGAGGTAAGGCTGCCAAGAGGACTTGAAAGCGGGGCAGAATTGCAGGAAACCGATTTCAGGAGGTAGACTGGAATTGCATTGAAAGCATAGGAAAAGAGGCAGAACGTCCACAATGATGCACTTGGCCAAAAAGGGCGTATGCGTTTTTTCCTGAATATATTCAGGAAAAAACGCATACGCCCTTTTTGGCCAACCAAGCAAGCTTGCAAAGGAAATCTGCACTACAATGAAGTCTCACTTCCCCCCGGTCAAAAGGGCCATCTGAAAAAAGTGTAAAATCCAGAAAGGCAGGACAGGCCATGGAGAACTGGGAGCCTTGTTATGCTGATGGGCGGGATGTAAATTGCCAACAGACACTCCGGAGAAGTGTATGGTGTTTCCTGAAACATCTAAAAAACAAAGCAACAGAGCCTAGGGCACTGCCACTTATGGTCCTATAGCTTAAGGAAATTAAAATCAAAAAGACACAGCCACCCCAAAGTTTGGGACGCCTCTGTTTACAAGAACCTCGTTTACTGTACAAGTTCAATATCACAGAAAGTGAAAAATGGATAAAGAACTTGTGGTACTTACGTACAATGCAGTATCACTCAGCAATGAAATCTATGTCATCAGGCCCGTAGCAGCATAATGAGTGGATTCAGGTACGATGATTCTAACTGAAATAAGTCACACAGAAAAAGAAACATCATAAGATATCACTAATACACAGAATGTAAACTTGGCTACACAGGAACTGAATTCCAAAACAGAACAGGGTCTCAAATTTAGAAAAGCAACTTATGCTTGCTTAAGGGGAAAGGTGAGTTGGGGTGCTGCATAAAAGCAGAGATTGAAATGAGCACAGATAAAGTTCCTTAAGCCAAATATGGAATAGACAAGAGCTACTCCTTGCTCAACGAAATGGACTCAACACCCCATATTAAACGCCTAAGAATGTACCTGACTAGTAAGTATCTTAAAACCTATGGATTGCTATGTCTCCAAAAGAGAATCAAGCGTGTGTACAGGGGCATAAACGCAGCAGTGATAGGATTGGAGAGGTTCGGTGAGCAAATGAAGACCCTTTGAAGTCATATTGCATGGGACCCATTCCACGGGTCTCAACTCTCCAGGTTTAAGGTATTCTTCCTTCAGCTAAAACATGCATGTGGAACCCAAGTATGATCAACCATGTGAACGGGAGACGTGTTCAAATATGTCTCAGTTTTCCTCCCCTGGTACTCGGGTGCAACATTCCAGACGCTTTATTAACACTCTCCCCACTTGGAGAGTCAGCGCCTTTAACCTCCTGTTTGGCTCAGTTTGCAATTTCTGTGGAAGATGAACAGGAATAGCGAGAACCAATGAGAGGCTAGCTGGAGGTGTCTGGACGGGCAAATTTAACTCTCATTTCCCACCAGGAAGAGGAAATAACCAAAGGCTCAGTGTGCCGTGCCGGAACCAGATTAGGGCCTGAAGCCATCCTGCGGTGTTGCGGCCAGCTCAAAAGAAACCGAGTTGAAGAAAGGAGCTCAGGGGCACTGTAATTCACAAACCTGCAGAGTCATAAATGACAGCTATCGTCCAAAAATAGACTGAAGTAAGGTTGCCAAGAGGACTTGAAAGCGGGGCAGAATTGCAGGAAACCGATTTCAGGAGGTAGACTGGAATTGCATTGAAAGCATAGGAAAAGAGGCAGAACGTCCACAATGATGCACTTGGCCAAAAAGGGCGTATGCGTTTTTTCCTGAATATATTCAGGAAAAAACGCATACGCCCTTTTTGGCCAACCAAGCAAGCTTGCAAAGGAAATCTGCACTACAATGAAGTCTCACTTCCCCCCGGTCAAAAGGGCCATCTGAAAAAAGTGTAAAATCCAGAAAGGCAGGACAGGCCATGGAGAACTGGGAGCCTTGTTATGCTGATGGGCGGGATGTAAATTGCCAACAACCACTCGGGAGAAGTGTATGGTGTTTCCTGAAACATCTAAAAAACAAAGCAACAGAACCTAGGGCACTTCCACTTATGGTCCTATAGCTTAGGGAAATTAAAATCAAAAAGACACAGCCACCCCAAAGTTTGGGACGCCTCTGTTTACAAGAACCTCATTTACAGTACAAGTTCAACATCGCAGAAAGTGAAAAATGGATAAAGAACTTGTGGTATTTACTTACAATGCAGTATCACTCAGCAATGAAATCTGTGTCATCAGGCCCTTAGCAGCACAATGAGTGGATTCAGGTATGATGATTCTAACTGAAATAAGTCACACAGAAAAAGAAACATCATAAGATATCAGTAATACACGGAATGTAAACTTGGCTACACAGGAACTGAATTACAGAACAGAACAGGGTCTCAAATTTAGAAAACCAACTTATGCTTGCTTAAGGGTAAAGGTGAGTTGGGGTGCTGCATAAAACCAGAGATTGAAATGAGCACAGATAAAGTTCCTTAAGCCAAATATGGAATAGACAAGAGCTACTCCTTGCTCAACGAAATGGACTCAACACCGCATATTAAACGCCTAAGAATGTACCTGACTTGTAAGTATCTTAAAACCTATGGATTGCTATGTCTCCGAAAGAGAATCAAGCATTTGTACAGGGGCATAAACGCAGCAGTGATAGGATTGGAGAGGTTCAGTGAGCAAATGAAGACCCATTGAAGTCATATTGCATGGTACCCATTCCACGGGTTTCAACTACCCAGGTTTAAGGTATTCTTCCTTCAGCTAAAACATGCATGTGGAACCTAGAGTATGATCAACCATGTGATCGGGAGACGTGTTCAAATATGTCTCAGTTTTCGTACCCTGGTACTCGGGTGCAACATTCCAGACGCTTTACTAACACTCTCCCCACTTGGAGAGTCAGCGCCTTTAACCTCCTGTTTGGCCCAGTTTGCAATTTCTGCGCAAGATGAACAGGAATAGCGAGAACCAATGAGAGACTAGCTGGAGGTGTCTGGACGGGCAAATTTAACTCTCATTTCCCACCAGGAAGAGGAATTAACCAAAGGCTCAGCATGCCATGCCAGGACCAGATTAGGGCCTGAAGCCATCCTGCGGTGTTGCGGCCAGCTCACAAGAAAGCGAGTTGAAGAAAGGAGCTCAGGGGCACTGTAATTCACAAACCTGCAGAGTTATAAATGACAGCTATAGTCCAAAAATACACTGAGGTAAGGCTGCCAAGAGGACTTGAAAGCGGGGCAGAATTGCAGGAAACCGATTTCAGGAGGTAGACTGGAATTGCATTGAAAACATAGGAAAAGAGGCAGAACGTCCACAATGATGCACTTGGCCAAAAAGGGCGTATGCGTTTTTTCCTGAATATATTCAGGAAAAAACGCATACGCCCTTTTTGGCCAACCAAGCAAGCTTGCAAAGGAAATCTGCACTACAATGAAGTCTCACTTCCCCCTGGTCAAAAGGGCCATCTGAAAAAAGTGTAAAATCCAGAAAGGCAGGACAGGCCATGGAGAACTGGGAGCCTTGTTATGCTGATGGGCGGGATGTAAATTGCCAACAACCACTCGGGAGAAGTGTATGGTGTTTCCTGAAACATCTAAAAAACAAAGCAACAGAGCCTAGGGCACTTCCACTTATGGTCCTATAGCTTAGGGAAATTAAAATCAAAAAGACACAGCCACCCCAAATTTTCGAACGGCTCTGTTTACAAGAACCTCGTTTACAGTACAAGTTCAACATCGCAGAAAGTGAAAAATGGATAAAGAACTTGTGGTATTTACTTACAATGCAGTATCACTCAGCAATGAAATCTGTGTCATCAGGCCCTTAGCAGCACAATGAGTGGATTCAGGTATGATGATTCTAACTGAAATAAGTCACACAGAAAAAGAAACATCATAAGATATCAGTAATACACGGAATGGAAACTTGGCTACACAGGAACTGAATTACAGAACAGAACAGGGTCTCAAATTTAGAAAACCAACTTATGCTTGCTTAAGGGTAAAGGTGAGTTGGGGTGCTGCATAAAACCAGAGATTGAAATGAGCACAGATAAAGTTCCTTAAGCCAAATATGGAATAGACAAGAGCTACTCCTTGCTCAACGAAATGGACTCAACACCGCATATTAAACGCCTAAGAATGTACCTGACTTGTAAGTATCTTAAAACCTATCGATTGCTATGTCTCCGAAAGAGAATCAAGCATTTGTACAGGGGCATAAACGCAGCAGTGATAGGATTGGAGAGGTTCAGTGAGCAAATGAAGACCCTTTGAAGTCATATTGCATGGTACCCATTCCACTGGTTTCAACTACCCAGGTTTAAGGTATTCTTCCTTCAGCTAAAACATGCATGTGGAACCTAGAGTATGATCAACCATGTGATCGGGAGACGTGTTCAAATATGTCTCAGTTTTCGTACCCTGGTACTCGGGTGCAACATTCCAGACGCTTTACTAACACTCTCCCGACTTGGAGAGTCAGTCCCTTTAACCTCCTGTTTGGTCCAGTTTGCAATTTCTGCGGAAGATGAACAGGAATAGCGAGAACCAATGGAGACTAGCTGGAGGTGTCTGGACGGGCAAATTTAACTCTCATTTCCTACCAGGAAGAGGAATTAACCAAAGGCTCAGCGTGCCATGCCAGAACCAGATTAGGGCCTGAAGCCATCCTGCGGTGTTGCGGCCAGCTCAAAAGAAGGCGAGTTGAAGAAAGGAGCTCAGGGGCACTGTAATTCACAAACCTGCAGAGTTATAAATGACAGCTATCGTCCAAAAATAGACTGAAGTAAGGCTGCCAAGAGGACTTGAAAGTGGGGCAGAATTGCAGGAAACCGATTTCAGGAGGTAGACTGGAATTGCATTGAAAGCATAGGAAAAGAGGCAGAACGTCCACAATGATGCACTTGGCCAAAAAGGGCGTATGCGTTTTTTCCTGAATATATTCAGGAAAAAACGCATATGCCGTTTTTGGCCAACCAAGCAAGCTTGCAAAGGAAATCTGCACTACAATGAAGTCTCACTTCCCCCTGGTCAAAAGGGCCATCTGAAAAAAGTGTAAAATCCAGAAAGGCAGGACAGGCCATGGAGAACTGGGAGCCTTGTTATGCTGATGGGCGGGATGTAAATTGCCAACAACCACTCGGGAGAAGTGTATGGTGTTTCCTGAAACATCTAAAAAACAAAGCAACAGAACCTAGGGCACTTCCACTTATGGTCCTATAGCTTAGGGAAATTAAAATCAAAAAGACACAGCCACCCCAAAGTTTGGGACGCCTCTGTTTACAAGAACCTCGTTTACAGTACAAGTTCAACATCGCAGAAAGTGAAAAATGGATAAAGAAGTTGTGGTATTTACTTACAAAGCAATATCACTCAGCAATGAAATCTGTGTCATCAGGCCCTTAGCAGCACAATGAGTGGATTCAGGTATGATGATTCTAACTGAAATAAGTCACACAGAAAAAGAAACATCATAAGATATCAGTAATACACGGAATGTAAACTTGGCTACACAGGAACTGAATTACAGAACAGAACAGGGTCTCAAATTTAGAAAACCAACTTATGCTTGCTTAAGGGGAAAGGTGAGTTGGGGTGCTGCATAAAACCAGAGATTGAAATGAGCACAGATAAAGTTCCTTAAGCCAAATATGGAATAGACAAGAGCTACTCCTTGCTCAACGAAATGGACTCAACACCGCATATTAAACGCCTAAGAATGTACCTGACTTGTAAGTATCTTAAAACCTATGGATTGCTATGTCTCCGAAAGAGAATCAAGCATTTGTACAGGGGCATAAACGCAGCAGTGATAGGATTGGAGTGGTTCAGTGAGCAAATGAAGACCCTTTGAAGTCATATTGCATGGTACCCATTCCAAGGGTTTCAACTACCCAGGTTTAAGGTATTCTTCCTTCAGCTAAAACATGCATGTGGAACCTAGAGTATGATCAACCATGTGATCGGGAGACGTGTTCAAATATGTCTCAGTTTTCGTACCCTGGTACTCGGGTGCAACATTCCAGACGCTTTACTAACACTCTCCCTACTTGGTCAGTCAGTGCCTTTAACCTCCTGTTTGCCCCAGTTTGCAATTTCTGCGGAAGATGAACAGGAATAGCGAGAACCAATGAGAGACTAGCTGGAGGTGTCTGGACGGGCAAATTTAACTCTCATTTCCCACCAGGAAGAGGAATTAACCAAAGGCTCAGCGTGCCGTGCCGGAACCAGATTAGGGCCTGAAGCCATCCTGCGGTGTTGCGGCCAGCTCACAAGAAAGCGAGTTGAAGAAAGGAGCTCAGGGGCACTGTAATTCACAAACCTGCAGAGTTATAAATGACAGCTATCGTCCAAAAATAGACTGAAGTAAGGCTGCCAAGAGGAGTTGAAAGCGGGGCAGAATTGCAGGAAACCGATTTCAGGAGGTAGACTGGAATTGCATTGAAAGCATAGGAAAAGAGGCCGAACGTCCACAATGATGCACTTGGCCAAAAAGGGTGTATGCGTTTTTTACTGAATATATTCAGGAAAAAACGCATACGCCCTTTTTGGCCAACCAAGCAAGCTTGCAAAGGAAATCTGCACTACAATGAAGTCTCACTTCCCCCTGGTCAAAAGGGCCATCTGAAAAAAGTGTAAAATCCAGAAAGGCAGGACAGGCCATGGAGAACTGGGAGCCTTGTTATGCTGATGGGCGGGATGTAAATTGCCAACGACCACTTGGGGGAAGTGTATGGTGTTTCCTGAAACATCTAAAAAACAAAGCAACAGAGCCTAGGGCACTTCCACTTATGGTCCTATAGCTTAGGGAAATTAAAATCAAAAAGACACAGCCACCCCAAAGTTTGGGACGCCTCTGTTTACAAGAACCTCGTTTACAGTACAAGTTCAACATTGCAGAAAGTGAAAAATGGATAAAGAAGTTGTGGTATTTACTTACAAAGCAATATCACTCAGCAATGAAATCTGTGTCATCAGGCCCTTAGCAGCACAATGAGTGGATTCAGGTATGATGATTCTCACTGAAATAAGTCACACAGAAAAAGAAACATCATAAGATATCAGTAATACACGGAATGTAAACTTGGCTACACAGGAACTGAATTACAGAACAGAACAGGGTCTCAAATTTAGAAAACCAACTTATGCTTGCTTAAGGGGAAAGGTGAGTTGGGGTGCTGCATAAAACCAGAGATTGAAATGAGCACAGATAAATTTCCTTAAGCCAAATATGGAATAGACAAGAGCTACTCCTTGCTCAACGAAATGGACTCAACACCCCATATTAAACGCCTAAGAATGTACCTGACTTGTAAGTATCTTAAAACCTATGGATTGCTATGTCTCCGAAAGAGAATCAAGCATGTGTACAGGGGCATAAACGCAGCAGTGATAGGATTGGAGAGGTTCGGTGAGCAAATGAAGACCCTTTGAAGTCATATTGCATGGTACCCATTCCACGGGTTTCAACTACCCAGGTTTAAGGTATTCTTCCTTCAGCTAAAACATGCATGTGGAACCTAGAGTATGATCAACCATGTGATCGGGAGACGTGTTCAAATATGTCTCAGTTTTCGTACCCTGGTACTCGGGTGCAACATTCCAGACGCTTTACTAACACTCTCCCTACTTGGTGAGTCAGTGCCTTTAACCTCCTGTTTGCCCCAGTTTGCAATTTCTGCGGAAGATGAACAGGAATAGCGAGAACCAATGAGAGACTAGCTGGAGGTGTCTGGACGGGCAAATTTAACTCTCATTTCCCACCAGGAAGAGGAATTAACCAAAGGCTCAGCGTGCCGTGCCAGATCCAGATTAGGGCCTGAAGCCATCCTGCGGTGTTGCGGCCAGCTCACAAGAAAGCGAGTTGAAGAAAGGAGCTCAGGGGCACTGTAATTCACAAACCTGCAGAGTTATAAATGACAGCTATCGTCCAAAAATACACTGAAGTAAGGCTGCCAAGAGGACTTGAAAGCGGGGCAGAATTGCAGGAAACCGATTTCAGGAGGTAGACTGGAATTGCATTGAAAGCATAGGAAAAGAGGCCGAACGTCCACAATGATGCACTTGGCCAAAAAGGGCGTATGCGTTTTTTCCTGAATATATTCAGGAAAAAACGCATACGCCCTTTTTGGCCAACCAAGCAAGCTTGCAAAGGAAATCTGCACTACAATGAAGTCTCACTTCCCCCTGGTCAAAAGGGCCATCTGAAAAAAGTGTAAAATCCAGAAACGCAGGACAGGCCATGGAGAACTGGGAGCCTTGTTATGCTGATGGGCGGGATGTAAATTGCCAACGGCCACTTGGGAGAAGTGTATGGTGTTTCCTGAAACATCTAAAAAACAAAGCAACAGAACCTAGGGCACTTCCACTTATGGTCCTATAGATTAGGGAAATTAAAATCAAAAAGACACAGCCACCCCAAAGTTTGGAACGGCTCTGTTTACAAGAACCTCGTTTACAGTACAAGTTCAACATCGCAGAAAGTGAAAAATGGATAAAGAAGTTGTGGTATTTACTTACAAAGCAATATCACTCAGCAATGAAATCTGTGTCATCAGGCCCTTAGCAGCACAATGAGTGGATTCAGGTATGATGATTCTCACTGAAATAAGTCACACAGAAAAAGAAACATCATAAGATATCAGTAATACACGGAATGTAAACTTGGCTACACAGGAACTGAATTACAGAACAGGACAGGGTCTCAAATTTAGAAAACCAACTTATGCTTGCTTAAGGGTAAAGGTGAGTTGGGGTGCTGCATAAAACCAGAGATTGAAATGAGCACAGATAAAGTTCCTTAAGCCAAATATGGAATAGACAAGAGCTACTCCTTGCTCAACGAAATGGACTCAACACCGCATATTAAACGCCTAAGAATGTACCTGACTAGTAAATATCTTAAAACCTATGGATTGCTATGTCTCCGAAAGAGAATCAAGCATGTGTACAGGGGCATAAACGCAGCAGTGATAGGATTGGAGAGGTTCGGTGAGCAAATGAAGACCCTTTGAAGTCATATTGCATGGTACCCATTCCACGGGTTTCAACTACCCAGGTTTTAGGTATTCTTCCTTCAGCTAAAACATGCATGTGGAACCCAGAGTATGATCAACCATGTGATCGGGAGACGTGTTCAAATATGTCTCAGTTTTCGTACCCTGGTACTCGGGTGCAACATTCCAGACGCTTTACTAACACTCTCCCGACTTGGAGAGTCAGTGTCTTTAACCTCCTGTTTGGCCCAGTTTGCAATTTCTGCGGAAGATGAACAGGAATAGCGAGAACCAATGAGAGACTAGCTGGAGGTGTCTGGACGGGCAAATTTAACTCTCATTTCCCACCAGGAAGAGGAATTAACCAAAGGCTCAGCGTGCCGTGCGAGAACCAGATTACGGCCTGAAGCCATCCTGCGGTGTTGCGGCCAGCTCACAAGAAAGCGAGTTGAAGAAAGGAGCTCAGGGGCACTGTAATTCACAAACCTGCAGAGTTATAAATGACAGCTATCGTCCAAAAATAGACTGAAGTAAGGCTGCCAAGAGGACTTGAAAGCGGGGCAGAATTGCAGGAAACCGATTTCAGGAGGTAGACTGGAATTGCATTGAAAGCATAGGAAAAGAGGCAGAACGTCCACAATGATGCACTTGGCCAAAAAGGGCGTATGCGTTTTTTCCTGAATATATTCAGGAAAAAACGCATACGCCCTTTTTGGCCAACCAAGCAAGCTTGCAAAGGAAATCTGCACTACAATGAAGTCTCACTTCCCCCCCACCCCCGGTCAAAAGGGCCATCTGAAAAAAGTGTAAAATCCAGAAAGGCAGGACAGGCCATGGAGAACTGGGAGCCTTGTTATGCTGATGGGCGGGATGTAAATTGCCAACAACCACTTGGGAGAAGTGTATGGTGTTTCCTGAAACATCTAAAAAACAAAGCAACAGAGCTTAGGGCACTTCCACTTATGGTCCTATAGCTTAGGGAAATTAAAATCAAAAAGACACAGCCACCCCAAAGTTTGGGACGCCTCTGTTTACAAGAACCTCATTTACAGTACAAGTTCAACATCGCAGAAAGTGAAAAATGGATAAAGAAGTTGTGGTATTTACTTACAAAGCAATATCACTCAGCAATGAAATCTGTGTCATCAGGCCCTTAGCAGCACAATGAGTGGATTCAGGTATGATGATTCTAACTGAAATAAGTCACACAGAAAAAGAAACATCATAAGATATCAATAATACACGGAATGTAAACTTGGCTACACAGGAACTGAATTACAGAACAGAACAGGGTCTCAAATTTAGAAAACCAACTTATGCTTGCTTAAGGGTAAAGGTGAGTTGGGGTGCTGCATAAAACCAGAGATTGAAATGAGCACAGATAAAGTTCCTTAAGCCAAATATGGAATAGACAAGAGCTACTCCTTGCTCAACGAAATGGACTCAACACCGCATATTAAACGCCTAAGAATGTACCTGACTAGTAAGTATCTTAAAACCTATGGATTGCTATGTCTCCGAAAGAGAATCAAGCATGTGTACAGGGGCATAAACACAGCAGTGATAGGATTGGAGAGGTTCGGTGAGCAAATGAAGACCCTTTGAAGTCATATTGCATGGTACCCATTACACGGGTTTCAACTACCCAGGTTTTAGGTATTCTTCCTTCAGCTAAAACATGCATGTGGAACCCAAGTATGATCAACCATGTGAACGGGAGACGTGTTCAAATATGTCTCAGTTTTCCTCCCCTGGTACTCGGGTGCAACATTCCAGACGCTTTACTAACACTCTCCCTACTTGGAGAGTCAGTGCCTTTAACCTCCTGTTTGCCCCAGTTTGCAATTTCTGCGGAAGATGAACAGGAATAGCGAGAACCAATGAGAGACTAGCTGGAGGTGTCTGGACGGGCAAATTTAACTCTCATTTCCCACCAGGAAGAGGAATTAACCAAAGGCTCAGCGTGCCGTGCCGGAACCAGATTAGGGCCTGAAGCCATCCTGCGGTGTTGCGGCCAGCTCACAAGAAAGCGAGTTGAAGAAAGGAGCTCAGGGGCACTGTAATTCACAAACCTGCAGAGTTATAAATGACAGCTATCGTCCAAAAATAGACTGAAGTAAGGCTGCCAAGAGGACTTGAATGCGGGGCAGAATTGCAGGAAACCGATTTCAGGAGGTAGACTGGAATTGCATTGAAAGCATAGGAAAAGAGGCAGAACGTCCACAATGATGCACTTGGCCAAAAAGGGCGTATGCGTTTTTTCCTGAATATATTCAGGAAAAAACGCATACGCCCTTTTTGGCCAACCAAGCAAGCTTGCAAAGGAAATCTGCACTACAATGAAGTCTCACTTCCCCCCGGTCAAAAGGGCCATCTGAAAAAAGTGTAAAATCCAGAAAGGCAGGACAGGCCATGGAGAACTGGGAGCCTTGTTATGCTGATGGGCGGGATGTAAATTGCCAACGACCACTTGGGAGAAGTGTATGGTGTTTCCTGAAACATCTAAAAAACAAAGCAACAGAGCCTAGGGCACTTCCACGTATGGTCCTATAGCTTAGGGAAATTAAAATCAAAAAGACACAGCCACCCCAAAGTTTGGGACGCCTCTGTTTACAAGAACCTCGTTTACAGTACAAGTTCAACATCGCAGAAAGTGAAAAATGGATAAAGAAGTTGTGGTATTTACTTACAAAGCAATATCACTCAGCAATGAAATCTGTGTCATCAGGCCCTTAGCAGCACAATGAGTGGATTCAGGTATGATGATTCTCACTGAAATAAGTCACACAGAAAAAGAAACATCATAAGATATCAGTAATACACGGAATGTAAACTTGGCTACACAGGAACTGAATTACAGAACAGAACAGGGTCTCAAATTTAGAAAACCAACTTATGCTTGCTTAAGGGGAAAGGTGAGTTGGGGTGCTGCATAAAACCAGAGATTGAAATGAGCACAGATAAAGTTCCTTAAGCCAAATATGGAATAGACAAGAGCTACTCCTTGCTCAACGAAATGGACTCAACACCCCATATTAAACGCCTAAGAATGTACCTGACTTGTAAGTATCTTAAAACCTATGGATTGCTATGTCTCCGAAAGAGAATCAAGCATGTGTACAGGGGCATAAACGCAGCAGTGATAGGATTGGAGTGGTTCAGTGAGCAAATGAAGACCCTTTGAAGTCATATTGCATGGTACCCATTCCAAGGGTTTCAACTACCCAGGTTTAAGGTATTCTTCCTTCAGCTAAAACATGCATGTGGATCCTAGAGTATGATCAACCATGTGATCGGGAGACGTGTTCAAATATGTCTCAGTTTTCGTACCCTGGTACTCGGGTGCAACATTCCAGACGCTTTACTAACACTCTCCCTACTTGGTGAGTCAGTGCCTTTAACCTCCTGTTTGCCCCAGTTTGCAATTTCTGCGGAAGATGAACAGGAATAGCGAGAACCAATGAGAGACTAGCTGGAGGTGTCTGGACGGGCAAATTTAACTCTCATTTCCCACCAGGAAGAGGAATTAACCAAAGGCTCAGCGTGCCGTGCGAGATCCAGATTAGGGCCTGAAGCCATCCTGCGGTGTTGCGGCCAGCTCACAAGAAAGCGAGTTGAAGAAAGGAGCTCAGGGGCACTGTAATTCACAAACCTGCAGAGTTATAAATGACAGCTATCGTCCAAAAATAGACTGAAGTAAGGCTGCCAAGAGGACTTGAAAGCGGGGCAGAATTGCAGGAAATCGATTTCAGGAGGTAGACTGGAATTGCATTGAAAGCATAGGAAAAGAGGCCGAACGTCCACAATGATGCACTTGGCCAAAAAGGGCGTATGCGTTTTTTCCTGAATATATTCAGGAAAAAACGCATACGCCCTTTTTGGCCAACCAAGCAAGCTTGCAAAGGAAATCTGCACTACAATGAAGTCTCACTTCCCCCTGGTCAAAAGGGCCATCTGAAAAAAGTGTAAAATCCAGAAAGGCAGGACAGGCCATGGAGAACTGGGAGCCTTGTTATGCTGATGGGCGGGATGTAAATTGCCAACAACCACTCGGGAGAAGTGTATGGTGTTTCCTGAAACATCTAAAAAACAAAGCAACAGACCCTAGGGCACTTCCACTTATGGTCCTATAGCTTAGGGAAATTAAAATCAAAAAGACACAGCCACCCCAAAGTTTGGGACGCCTCTGTTTACAAGAACCTCGTTTACAGTACAAGTTCAACATCGCAGAAAGTGAAAAATGGATAAAGAAGTTGTGGTATTTACTTACAAAGCAATATCACGCAGCAATGAAATCTGTGTCATCAGGCCCTTAGCAGCACAATGAGTGGATTCAGGTATGATGATTCTCACTGAAATAAGTCACACAGAAAAAGAAACATCATAAGATATCAGTAATACACGGAATGTAAACTTGGCTACACAGGAACTGAATTACAGAACAGAACAGGGTCTCAAATTTAGAAAACCAACTTATGCTTGCTTAAGGGGAAAGGTGAGTTGGGGTGCTGCATAAAACCAGAGATTGAAATGAGCACAGATAAAGTTCCTTAAGCCAAATATGGAATAGACAAGAGCTACTCCTTGCTCAACGAAATGGACTCAACACCGCATATTAAACGCCTAAGAATCTACCTGACTTGTAAGTATCTTAAAACCTATGGATTGCTATGTCTCCGAAAGAGAATCAAGCATTTGTACAGGGGCATAAACGCAGCAGTGATAGGATTGGAGAGGTTCAGTGAGCAAATGAAGACCCTTTGAAGTCATATTGCATGGTACCCATTCCACGGGTTTCAACTACCCAGGTTTAAGGTATTCTTCCTTCAGCTAAAACATGCATGTGGAACCCAGAGTATGATCAACCATGTGATCGGGAGACGTGTTCAAATATGTCTCAGTTTTCGTACCCTGGTACTCGGGTGCAACATTCCAGACGCTTTACTAACACTCTCCCTACTTGGTCAGTCAGTGCCTTTAACCTCCTGTTTGCCCCAGTTTGCAATTTCTGCGGAAGATGAACAGGAATAGCGAGAACCAATGAGAGACTAGCTGGAGGTGTCTGGACGGGCAAATTTAACTCTCATTTCCCACCAGGAAGAGGAATTAACCAAAGGCTCAGCGTGCCGTGCCGGAACCAGATTAGGGCCTGAAGCCATCCTGCGGTGTTGCGGCCAGCTCAGAAGAAAGCGAGTTGAAGAAAGGAGCTCAGGGGCACTGTAATTCAGAAACCTGCAGAGTTATAAATGACAGCTATCGTCCAAAAATAGACTGAAGTAAGGCTGCCAAGAGGACTTGAAAGCGGGGCAGAATTGCAGGAAACCGATTTCAGGAGGTAGACTGGAATTGCATTGAAAGCATAGGAAAAGAGGCAGAACGTCCACAATGATGCACTTGGCCAAAAAGGGCGTATGCGTTTTTTCCTGAATATATTCAGGAAAAAACGCATACGCCCTTTTTGGCCAACCAAGCAAGCTTGCAAAGGAAATCTGCACTACAATGAAGTCTCACTTCCCCCCCCCCCCTGTCAAAAGGGCCATCTGAAAAAAGTGTAAAATCCGGAAAGGCAGGACAGGCCATGGAGAACTGGGAGCCTTGTTATGCTGATGGGCGGGATTTAAATTGCCAACAACCACTCGGGAGAAGTGTATGGTGTTTCCTGAAACATCTAAAAAACAAAGCAACAGAGCCTAGGGCACTTCCACTTATGGTCCTATAGCTTAGGGAAATTAAAATCAAAAAGACACAGCCACCCCAATGTTTGGGACGCCTCTGTTTACAAGAACCTCGTTTACAGTACAAGTTCAACATCGCAGAAAGTGAAAAATGGATAAAGAAGTTGTGGTATTTACTTACAAAGCAATATCACGCAGCAATGAAATCTGTGTCATCAGGCCCTTAGCAGCACAATGAGTGGATTCAGGTATGATGATTCTCACTGAAATAAGTCACACAGAAAAAGAAACATCATAAGATATCAGTAATACACGGAATGTAAACTTGGCTACACAGGAACTGAATTACAGAACAGAACAGGGTCTCAAATTTCGAAAACCGACTTATGCTTGCTTGAGGGGAAAGGTGAGTTGGGGTGCTGCATAAAACCAGAGATTGAAATGAGCACAGATAAAGTTCCTTAAGCCAAATATGGAATAGACAAGAGCTACTCCTTGCTCAACGAAATGGACTCAACACCGCATATTAAACGCCTAAGAATGTACCTGACTAGTAAGTATCTTAAAACCTATGGATTGCTATGTCTCCGAAAGAGAATCAAGCATGTGTACAGGGACATAAACGCAGCAGTGATAGGATTGGAGAGGTTCGGTGAGCAAATGAAGACCCTTTGAAGTCATATTGCATGGTACCCATTCCACGGGTTTCAACTACCCAGGTTTTAGGTATTCTTCCTTCAGCTAAAACATGCATGTGGAACCCAGAGTATGATCAACCATGTGATCGGGAGACGTGTTCAAATATGTCTCAGTTTTCGTACCCTGGTACTCGGGTGCAACATTCCAGACGCTTTACTAACACTCTCCCGACTTGGAGAGTCAGTGTCTTTAACCTCCTGTTTGGCCCAGTTTGCAATTTCTGCAGAAGATGAACAGGAATAGCGAGAACCAATGAGAGGCTAGCTGGAGGTGTCTGGACGGGCAAATTTAACTCTCATTTCCCACCAGGAAGAGGAATTAACCAAAGGCTCAGCGTGCCGTGCCGGAACCAGATTAGGGCCTGAAGCCATCCTGCGGTGTTGCGGCCAGCTCAAAAGAAAGCGAGTTGAAGAAAGGAGCTCAGGGGCACTGTAATTCAGAAACCTGCAGAGTTATAAATGACAGCTATCGTCCAAAAATAGACTGAAGTAAGGCTGCCAAGAGGACTTGAAAGCGGGGCAGAATTGCAGGAAACCGATTTCAGGAGGTAGACTGGAATTGCATTGAAAGCATAGGAAAAGAGGCCGAACGTCCACAATGATGCACTTGGCCAAAAAGGGCGTATGCGTTTTTTCCTGAATATATTCAGGAAAAAACGCATACGCCCTTTTTGGCCAACCAAGCAAGCTTGCAAAGGAAATCTGCACTACAATGAAGTCTCACTTCCCCCTGGTCAAAAGGGCCATCTGAAAAAAGTGTAAAATCCAGAAAGGCAGGACAGGCCATGGAGAACTGGGAGCCTTGTTATGCTGATGGGCGGGATGTAAATTGCCAACAACCACTCGGGAGAAGTGTATGGTGTTTCCTGAAACATCTAAAAAACAAAGCAACAGAACCTAGGGCACTTCCACTTATGGTCCTATAGATTAGGGAAATTAAAATCAAAAAGACACAGCCACCCCAAAGTTTGGAACGGCTCTGTTTACAAGAACCTCGTTTACAGTACAAGTTCAACATCGCAGAAAATGAAAAATGGATAAAGAAGTTGTGGTATTTACTTACAAAGCAATATCACTCAGCAATGAAATCTGTGTCATCAGGACCTGAGCAGCACAATGAGTGGATTCAGGTATGATGATTCTCACTGAAATAAGTCACACAGAAAAAGAAACATCATAAGATATCAGTAATACACGGAATGTAAACTTGGCTACACAGGAACTGAATTACAGAACAGGACAGGGTCTCAAATTTAGAAAACCAACTTATGCTTGCTTAAGGGTAAAGGTGAGTTGGGGTGCTGCATAAAACCAGAGATTGAAATGAGCACAGATAAAGTTCCTTAAGCCAAATATGGAATAGACAAGAGCTACTCCTTGCTCAACGAAATGGACTCAACACCGCATATTAAACGCCTAAGAATGTACCTGACTAGTAAGTATCTTAAAACCTATGGATTGCTATGTCTCCGAAAGAGAATCAAGCATGTGTACAGGGGCATAAACGCAGCAGTGATAGGATTGGAGAGGTTCGGTGAGCAAATGAAGACCCTTTGAAGTCATATTGCATGGTACCCATTCCACGGGTTTCAACTACCCAGGTTTTAGGTATTCTTCCTTCAGCTAAAACATGCATGTGGAACCCAGAGTATGATCAACCATGTAATCGGGAGACGTGTTCAAATATGTCTCAGTTTTCGTACCCTGGTACTCGGGTGCAACATTCCAGACGCTTTACTAACACTCTCCCGACTTGGAGAGTCAGTGTCTTTAACCTCCTGTTTGGCCCAGTTTGCAATTTCTGCGGAAGATGAACAGGAATAGCGAGAACCAATGAGAGACTAGCTGGAGGTGTCTGGACGGGCAAATTTAACTCTCATTTCCCACCAGGAAGAGGAATTAACCAAAGGCTCAGCGTGCCGTGCCAGAACCAGATTACGGCCTGAAGCCATCCTGCGGTGTTGCGGCCAGCTCACAAGAAAGCGAGTTGAAGAAAGGAGCTCAGGGGCACTGTAATTCACAAACCTGCAGAGTTATAAATGACAGCTATCGTCCAAAAATAGACTGAAGTAAGGCTGCCAAGAGGACTTGAAAGTGGGGCAGAATTGCAGGAAACCGATTTCAGGAGGTAGACTGGAATTGCATTGAAAGCATAGGAAAAGAGGCAGAACGTCCACAATGATGCACTTGGCCAAAAAGGGCGTATGCGTTTTTTCCTGAATAGATTCAGAAAAAAATGCATACGCCCTTTTTGGCCAACCAAGCAAGCTTGCAAAGGAAATCTGCACTACAATGAAGTCTCACTTCCCCCCCACCCCCGGTCAAAAGGGCCATCTGAAAAAAGTGTAAAATCCAGAAAGGCAGGACAGGCCATGGAGAACTGGGAGCCTTGTTATGCTGATGGGCGGGATGTAAATTGCCAACAACCACTTGGGAGAAGTGTATGGTGTTTCCTGAAACATCTAAAAAACAAAGCAACAGAACCTAGGGCACTTCCACTTATGGTCCTATAGCTTAGGGAAATTAAAATCAAAAAGACACAGCCACCCCAAAGTTTGGAACGGCTCTGTTTACAAGAACCTCGTTTACAGTACAAGTTCAACATCGCAGAAAGTGAAAAATGGATAAAGAAGTTGTGGTATTTACTTACAAAGCAATATCACTCAGCAATGAAATCTGTGTCATCAGGCCCTTAGCAGCACAATGAGTGGATTCAGGTATGATGATTCTAACTGAAATAAGTCACACAGAAAAAGAAACATCATAAGATATCAGTAATACACGGAATGTAAACTTGGCTACACAGGAACTGAATTACAGAACAGGACAGGGTCTCAAATTTAGAAAACCAACTTATGCTTGCTTAAGGGTAAAGGTGAGTTGGGGTGCTGCATAAAACCAGAGATTGAAATGAGCACAGATAAAGTTCCTTAAGCCAAATATGGAATAGACAAGAGCTACTCCTTGCTCAACGAAATGGACTCAACACCGCATATTAAACGCCTAAGAATGTACCTGACTAGTAAGTATCTTAAAACCTATGGATTGCTATGTCTCCGAAAGAGAATCAAGCATGTGTACAGGGGCATAAACGCAGCAGTGATAGGATTGGAGAGGTTCAGTGAGCAAATGAAGACCCTTTGAAGTCATATTGCATGGTACCCATTCCACGGGTTTCAACTTCCCAGGTTTTAGGTATTCTTCCTTCAGCTGAAACATGCATGTGGAACCCAGAGTATGATCAACCATGTGATCGGGAGACGTGTTCAAATATGTCTCAGTTTTCGTACCCTGGTACTCGGGTGCAACATTCCAGACGCTTTACTAACACTCTCCCCACTTGGAGAGTCAGTCCCTTTAACCTCCTGTTTGGCCCAGTTTGCAATTTCTGCGGAAGATGAACAGGAATAGCGAGAACCAATGAGAGGCTAGCTGGAGGTGTCTGGACGGGCAAATTTAACTCTCATTTCCCACCAGGAAGAGGAATTAACCAAAGGCTCAGCGTGCCGTGCCAGAACCAGATTACGGCGTGAAGCCATCCTGCGGTGTTGCGGCCAGCTCACAAGAAAGCGAGTTGAAGAAAGGAGCTCAGGGGCACTGTAATTCACAAACCTGCAGAGTTATAAATGACAGCTATCGTCCAAAAATATACTGAAGTAAGGCTGCCAAGAGGACTTGAAAGCGGGGCAGAATTGCAGGAAACCGATTTCAGGAGGTAGACTGGAATTGCATTGAAAGCATAGGAAAAGAGGCAGAACGTCCACAATGATGCACTTGGCCAAAAAGGGCGTATGCGTTTTTTCCTGAATATATTCAGGAAAAAACGCATACGCGCTTTTTGGCCAACCAAGCAAGCTTGCAAAGGAAATCTGCACTACAATGAAGTCTCACTTCCCCCCGGTCAAAAGGGCCCTCTGAAAAAAGTGTAAAATCCAGAAAGGCAGGACAGGCCATGGAGAACTGGGAGCCTTGTTATGCTGATGGGCGGGATGTAAATTGCCAACAACCACTTGGGAGAAGTGTATGGTGTTTCCTGAAACATCTAAAAAACAAAGCAACAGAACCTAGGGCACTTCCACTTATGGTCCTATAGATTAGGGAAATTAAAATCAAAAAGACACAGCCACCCCAAAGTTTGGAACGGCTCTGTTTACAAGAACCTCGTTTACAGTACAAGTTCAACATCGCAGAAAGTGAAAAATGGATAAAGAAGTTGTGGTATTTACTTACAAAGCAATATCACTCAGCAATGAAATCTGTGTCATCAGGCCCTTAGCAGCACAATGAGTGCATTCAGGTATGATGATTCTAACTGAAATAAGTCACACAGAAAAAGAAACATCATAAGATATCAGTAATACACGGAATGTAAACTTGTCTACACAGGAACTGAATTACAGAACAGAACAGGGTCTCAAATTTAGAAAACCAACTTATGCTTGCTTAAGGGGAAAGGTGAGTTGGGGTGCTGCATAAAACCAGAGATTGAAATGAGCACAGATAAAGTTCCTTAAGCCAAATATGGAATAGACAAGAGCTACTCCTTGCTCAACGAAATGGACTCAACACCGCATAATAACGCCTAAGAATGTACCTGACTAGTAAGTATCTTAAAACCTATGGATTGCTATGTCTCCGAAAGAGAATCAAGCGTGTGTACAGGGGCATAAACGCAGCAGTGATAGGATTGGAGAGGTTCGGTGAGCAAATGAAGACCCTTTGAAGTCATATTGCATGGTACCCATTACACGGGTCTCAACTCTCCAGGTTTAAGGTATTCTTCCTTCAGCTAAAACATGCATGTGGAACCCAAGTACGATCAACCATGTGAACGGGAGACGTGTTCAAATATGTCTCAGTTTTCCTCCCCTGGTACTCGGGTGCAACATTCCAGACGCTTTACTAACACTCTCCCCACTTGGAGAGTCAGCGCCTTTAACCTCCTGTTTGGCCCAGTTTGCAATTTCTGCGGAAGATGAACAGGAATAGCGAGAACCAATGAGAGACTAGCTGGAGGTGTCTGGACGGGCAAATTTAACTCTCATTTCCCACCAGGAAGAGGAAATAACCAGAGGCTCAGCGTGCCGTGCCGGAACCAGATTAGGGCCTGAAGCCATCCTGCGGTGTTGCGGCCAGGTCACAAGAAAGGAAGTTGAAGAAAGGAGCTCAGGGGCACTGTAATTCACAAACCTGCAGAGTTATAAATGACAGCTATCGTCCAAAAATAGACTGAAGTAAGGCTGCCAAGAGGACTTGAAAGCGGGGCAGAATTGCAGGAAACCGATTTCAGGAGGTAGACTGGAATTGCATTGAAAGCATAGGAAAAGAGGCAGAACGTCCACAATGATGCACTTGGCCAAAAAGGGCGTATGCGTTTTTTCCTGAATATATTCAGGAAAAAACGCATACGCCCTTTTTGGCCAACCAAGCAAGCTTGCAAAGGAAATCTGCACTACAAAGAAGTCTCACTTCCTCCCGGTCAAAAGGGCCATCTTAAAAAAGTGTAAAATACAGAAAGGCAGGACAGGCCATGGAGAACTGGGAGCCTTGTTATGCTGATGGGCAGGATGTAAATTGCCAACAACCACTCAGGAGAAGTGTATGGTGTTTCCTGAAACATCTAAAAAACAAAGCAACAGAACCTAGGGCACTTCCACTTATGGTCCTATAGCTTAGGGAAATTAAAATCAAAAAGACACAGCCACCCCAAAGTTTGGGACGCCTCCGTTTACAAGAACCTCGTTTACCGTACAAGTTCAACAGCGCAGAAAGTGAAAAATGGATAAAGAAGTTGTGGTATTCACTTAAAAAGCAGTATCACTCAGAAATGAAATCTATGTCATCATGCCCTTAGCAGCACAATGAGTTGATTCAGGTACGATGATTCTAACTGAAATAAGTCACACAGAAAAAGAAACATCATAAGATATCAGTAATACACGGAATGGAAACTTCGGTACACAGGAACTGAATTACAGAACAGAACAGGGTCTCAAATTTAGAAAACCAACTTATGCTTGCTTAAGGGTAAAGGTGAGTTGGGGTGCTGCATAAAACCAGAGATTGAAATGAGCACAGATAAAGTTCCTTAAGCCAAATATGGAATAGACAAGAGCTACTCCTTGCTCAACGAAATCGACTCAACACCGCATATTAAACGCCTAAGAATGTACCTGACTAGTAAGTATCGTAAAACCTATGGATTGCTATGTCTCCGAAAGAGAATCAAGCATGTGGACAGGGGCATAAACGAAGCAGTGATAGGATTGGAGAGGTTCGGTGAGCAAATGAAGACCCTTTGAAGTCATATTGCATGGTACCCATTCCACGGGTTTCAACTACCCAGGTTTTAGGTATTCTTCCTTCAGCTAAAACATGCATGTGGACCCCAAGTATGATCAACCATGTGAACGGGAGACGTGTTCAAATATGTCTCAGTTTTCCTCCCCTGGTACTCGGGTGCAACATTCCAGACGCTTTACTAACACTCTCCCCACTTGGAAAGTGAGCGCCTTTAACCTCCTGTTTGGCCCAGTTTGCAATTTCTGCGGAAGATGAACAAGAATAGCGAGAACCAATGAGAGGCTAGCTGGAGGTGTCTGGACGGGCAAATTTAACTCTCATTTCCCACCAGGAAGAGGAAATAACCAAAGGCTCAGTGTGCCGTGCCGGAACCAGATTAGGGCCTGAAGCCATCCTGCGGTGTTGCGGCCAGGTCACAAGAAAGCGAGTTGAAGAAAGGAGCTCAGGGGCACTGTAATTCACAAACCTGCAGAGTTATAAATGACAGCTATCGTCCAAAAATAGACTTAAGTAAGGCTTCCAAGAGGACTTGAAAGCGGGGCAGAATTGCAGGAAACCGATTTCAGGAGGTAGACTGGAATTGCATTGAAAGCATAGGAAAAGAGGCAGAACGTCCACAATGATGCACTTGGCCAAAAAGGGCGTATGCGTTTTTTCCTGAATATATTCAGGAAAAAACGCATACGCCCTTTTTGGCCAACCAAGCAAGCTTGCAAAGGAAATCTGCACTACAATGAAGTCTCACTTCCCCCCGGTCAAAAGGGCCATCTGAAAAAAGTGTAAAATCCAGAAAGGCAGGACAGGACATGGAGAACTGGGAGCCTTGTTATGCTGATGGGCGGGATGTAAATTGCCAACAGCCACTCCGGAGAAGTGTATGGTGTTTCCTGAAACATCTAAAAAACAAAGCAACAGAGCCTAGTGCACTTCCACTTATGGTCCTATAGCTTAGGGAAATTAAAATCAAAAAGACACAGCCACCCCAAAGTTTGGGACGCCTCTGTTTACAAGAACCTCGTTTACTGTACAAGTTCAATATCACAGAAAGTGAAAAATGGATGAAGAATTTGTGGTACTCATGTACAAAGCAATATCACTCAGCAATGAAATCTATGTCACCAGGCCCGTAGCAGCATAATGAGTGGATTAGGGTATGGTGATTCTAACTCAAATAAGTCACACAGAAAAAGAAACATCATAAGATATCAGTAATACACGGAATGTAAACTTGGCTACACAGGAACTGAATTACAGAACAGAACAGGGTCTCAAATTTAGAAAACCAACTTATGCTTGCTTAAGGGGAAAGGTGAGTTGGGGTGCTGCATAAAACCAGAGATTGAAATGAGCACAAAGTTCCTTAAGCCAAATATGGAATAGACAAGAGCTACTCCTTGCTCAACGAAATGGACTCAACACCGCATATTAAACGCCTAAGAATGTACCTGACTAGTAAGTATCTTAAAACCTATAGATTGCTATGTCTCCGAAAGAGAATCAAGCATGTGTACAGGGGCATAAACGCAGCAGTGATAGGATTGGAGAGGTTCAGTGAGCAAATGAAGACCTTTGAAGTCATATTGCATGTTACCCATTCCACGGGTTTCAACTACGCAGATTTTAGGTATTCTTCCTTCAGCTAAAACATGCATGTGGAACCCAGAGTATGATCAACCATGTGATCGGGAGACGTGTTCAAATATGTCTCAGTTTTCCTCCCCTGGTACTCGGGTGCAACATTCCAGACGCTTTACTAACACTCTCCCCACTTGGAGAGTCAGTCCCTTTAACCTCCTGTTTGGCCCAGTTTGCAATTTCTGCGGAAGATGAACAGGAATAGCGAGAACCAATGAGAGGCTAGCTGGAGGTGTCTGGACGGGCAAATTTAACTCTCATTTCCCACCAGGAAGAGGAAATAACCAAAGGCTCAGCGTGCTGTACCGGAACCAGATTAGGGCCTGAAGCCATCCTGCGGTGTTGCGGCCAGCTCAAAAGAAAGCGAGTTGAAGAAAGGAGCTCAGGGGCACTGTAATTCACAAACCTGCAGAGTTATAAATGACAGCTATCGTCCAAAAATAGACTGAAGTAAGGCTGCCAAGAGGACTTGAAAGCGGGGCAGAATTGCAGGAATCCGATTTCAGGAGGTAGACTGGAATTGCATTGAAAGCATAGGAAAAGAGGCAGAACGTCCACAATGATGCACTTGGCCAAAAAGGGCGTATGCGTTTTTTCCTGAATATATTCAGGAAAAAACGCATACGCCCTTTTTGGCCAACCAAGCAAGCTTGCAAAGGAAATCTGCACTACAATGAAGTCTCACTTCCCCCCGGTCAAAAGGGCCATCTGAAAAAAGTGTAAAATCCAGAAAGGCAGGACAGGCCATGGAGAACTGGGAGCCTTGTTATGCTGATGGGTGGGATGTAAATTGCCAACAACCACTCGGGAGAAGTGTATGGTGTTTCCTGAAACATCTAAAAAACAAAGCAACAGAACCTAGGGCACTTCCACTTATGGTCCTATAGCTTAGGGAAATTAAAATCAAAAAGACACAGCCACCCCAAAGTTTGGAACGGCTCTGTTTACAAGAACCTCGTTTACAGTACAAGTTCAACATTGCAGAAAGTGAAAAATGGATAAAGAAGTTGTGGTATTTAGTTACAAAGCAATATCACTCAGCAATGAAATCTGTGTCATCAGGCCCTTAGCAGCACAATGAGTGGATTCAGGTATGATGATTCTAACTGAAATAAGTCACACAGAAAAAGAAACATCATAAGATATCAGTAATACACGGAATGTAAACTTGGCTACACAGGAACTGAATTACAGAACAGAACAGGGTCTCAAATTTAGAAAACCAACTTATGCTTGCTTAAGGGGAAAGGTGAGTTGGGGTGCTGCATAAAACCAGAGATTGAAATGAGCACAAAGTTCCTTAAGCCAAATATGGAATAGACAAGAGCTACTCCTTGCTCAACGAAATGGACTCAACACCGCATATTAAACGCCTAAGAATGTACCTGACTAGTAAGTATCTTAAAACCTATAGATTGCTATGTCTCCGAAAGAGAATCAAGCATGTGTACAGGGGCATAAACGCAGCAGTGATAGGATTGGAGAGGTTCAGTGAGCAAATGAAGACCTTTGAAGTCATATTGCATGGTACCCATTCCACGGATTTCAACTACGCAGATTTTAGGTATTCTTCCTTCAGCTAAAACATGCATGTGGAACCCAGAGTATGATCAACCATGTGATCGGGAGACGTGTTCAAATATGTCTCAGTTTTCCTCCCCTGGTACTCGGGTGCAACATTCCAGACGCTTTACTAACACTCTCCCCACTTGGAGAGTCAGTCCCTTTAACCTCCTGTTTGGCCCAGTTTGCAATTTCTGCGGAAGATGAACAGGAATAGCGAGAACCAATGAGAGGCTAGCTGGAGGTGTCTGGACGGGCAAATTTAACTCTCATTTCCCACCAGGAAGAGGAAATAACCAAAGGCTCAGCGTGCCGTACCGGAACCAGATTAGGGCCTGAAGCCATCCTGCGGTGTTGCGGCCAGCTCAAAAGAAAGCGAGTTGAAGAAAGGAGCTCAGGGGCACTGTAATTCACAAACCTGCAGAGTTATAAATGACAGCTATCGTCCAAAAATAGACTGAAGTAAGGCCGCCAAGAGGACTTGAAAGCGGGGCAGAATTGCAGGAATCCGATTTCAGGAGGTAGACTGGAATTGCATTGAAAGCATAGGAAAAGAGGCAGAACGTCCACAATGATGCACTTGGCCAAAAAGGGCGTATGCGTTTTTTCCTGAATATATTCAGGAAAAAACGCATACGCCCTTTTTGGCCAACCAAGCAAGCTTGCAAAGGAAATCTGCACTACAATGAAGTCTCACTTCCCCCCGGTCAAAAGGGCCATCTGAAAAAAGTGTAAAATCCAGAAAGGCAGGACAGGCCATGGAGAACTGGGAGCCTTGTTATGCTGATGGGCGGGATGTAAATTGCCAACAGACACTCGGGAGAAGTGTATGGTGTTTCCTGAAACATCTAAAAAACAAAGCAACAGAACCTAGGGCACTTCCACTTATGGTCCTATAGCTTAGGGAAATTAAAATCAAAAAGACACAGCCACCCCAAAGTTTGGAACGGCTCTGTTTACAAGAACCTCGTTTACAGTACAAGTTCAACATTGCAGAAAGTGAAAAATGGATAAAGAAGTTGTGGTATTTAGTTACAAAGCAATATCACTCAGCAATGAAATCTGTGTCATCAGGCCCTTAGCAGCACAATGAGTGGATTCAGGTATGATGATTCTAACTGAAATAAGTCACACAGAAAAAGAAACATCATAAGATATCAGTAATACACGGAATGTAAACTTGGCTACACAGGAACTGAATTACAGAACAGAACAGGGTCTCAAATTTAGAAAACCAACTTATGCTTGCTTAAGGGGAAAGGTGAGTTGGGGTGCTGCATAAAACCAGAGATTGAAATGAGCACAAAGTTCCTTAAGCCAAATATGGAATAGACAAGAGCTACTCCTTGCTCAACGAAATGGACTCAACACCGCATATTAAACGCCTAAGAATGTACCTGACTAGTAAGTATCTTAAAACCTATAGATTGCTATGTCTCCGAAAGAGAATCAAGCATGTGTACAGGGGCATAAACGCAGCAGTGATAGGATTGGAGAGGTTCAGTGAGCAAATGAAGACCTTTGAAGTCATATTGCATGGTACCCATTCCACGGATTTCAACTACGCAGATTTTAGGTATTCTTCCTTCAGCTAAAACATGCATGTGGAACCCAGAGTATGATCAACCATGTGATCGGGAGACGTGTTCAAATATGTCTCAGTTTTCCTCCCCTGGTACTCGGGTGCAACATTCCAGACGCTTTACTAACACTCTCCCCACTTGGAGAGTCAGTCCCTTTAACCTCCTGTTTGGCCCAGTTTGCACTTTCTGCGGAAGATGAACAGGAATAGCGAGAACCAATGAGAGGCTAGCTGGAGGTGTCTGGACGGGCAAATTTAACTCTCATTTCCCACCAGGAAGAGGAAATAACCAAAGGCTCAGCGTGCCGTACCGGAACCAGATTAGGGCCTGAAGCCATCCTGCGGTGTTGCGGCCAGCTCAAAAGAAAGCGAGTTGAAGAAAGGAGCTCAGGGGCACTGTAATTCACAAACCTGCAGAGTTATAAATGACAGCTATCGTCCAAAAATAGACTGAAGTAAGGCTGCCAAGAGGACTTGAAAGCAGGGCAGAATTGCAGGAAACCGATTTCAGGAGGTAGACTGGAATTGCATTGAAAGCATAGGAAAAGAGGCAGAACGTCCACAATGATGCACTTGGCCAAAAAGGGCGTATGCGTTTTTTCCTGAATATATTCAGGAAAAAACGCATACGCCCTTTTTGGCCAACCAAGCAAGCTTGCAAAAGAAATCTGCACTACAATGAAGTCTCACTTCCCCCCGGTCAAAAGGGCCATCTGAAAAAAGTGTAAAATCCAGAAAGGCAGGACAGGACATGGAGAACTGGGAGCCTTGTTATGCTGATGGGCGGGATGTAAATTGCCAACAGCCACTCCGGAGAAGTGTATAGTGTTTCCTGAAACATCTAAAAAACAAAGCAACAGAGCCTAGGGCACTTCCACTTATGGTCCTATAGCTTAGGGAAATTAAAATCAAAAAGACACAGCCACCCCAAAGTTTGGGACGCCTCTGTTTACAAGAACCTCGTTTACCGTACAAGTTCAATATCACAGAAAGTGAAAAATGGATAAAGAAGTTGTGGTACTCATGTACAAAGCAATATCACTCAGCAATGAAATCTATGTCACCAGGCCCGTAGCAGCATAATGAGTGGATTCGGGTATGGTGATTCTAACTGAAATAAGTCACACAGAAAAAGAAACATCATAAGATATCAGTAATACACGGAATGTAAACTTGGCTACACAGGAACTGAATTACAGAACAGAACAGGGTCTCAAATTTAGAAAACCAACTTATGCTTGCTTAAGGGGAAAGGTGAGTTGGGGTGCTGCATAAAACCAGAGATTGAAATGAGCACAAAGTTCCTTAAGCCAAATATGGAATAGACAAGAGCTACTCCTTGCTCAACGAAATGGACTCAACACCGCATATTAAACGCCTAAGAATGTACCTGACTAGTAAGTATCTTAAAACCTATAGATTGCTATGTCTCCGAAAGAGAATCAAGCATGTGTACAGGGGCATAAACGCAGCAGTGATAGGATTGGAGAGGTTCAGTGAGCAAATGAAGACCTTTGAAGTCATATTGCATGGTACCCATTCCACGGGTTTCAACTACACAGATTTTAGGTATTCTTCCTTCAGCTAAAACATGCATGTGGAACCCAGAGTATGATCAACCATGTGATCGGGAGACGTGTTCAAATATGTCTCAGTTTTCCTCCCCTGGTACTCGGGTGCAACATTCCAGACGCTTTACTAACACTCTCCCCACTTGAAGAGTCAGTCCCTTTAACCTCCTGTTTGGCCCAGTTTGCAATTTCTGCGGAAGATGAACAGGAATAGCGAGAACCAATGAGAGGCTAGCTGGAGGTGTCTGGACGGGCAAATTTAACTCTCATTTCCCACCAGGAAGAGGAAATAACCAAAGGCTCAGCGTGCCGTACCGGAACCAGATTAGGGCCTGAAGCCATCCTGCGGTGTTGCGGCCAGCTCAAAAGAAAGCGAGTTGAAGAAAGGAGCTCAGGGGCACTGTAATTCACAAACCTGCAGAGTTATAAATGACAGCTATCGTCCAAAAATAGACTGAAGTAAGGCTGCCAAGAGGACTTGAAAGCGGGGCAGAATTGCAGGAAACCGATTTCAGGAGGTAGACTGGAATTGCATTGAAAGCATAGGAAAAGAGGCAGAACGTCCACAATGATGCACTTGGCCAAAAAGGGCGTATGCGTTTTTTCCTGAATATATTCGGGAAAAAACGCATACGCCCTTTTTGGCCAACCAAGCAAGCTTGCAAAGGAAATCTGCACTACAATGAAGTCTCACTTCCCCCCGGTCAAAAGGGCCATCTGAAAAAAGTGTAAAATCCAGAAAGGCAGGACAGGACATGGAGAACTGGGAGCCTTGTTATGCTGATGGGCGGGATGTAAATTGCCAACAGCCACTCCGGAGAAGTGTATGGTGTTTCCTGAAACATCTAAAAAACAAAGCAACAGAGCCTAGTGCACTTCCACTTATGGTCCTATAGCTTAGGGAAATTAAAATCAAAAAGACACAGCCACCCCAAAGTTTGGGACGCCTCTGTTTACAAGAACCTCGTTTACCGTACAAGTTCAATATCACAGAAAGTGAAAAATGGATAAAGAAGTTGTGGTACTCATGTACAAAGCAATATCACTCAGCAATGAAATCTATGTCACCAGGCCCGTAGCAGCATAATGAGTGGATTCGGGTATGGTGATTCTAACTGAAATAAGTCACACAGAAAAAGAAACATCATAAGATATCAGTAATACACGGAATGTAAACTTGGCTACACAGGAACTGAATTACAGAACAGAACAGGGTCTCAAATTTAGAAAACCAACTTATGCTTGCTTAAGGGGAAAGGTGAGTTGGGGTGCTGCATAAAACCAGAGATTGAAATGAGCACAAAGTTCCTTAAGCCAAATATGGAATAGACAAGAGCTACTCCTTGCTCAACGAAATGGACTCAACACCGCATATTAAACGCCTAAGAATGTACCTGACTAGTAAGTATCTTAAAACCTATAGATTGCTATGTCTCCGAAAGAGAATCAAGCATGTGTACAGGGGCATAAACGCAGCAGTGATAGGATTGGAGAGGTTCAGTGAGCAAATGAAGACCTTTGAAGTCATATTGCATGGTACCCATTCCACGGGTTTCAACTACACAGATTTTAGGTATTCTTCCTTCAGCTAAAACATGCATGTGGAACCCAGAGTATGATCAACCATGTGATCGGGAGACGTGTTCAAATATGTCTCAGTTTTCCTCCCCTGGTACTCGGGTGCAACATTCCAGACGCTTTACTAACACTCTCCCCACTTGGAGAGTCAGTCCCTTTAACCTCCTGTTTGGCCCAGTTTGCAATTTCTGCGGAAGATGAACAGGAATAGCGAGAACCAATGAGAGGCTAGCTGGAGGTGTCTGGACGGGCAAATTTAACTCTCATTTCCCACCAGGAAGAGGAAATAACCAAAGGCTCAGCGTGCCGTACCGGAACCAGATTAGGGCCTGAAGCCATCCTGCGGTGTTGCGGCCAGCTCAAAAGAAAGCGAGTTGAAGAAAGGAGCTCAGGGGCACTGTAATTCACAAACCTGCAGAGTTATAAATGACAGCTATCGTCCAAAAATAGACTGAAGTAAGGCTGCCAAGAGGACTTGAAAGCGGGGCAGAATTGCAGGAATCCGATTTCAGGAGGTAGACTGGAATTGCATTGAAAGCATAGGAAAAGAGGCAGAACGTCCACAATGATGCACTTGGCCAAAAAGGGCGTATGCGTTTTTTCCTGAATATATTCAGGAAAAAACGCATACGCCCTTTTTGGCCAACCAAGCAAGCTTGCAAAGGAAATCTGCACTACAATGAAGTCTCACTTCCCCCCGGTCAAAAGGGCCATCTGAAAAAAGTGTAAAATCCAGAAAGGCAGGACAGGACATGGAGAACTGGGAGCCTTGTTATGCTGATGGGCGGGATGTAAATTGCCAACAGCCACTCCGGAGAAGTGTATAGTGTTTCCTGAAACATCTAAAAAACAAAGCAACAGAGCCTAGGGCACTTCCACTTATGGTCCTATAGCTTAGGGAAATTAAAATCAAAAAGACACAGCCACCCCAAAGTTTGGGACGCCTCTGTTTACAAGAACCTCGTTTACCGTACAAGTTCAATATCACAGAAAGTGAAAAATGGATAAAGAAGTTGTGGTACTCATGTACAAAGCAATATCACTCAGCAATGAAATCTATGTCACCAGGCCCGTAGCAGCATAATGAGTGGATTCGGGTATGGTGATTCTAACTGAAATAAGTCACACAGAAAAAGAAACATCATAAGATATCAGTAATACACGGAATGTAAACTTGGCTACACAGGAACTGAATTACAGAACAGAACAGGGTCTCAAATTTAGAAAACCAACTTATGCTTGCTTAAGGGGAAAGGTGAGTTGGGGTGCTGCATAAAACCAGAGATTGAAATGAGCACAAAGTTCCTTAAGCCAAATATGGAATAGACAAGAGCTACTCCTTGCTCAACGAAATGGACTCAACACCGCATATTAAACGCCTAAGAATGTACCTGACTAGTAAGTATCTTAAAACCTATAGATTGCTATGTCTCCGAAAGAGAATCAAGCATGTGTACAGGGGCATAAACGCAGCAGTGATAGGATTGGAGAGGTTCAGTGAGCAAATGAAGACCTTTGAAGTCATACTGCATGGTACCCATTCCACGGGTTTCAACTACACAGATTTTAGGTATTCTTCCTTCAGCTAAAACATGCATGTGGAACCCAGAGTATGATCAACCATGTGATCGGGAGACGTGTTCAAATATGTCTCAGTTTTCCTCCCCTGGTACTCGGGTGCAACATTCCAGACGCTTTACTAACACTCTCCCCACTTGGAGAGTCAGTCCCTTTAACCTCCTGTTTGGCCCAGTTTGCAATTTCTGCGGAAGATGAACAGGAATAGCGAGAACCAATGAGAGGCTAGCTGGAGGTGTCTGGACGGGCAAATTTAACTCTCATTTCCCACCAGGAAGAGGAAATAACCAAAGGCTCAGCATGCCGTACCGGAACCAGATTAGGGCCTGAAGCCATCCTGCGGTGTTGCGGCCAGCTCAAAAGAAAGCGAGTTGAAGAAAGGAGCTCAGGGGCACTGTAATTCACAAACCTGCAGAGTTATAAATGACAGCTATCGTCCAAAAATAGACTGAAGTAAGGCTGCCAAGAGGACTTGAAAGCGGGGCAGAATTGCAGGAAACCGATTTCAGGAGGTAGACTGGAATTGCATTGAAAGCATAGGAAAAGAGGCAGAACGTCCACAATGATGCACTTGGCCAAAAAGGGCGTATGCGTTTTTTCCTGAATATATTCAGGAAAAAACGCATACGCCCTTTTTGGCCAACCAAGCAAGCTTGCAAAGGAAATCTGCACTACAATGAAGTCTCACTTCCCCCCGGTCAAAAGGGCCATCTGAAAAAAGTGTAAAATCCAGAAAGGCAGGACAGGACATGGAGAACTGGGAGCCTTGTTATGCTGATGGGCGGGATGTAAATTGCCAACAGCCACTCCGGAGAAGTGTATGGTGTTTCCTGAAACATCTAAAAAACAAAGCAACAGAGCCTAGTGCACTTCCACTTATGGTCCTATAGCTTAGGGAAATTAAAATCAAAAAGACACAGCCACCCCAAAGTTTGGGACGCCTCTGTTTACAAGAACCTCGTTTACCGTACAAGTTCAATATCACAGAAAGTGAAAAATGGATAAAGAAGTTGTGGTACTCATGTACAAAGCAATATCACTCAGCAATGAAATCTATGTCACCAGGCCCGTAGCAGCATAATGAGTGCATTCGGGTATGGTGATTCTAACTGAAATAAGTCACACAGAAAAAGAAACATCATAAGATATCAGTAATACACGGAATGTAAACTTGGCTACACAGGAACTGAATTACAGAACAGAACAGGGTCTCAAATTTAGAAAACCAACTTATGCTTGCTTAAGGGGAAAGGTGAGTTGGGGTGCTGCATAAAACCAGAGATTGAAATGAGCACAAAGTTCCTTAAGCCAAATATGGAATAGACAAGAGCTACTCCTTGCTCAACGAAATGGACTCAACACCGCATATTAAACGCCTAAGAATGTACCTGACTAGTAAGTATCTTAAAACCTATAGATTGCTATGTCTCCGAAAGAGAATCAAGCATGTGTACAGGGGCATAAACGCAGCAGTGATAGGATTGGAGAGGTTCAGTGAGCAAATGAAGACCTTTGAAGTCATATTGCATGGTACCCATTCCACGGGTTTCAACTACACAGATTTTAGGTATTCTTCCTTCAGCTAAAACATGCATGTGGAACCCAGAGTATGATCAACCATGTGATCGGGAGACGTGTTCAAATATGTCTCAGTTTTCCTCCCCTGGTACTCGGGTGCAACATTCCAGACGCTTTACTAACACTCTCCCCACTTGGAGAGTCAGTCCCTTTAACCTCCTGTTTGGCCCAGTTTGCAATTTCTGCGGAAGATGAACAGGAATAGCGAGAACCAATGAGAGGCTAGCTGGAGGTGTCTGGACGGGCAAATTTAACTCTCATTTCCCACCAGGAAGAGGAAATAACCAAAGGCTCAGCGTGCCGTACCGGAACCAGATTAGGGCCTGAAGCCATCCTGCGGTGTTGCGGCCAGCTCAAAAGAAAGCGAGTTGAAGAAAGGAGCTCAGGGGCACTGTAATTCACAAACCTGCAGAGTTATAAATGACAGCTATCGTCCAAAAATAGACTGAAGTAAGGCTGCCAAGAGGACTTGAAAGCGGGGCAGAATTGCAGGAAACCGATTTCAGGAGGTAGACTGGAATTGCATTGAAAGCATAGGAAAAGAGGCAGAACGTCCACAATGATGCACTTGGCCAAAAAGGGCGTATGCGTTTTTTCCTGAATATATTCAGGAAAAAACGCATACGCCCTTTTTGGCCAACCAAGCAAGCTTGCAAAGGAAATCTGCACTACAATGAAGTCTCACTTCCCCCCGGTCAAAAGGGCCATCTGAAAAAAGTGTAAAATCCAGAAAGGCAGGACAGGACATGGAGAACTGGGAGCCTTGTTATGCTGATGGGCGGGATGTAAATTGCCAACAACCACTCGGGAGAAGTGTATGGTGTTTCCTGAAACATCTAAAAAACAAAGCAACAGAACCTAGGGCACTTCCACTTATGGTCCTATAGCTTAGGGAAATTAAAATCAAAAAGACACAGCCACCCCAATGTTTGGAACGGCTCTGTTTACAAGAACCTCATTTACAGTACAAGTTCAACATTGCAGAAAGTGAAAAATGGATAAAGAAGTTGTGGTATTTAGTTACAAAGCAATATCACTCAGCAATGAAATCTGTGTCATCAGGCCCTTAGCAGCACAATGAGTGGATTCAGGTATGATGATTCTAACTGAAATAAGTCACACAGAAAAAGAAACATCATAAGATATCAGTAATACACGGAATGTAAACTTGGCTACACAGGAACTGAATTACAGAACAGAACAGGGTCTCAAATTTAGAAAACCAACTTATGCTTGCTTAAGGGGAAAGGTGAGTTGGGGTGCTGCATAAAACCAGAGATTGAAATGAGCACAAAGTTCCTTAAGCCAAATATGGAATAGACAAGAGCTACTCCTTGCTCAACGAAATGGACTCAACACCGCATATTAAACGCCTAAGAATGTACCTGACTAGTAAGTATCTTAAAACCTATAGATTGCTATGTCTCCGAAAGAGAATCAAGCATGTGTACAGGGGCATAAACGCAGCAGTGATAGGATTGGAGAGGTTCAGTGAGCAAATGAAGACCTTTGAAGTCATATTGCATGGTACCCATTCCACGGATTTCAACTACGCAGATTTTAGGTATTCTTCCTTCAGCTAAAACATGCATGTGGAACCCAGAGTATGATCAACCATGTGATCGGGAGACGTGTTCAAATATGTCTCAGTTTTCCTCCCCTGGTACTCGGGTGCAACATTCCAGACGCTTTACTAACACTCTCCCCACTTGGAGAGTCAGTCCCTTTAACCTCCTGTTTGGCCCAGTTTGCACTTTCTGCGGAAGATGAACAGGAATAGCGAGAACCAATGAGAGGCTAGCTGGAGGTGTCTGGACGGGCAAATTTAACTCTCATTTCCCACCAGGAAGAGGAAATAACCAAAGGCTCAGCGTGCCGTACCGGAACCAGATTAGGGCCTGAAGCCATCCTGCGGTGTTGCGGCCAGCTCAAAAGAAAGCGAGTTGAAGAAAGGAGCTCAGGGGCACTGTAATTCACAAACCTGCAGAGTTATAAATGACAGCTATCGTCCAAAAATAGACTGAAGTAAGGCTGCCAAGAGGACTTGAAAGCAGGGCAGAATTGCAGGAAACCGATTTCAGGAGGTAGACTGGAATTGCATTGAAAGCATAGGAAAAGAGGCAGAACGTCCACAATGATGCACTTGGCCAAAAAGGGCGTATGCGTTTTTTCCTGAATATATTCAGGAAAAAACGCATACGCCCTTTTTGGCCAACCAAGCAAGCTTGCAAAAGAAATCTGCACTACAATGAAGTCTCACTTCCCCCTGGTCAAAAGGGCCATCTGAAAAAAGTGTAAAATCCAGAAAGGCAGGACAGGACATGGAGAACTGGGAGCCTTGTTATGCTGATGGGCGGGATGTAAATTGCCAACAGCCACTCCGGAGAAGTGTATAGTGTTTCCTGAAACATCTAAAAAACAAAGCAACAGAGCCTAGGGCACTTCCACTTATGGTCCTATAGCTTAGGGAAATTAAAATCAAAAAGACACAGCCACCCCAAAGTTTGGGACGCCTCTGTTTACAAGAACCTCGTTTACCGTACAAGTTCAATATCACAGAAAGTGAAAAATGGATAAAGAAGTTGTGGTACTCATGTACAAAGCAATATCACTCAGCAATGAAATCTATGTCACCAGGCCCGTAGCAGCATAATGAGTGGATTCGGGTATGGTGATTCTAACTGAAATAAGTCACACAGAAAAAGAAACATCATAAGATATCAGTAATACACGGAATGTAAACTTGGCTACACAGGAACTGAATTACAGAACAGAACAGGGTCTCAAATTTAGAAAACCAACTTATGCTTGCTTAAGGGGAAAGGTGAGTTGGGGTGCTGCATAAAACCAGAGATTGAAATGAGCACAAATTTCCTTAAGCGAAATATGGAATAGACAAGAGCTACTCCTTGCTCAACGAAATGGACTCAACACCGCATATTAAACGCCTAAGAATGTACCTGACTAGTAAGTATCTTAAAACCTATAGATTGCTATGTCTCCGAAAGAGAATCAAGCATGTGTACAGGGGCATAAACGCAGCAGTGATAGGATTGGAGAGGTTCAGTGAGCAAATGAAGACCTTTGAAGTCATATTGCATGGTACCCATTCCACGGGTTTCAACTACACAGATTTTAGGTATTCTTCCTTCAGCTAAAACATGCATGTGGAACCCAGAGTATGATCAACCATGTGATCGGGAGACGTGTTCAAATATGTCTCAGTTTTCCTCCCCTGGTACTCGGGTGCAACATTCCAGACGCTTTACTAACACTCTCCCCACTTGGAGAGTCAGTCCCTTTAACCTCCTGTTTGGCCCAGTTTGCAATTTCTGCGGAAGATGAACAGGAATAGCGAGAACCAATGAGAGGCTAGCTGGAGGTGTCTGGACGGGCAAATTTAACTCTCATTTCCCACCAGGAAGAGGAAATAACCAAAGGCTCAGCATGCCGTACCGGAACCAGATTAGGGCCTGAAGCCATCCTGCGGTGTTGCGGCCAGCTCAAAAGAAAGCGAGTTGAAGAAAGGAGCTCAGGGGCACTGTAATTCACAAACCTGCAGAGTTATAAATGACAGCTATCGTCCAAAAATAGACTGAAGTAAGGCTGCCAAGAGGACTTGAAAGCGGGGCAGAATTGCAGGAAACCGATTTCAGGAGGTAGACTGGAATTGCATTGAAAGCATAGGAAAAGAGGCAGAACGTCCACAATGATGCACTTGGCCAAAAAGGGCGTATGCGTTTTTTCCTGAATATATTCAGGAAAAAACACATACGCCCTTTTTGGCCAACCAAGCAAGCTTGCAAAGGAAATCTGCACTACAATGAAGTCTCACTTCCCCCCGGTCAAAAGGGCCATCTGAAAAAAGTGTAAAATCCAGAAAGGCAGGACAGGACATGGAGAACTGGGAGCCTTGTTATGCTGATGGGCGGGATGTAAATTGTCAACAGCCACTCCGGAGAAGTGTATGGTGTTTCCTGAAACATCTAAAAAACAAAGCAACAGAGCCTAGTGCACTTCCACTTATGGTCCTATAGCTTAGGGAAATTAAAATCAAAAAGACACAGCCACCCCAAAGTTTGGGACGCCTCTGTTTACAAGAACCTCGTTTACCGTACAAGTTCAATATCACAGAAAGTGAAAAATGGATAAAGAAGTTGTGGTACTCATGTACAAAGCAATATCACTCAGCAATGAAATCTATGTCACCAGGCCCGTAGCAGCATAATGAGTGGATTCGGGTATGGTGATTCTAACTGAAATAAGTCACACAGAAAAAGAAACATCATAAGATATCAGTAATACACGGAATGTAAACTTGGCTACACAGGAACTGAATTACAGAACAGAACAGGGTCTCAAATTTAGAAAACCAACTTATGCTTGCTTAAGGGGAAAGGTGAGTTGGGGTGCTGCATAAAACCAGAGATTGAAATGAGCACAAAGTTCCTTAAGCCAAATATGGAATAGACAAGAGCTACTCCTTGCTCAACGAAATGGACTCAACACCGCATATTAAACGCCTAAGAATGTACCTGACTAGTAAGTATCTTAAAACCTATAGATTGCTATGTCTCCGAAAGAGAATCAAGCATGTGTACAGGGGCATAAACGCAGCAGTGATAGGATTGGAGAGGTTCAGTGAGCAAATGAAGACCTTTGAAGTCATATTGCATGGTACCCATTCCACGGGTTTCAACTACACAGATTTTAGGTATTCTTCCTTCAGCTAAAACATGCATGTGGAACCCAGAGTATGATCAACCATGTGATCGGGAGACGTGTTCAAATATGTCTCAGTTTTCCTCCCCTGGTACTCGGGTGCAACATTCCAGACGCTTTACTAACACTCTCCCCACTTGGAGAGTCAGTCCCTTTAACCTCCTGTTTGGCCCAGTTTGCAATTTCTGCGGAAGATGAACAGGAATAGCGAGAACCAATGAGAGGCTAGCTGGAGGTGTCTGGACGGGCAAATTTAACTCTCATTTCCCACCAGGAAGAGGAAATAACCAAAGGCTCAGCGTGCCGTGCCGGAACCAGATTAGGGCCTGAAGCCATCCTGCGGTGTTGCGGCCAGCTCAAAAGAAAGCGAGTTGAAGAAAGGAGCTCAGGGGCACTGTAATTCACAAACCTGCAGAGTTATAAATGACAGCTATCGTCCAAAAATAGACTGAAGTAAGGCTGCCAAGAGGACTTGAAAGCGGGGCAGAATTGCAGGAATCCGATTTCAGGAGGTAGACTGGAATTGCATTGAAAGCATAGGAAAAGAGGCAGAACGTCCACAATGATGCACTTGGCCAAAAAGGGCGTATGCGTTTTTTCCTGAATATATTCAGGAAAAAACGCATACGCCCTTTTTGGCCAACCAAGCAAGCTTGCAAAGGAAATCTGCACTACAATGAAGTCTCACTTCCCCCCGGTCAAAAGGGCCATCTGAAAAAAGTGTAAAATCCAGAAAGTCAGGACAGGACATGGAGAACTGGGAGCCTTGTTATGCTGATGGGCGGGATGTAAATTGCCAACAACCACTCGGGAGAAGTGTATGGTGTTTCCTGAAACATCTAAAAAACAAAGCAACAGAACCTAGGGCACTTCCACTTATGGTCCTATAGCTTAGGGAAATTAAAATCAAAAAGACACAGCCACCCCAATGTTTGGAACGGCTCTGTTTACAAGAACCTCGTTTACAGTACAAGTTCAACATTGCAGAAAGTGAAAAATGGATAAAGAAGTTGTGGTATTTAGTTACAAAGCAATATCACTCAGCAATGAAATCTGTGTCATCAGGCCCTTAGCAGCACAATGAGTGGATTCAGGTATGATGATTCTAACTGAAATAAGTCACACAGAAAAAGAAACATCATAAGATATCAGTAATACACGGAATGTAAACTTGGCTACACAGGAACTGAATTACAGAACAGAACAGGGTCTCAAATTTAGAAAACCAACTTATGCTTGCTTAAGGGGAAAGGTGAGTTGGGGTGCTGCATAAAACCAGAGATTGAAATGAGCACAAAGTTCCTTAAGCCAAATATGGAATAGACAAGAGCTACTCCTTGCTCAACGAAATGGACTCAACACCGCATATTAAACGCCTAAGAATGTACCTGACTAGTAAGTATCTTAAAACCTATAGATTGCTATGTCTCCGAAAGAGAATCAAGCATGTGTACAGGGGCATAAACGCAGCAGTGATAGGATTGGAGAGGTTCAGTGAGCAAATGAAGACCTTTGAAGTCATATTGCATGGTACCCATTCCACGGATTTCAACTACGCAGATTTTAGGTATTCTTCCTTCAGCTAAAACATGCATGTGGAACCCAGAGTATGATCAACCATGTGATCGGGAGACGTGTTCAAATATGTCTCAGTTTTCCTCCCCTGGTACTCGGGTGCAACATTCCAGACGCTTTACTAACACTCTCCCCACTTGGAGAGTCAGTCCCTTTAACCTCCTGTTTGGCCCAGTTTGCACTTTCTGCGGAAGATGAACAGGAATAGCGAGAACCAATGAGAGGCTAGCTGGAGGTGTCTGGACGGGCAAATTTAACTCTCATTTCCCACCAGGAAGAGGAAATAACCAAAGGCTCAGCGTGCCGTACCGGAACCAGATTAGGGCCTGAAGCCATCCTGCGGTGTTGCGGCCAGCTCAAAAGAAAGCGAGTTGAAGAAAGGAGCTCAGGGGCACTGTAATTCACAAACCTGCAGAGTTATAAATGACAGCTATCGTCCAAAAATAGACTGAAGTAAGGCTGCCAAGAGGACTTGAAAGCAGGGCAGAATTGCAGGAAACCGATTTCAGGAGGTAGACTGGAATTGCATTGAAAGCATAGGAAAAGAGGCAGAACGTCCACAATGATGCACTTGGCCAAAAAGGGCGTATGCGTTTTTTCCTGAATATATTCAGGAAAAAACGCATACGCCCTTTTTGGCCAACCAAGCAAGCTTGCAAAAGAAATCTGCACTACAATGAAGTCTCACTTCCCCCCGGTCAAAAGGGCCATCTGAAAAAAGTGTAAAATCCAGAAAGGCAGGACAGGACATGGAGAACTGGGAGCCTTGTTATGCTGATGGGCGGGATGTAAATTGCCAACAGCCACTCCGGAGAAGTGTATAGTGTTTCCTGAAACATCTAAAAAACAAAGCAACAGAGCCTAGGGCACTTCCACTTATGGTCCTATAGCTTAGGGAAATTAAAATCAAAAAGACACAGCCACCCCAAAGTTTGGGACGCCTCTGTTTACAAGAACCTCGTTTACCGTACAAGTTCAATATCACAGAAAGTGAAAAATGGATAAAGAAGTTGTGGTACTCATGTACAAAGCAATATCACTCAGCAATGAAATCTATGTCACCAGGCCCGTAGCAGCATAATGAGTGGATTCGGGTATGGTGATTCTAACTGAAATAAGTCACACAGAAAAAGAAACATCATAAGATATCAGTAATACACGGAATGTAAACTTGGCTACACAGGAACTGAATTACAGAACAGAACAGGGTCTCAAATTTAGAAAACCAACTTATGCTTGCTTAAGGGGAAAGGTGAGTTGGGGTGCTGCATAAAACCAGAGATTGAAATGAGCACAAATTTCCTTAAGCCAAATATGGAATAGACAAGAGCTACTCCTTGCTCAACGAAATGGACTCAACACCGCATATTAAACGCCTAAGAATGTACCTGACTAGTAAGTATCTTAAAACCTATAGATTGCTATGTCTCCGAAAGAGAATCAAGCATGTGTACAGGGGCATAAACGCAGCAGTGATAGGATTGGAGAGGTTCAGTGAGCAAATGAAGACCTTTGAAGTCATATTGCATGGTACCCATTCCACGGGTTTCAACTACACAGATTTTAGGTATTCTTCCTTCAGCTAAAACATGCATGTGGAACCCAGAGTATGATCAACCATGTGATCGGGAGACGTGTTCAAATATGTCTCAGTTTTCCTCCCCTGGTACTCGGGTGCAACATTCCAGACGCTTTACTAACACTCTCCCCACTTGGAGAGTCAGTCCCTTTAACCTCCTGTTTGGCCCAGTTTGCAATTTCTGCGGAAGATGAACAGGAATAGCGAGAACCAATGAGAGGCTAGCTGGAGGTGTCTGGACGGGCAAATTTAACTCTCATTTCCCACCAGGAAGAGGAAATAACCAAAGGCTCAGCGTGCCGTACCGGAACCAGATTAGGGCCTGAAGCCATCCTGCGGTGTTGCGGCCAGCTCAAAAGAAAGCGAGTTGAAGAAAGGAGCTCAGGGGCACTGTAATTCACAAACCTGCAGAGTTATAAATGACAGCTATCGTCCAAAAATAGACTGAAGTAAGGCTGCCAAGAGGACTTGAAAGCGGGGCAGAATTGCAGGAAACCGATTTCAGGAGGTAGACTGGAATTGCATTGAAAGCATAGGAAAAGAGGCAGAACGTCCACAATGATGCACTTGGCCAAAAAGGGCGTATGCGTTTTTTCCTGAATATATTCAGGAAAAAACGCATACGCCCTTTTTGGCCAACCAAGCAAGCTTGCAAAGGAAATCTGCACTACGATGAAGTCTCACTTCCCCTCGGTCAAAAGGGCCATCTGAAAAAAGTGTAAAATCCAGAAAGGCAGGACAGGCCATGGAGAACTGGGAGCCTTGTTATGCTGATGGGCGGGATGTAAATTGCCAACAGCCACTCCGGAGAAGTGTATGGTGTTTCCTGAAACATCTAAAAAACAAAGCAACAGAGCCTAGTGCACTTCCACTTATGGTCCTATAGCTTAGGGAAATTAAAATCAAAAAGACACAGCCACCCCAAAGTTTGGGACGCCTCTGTTTACAAGAACCTCGTTTACCGTACAAGTTCAATATCACAGAAAGTGAAAAATGGATAAAGAAGTTGTGGTACTCATGTACACAGCAGTATCACTCAGCAATGAAATCTATGTCACCAGGCCCGTAGCAGCATAATGAGTGGATTCGGGTATGGTGATTCTAACTGAAATAAGTCACACAGAAAAAGAAACATCATAAGATATCAGTAATACACGGAATGTAAACTTGGCTACACAGGAACTGAATTACAGAACAGAACAGGGTCTCAAATTTAGAAAACCAACTTATGCTTGCTTAAGGGGAAAGGTGAGTTGGGGTGCTGCATAAAACCAGAGATTGAAATGAGCACAGATAAAGTTCCTTAAGCCAAATATGGAATAGACAAGAGCTACTCCTTGCTCAACGAAATGAACTCCACACCCCATATTGAACGCCTAAGAATATACCTGACTAGTAAGTATCTTAAAACCTATGGATTGCTATGTCTCCAAAAGAGAAACAAGCGTGTGTACAAGGGTCATAAACGCAGCAGTGATAGAATTGGAGAGATTCGGTCAGCAAATGAAGACCCTTTGAAGTCATATTGCATGGTACACATTCCACGGGTCTCAACTCTCCAGGTTTAAGGTATTCTTTCTTCAGCTAAAAAATGCATGTGGAACCCAGAGTATGATCAACCGTGTGATCGGGAGACGTGTTCAAATATGTCTCAGTTTTCGTACCCTGGTACTCGGGTGCAACATTCCAGACGCTTTACTAACACTCTCCCCACTTGGAGAGTCAGCACCTTTAACCTCCTGTTTGGCCCAGTTTGCAATTTCTGCGGAAGATGAACAGGAATAGCGAGAACCAATGAGAGACTAGCTGGAGGTGTCTGGACGGGCAAATTTAACTCTCATTTCCCACCAGGAAGAGGAAATAACCAAAGGCTCAGCGTGCCGTACCGGAACCAGATTAGGGCCTGAAGCCATCCTGCGGTGTTGCGGCCAGCTCAAAAGAAAGCGAGTTGAAGAAAGGAGCTCAGGGGCACTGTAATTCACAAACCTGCAAAGTTATAAATGACAGCTATCGTCCAAAAATAGACTGAAGTAAGGCTGCCAAGAGGACTTGAAAGCGGGGCAGAATTGCAGGAATCCGATTTCAGGAAGTAGACTGGAATTGCATTGAAAGCATAGGAAAAGAGGCAGAACGTCCACAATGATGCACTTGGCCAAAAAGGGCGTATGCGTTTTTTCCTGAATATATTCAGGAAAAAACGCATACGCCCTTTTTGGCCAACCAAGCAAGCTTGCAAAGGAAATCTGCACTACAATGAAGTCTCACTTCCCCCCGGTCAAAAGGGCCATCTGAAAAAAGTGTAAAATCCAGAAAGGCAGGACAGGACATGGAGAACTGGGAGCCTTGTTATGCTGATGGGCGGGATGTAAATTGCCAACAGCCACTCCGGAGAAGTGTATAGTGTTTCCTGAAACATCTAAAAAACAAAGCAACAGAGCCTAGTGCACTTCCACTTATGGTCCTATAGCTTAGGGAAATTAAAATCAAAAAGACACAGCCACCCCAAAGTTTGGGACGCCTCTGTTTACAAGAACCTCGTTTACCGTACAAGTTCAATATCACAGAAAGTGAAAAATGGATAAAGAAGTTGTGGTACTCATGTACAAAGCAATATCACTCAGCAATGAAATCTATGTCACCAGGCCCGTAGCAGCATAATGAGTGGATTCGGGTATGGTGATTCTAACTGAAATAAGTCACACAGAAAAAGAAACATCATAAGATATCAGTAATACACGGAATGTAAACTTGGCTACACAGGAACTGAATTACAGAACAGAACAGGGTCTCAAATTTAGAAAACCAACTTATGCTTGCTTAAGGGGAAAGGTGAGTTGGGGTGCTGCATAAAACCAGAGATTGAAATGAGCACAAAGTTCCTTAAGCCAAATATGGAATAGACAAGAGCTACTCCTTGCTCAACGAAATGGACTCAACACCGCATATTAAACGCCTAAGAATGTACCTGACTAGTAAGTATCTTAAAACCTATAGATTGCTATGTCTCCGAAAGAGAATCAAGCATGTGTACAGGGGCATAAACGCAGCAGTGATAGGATTGGAGAGGTTCAGTGAGCAAATGAAGACCTTTGAAGTCATATTGCATGGTACCCATTCCACGGGTTTCAACTACACAGATTTTAGGTATTCTTCCTTCAGCTAAAACATGCATGTGGAACCCAGAGTATGATCAACCATGTGATCGGGAGACGTGTTCAAATATGTCTCAGTTTTCCTCCCCTGGTACTCGGGTGCAACATTCCAGACGCTTTACTAACACTCTCCCCACTTGGAGAGTCAGTCCCTTTAACCTCCTGTTTGGCCCAGTTTGCAATTTCTGCGGAAGATGAACAGGAATAGCGAGAACCAATGAGAGGCTAGCTGGAGGTGTCTGGACGGGCAAATTTAACTCTCATTTCCCACCAGGAAGAGGAAATAACCAAAGGCTCAGCGTGCCGTACCGGAACCAGATTAGGGCCTGAAGCCATCCTGCGGTGTTGCGGCCAGCTCAAAAGAAAGCGAGTTGAAGAAAGGAGCTCAGGGGCACTGTAATTCACAAACCTGCAGAGTTATAAATGACAGCTATCGTCCAAAAATAGACTGAAGTAAGGCTGCCAAGAGGACTTGAAAGCGGGGCAGAATTGCAGGAAACCGATTTCAGGAGGTAGACTGGAATTGCATTGAAAGCATAGGAAAAGAGGCAGAACGTCCACAATGATGCACTTGGCCAAAAAGGGCGTATGCGTTTTTTCCTGAATATATTCAGGAAAAAACGCATACGCCCTTTTTGGCCAACCAAGCAAGCTTGCAAAGGAAATCTGCACTACAATGAAGTCTCACTTCCCCCCGGTCAAAAGGGCCATCTGAAAAAAGTGTAAAATCCAGAAAGGCAGGACAGGCCATGGAGAACTGGGAGCCTTGTTATGCTGATGGGCGGGATGTAAATTGCCAACAGCCACTCCGGAGAAGTGTATGGTGTTTCCTGAAACATCTAAAAAACAAAGCAACAGAGCCTAGTGCACTTCCACTTATGGTCCTATAGCTTAGGGAAATTAAAATCAAAAAGACACAGCCACCCCAAAGTTTGGGACGCCTCTGTTTACAAGAACCTCGTTTACCGTACAAGTTCAATATCACAGAAAGTGAAAAATGGATAAAGAAGTTGTGGTACTCATGTACAAAGCAATATCACTCAGCAATGAAATCTATGTCACCAGGCCCGTAGCAGCATAATGAGTGGATTCGGGTATGGTGATTCTAACTGAAATAAGTCACACAGAAAAAGAAACATCATAAGATATCAGTAATACACGGAATGTAAACTTGGCTACACAGGAACTGAATTACAGAACAGAACAGGGTCTCAAATTTAGAAAACCAACTTATGCTTGCTTAAGGGGAAAGGTGAGTTGGGGTGCTGCATAAAACCAGAGATTGAAATGAGCACAGATAAAGTTCCTTAAGCCAAATATGGAATAGACAAGAGCTACTCCTTGCTCAACGAAATGGACTCCACACCCCATATTGAACGCCTAAGAATATACCTGACTAGTAAGTATCTTAAAACCTATGGATTGCTATGTCTCCAAAAGAGAAACAAGCGTGTGTACAAGGGTCATAAACGCAGCAGTGATAGAATTGGAGAGATTCGGTCAGCAAATGAAGACCCTTTGAAGTCATATTGCATGGTACACATTCCACGGGTCTCAACTCTCCACGTTTAAGGTATTCTTTCTTCAGCTAAAAAATGCATGTGGAACCCAGAGTATGATCAACCGTGTTATCGGGAGACGTGTTCAAATATGTCTCAGTTTTCGTACCCTGGTACTCGGGTGCAACATTCCAGACGCTTTACTAACACTCTCCCCACTTGGAGAGTCAGCACCTTTAACCTCCTGTTTGGCCCAGTTTGCAATTTCTGCGGAAGATGAACAGGAATAGCGAGAACCAATGAGAGACTAGCTGGAGGTGTCTGGACGGGCAAATTTAACTCTCATTTCCCACCAGGAAGAGGAATTAACCAAAGGCTCAGCGTGCCGTGCCGGAACCAGATTAGGGCCTGAAGCCATCCTGCGGTGTTGCGGCCAGCTCACAAGAAAGCGAGTTGAAGAAAGGAGCTCAGGGGCACCGTAATTCACAAACCTGCAGAGTTATAAATGACAGCAATCGTCCAAAAATAGACTGAAGTAAGGCTGCCAAGAGGACTTGAAAGCGGGGCAGAATTGCAGGAAACCGATTTCAGGAGGTAGACTGGAATTGCATTGAAAGCATAGGAAAAGAGGCAGAACGTCCACAATGATGCACTTGGCCAAAAAGGGCGTATGCGTTTTTTCCTGAATATATTCAGGAAAAAACGCATACGCCCTTTTTGGCCAACCAAGCAAGCTTGCAAAGGAAATCTGCACTACAATGAAGTCTCACTTCCCCCCGGTCAAAAGGGCCATCTGAAAAAAGTGTAAAATCCAGAAAGGCAGGACAGGCCATGGAGAACTGGGAGCCTTGTTATGCTGATGGGCGGGATGTAAATTGCCAACAGACACTAGGGAGAAGTGTATGGTGTTTCCTGAAACATCTAAAAAACAAAGCAACAGAGCCTAGGGCACTTCCACTTATGGTCCTATAGCTTAGGGAAATTAAAATCAAAAAGACACAGCCACCCCAATGTTTGGGACGCCTCCGTTTACAAGAACCTCGTTTACCGTACAAGTTCAATATAACAGAAAGTGAAAAATGGATAAAGAACTTGTGGTACTTACGTACAATGCCGTATCACTCAGCAATGAAATCTATGTCATCAGGCCCGTAGCAGCATAATGAGTGGATTCAGGTACGATGATTCTAACTGAAATAAGTCACACAGAAAAAGAAACATCATAAGATATCACTAATACACGGAATGTAAACTTGGCTACACAGGAACTGCATTCCAAAACAGAACAGGGTCTCAAATTTAGAAAACCAACTTATGCTTGCTTAAGGGGAAAGGTGAGTTGGGGTGCTGCATAAAACCAGAGATTGAAATGAGCACAGGTAAAGTTCCTTAAGCCAAATATTGAATAGACAAGAGCTACTCCTTGCTCAGCGAAATGGACTCAAAACCCCATATTAAACGCCTAAGAATGTACCTGACTAGTAAGTATCTTAAAACCTATGGATTGCTATGTCTCCAAAAGAGAATCAAGCGTGTGTACAGGGGCATAAACGCAGCAGTGATAGGATTGGAGAGGTTCGGTGAGCAAATGAAGACCCTTTGAAGTCATATTGTATGGTACCCATTACACGGGTCTCAACTCTCCAGGTTTAAGGTATTCTTCCTTCAGTTAAAACATGCATGTGGAACCCAGAGTATGATCAACCATGTGATCGGGAGACGTGTTCAAATATGTCTCAGTTTTCCTCCCCTGGTACTCGGGTGCAACATTCCAGACGCTTTACTAACACTCTCCCGACTTGGAGAGTCAGTCCCTTTAACCTCCTGTTTGGCCCAGTTTGCAATTTCTGCGGAAGATGAACAGGAATAGCGAGAACCAATAAGAGGCTAGCTGGAGGTGTCTGGACGGGCAAATTTAACTCTCATTTCCCACCAGGAAGAGGAATTAACCAAAGGCTCAGCATGCCGGGCCGGAACAAGATTAGGGCCTGAAGCCATCCTGCGGTGTTGCGGCCAGCTCACAAGAAAGCGAGTTGAAGAAAGGAGCTCAGGGGCACTGTAATTCACAAACCTGCAGAGTTATAAATGACAGCTATCGTCCAAAAATAGACTGAAGTAAGGCTGCCAAGAGGACTTGAAAGCGGGGCAGAATTGCAGGAAACCGATTTCAGGAGGTAGACTGGAATTGCATTGAAAGCATAGGAAAAGAGGCAGAACGTCCACAATGATGCACTTGGCCAAAAAGGGCGTATGCGTTTTTTCCTGAATATATTCAGGAAAAAACGCATACGCCCTTTTTGGCCAACCAAGCAAGCTTGCAAAGGAAATCTGCACTACAATGAAGTCTCACTTCCCCCCGGTCAAAAGGGCCATCTGAAAAAAGTGTAAAATCCAGAAAGGCAGGACAGGCCATGGAGAACTGGGAGCCTTGTTATGCTGATGGGCGGGATGTAAATTGCCAACAACCACTTGGGAGAAGTGTATGGTGTTTCCTGAAACATGTAAAAAACAAAGCAACAGAACCTAGGGCACTTCCACTTATGGTCCTATAGCTTAGGGAAATTAAAATCAAAAAGACACAGCCACCCCAAAGTTTGGAACGGCTCTGTTTACAAGAACCTCGTTTACAGTACAAGTTCAACATCGCAGAAAGTGAAAAATGGATAAAGAAGTTGTGGTATTTACTTACAAAGCAATATCACTCAGCAATGAAATCTGTGTCATCAGGCCCTTAGCAGCACAATGAGTGGATTCAGGTATGATGATTCTAACTGAAGTAAGTCACACATAAAAAGAAACATCATAAGATATCAGTAATACACGGAATGTAAACTTGGCTACACAGGAACTGAATTACAGAACAGAACAGGGTCTCAAATTTAGAAAACCAACTTATGCTTGCTTAAGGGTAAAGGTGAGTTGGGGTGCTGCATAAAACCAGAGATTGAAATGAGCACAGATAAAGTTCCTTAAGTCAAATATTGAATAGACAAGAGCTACTCCTTGCTCAACGAAATGGACTCAACACCGCATATTAAACGCCTAAGAATGTACCTGACTAGTAAGTATCTTAAAACCTACGGATTGCTATGTCTCTGAAAGAGAATCAAGCATGTGTACAGGGGCATAAACGCAGCAGTGATAGGATTGGAGAGGTTCTGTGAGCAAATGAAGACCCTTTGAAGTCATATTGCATGGTACCCATTCCACGGGTTTCAACTACCCAGGTTTTAGGTATTCTTCCTTCAGCTAAAACATGCATGTGGAACCCAGAGTATGATCAACCATGTGATCGGGAGACGTGTTCAAATATGTCTCAGTTTTCGTACCCTGGTACTCGGGTGCAACATTCCAGACGCTTTACTAACACTCTCCCCACTTGGAGAGTCAGCACCTTTAACCTCCTGTTTGGCCCAGTTTGCAATTTCTGCGGAAGATGAACAGGAATAGCGAGAACCAATGAGAGACTAGCTGGAGGTGTCTGGACGGGCAAATTTAACTCTCATTTCCCACCAGGAAGAGGAATTAACCAAAGGCTCAGCGTGCCGTGCCGGAACCAGATTAGGGCCTGAAGCGATCCTGCGGTGTTGCGGCCAGCTCACAAGAAAGCGAGTTGAAGAAAGGAGCTCAGGGGCACTGTAATTCACAAACCTGCAGAGTTATAAATGACAGCAATCGTCCAAAAATAGACTGAAGTAAGGCTGCCAAGAGGACTTGAAAGCGGGGCAGAATTGCAGGAAACCGATTTCAGGAGGTAGACTGGAATTGCATTGAAAGCATAGGAAAAGAGGCAGAACGTCCACAATGATGCACTTGGCCAAAAAGGGCGTATGCGTTTTTTCCTGAATATATTCAGGAAAAAACGCATACGCCCTTTTTGGCCAACCAAGCAAGCTTGCAAAGGAAATCTGCACTACAATGAAGTCTCACTTCCCCCCGGTCAAAAGGGCCATCTGAAAAAAGTGTAAAATCCAGAAAGGCAGGACAGGCCATGGAGAACTGGGAGCCTTGTTATGCTGATGGGCGGGATGTAAATTGCCAACAGACACTAGGGAGAAGTGTATGGTGTTTCCTGAAACATCTAAAAAACAAAGCAACAGAGCCTAGGGCACTTCCACTTATGGTCCTATAGCTTAGGGAAATTAAAATCAAAAAGACACAGCCACCCCAAAGTTTGGGACGCCTCCGTTTACAAGAACCTCGTTTACCGTACAAGTTCAATATCACAGAAAGTGAAAAATGGATAAAGAACTTGTGGTACTTACGTACAATGCAGTATCACTCAGCAATGAAATCTATGTCATCAGGCCCGTAGCAGCATAATGAGTGGATTCAGGTACAATGATTCTAACTGAAATAAGTCACACAGAAAAAGAAACATCATAAGATATCACTAATACACGGAATGTAAACTTGGCTACACAGGAACTGAATTACAGAACAGAACAGGGTCTCAAATTTAGAAAACCAACTTATGCTTGCTTAAGGGTAAAGGTGAGTTGGGGTGCTGCATAAAACCAGAGATTGAAATGAGCACAGATAAAGTTCCTTAAGCCAAATATGGAATAGACAAGAGCTACTCCTTGCTCAACGAAATGGACTCAACACCGCATATTAAACGCCTAAGAATGTACCTGACTAGTAAGTATCTTAAAACCTATGGATTGCTATGTCTCCGAAAGAGAATCAAGCATGTGTACAGGGGCATGAACGCAGCAGTGATAGGATTGGAGAGGTTCGGTGAGCAAATGAAGACCCTTTGAAGTCATATTGCATGGTACCCATTACACGGGTCTCAAATCTCCAGGTTTAAGGTATTCTTCCTTCAGCTAAAACATGCATGTGGAACCCCGAGTATGATCAACCGTGTGAACGGGAGACGTGTTCAAATATGTCTCAGTTTTCCTCCCCTGGTACTCGGGTGCAACATTCCAGACCCTTTACTAACACTCTCCCGACTTGGAGTGTCAGTGCCTTTAACCTCCTGTTTGGCCCAGTTTGCAATTTCTGTGGAAGATGAACAGGAATAGGGAGAACCAATGAGAGACTAGCTGGAGGTGTCTGGACGGGCAAATTTAACTCTCATTTCCCACCAGGAAGAGGAAATAACCAAAGGCTCAGCGTGCCGTGCCGGAAACAGATTAGGGCCTGAAGCCATCATGTGGTGTTGCAGCCAGCTCAAAAGAAAGCAATTTGAAGAAAGGAGCTCAGGGTCTCTGTAATTCACAAACCTGCAGAGTTATAAATGACAGCTATCGTCCAAAAATATACTGAAGTAAGCCTGCCAAGAGGACTTGAAAGCGGGGCAGAATTGCAGGATACCGATTTCAGGAGGTAGACTGGAATTGCATTGAAAGCATAGGAAAAGAGGCAGAACGTCCACAATGATGCACTTTGCCAAAAGGGCGTATGCGTTTTTTCCTGAATATATTCAGGAAAAAACACATACGCCCTTTTTGGCCAACCAAGCAAGCTTGCAAAGGAAATCTGCACTACAATGAAGTCTCACTTCCCCCCGGTCAAAAGGGCCATCTGAAAAAAGTGTAAAACCCAGAAAGGCAGGACAGGCCATGGAGAACTGGGAGCCTTGTTATGCTGATGGGCGGGATGTAAATTGCCAACAGACACTCGGGAGATGTGTATGGTGTTTCCTGAAACATCTAAAAAACAAAGCAACAGAGCCTAGGGCACTTCCACTTATGGTCCTATAGCTTAGGGAAATTAATATCAAAAAGACACAGCAACCCCAAAATTTGGGACGGCTCTTTTTACAGAAATCTCTTCTACGGCACAAGTTAAATATCCCAGAGAGCAAATAATGGATAAAGAAGTTGCGGTACTTCTGTACAACAGAATACCACTCAGCAATGAAATCTATGTCACCAGGCCCGTTCCAGCATAATGAGTGGATTGAGGCACGATGATTCTAAGTGAAATAAGTCACACAGAAAAAGAAACATCATAAGGTATCACTAATACACGGAATGTGAACTTGGCTACACATGAACTGAATTACAAAACAGAACAGGGTCTGAAGTTTAGAAAACCAACTTATGCCTGCTTAAGGGGGAAGGTGAGTTGGGGTGCTGCATAAAAGCAGAGTTTGAAATTAGCACAGATACCGTTCCATAAGCCAAATATGTAATAGACAAGAGCTACCCCTTGCTCAACGAAATGGATTCAACAATGAGGTATCACCTCACACCTGGTAGAATAGGTATCATTGAAAATCTACAAACAAAAAATGCTGGAAAGGGTGTGGAGAAAAGGAACCCTCTTCCACTATTGTTGGGAATATAAATTGATACAGTCATTATGGAGAACAATATGGAATTTCTTAAGAAACTAACAATAGAATTACCATATGATACAGCAATCCCAGTACTGGACATATACCCAGACAAAACCATAAATCAAAAAGAGTCATTCACCGCAATGTTCATTGCATCCCTATTTACAATATCGAGGTAATGGAAGCAACCTAAATGCCCACAGACAGACGAATGCATAAAGCTGTGGTACATATATAAAATGGAATATTACTAAGCCATGAAAAGGAATGAAATTGGGTCATTTGTAGAGACGTCGATGGATCTAGAGACTGTCATACAGAGTGAAGTAAGTCAGAAAGAGAAAAACAAATCTTGTATATTCATGCATATATGTGGAACCTAGAAAAACTGTACAGATTAACCATTTTGCAAGGCATAAATAGAGCAACAGATGTAGACAACAAACGTATGGACAACAAGGGGGGAAAGCTGTTGGGGGGGTGGTGGTGGGAGGAGTTGAGAGACTGGGATTGGCATGTATACATTTATATGTATAAAATAGATAACCAATAAGAACCTGCTGTATAAAAATATAAAATAAAATTCAAAATTAAAAAGAAGTAAAATTTAAAAAATAAAACAGAAAAAACAATTATTCCCTGCACATACATGTATTTATATGAATAAATTATTTCCATGCTTATATCTGTAAATACAAAAAAGAGGAATAAAATCTACCTTGAACCAAAAACGAAAAAGAGAAAAAAAACACAGAACCCACCAGTTACACAGAGGAAAACCGTATCAGGGCACTTGCTCCAGTTGTAAACAATTCTGAAGTTGGTCAGTGGTGGGGAATCGTCTCCCATTCAGCCAGCAGCCCCCACGCAACAAGCGTCCTCATTGCAAAGCTGGGGCACCGTGCCGAGGCATCTGTGAGTAAACGTGAGCTGAGCCCCAGGCCAGTTGCTGCTGAACTATTCCCACCCGTCCCAGGTAAAACACCTGAATATATACAAGGACTTGAAAGCCTAGAGGAAGGGCCATAGAGCCACACGAGTGACAGCATGCTGGCCGACTTGGTGCCTGCAGGCCAGCCAGGATGGTCCTGGCCCTGGGTGCTCTTCTGGAAGATTTCCATTTCCCTGCCTGAGATACCCGTCCTGTCCCTGCCCCCATTGCTTTTTTCCTTCCTCACCTCTGCCCAGGGAGAAATTCCAGCAGCAGGTATGGGTGACACATCCTCTTCTTTAGCAGGTGGCAGCCTGGCAACTGCTGCAGAAAGTCCAGCAGAGCCCCACTCACACTGGGCCACCCACAAAGCCGTGGCCTCTCACTCCCTCCCACCAGCCCAGCCCCGAGACTGCTGACAGGGCAGAGAAAATGGCGTCAGGCACGGCTGCAGGGGCTCTTGCTGCCTGGAGTGGTATTTATATTGATCTCAACCCAGGCACACCTGGGGAGGGCTGGCCGGCACGGTAAGGCTGCCCAGGTCAGCCAATCATCACCCCTCAGGGGCTCACAGTTGCAGAAAATGGAACTTGCTGAACCGGCCAGGTCCAAGGAACAGGTGTGGGCTCCTGAGAGTCAGGATAGACAAGGGGCTGCAGCTTTGGCTTGTTTTCTAATCATTTTATCTGGCCCATGAGTGGGAGACAACTTCAAGAAAACCCTCTCCTAATGAGAGGAACCCAGGAGTCAGGCAGAGGAGGGGTGGGTGGTGGTTGGAGACAGAGGCCTGGTGCCCCGGGTGCAGTGGAAGTCTCTGGAAGACCAGGTGGAGGGAGGCCTCACGGAGTGATGCCCAGGGTCACAGACCTGTCGCAGCTGCTGTTTGTTAGTTCAAGTCCTGCTCTGAGGTGCTCTGTGTCAGCTCTGAGCGACAGGTGAGCTGGGGGTGCTCTGCAATGAGGGCTATGTGCACGGTTCCTGTGTGCCCAGCCCTGCCACGGTACCTGCAAGGGTAGCTCTGTATCCTGGGAGGGGCCTGACCACGAGAGCCCTGTGGGCTGGGGTGGGGGTGGGGTACCTGCCCAGGTGAGCTCCATATTCTGGGATTGGTCTGACCACGAGAGCCCCATGGGCTGCTGGGGACCTGGTAAAGGATGTCAGGACAGTCAGTGAAGCCACCGAGGATATACCTCCAGTTGCTCCTAATTCCTACACCCTGCTGGTCATTCTACCAACCACCAGGACATGGTATTCTGTATTAGTCTTCAATGATGCCTTCTTTTGTATTCCATTAGTCCCAGAGTCACAAGAAATTTTGGCTTGTGAGTGGCAGGACTCCACATACAACTAAAACAATACTTCCGGGCCGTCTGGCCCCAAGGGTGCAAAAATTCCCACACCATCTTTGGGGAAAGCTTAGCTAAAGACCTAAAAGTTCTACCTCTGGAAAAGGAAACCCTCCTTCAATATGCAGACGACATTCTGATCACCAGCCCTACTTAGGAGGCCTCTGAACTACCAAGCCAATAAAGGATAGAAGTTGTCCAAGAAAAAGCTCAAATATCACAGACTGCGGTGACCTGCCTGGGCTTCATTCTCACAGAAGGTCAGAGAAGCCCATCCCAGGAAAGGGAAGAAACCATTTTCAGCCTTACCCCTTTCTAAAACTAGAAGACAGCTTAGGGGTTCCTGGGGAGGCCAGGGTTTGCTGCTTCTGGATCCCTAACTACAGTCTACTAGCTGGGCCTCTATATGAAACACTGAAAGGAAAAGATGATGATCCTTTTGAATAGAATCCAGAAGTGGCCTTTCAAGAATGGAAAGAGCAGTCAATTCAGACCCTTGCCCTGGAACTCCCTAATTTAGCTAAACCCTTTGACCTTTACATTCCCGGTGAAAGGTGAATCGCCATTGGAGAATTAGTGCAAAAACTGGGACCGCTTGAAATGGAACAATGCAAGAATGCCATCCAGGTAGGATAAACTACGGTCACTAAGGGGCTTGGCCCACTGCCACATCTGGCCAAGATACTGGCGGTATCTAAAAACCTGGAAATCAGCAGCCCAAAAGGCCACCTCCCTCCTAAGGGAAAAGGACCCCACATGGTGATCCTAACCACCAACCATGCCCTGAAGTTGCAGGGTTCGCTCCGTGGGCACACCGACCTCGAGTGAGGAGGCCCTCCAACTCCAACATCCAGAGGGATAACCGGGGGCAACAGGGCACCATGACGACTCGTGTGAACATCACTTGACCTGGAGTTTCTCTCATAAAACAACAAGAGTGTGTCCCAAAAGAGTAGACTACTGCTTGCAGGACTTACTGCACCCAGAGGGGAGCTAATAATCTTGGCGGGGGAACAGTATACCACACTGTCACCATAGAAAAGCCTACAGACACCGTGATGATGGTGGCCAATAAGACCGGCTGGACTCCTGTTTACTTCAAAAGGCTGTTGACTCAGTAGCCATCATGGTCCTTGGTCACCACTGACCCTGGACTGTCTGGGAGTTGAGCGGGCAGGGCTCTGACACCTGGTGCTGTTTGTACGTTAATTCAGGGGCCTAATTGAAGAAAGCGCAGACTACTGGTCAGAGCATCTAGGCTGGCAGAGACGGTCAGCCTAAGGTGGCCGAACAAATGTGGGGCGGGGTGAAACCGGCCCCCACAGCGTCTCTGCACATCTCTTTCCTGGACCCTTAAAGGTCATTAGAATCTATAACACTTCCAATGCTGGTGCTCAGGTGGACGAGCAGGGAGGCAGGGGTCCTGGGGACAATCAACGTCACCGGGAGGCTGCTGGGGAGAAGCTCTGACCCTCGCCCCAGGGTATGAGGGCTCCCAACTCAGCACTCAGCAGTTACAGAAGAAGGGTCTGCACCCTCAGCACTCCAAGAATGAGGAACGGGACAAAAGGCAGAGGAGGGGTTTGTCCCCAGCAAAGCCCATTAAAAATCCCTGGGAGATAAAAATAGAATCTGGGCAATAAAGTCAAGTCTAACCTTTTTTATCCTTTGTGCTTTGTCTAATTTCACGTGCTCCTAGGGTCCCGCATGCAGAGGTTCCACACCCGGCACTTCAGACCAGATTTCCTAGTGCAGAATGACTGGGTCGACACCTCAGCTCCTGGGGCCCAGTGCAGACTCCACGATATAGAGCCTGAGCTACAGCCAACCCGGCCCTCGAGAGCTCCGCCGCCTCCCTCCCTCCCACTGACTCTGACAGGATCTCTACACAGCAGCCCAGCCCACAGCCCACGGGGTAGTGCATGCTCTCACCTCTCCATTCTCTGATCAAAATATAAAGTTTCCTTTGCTTGTGAACCAAACTCAGTCTCGATCTGTTGGCCCCAATGACACTGGGCAGGGGGACACTTGTTGGGGTCCACTCTGGAGGATCAGTAACAGAAATTGAGACTATTGTAACCTCAATGAACAGATGTGTGAGCCAAACTGTAGTTAACATAGAACAGTGTATAAGGCTCGGGTAAAATAAGATGTTTTTAACACTTCCATTTGATATTTCCATCACTTTTTATAAGCAAGTTCAGTGAAAAGGTTTGTCTTATTTGTCAGGTCAATATTAGAGAAACGAAGTGATTTCTTTCCAAGGATGTACAGCTAATAATCTTGGTTAAACCTTCAATCTTGTTTTAAATGCTTTTCCATTGAAAATGATACCTCTCTTTCAGCTCCCCCATTTCTGAGAAGTATAAAATCTTATAATTTATTATTACCAAAGGGGAAAGGTGGGAGGAGGGATAAATTAACAGTTTGGAATGAACACATACACACTGCTATGTATAAAATAGATCATCAACAAGGAACTACTGTATAGCACAGGGAACTACACTCAACATTTTGCAATAACCTATAAGGGGAAATAATCTGAAAAAGAATAGATATTTTTATTGACATCATCGATCAATGACAGTTAAAGTGTAGCCTAAGGGAAGCTGGTGGTGAGTGCTTCTGACCCTGAAGACTTCAATCATCTAAAGTTTGGACTCTGCCTACTTCCCAAGGCCCTTAATGAACATATGTGTAGCCGTAGCTTAAAAACTTCCCCAGTTTGGGTTTCGGGGAGACACTGATTTTGAAAAAGCCCTGGTGTTCTCCTTACATGAATGGGACTCTTCCTACTGCTAAAACATGTCTGTCACACCCAGAGGATGGTATACCGTCTGATCGGGAAGAGTTTGGAAAAGGCATCTCATCTCCTCATCTCCTGGTGCTCGGGTTCACCCCTCCAGCGTCTTTACTAACAGTCTCCCCACTTGGAGATGTCAGCACTGTCAACATCCTGTTGCCTACAGTTTGGAATTTGTCCAGAGGATGAAGCGGAAGGATGAGGAACAATGAGAGACAAGTCCTAGGTGTTCAGACAGGCACATGTCACTCTAATTTCCAATCAGGAAGACGAATTGACCAAAGGCTAGGGTTGCCCATGGAAACAGTATAGGGCTTGAGGAAATCCCGCTGCTTTGTGGCCAGTTCCCATAAACACGAGTTGAACAATGGAACTCAGGGGCAGTAAAATTCACAAAACTGCAGAGTTGAAAATATCCATCACTGAAAAATGTCTTGAGGAAAGTCAGAGAAAAGGACTTGTAAGCAAGGGAGAATGGCAGGAAAGGGATTTGAGGAGGTAGAAAGGACTCGCCATTAAGCACAAGAAAAGGAGCTGAACATTGCCAACATTGCCAACATTGCAGTTGGCCAAAAAGGGTGTATGCGTTCTTTTCTGTATATATTCAAGAAAAGGGCATACACTTTTTTAGCCAACCAAACAGGTGGGCACTGGAAGTCAATACTACAAAAGATATCACTTCGCATCAGTCAGAAGAGCCATCCTCATAAAGCGTAAACAACAGAAATGCAGGACAGGGCAACGAGAAGAGGGAGCCCTGTGAGACTTATAGTGGAAATGTATATTGCCAACGGCCATTCTGGAGAAGTGTATTGTGTTTACTAAAGCATCTAAAAAATGAGCTACAGAGCATAGGGCACTTGCACTCATGGGCGTATATCTTGGGAAAAACAAAAATCGAGAGGACACAGGCACCCCAATGTTTACCCCCTCTCTGTTTAAAAGATCCTCGACTAGGATATAACTTAAATGTCTCTGGAGGGAAAAAATGGATAGAGATGTGGTACTTAGGTAGAGTGGAATATTATTCAGCCTGGAAATCAATGAAATATGGCCAGTTGTAACAACTCCGGAGGAGTTACGTATGATCATTCTAAGTGACAGAATTCAAAAAGAAAAAGACACATATCATAAGATATCACTTAAAGGTGGAATCCAAAATGGCTACACATGAAATAAATTACAAAACAAAAACATAGTCAAATATGTAGAAAACACGCATAAGGCTGCTAAACGGGAAAGGTGGGGAGGGGTGAGGCATCATCCAGGAGGTTGAAATTAGCAAAGATACCATTCCAAATACCAAACTGATAATCAACAAGGCCTACACGGTAGCTAAAAGAACTGCACTCAGCACACTCAAGTCACCGGAAAAGAATATATACGACTGGTAAGAATCTGAAAAAGAATTTATTGATGTCTCTCTGTACGCGAATCAAGTGGATGTACAGCAGCAAGAAACAGAGCTTTGAAAATCAGCTGTAACCAATATAGTAATAAATTGAAAAAAATAAACGACAGAGAGACAGAGAAAACCTCTTACAACTTTTCCTCAGGGACGGTGATGCAACATGGATTGAACACATCTAGACCCACAGCAGGATGAGACATAAGGCTGGAAACTGTTTGCGCTAAGAGAAATGTGAGGTTGGGTGAGGAAATGCACACCCTTTAAAGTAATACTACCTGGTACCCATTCAATGGGTCCCAAATCTGCAGGTTCAAGGGATCTTCCTACAGCTAAAACATGCATGGAAAACCCAGAGGACTGTACACCATGTGATCGGGAGATGTGTCTAATATGCACCTCATTTATCCTCTCCTGGTGCTCCTGTTCACCATTCCAGCCACGCTACTTAGAATCTCCCCACTTGGAGAATCAGCACATTTAAACTTCTGTTTCACACATTTTGCAAATTGTGAGGAGGATGAACGGGAAGAGGGGGAACCAATGAGAGAAGAGTTGTAGGGGTTTGGACGGGCACATATCACTCTAATTTCCCATTAAGAGTAAGAATTAAAGAAAGGCTCAGCCTGCCTCGCCGGAGCCAAAATAGGGCCTGAAGCAATCCTGCGGGTTTGAGGCCAGCTCACAAAAGAGCAACTTAAAAAATGGAGCTCAGGGTCACTGCAATTCACAAACCTGCAGAGTTATAAATGAAAACTAATGTCCAAAAATATGTTGAGGTAAGGCAAAGAAGAGGATCTGAATGCAAGACAGAATTGCAAGAAACAGATTTCAAGAGATAGATTGGACTCGTCTTTAACGCACATGAAAAGCGGCAGAATTTCGACAATGATGCAGTTGGCCCAAAAGGGTGTATGCGTTTTTTCCTGATTATATCCAGGAAAAAACGCATACGCACTTTATGGGCAACGAAGCAAGCAAGCAATGCAAATGTGCACAACAAAGAAGTCTCACTTCCCCCCGGTCAAAAGGGCCATCCTAAAAAATTGTAAAAACCAGAAATGCAGGGCAGGCCATGGAGAACAGGGAGCCTTATACACTGATGGGCAGTGTGTGAACTGCCGAGAGCCACTCTGGAGAAGTGTATGGTGGTTCCTAAATCATCTAAAAAACAGAGCTACAGAGCATAGGACACTTCCAATCATGGGAGTATATCTAGGGAAGTCTAAAAATCAACAAGACACAAGCACACCACAGTTTAGGGCTACTCTGTTTACAAGAACCTCAACTTCAGTACACCTTAAATATCCCAGGAAAGAGAACAATGGATAAAGAAGATGTGGTACTTATGTACAATGGAATATCTCTTCACCATGAAATCAATGTAATAAGGCTAGTAGAAGGATAAAGAGTGGATTTAGGTCCGATAATACTACTTGAAATAAGTCAAACAGAAAAAGAAACATATCATAAGATATCACTTATAGAGGGAGGGTAAATATGGCTGCACAAGAAATGAATTACAGAACAGAACAGTGTCTCACATTTAGAAAACACACTTATGTCAGCTTAAGGGGAAAGGAGAGGTGGGGTGATGCATAAAACCAGAGTTTGAAATTAGCACAGATACCGTTCAATAAACCAAATAGGTATTAGACAAGATCTACACCTTGCTCAATGAACAGGCCTCAACACACCCTATACACCGCAGAGAAATATATCTGAGGAATAAGAATCTTAAAACCCATGTATTGATATATCTCCATAAGGGAATCAAGTGTGTGCAGAGCGGCACAAACACAGCAGTGAAAAGGAGCTAAACCCCATTATAGAAATAAATTTTAAAAACAAAACGCTGAAACAATGAAAGAGAGAAAAATTCTTACAAAATTCGCTCAGGGGCTGTGATGCAACCTGGATTGACCACATATAAACCCACAGCTGGATAAGACATAAGGCTGGACACTTGGGGCTGACAGGATTGGTGAGCTTTGGTGAGCAACTGCCGAAAGTTTAATGCAATACTTCATGCTACTCAGTCCAAGGGTCCCAACACTCCAGGTTGAAGGGAATCTTCCTACAGCTAAACCATGCTTGGGAAACCCAGCGACTGGTATACCATATGATCGGGAAAGGTTTCTAAAACGCACCTCATTTTTCCTCTCCTGGGGCTCCGGATCGACACTCCAGCCGCTTTACTAACAACATCCCCACATGGAGTCAATGCCTTTAAGTTCTGGTATCACACAGTCTGCAGTTAGTGCAGAGGATGAATGGGAATAGGGGGAACCAGTGAGAAACTAGCTGTAGCGGTTTCAATGGGCACATGTCACTCTAATATCACATCAGTAAGAAGAATTAACCAAAGGCACAGCAGGTGCCCCAGAAGAAAAATAGGGCTTCAAGGAATCCTGTGGTTATGGGGCAATACCACAAAAATAAGAGCTAAAAAATGGAGCTAAGGGCCACTGCAATTCAAAAACCTGCAGAGTTATAAAGGCCAACTATTTTTAAAAAATATATTGAGGTAAGGCTATGAAGAGGCATTGAAAGCAAGGCAGAATTGCAGGAAACCGATTTCAGGAGGTAGACTGGAATTGCATTGAAAGCATATGAAGAGAGTCAGAAACTCGACAATGATGCACTTGGCCAAAAAGGGCGTATGTGTTTTTTCCTGAATATATTCAGGAAAAAACGCATACGCACTTTTTGGCCAACCAAGCAAGCTTGCAAAGGAAATCTGCACTACAATGAAGTCTCACTTCCACCTGGTCAAAAGGGCCATCTGAAAAAAGTGTAAAATCCAGAAAGGCACGACAGGCCATGGAGAACTGGGAGCCTTCTTATGCTGATGGGCGGGATGTAAATTGCCAACAGCCACTCTGGAGAAGTGTATGGTGTTTCCTGAAACATCTAAAAAACAAAGCAACAGAGCCTAGGGCACGTCCACTTATGGTCCTATAGCTTAGGGAAATTAAAATCAAAAAGACACAGCCACCCCAAAGTTTGGGACGGCTCTGTTTACAAGAACCTCGTTTACAGTACAAGTTCAATATCGCAGAAAGTGAAAAATGGATAAAGAACTTGTGGTACTTACGTACAATGCAATATCACTCAGCAATGAAATCTATGTCATCAGGCCCGTAGCAGCATAATGAGTGGATTCAGGTATGATGATTCGAACTGAAATAAGTCACACAGAAAAGAAACATCATAAGGTATCACTAATACAGAGAATGTGAACTTGGCTACACATGAACTGAATTACAAAACAGAAGAGTGTCTCAAGTTTAGAAAACCAACTTATGCTTGCTTAAGGGGTAAGGTGAGTTGGGGTGCTGCATAAAACCAGAGATTGAAATGAGCACAGATAAAGTTCCTTAAGTCAAATATGGAATAGACAAGAGCTACTCCTTGCTCAACGAAATGGACTCAACACCGCATATTAAACGCCTAAGAATGTACCTGACTTCTAAGTATCTTAAAACCTATAGATTGCTATGTCTCCAAAAGAGAATCAAGCGTGTGTACAGGGGCATAAACGCAGCAGTGATAGGATTGGAGAGGTTCGGTGAGCAAATGAAGACCCTTTGAAGTCATATTGCATGGTACCCATTCCACGGGTTTCAACTACCCAGGTTTAAGGTATTCTTCCTTCAGCTAAAACATGCATGTGGAACCTAGAGTATGATCAACCATGTGATCGGGAGACGTGTTCAAATATGTCTCAGTTTTCGTACCCTGGTACTCGGGTGCAACATTCCAGACGCTTTACTAACACTCTCCCTACTTGGAGAGTCAGTGCCTTTAACCTCCTGTTTGCCCCAGTTTGCAATTTCTGCGGAAGATGAACAGGAATAGCGAGAACCAATGAGAGACTAGCTGGAGGTGTCTGGACGGGCAAATTTAACTCTCATTTCCCACCAGGAAGAGGAATTAACCAAAGGCTCAGCGTGCCGTGCCGGAACCAGATTAGGGCCTGAAGCCATCCTGCGGTGTTGCGGCCAGGTCACAAGAAAGCGAGTTGAAGAAAGGAGCTCAGGGGCACTGTAATTCACAAACCTGCAGAGTTATAAATGACAGCTATCGTCCAAAAATAGACTGAAGTAAGGCTGCCAAGAGGACTTGAAAGCGGGGCAGAATTGCAGGAAACCGATTTCAGGAGGTAGACTGGAATTGCATTGAAAGCATAGGAAAAGAGGCAGAACGTCCACAGTGATGCACTTGGCCAAAAAGGGCGTATGCTTTTTTTCCTGAATATATTCAGGAAAAAAAGCATACGCCCTTTTTGGCCAACCAAGCAAGCTTGCAAAGAAAATCTGCACTACAATGAAGTCTCACTTCCCCCCGGTCAAAAGGGCCATCTGAAAAAAGTGTAAAATCCAGAAAGGCAGGACAGGCCATGGAGAACTGGGAGCCTTGTTATGCTGATGGGCGGGATGTAAATTGCCAACAGACACTCGGGAGAAGTGTATGGTGTTTCCTGAAACATCTAAAAAACAAAGCAACAGAACCTAGGGCACTTCCACTTATGGTCCTATAGCTTAGGGAAATTAAAATAAAAAAGACACAGCCACCCCAAAGTTTGGAACGGCTCTGTTTACAAGAACCTCGTTTACAGTACAAGTTCAACATCGCAGAAAGTGAAAAATGGATAAAGAAGTTGTGGTATTCACTTACAAAGCAATATCACTCAGCAATGAAATCTATGTCATCAGGCCCTTAGCAGCACAATGAGTGGATTCAGGTATGATGATTCTAACTGAAGTAAGTCACACAGAAAAAGAAACATCATAAGATATCAGTAATACACGGAATGTAAACTTGGCTACACAGGAACTGAATTACAGAACAGAACAGGGTCTCAAATTTCGAAAACCAACTTATGCTTGCTTAAGGGTAAAGGTGAGTTGGGGTGCTGCATAAAACCAGAGATTGAAATGAGCACAGATAAAGTTCCTTAAGTCAAATATGGAATAGACAAGAGCTACTCCTTGCTCAACGAAATGGACTCAACACCGCATATTAAACGCCTAAGAATGTACCTGACTAGTAAGTATCTTAAAACCTATGGATTGCTATGTCTCCGAAAGAGAATCAAGCATGTGTACAGGGGCATAAACGCAGCAGCGATAGGATTGGAGAGGTTCGGTGAGCAAATGAAGACCCTTTGAAGTCATATTGCATGGTACCCATTACATGGGTCTTAACTCTCCAGGTTTAAGGTATTCTTCCTTCAGCTAAATCATACATGAGTAACCCAAGTATGATCAACCATGTGAACGGGAGACGTGTTCAAATATGTCTCAGTTTTCCTCCCCTGGTACTCGGGTGCAACATTCCAGACGCTTTACTAACACTCTCCCCACTTGGAGAGTCAGTCCCTTTAACCTCCTGTTTGGCCCAGTTTGCAATTTCTGCGGAAGATGAACAGGAATAGCGAGAACCAATGAGAGGCTAGCTGGAGGTGTCTGGACGGGCAAATTTAACTCTCATTTCCCACCAGGAAGAGGAATTAACCAAAGGCTCAGCATGCCGGGCCGGAACCAGATTAGGGCCTGAAGCCATCCTGCGGTGTTGCGGCCAGCTCAAAAGAAAGCGAGTTGAAGAAAGGAGCTCAGGGGCACTGTAATTCACAAACCTGCAGAGTTATAAATGACAGCTATCGTCCAAAAATAGACTGAAGTAAGGCTGCCAAGAGGACTTGAAAGCAGGGCAGAATTGCAGGAAACCGATTTCAGGAGGTAGACTGGAATTGCATTGAAAGCATAGGAAAAGAGGCAGAACGTCCACAATGATGCACTTGGCCAAAAAGGGCGTATGCGTTTTTTCCTGAATATATTCAGGAAAAAACGCATACGCCCTTTTTGGCCAACCAAGCAAGCTTGCAAAGGAAATCTGCACTACAATGAAGTCTCACTTCCCCCCGGTCAAAAGGGCCATCTGAAAAAAGTGTAAAATCCAGAAAGGCAGGACAGGCCATGGAGAACTGGGAGCCTTGTTATGCTGATGGGCGGGATGTAAATTGCCAACAGACACTCAGCAGAAGTGTATGGTGTTTCCTGAAACATCGAAAAAACAAAGCAACAGAGCCTAGGGCACTGCCACTTATGGTCCTATAGCTTAGGGAAATTAAAATCAAAAAGACACAGCCACCCCAAAGTTTGGGACGCCTCTGTTTACAAGAACCTCATTTACAGTACAAGTTCAACATCGCAGAAAGTGAAAAATGGATAAAGAAGTTGTGGTATTTACTTACAAAGCAATATCACTCAGCAATGAAATCTATGTCATCAGGCCCTTAGCATCACAATGAGTGGATTCAGGTATGATGATTCTAACTGAAATAAGTCACACAGAAAAAGAAACATCATAAGATATCACTAATACACGGAATGTAAACTTGGCTACACAGGAACTGAATTACAGAACAGAACAGGGTCTCAAATTTAGAAAACCAACTTATGCTTGCTTAAGGGTAAAGGTGAGTTGGGGTGCTGCATAAAACCAGAGATTGAAATGAGCACAGATAAAGTTCCTTAAGTCAAATATGGAATAGACAAGAGCTACTCCTTGCTCAACGAAATGGACTCAACACCGCATATTAAACGCCTAAGAATGTACCTGACTAGTAAGTATCGTAAAACCTATGGATTGCTATGTCTCCAAAAGAGAATCAAGCATGTGTACAGGGGCATAAACGCAGCAGTGATAGGATTGGAGAGGTTCGGTGAGCAAATGAAGACCCTTTGAAGTCATATTGCATGGTACCCATTACACGGGTCTTAACTCTCCAGGTTTAAGGTATTCTTCCTTCAGCTAAAACATGCATGTGGAACCCAAGTATGATCAACCATGTGAACGGGAGACGTGTTCAAATATGTCTCAGTTTTCCTCCCCTGGTACTCGGGTGCAACACTCCAGACGCTTTACTAACACTCTCCCCACTTGGAGAGTCAGCGCCTTTAACCTCCTGTTTGGCCCAGTTTGCAATTTCTGCGGAAGATGAACAGGAATAGCGAGAACCAATGAGAGGCTAGCTGGAGGTGTCTGGACGGGCAAATTTAACTCTCATTTCCCACCAGGAAGAGGAATTAACCAAAGGCTCAGCGTGCCGTGCCGGAACCAGATTAGGGCCTGAAGCCATCCTGCGGTGTTGCGGCCAGCTCAAAAGAAAGCGAGTTGAAGAAAGGAGCTCAGGGGCACTGTAATTCACAAACCTGCAGAGTTATAAATGACAGCTATCGTCCAAAAATAGACTGAAGTAAGGCTGCCAAGAGGACTTGAAAGCGGGGCAGAATTGCAGGAAACCGATTTCAGGAGGTAGACTGGAATTGCATTGAAAGCATAGGAAAAGAGGCAGAACGTCCACAATGATGCACTTGGCCAAAAAGGGCGTATGCGTTTTTTCCTGAATATATTCAGGAAAAAACGCATACGCCCTTTTTGGCCAACCAAGCAAGCTTGCAAAGAAAATCTGCACTACAATGAAGTCTCACTTCCCCCCGGTCAAAAGGGCCATCTGAAAAAAGTGTAAAATCCAGAAAGGCAGGACAGGCCATGGAGAACTGGGAGCCTTGTTATGCTGATGGGCGGGATGTAAATTGCCAACAACCACTCGGGAGAAGTGTATGGTGTTTCCTGAAACATCGAAAAAACAAAGCAACAGAGCCTAGGGCACTGCCACTTATGGTCCTATAGCTTAGGGAAATTAAAATCAAAAAGACACAGCCACCCCAAAGTTTGGGACGCCTCTGTTTACAAGAACCTCATTTACAGTACAAGTTCAACATCGCAGAAAGTGAAAAATGGATAAAGAAGTTGTGGTATTTACTTACAAAGCAATATCACTCAGCAATGAAATCTATGTCATCAGGCCCTTAGCATCACAATGAGTGGATTCAGGTATGATGATTCTATCTGAAATAAGTCACACAGAAAAAGAAACATCATAAGATATCACTAATACACGGAATGTAAACTTGGCTACACAGGAACTGAATTACAGAACAGAACAGGGTCTCAAATTTAGAAAACCAACTTATGCTTGCTTAAGGGTAAAGGTGAGTTGGGGTGCTGCATAAAACCAGAGATTGAAATGAGCACAGATAAAGTTCCTTAAGTCAAATATGGAATAGACAAGAGCTACTCCTTGCTCAACGAAATGGACTCAACACCGCATATTAAACGCCTAAGAATGTACCTGACTAGTAAGTATCGTAAAACCTATGGATTGCTATGTCTCCAAAAGAGAATCAAGCATGTGTACAGGGGCATAAACGCAGCAGTGATAGGATTGGAGAGGTTCGGTGAGCAAATGAAGACCCTTTGAAGTCATATTGCATGGTACCCATTACACGGGTCTTAACTCTCCAGGTTTAAGGTATTCTTCCTTCAGCTAAAACAGGCATGTGGAACCCAAGTATGATCAACCATGTGAATGGGAGACGTGTTCAAATATGTCTCAGTTTTCCTCCCCTGGTACTCGGGTGCAACATTCCAGACGCTTTACTAACACTCTCCCCACTTGGAGAGTCAGCGCCTTTAACCTCCTGTTTGGCCCAGTTTGCAATTTCTGCGGAAGATGAACAGGAATAGCGAGAACCAATGAGAGGCTAGCTGGAGGTGTCTGGACGGGCAAATTTAACTCTCATTTCCCACCAGGAAGAGGAAATAACCAAAGGCTCAGCGTGCCGTACCGGAACCAGATTAGGGCCTGAAGCCATCCTGCGGTGTTGCGGCCAGCTCAAAAGAAAGCGAGTTGAAGAAAGGAGCTCAGGGGCACTGTAATTCACAAACCTGCAGAGTTATAAATGACAGCTATCGTCCAAAAATAGACTGAAGTAAGGCTGCCAAGAGGACTTGAAAGCGGGGCAGAATTGCAGGAAACCGATTTCAGGAGGTAGACTGGAATTGCATTGAAAGCATAGGAAAAGAGGCAGAACGTCCACAATGATGCACTTGGCCAAAAAGGGCGTATGCGTTTTTTCCTGAATATATTCAGGAAAAAACGCATACGCCCTTTTTGGCCAACCAAGCAAGCTTGCAAAGGAAATCTGCACTACAATGAAGTCTCACTTCCCCCCGGTCAAAAGGGCCATCTGAAAAAAGTGTAAAATCCAGAAAGGCAGGACAGGTCATGGAGAACTGGGAGCCTTGTTATGCTGATGGGCGGGATGTAAATTGGCAACAACCACTCGGGAGAAGTGTATGGTGTTTCCTGAAACATCGAAAAAACAAAGCAACAGAGCCTAGGGCACTGCCACTTATGGTCCTATAGCTTAGGGAAATTAAAATCAAAAAGACACAGCCACCCCAAAGTTTGGAACGGCTCTGTTTACAAGAACCTCGTTTACAGTACAAGTTCAACATCGCAGAAAGTGAAAAATGGATAAAGAAGTTGTGGTATTTACTTACAAAGCAATATCACTCAGCAATGAAATCTGTGTCATCAGGCCCTTAGCAGCACAATGAGTGGATTCAGGTATGATGATTCTAACTGAAATAAGTCACACAGAAAAAGAAACATCATAAGATATCAGTAATACACGGAATGTAAACTTGGCTACACAGGAACTGAATTACAGAACAGAACAGGGTCTCAAATTTAGAAAACCAACTTATGCTTGCTTAAGGGTAAAGGTGAGTTGGGGTGCTGCATAAAACCAGAGATTGAAATGAGCACAGATAAAGTTCCTTAAGTCAAATATGGAATAGACAAGAGCTACTCCTTGCTCAACGAAATGGACTCAACACCGCATATTAAACGCCTAAGAATGTACCTGACTAGTAAGTATCGTAAAACCTATGGTTTGCTATGTCTCCAAAAGAGAATCAAGCATGTGTACAGGGGCATAAACGCAGCAGTGATAGGATTGGAGAGGTTCGGTGAGCAAATGAAGACCCTTTGAAGTCATATTGCATGGTACCCATTCCACGGGTCTTAACTCTCCAGGTTTAAGGTATTCTTCCTTCAGCTAAAACATGCATGTGGAACCCAAGTATGATCAACCATGTGAACGGGAGACGTGTTCAAATATGTCTCAGTTTTCCTCCCCTGGTACTCGGGTGCAACACTCCAGACGCTTTACTAACACTCTCCCCACTTGGAGAGTCAGCGCCTTTAACCTCCTGTTTGGCCCAGTTTGCAATTTCTGCGGAAGATGAACAGGAATAGCGAGAACCAATGAGAGGCTAGCTGGAGGTGTCTGGACGGGCAAATTTAACTCTCATTTCCCACCAGGAAGAGGAATTAACCAAAGGCTCAGCGTGCCGTGCCGGAACCAGATTAGGGCCTGAAGCCATCCTGCGGTGTTGCGGCCAGCTCAAAAGAAAGCGAGTTGAAGAAAGGAGCTCAGGGGCACTGTAATTCACAAACCTGCAGAGTTATAAATGACAGCTATCGTCCAAAAATAGACTGAAGTAAGGCTGCCAAGAGGACTTGAAAGCGGGGCAGAATTGCAGGAAACCGATTTCAGGAGGTAGACTGGAATTGCATTGAAAGCATAGGAAAAGAGGCAGAACGTCCACAATGATGCACTTGGCCAAAAAGGGCGTATGAGTTTTTTCCTGAATATATTCAGGAAAAAACGCATACGCCCTTTTTGGCCAACCAAGCAAGCTTGCAAAGGAAATCTGCACTACAATGAAGTCTCACTTCCCCCCGGTCAAAAGGGCCATCTGAAAAAAGTGTAAAATCCAGAAAGGCAGGACAGGACATGGAGAACTGGGAGCCTTGTTATGCTGATGGGCGGGATGTAAATTGCCAACAGCCACTCCGGAGAAGTGTATGGTGTTTCCTGAAACATCTAAAAAACAAAGCAACAGAGCCTAGTGCACTTCCACTTATGGTCCTATAGCTTAGGGAAATTAAAATCAAAAAGACACAGCCACCCCAAAGTTTGGGACGCCTCTGTTTACAAGAACCTCGTTTACCGTACAAGTTCAATATCACAGAAAGTGAAAAATGGATAAAGGAGTTGTGGTACTCATGTACAAAGCAATATCACTCAGCAATGAAATCTATGTCACCAGGCCCGTAGCAGCATAATGAGTGGATTCGGGTATGGTGATTCTAACTGAAATAAGTCACACAGAAAAAGAAACATCATAAGATATCAGTAATACACGGAATGTAAACTTGGCTACACAGGAACTGAATTACAGAACAGAACAGGGTCTCAAATTTAGAAAACCAACTTATGCTTGCTTAAGGGGAAAGGTGAGTTGGGGTGCTGCATAAAACCAGAGATTGAAATGAGCACAAAGTTCCTTAAGCCAAATATGGAATAGACAAGAGCTACTCCTTGCTCAACGAAATGGATTCAACACCGCATATTAAACGCCTAAGAATGTACCTGACTAGTAAGTATCTTAAAACCTATAGATTGCTATGTCTCCGAAAGAGAATCAAGCATGTGTACAGGGGCATAAACGCAGCAGTGATAGGATTGGAGAGGTTCAGTGAGCAAATGAAGACCTTTGAAGTCATATTGCATGGTACCCATTCCACGGGTTTCAACTACACAGATTTTAGGTATTCTTCCTTCAGCTAAAACATGCATGTGGAACCCAGAGTATGATCAACCATGTGATCGGGAGACGTGTTCAAATATGTCTCAGTTTTCCTCCCCTGGTACTCGGGTGCAACATTCCAGACGCTTTACTAACACTCTCCCCACTTGGAGAGTCAGTCCCTTTAACCTCCTGTTTGGCCCAGTTTGCAATTTCTGCGGAAGATGAACAGGAATAGCGAGAACCAATGAGAGGCTAGCTGGAGGTGTCTGGACGGGCAAATTTACCTCTCATTTCCCACCAGGAAGAGGAAATAACCAAAGGCTCAGCGTGCCGTACCGGAACCAGATTAGGGCCTGAAGCCATCCTGCGGTGTTGCGGCCAGCTCAAAAGAAAGCGAGTTGAAGAAAGGAGCTCAGGGGCACTGTAATTCACAAACCTGCAGAGTTATAAATGACAGCTATCGTCCAAAAATAGACTGAAGTAAGGCTGCCAAGAGGACTTGAAAGCGGGGCAGAATTGCAGGAATCCGATTTCAGGAGGTAGACTGGAATTGCATTGAAAGCATAGGAAAAGAGGCAGAACGTCCACAATGATGCACTTGGCCAAAAAGGGCGTATGCGTTTTTTCCTGAATATATTCAGGAAAAAACGCATACGCCCTTTTTGGCCAACCAAGCAAGCTTGCAAAGGAAATCTGCACTACAATGAAGTCTCACTTCCCCCCGGTCAAAAGGGCCATCTGAAAAAAGTGTAAAATCCAGAAAGGCAGGACAGGACATGGAGAACTGGGAGCCTTGTTATGCTGATGGGCGGGATGTAAATTGCCAACAACCACTCGGGAGAAGTGTATGGTGTTTCCTGAAACATCTAAAAAACAAAGCAACAGAACCTAGGGCACTTCCACTTATGGTCCTATAGCTTAGGGAAATTAAAATCAAAAAGACACAGCCACCCCAATGTTTGGAACGGCTCTGTTTACAAGAACCTCGTTTACAGTACAAGTTCAACATTGCAGAAAGTGAAAAATGGATAAAGAAGTTGTGGTATTTAGTTACAAAGCAATATCACTCAGCAATGAAATCTGTGTCATCAGGCCCTTAGCAGCACAATGAGTGGATTCAGGTATGATGATTCTAACTGAAATAAGTCACACAGAAAAAGAAACATCATAAGATATCAGTAATACACGGAATGTAAACTTGGCTACACAGGAACTGAATTACAGAACAGAACAGGGTCTCAAATTTAGAAAACCAACTTATGCTTGCTTAAGGGGAAAGGTGAGTTGGGGTGCTGCATAAAACCAGAGATTGAAATGAGCACAAAGTTCCTTAAGCCAAATATGGAATAGACAAGAGCTACTCCTTGCTCAACGAAATGGACTCAACACCGCATATTAAACGCCTAAGAATGTACCTGACTAGTAAGTATCTTAAAACCTATAGATTGCTATGTCTCCGAAAGAGAATCAAGCATGTGTACAGGGGCATAAACGCAGCAGTGATAGGATTGGAGAGGTTCAGTGAGCAAATGAAGACCTTTGAAGTCATATTGCATGGTACCCATTCCACGGATTTCAACTACGCAGATTTTAGGTATTCTTCCTTCAGCTAAAACATGCATGTGGAACCCAGAGTATGATCAACCATGTGATCGGGAGACGTGTTCAAATATGTCTCAGTTTTCCTCCCCTGGTACTCGGGTGCAACATTCCAGACGCTTTACTAACACTCTCCCCACTTGGAGAGTCAGTCCCTTTAACCTCCTGTTTGGCCCAGTTTGCACTTTCTGCGGAAGATGAACAGGAATAGCGAGAACCAATGAGAGGCTAGCTGGAGGTGTCTGGACGGGCAAATTTAACTCTCATTTCCCACCAGGAAGAGGAAATAACCAAAGGCTCAGCGTGCCGTACCGGAACCAGATTAGGGCCTGAAGCCATCCTGCGGTGTTGCGGCCAGCTCAAAAGAAAGCGAGTTGAAGAAAGGAGCTCAGGGGCACTGTAATTCACAAACCTGCAGAGTTATAAATGACAGCTATCGTCCAAAAATAGACTGAAGTAAGGCTGCCAAGAGGACTTGAAAGCAGGGCAGAATTGCAGGAAACCGATTTCAGGAGGTAGACTGGAATTGCATTCAAAGCATAGGAAAAGAGGCAGAACGTCCACAATGATGCACTTGGCCAAAAAGGGCGTATGCGTTTTTTCCTGAATATATTCAGGAAAAAACGCATACGCCCTTTTTGGCCAACCAAGCAAGCTTGCAAAAGAAATCTGCACTACAATGAAGTCTCACTTCCCCCCGGTCAAAAGGGCCATCTGAAAAAAGTGTAAAATCCAGAAAGGCAGGACAGGACATGGAGAACTGGGAGCCTTGTTATGCTGATGGGCGGGATGTAAATTGCCAACAGCCACTCCGGAGAAGTGTATAGTGTTTCCTGAAACATCTAAAAAACAAAGCAACAGAGCCTAGGGCACTTCCACTTATGGTCCTATAGCTTAGGGAAATTAAAATCAAAAAGACACAGCCACCCCAAAGTTTGGGACGCCTCTGTTTACAAGAACCTCGTTTACCGTACAAGTTCAATATCACAGAAAGTGAAAAATGGATAAAGAAGTTGTGGTACTCATGTACAAAGCAATATCACTCAGCAATGAAATCTATGTCACCAGGCCCGTAGCAGCATAATGAGTGGATTCGGGTATGGTGATTCTAACTGAAATAAGTCACACAGAAAAAGAAACATCATAAGATATCAGTAATACACGGAATGTAAACTTGGCTACACAGGAACTGAATTACAGAACAGAACAGGGTCTCAAATTTAGAAAACCAACTTATGCTTGCTTAAGGGGAAAGGTGAGTTGGGGTGCTGCATAAAACCAGAGATTGAAATGAGCACAAATTTCCTTAAGCGAAATATGGAATAGACAAGAGCTACTCCTTGCTCAACGAAATGGACTCAACACCGCATATTAAACGCCTAAGAATGTACCTGACTAGTAAGTATCTTAAAACCTATAGATTGCTATGTCTCCGAAAGAGAATCAAGCATGTGTACAGGGGCATAAACGCAGCAGTGATAGGATTGGAGAGGTTCAGTGAGCAAATGAAGACCTTTGAAGTCATATTGCATGGTACCCATTCCACGGGTTTCAACTACACAGATTTTAGGTATTCTTCCTTCAGCTAAAACATGCATGTGGAACCCAGAGTATGATCAACCATGTGATCGGGAGACGTGTTCAAATATGTCTCAGTTTTCCTCCCCTGGTACTCGGGTGCAACATTCCAGACGCTTTACTAACACTCTCCCCACTTGGAGAGTCAGTCCCTTTAACCTCCTGTTTGGCCCAGTTTGCAATTTCTGTGGAAGATGAACAGGAATAGCGAGAACCAATGAGAGGCTAGCTGGAGGTGTCTGGACGGGCAAATTTAACTCTCATTTCCCACCAGGAAGAGGAAATAACCAAAGGCTCAGCGTGCCGTACCGGAACCAGATTAGGGCCTGAAGCCATCCTGCGGTGTTGCGGCCAGCTCAAAAGAAAGCGAGTTGAAGAAAGGAGCTCAGGGGCACTGTAATTCACAAACCTGCAGAGTTATAAATGACAGCTATCGTCCAAAAATAGACTGAAGTAAGGCTGCCAAGAGGACTTGAAAGCGGGGCAGAATTGCAGGAATCCGATTTCAGGAAGTAGACTGGAATTGCATTGAAAGCATAGGAAAAGAGGCAGAACGTCCACAATGATGCACTTGGCCAAAAAGGGCGTATGCGTTTTTTCCTGAATATATTCAGGAAAAAACGCATACGCCCTTTTTGGCCAACCAAGCAAGCTTGCAAAGGAAATCTGCACTACAATGAAGTCTCACTTCCCCCCGGTCAAAAGGGCCATCTGAAAAAAGTGTAAAATCCAGAAAGGCAGGACAGGACATGGAGAACTGGGAGCCTTGTTATGCTGATGGGCGGGATGTAAATTGCCAACAGCCACTCCGGAGAAGTGTATGGTGTTTCCTGAAACATCTAAAAAACAAAGCAACAGAGCCTAGTGCACTTCCACTTATGGTCCTATAGCTTAGGGAAATTAAAATCAAAAAGACACAGCCACCCCAAAGTTTGGGACGCCTCTGTTTACAAGAACCTCGTTTACCGTACAAGTTCAATATCACAGAAAGTGAAAAATGGATAAAGAAGTTGTGGTACTCATGTACAAAGCAATATCACTCAGCAATGAAATCTATGTCACCAGGCCCGTAGCAGCATAATGAGTGGATTCGGGTATGGTGATTCTAACTGAAATAAGTCACACAGAAAAAGAAACATCATAAGATATCAGTAATACACGGAATGTAAACTTGGCTACACAGGAACTGAATTACAGAACAGAACAGGGTCTCAAATTTAGAAAACCAACTTATGCTTGCTTAAGGGGAAAGGTGAGTTGGGGTGCTGCATAAAACCAGAGATTGAAATGAGCACAAAGTTCCTTAAGCCAAATATGGAATAGACAAGAGCTACTCCTTGCTCAACGAAATGGACTCAACACCGCATATTAAACGCCTAAGAATGTACCTGACTAGTAAGTATCTTAAAACCTATAGATTGCTATGTCTCTGAAAGAGAATCAAGCATGTGTACAGGGGCATAAACGCAGCAGTGATAGGATTGGAGAGGTTCAGTGAGCAAATGAAGACCTTTGAAGTCATATTGCATGGTACCCATTCCACGGGTTTCAACTACACAGATTTTAGGTATTCTTCCTTCAGCTAAAACATGCATGTGGAACCCAGAGTATGATCAACCATGTGATCGGGAGACGTGTTCAAATATGTCTCAGTTTTCCTCCCCTGGTACTCGGGTGCAACATTCCAGACGCTTTACTAACACTCTCCCCACTTGGAGAGTCAGTCCCTTTAACCTCCTGTTTGGCCCAGTTTGCAATTTCTGCGGAAGATGAACAGGAATAGCGAGAACCAATGAGAGGCTAGCTGGAGGTGTCTGGACGGGCAAATTTAACTCTCATTTCCCACCAGGAAGAGGAAATAACCAAAGGCTCAGCGTGCCGTACCGGAACCAGATTAGGGCCTGAAGCCATCCTGCGGTGTTGCGGCCAGCTCAAAAGAAAGCGAGTTGAAGAAAGGAGCTCAGGGGCACTGTAATTCACAAACCTGCAGAGTTATAAATGACAGCTATCGTCCAAAAATAGACTGAAGTAAGGCTGCCAAGAGGACTTGAAAGCGGGGCAGAATTGCAGGAATCCGATTTCAGGAGGTAGACTGGAATTGCATTGAAAGCATAGGAAAAGAGGCAGAACGTCCACAATGATGCACTTGGCCAAAAAGGGCGTATGCGTTTTTTCCTGAATATATTCAGGAAAAAACGCATACGCCCTTTTTGGCCAACCAAGCAAGCTTGCAAAGGAAATCTGCACTACAATGAAGTCTCACTTCCCCCCGGTCAAAAGGGCCATCTGAAAAAAGTGTAAAATCCAGAAAGGCAGGACAGGCCATGGAGAACTGGGAGCCTTGTTATGCTGATGGGCGGGATGTAAATTGCCATCAGACACTCAGGAGAAGTGTATGGTGTTTCCTGAAACATCTAAAAAACAAAGCAACAGAACCTAGGGCACTTCCACTTATGGTCCTATAGCTTAGGGAAATTAAAATAAAAAAGACACAGCCACCCCAAAGTTTGGAACGGCTCTGTTTACAAGAACCTCGTTTACAGTACAAGTTCAACATCGCAGAAAGTGAAAAATGGATAAAGAAGTTGTGGTATTCACTTACAAAGCAATATCACTCAGCAATGAAATCTATGTCATCAGGCCCTTAGCAGCACAATGAGTGGATTCAGGTATGATGATTCTAACTGAAGTAAGTCACACAGAAAAAGAAACATCATAAGATATCAGTAATACACGGAATGTAAACTTGGCTACACAGGAACTGAATTACAGAACAGAACAGGGTCTCAAATTTCGAAAACCAACTTATGCTTGCTTAAGGGGAAAGGTGAGTTGGGGTGCTGCATAAAACCAGAGATTGAAATGAGCACAGATAAAGTTCCTTAAGTCAAATATGGAATAGACAAGAGCTACTCCTTGCTCAACGAAATGGACTCAACACCGCATATTAAACGCCTAAGAATGTACCTGACTAGTAAGTATCTTAAAACCTATGGATTGCTATGTCTCCGAAAGAGAATCAAGCATGTGTACAGGGGCATAAACGCAGCAGTGATAGGATTGGAGAGGTTCGGTGAGCAAATGAAGACCCTTTGAAGTCATATTGCATGGTACCCATTACATGGGTCTTAACTCTCCAGGTTTAAGGTATTCTTCCTTCAGCTAAATCATACATGAGGAACCCAAGTATGATCAACCATGTGAACGGGAGACGTGTTCAAATATGTCTCAGTTTTCCTCCCCTGGTACTCGGGTGCAACATTCCAGACGCTTTACTAACACTCTCCCCACTTGGAGAGTCAGTCCCTTTAACCTCCTGTTTGGCCCAGTTTGCAATTTCTGCGGAAGATGAACAGGAATAGCGAGAACCAATGAGAGGCTAGCTGGAGGTGTCTGGACGGGCAAATTTAACTCTCATTTCCCACCAGGAAGAGGAATTAACCAAAGGCTCAGCATGCCGGGCCGGAACCAGATTAGGGCCTGAAGCCATCCTGCGGTGTTGCGGCCAGCTCAAAAGAAAGCGAGTTGAAGAAAGGAGCTCAGGGGCACTGTAATTCACAAACCTGCAGAGTTATAAATGACAGCTATCGTCCAAAAATACACTGAAGTAAGGCTGCCAAGAGGACTTGAAAGCGGGGCAGAATTGCAGGAAACCGATTTCAGGAGGTAGACTGGAATTGCATTGAAAGCATAGGAAAAGAGGCCGAACGTCCACAATGATGCACTTGGCCAAAAAGGGTGTTTGCGTTTTTTCCTGAATATATTCAGGAAAAAACGCATACGCCCTTTTTGGCCAACCAAGCAAGCTTGCAAAGGAAATCTGCACTACAATGAAGTCTCACTTCCCCCTGGTCAAAAGGGCCATCTGAAAAAAGTGTAAAATCCAGAAAGGCAGGACAGGCCATGGAGAACTGGGAGCCTTGTTATGCTGATGGGCGGGATGTAAATTGCCAACAACCACTCGGGAGAAGTGTATGGTGTTTCCTGAAACATCGAAAAAACAAAGCAACAGAGCCTAGGGCACTGCCACTTATGGTCCTATAGCTTAGGGAAATTAAAATCAAAAAGACACAGCCACCCCAAAGTTTGGGACGCCTCTGTTTACAAGAACCTCATTTACAGTACAAGTTCAACATCGCAGAAAGTGAAAAATGGATAAAGAAGTTGTGGTATTTACTTACAAAGCAATATCACTCAGCAATGAAATCTATGTCATCAGGCCCTTAGCATCACAATGAGTGGATTCAGGTATGATGATTCTAACTGAAATAAGTCACAGAGAAAAAGAAACATCATAAGATATCACTAATACACGGAATGTAAACTTGGCTACACAGGAACTGAATTACAGAACAGAACAGGGTCTCAAATTTAGAAAACCAACTTATGCTTGCTTAAGGGTAAAGGTGAGTTGGGGTGCTGCATAAAACCAGAGATTGAAATGAGCACAGATAAAGTTCCTTAAGTCAAATATGGAATAGACAAGAGCTACTCCTTGCTCAACGAAATGGACTCAACACCGCATATTAAACGCCTAAGAATGTACCTGACTAGTAAGTATCGTAAAACCTATGGATTGCTATGTCTCCAAAAGAGAATCAAGCATGTGTACAGGGGCATAAACGCAGCAGTGATAGGATTGGAGAGGTTCGGTGAGCAAATGAAGACCCTTTGAAGTCATATTGCATGGTACCCATTACACGGGTCTTAACTCTCCAGGTTTAAGGTATTCTTCCTTCAGCTAAAACAGGCATGTGGAACCGAAGTATGATCAACCATGTGAATGGGAGACGTGTTCAAATATGTCTCAGTTTTCCTCCCCTGGTACTCGGGTGCAACATTCCAGACGCTTTACTAACACTCTCCCCACTTGGAGAGTCAGCGCCTTTAACCTCCTGTTTGGCCCAGTTTGCAATTTCTGCGGAAGATGAACAGGAATAGCGAGAACCAATGAGAGGCTAGCTGGAGGTGTCTGGACGGGCAAATTTAACTCTCATTTCCCACCAGGAAGAGGAAATAACCAAAGGCTCAGCGTGCCGTACCGGAACCACATTAGGGCCTGAAGCCATCCTGCGGTGTTGCGGCCAGCTCAAAAGAAAGCGAGTTGAAGAAAGGAGCTCAGGGGCACTGTAATTCACAAACCTGCAGAGTTATAAATGACAGCTATCGTCCAAAAATAGACTGAAGTAAGGCTGCCAAGAGGACTTGAAAGCGGGGCAGAATTGCAGGAAACCGATTTCAGGAGGTAGACTGGAATTGCATTGAAAGCATAGGAAAAGAGGCAGAACGTCCACAATGATGCACTTGGCCAAAAAGGGCGTATGCGTTTTTTCCTGAATATATTCAGGAAAAAACGCATACGCCCTTTTTGGCCAACCAAGCAAGCTTGCAAAGGAAATCTGCACTACAATGAAGTCTCACTTCCCCCCGGTCAAAAGGGTCATCTGAAAAAAGTGTAAAATCCAGAAAGGCAGGACAGGTCATGGAGAACTGGGAGCCTTGTTATGCTGATGGGCGGGATGTAAATTGCCAACAACCACTCGGGAGAAGTGTATGGTGTTTCCTGAAACATCTAAAAAACAAAGCAACAGAGCCTAGGGCACTGCCACTTATGGTCCTATAGCTTAGGGAAATTAAAATCAAAAAGACACAGCCACCCCAAAGTTTGGAACGGCTCTGTTTACAAGAACCTCGTTTACAGTACAAGTTCAACATCGCAGAAAGTGAAAAATGGATAAAGAAGTTGTGGTATTTACTTACAAAGCAATATCACTCAGCAATGAAATCTGTGTCATCAGGCCCTTAGCATCACAATGAGTGGATTCAGGTATGATGATTCTAATTGAAGTAAGTCACACAGAAAAAGAAACATCATAAGATATCAGTAATACACGGAATGTAAACTTGGCTACACAGGAACTGAATTACAGAACAGAACAGGGTCTCAAATTTAGAAAACCAACTTATGCTTGCTTAAGGGGAAAGGTGAGTTGGGGTGCTGCATAAAACCAGAGATTGAAATGAGCACAGATAAAGTTCCTTAAGTCAAATATGGAATAGACAAGAGCTACTCCTTGCTCAACGAAATGGACTCAACACCGCATATTAAACGCCTAAGAATGTACCTGACTAGTAAGTATCGTAAAACCTATGGATTGCTATGTGTCCGAAAGAGAATCAAGCATGTGTACAGGGGCATAAACGCAGCAGTGATAGGATTGGAGAGGTTCGGTGAGCAAATGAAGACCCTTTGAAGTCATATTGCATGGTACCCATTCCACGGGTCTCAACTCTCCAGGTTTAAGGTATTCTTCCTTCAGCTAAAACATGCATGTGGAACCCAAGTATGATCAACCATGTGAACGGGAGACGTGTTCAAATATGTCTCAGTTTTCCTCCCCTGGTACTCGGGTGCAACATTCCAGACGCTTTACTAACACTCTCCCCACTTGGAGAGTCAGCACCTTTAACCTCCTGTTTGGCCCAGTTTGCAATTTCTGCGGAAGATGAACAGGAATAGCGAGAACCAATGAGAGGCTAGCTGGAGGTGTCTGGACGGGCAAATTTAACTCTCATTTCCCACCAGGAAGAGGAAATAACCAAAGGCTCAGCGTGCCGTACCGGAACCAGATTAGGGCTTGAAGCCATCCTGTGGTGTTGCGCCCAGCTCAAAAGAAAGCGAGTTGAAGAAAGGAGCTCAGGGGCACTGTAATTCACAAACCTGCAGAGTTATAAATGACAGCTATCGTCCAAAAATAGACTGAAGTAAGGCTGCCAAGAGGACTTGAAAGCGGGGCAGAATTGCAGGAAACCGATTTCAGGAGTTAACTGGAATTGCACTGAAAGTATAGGAAAAGAGGCAGAACGTCCACAATGATGCACTTGGCCAAAAAGGGCGTATGCGTTTTTTCCTGAATATATTCAGGAAAAAACGCATACGCCCTTTTTGGCCAACCAAGCAAGCTTGCAAAGGAAATCTGCACTACAATGAAGTCTCACTTCCCCCCGGTCAAAAGGGCCATCTGAAAAAAGTGTAAAATCCAGAAAGGCAGGACAGGCCATGGAGAACTGGGAGCCTTGTTATGCTGATGGGCGGGATGTAAATTGCCAACAGACACTCGGGAGAAGTGTATGGTGTTTCCTGAAACATCTAAAAAACAAAGCAACAGAGCCTAGGGCACTGCCACTTATGGTCCTATAGCTTAGGGAAATTAAAATCAAAGAGACACAGCCACCCCAAAGTTTGGGACGGCTCTGTTTACAAGAACCTCGTTTACAGTACAAGTTCAACATCGCAGAAAGTGAAAAATGGATAAAGAAGTTGTGGTATTTACTTACAAAGCAATATCACTCAGCAATGAAATCTGTGTCATCAGGCCCTTAGCAGCACAATGAGTGGATTCAGGTATGATGATTCTAACTGAAGTAAGTCACACAGAAAAAGAAACATCATAAGATATCAGTAATACACGGAATGGAAACTTGGCTACACAGGAACTGAATTACAGAACAGAACAGGGTCTCAAATTTAGAAAACCAACTTATGCTTGCTTAAGGGTAAAGGTGAGTTGGGGTGCTGCATAGAACCAGAGATTGAAATGAGCACAGATAAAGTTCCTTAAGCCAAATATGGAATAGACAAGAGCTACTCCTTGCTCAACGAAATGGACTCAACACCGCATATTAAACGCCTAAGAATGTACCTGACTAGTAAGTATCTTAAAACCTATGGATTGCTATGTCTCCGAAAGAGAATCAAGCATGTGTACAGGGGCATAAACGCAGCAGTGATAGGATTGGAGAGGTTCGGTGAGCAAATGAAGACCCTTTGAAGTCATATTGCATGGTACCCATTCCACGGGTCTTAACTCTCCAGGTTTAAGGTATTCTTCCTTCAGCTAAAACATGCATGTGGAACCCAAGTATGATCAACCATGTGAACGAGAGACGTGTTCAAATATGTCTCAGTTTTCCTCCCCTGGTACTCGGGTGCAACATTCCAGACGCTTTACTAACACTCTCCCCACTTGGAGAGTCAGCGCCTTTAACCTCCTGTTTGGCCCAGTTTGCAATTTCTGCGGAAGATGAACAGGAATAGCGAGAACCAATGAGAGACTAGCTGGAGGTGTCTGGACGGGCAAATTTAACTCTCATTTCCCACCAGGAAGAGGAAATAACGAAAGGCTCAGCGTGCCGTGCCGGAACCAGATTAGGGCCTGAAGCCATCCTGCGTTGTTGCGGCCAGCTCAAAAGAAAGCGAGTTGAAGAAAGGAGCTCAGGGGCACTGTAATTCACAAACCTGCAGAGTTATAAATGACAGCTATCGTCCAAAAATAGACTGAAGTAAGGCTGCCAAGAGGACTTGAAAGCGGGGCAGAATTGCAGGAAACCGATTTCAGGAGGTAGACTGGAATTGCATTGAAAGCATAGGAAAAGAGGCAGAACGTCCACAATGATGCACTTGGCCAAAAAGGGCGTATGCGTTTTTTCCTGAATATATTCAGGAAAAAACGCATACGCCCTTTTTGGCCAACCAAGCAAGCTTGCAAAGGAAATCTGCACTACAATGAAGTCTCACTTCCCCCCGGTCAAAAGGGCCATCTGAAAAAAGTGTAAAATCCAGAAAGGCAGGACAGGCCATGGAGAACTGGGAGCCTTGTTATGCTGATGGGCGGGATGTAAATTGCCAACAACCACTCGGGAGAAGTGTATGGTGTTTCCTGAAACATCTAAAAAACAAAGCAACAGAACCTAGGGCACTTCCACTTATGGTCCTATAGCTTAGGGAAATTAAAATCAAAAAGACACAGCCACCCCAAAGTTTGGGACGCCTCTGTTTACAAGAACCTCGTTTACCGTACAAGTTCAATATCACAGAAAGTGAAAAATGGATAAAGAACTTGTGGTAGTTACGTACAATGCAGTATCACTCAGCAATGAAATCTATGTCATCAGGCCCGTAGCAGCATAATGAGTGGATTCAGGTACGATGATTCTAACTGAAATAAGTCACACAGAAAAAGAAACATCATAAGTTATCACTAATACACAGAATGTAAACTTGGCTACACAGGAACTGAATTCCAAAACAGAACAGGGTCTCAAATTTAGAAAACCAACTTATGCTTGCTTAAGGGGAAAGGTGAGTTGGGGTGCTGCATAAAACCAGAGATTGAAATGAGCACAGATAAAGTTCCTTAAGCCAAATATGGAATAGACAAGAGCTACTCCTTGCTCAACGAAATGGACTCAACACCCCATATTAAACGCCTAAGAATGTACCTGACTAGTAAGTATCGTAAAACCTATGGATTGCTATGTCTCCAAAAGAGAATCAAGCGTGTGTACAGGGGCATAAACGCAGCAGTGATAGGATGGGAGAGGTTCGGTGAGCAAATGAAGACCCTTTGAAGTCATATTGCATGGTACCCATTACACGGGTCTCAACTCTCCAGGTTTAAGGTATTCTTCCTTCAGCTAAAACATGCATGTGGAACCCAAGTATGATCAACCATGTGAACGGGAGACGTGTTCAAATATGTCTCAGTTTTCCTCCCCTGGTACTCGGGTGCAACATTCCAGACGCTTTATTAACACTCTCCCCACTTGGAGAGTCAGCGCCTTTAACCTCCTGTTTGGCTCAGTTTGCAATTTCTGCGGAAGATGAACAGGAATAGCGAGAACCAATGAGAGGCTAGCTGGAGGTGTCTGGACGGGCAAATTTAAATCTCATTTCCCACCAGGAAGAGGAAATAACCAAAGGCTCAGTGTGCCGTGCCGGAACCAGATTAGGGCCTGAAGCCATCCTGCGGTGTTGCGGCCAGCTCAAAAGAAAGCGAGTTGAAGAAAGGAGCTCAAAGGCACTGTAATTCACAAACCTGCAGAGTTATAAATGACAGATATCGTCCAAAAATAGACTGAAGTAAGGCTGCCAAGAGGACTTGAAAGCGGGGCAGAATTGCAGGAAAACGATTTCAGGAGGTAGACTGGAATTGCATTGAAAGCATAGGAAAAGAGGCAGAACGTCCACAATGATGCACTTGGCCAAAAAGGGCGTATGCGTTTTTTCCTGAATATATTCAGGAAAAAACGCATCCGCCCTTTTTGGCCAACCAAGCAAGCTTGCAAAGGAAATCTGCACTACAATGAAGTCTCACTTCCCCCCGGTCAAAAGGGCCATCTGAAAAAAGTGTAAAATCCAGAAAGGCAGGACAGGCCATGGAGAACTGGGAGCCTTGTTATGCTGATGGGCGGGATGTAAATTGCCAACAACCACTCGGGAGAAGTGTATGGTGTTTCCTGAAACATCTAAAACACAAAGCAACAGAACCTAGGGCACTTCCACTTATGGTCCTATAGCTTAGGGAAATTAAAATCAAAAAGACACAGCCACCACAAAGTTTGGAACGGCTCTGTTTACAAGAACCTCGTTTACAGTACAAGTTCAACATCGCAGAAAGTGAAAAATGGATAAAGAAGTTGTGGTAGTTACTTACAAAGCAATATCACTCAGCAATGAAATCTGTGTCATCAGGCCCTTAGCAGCACAATGAGTGGATTCAGGTATGATGATTCTAACTGAAATAAGTCACACAGAAAAAGAAACATCATAAGATATCAGTAATACACGGAATGGAAACTTGGCTACACAGGAACTGAATTACAGAACAGAACAGGGTCTCAAATTTAGAAAACCAACTTATTCTTGCTTAAGGGTAAAGGTGAGTTGGGGTGCTGCATAAAACCAGAGATTGAAATGAGCACAGATAAAGTTCCTTAAGCCAAATATGGAATAGACAAGAGCTACTCCTTGCTCAACGAAATGGACTCAACACCCCATATTAAACGCCTAAGAATGTACCTGACTAGTAAGTATCTTAAAACCTATGGATTGCTATGTCTCCGAAAGAGAATCAAGCATGTGTACAGGGGCATAAACGCAGCAGTGATAGGATTGGAGAGGTTCGGTGAGCAAATGAAGACCCTTTGAAGTCATATTGCATGGTACCCATTCCACGGGTTTCAACTACCCAGGTTTTAGGTATTCTTCCTTCAGCTAAAATATGCATGTGGAACCCAGAGTATGATCAACCATGTGATCGGGAGACGTGTTCAAATATGTCTCAGTTTTCTTCCCCTGGTACTCGGGTGCAACATTCCAGACGCTTTACTAACACTCTCCCCACTTGGAGAGTCAGCGCCTTTAACCTCCTGTTTGGCCCAGTTTGCAATTTCCGCGGAAGATAAACAGGAATAGCGAGAACCAATGAGAGGCTAGCTGGAGGTGTCTGGACGGGCAAATTTAACTCTCATTTCCCAACAGGAAGAGGAAATAATGAAAGGCTCAGCGTGCCGTGCCGGAACCAGATTAGGGCCTGAAGCCATCCTGCGGTGTTGCGGCCAGCTCAAAAGAAAGCGAGTTGAAGAAAGGAGCTCAGGGGCACTGTAATTCACAAACCTGCAGAGTTATAAATGACAGCTATCGTCCAAAAATAGACTGAAGTAAGGCTGCCAAGAGGACTTGAAAGCGGGGCAGAATTGCAGGAAACCGATTTCAGGAGGTAGACTGGAATTGCATTGAAAGCATAGGAAAAGAGGCAGAACGTCCACAATGATGCACTTGGCCAAAAAGGGCGTATGCGTTTTTTCCTGAATATATTCAGGAAAAAACGCATACGCCCTTTTTGGCCAACCAAGCAAGCTTGCAAAGGAAATCTGCACTACAATGAAGTCTCACTTCCCCCCGGTCAAAAGGGCCATCTGAAAAAAGTGTAAAATCCAGAAAGGCAGGACAGGCCATGGAGAACTGGGAGCCTTGTTATGCTGATGGGCGGGATGTAAATTGCCAACAGACACTCGGGAGAAGTGTATGGTGTTTCCTGAAACATCTAAAAAACAAAGCAACAGAGCCTAGGGCACTGCCACTTATGGTCCTATAGCTTAGGGAAATTAAAATCAAAGAGACACAGCCACCCCAAAGTTTGGGACGGCTCTGTTTACAAGAACCTCGTTTACAGTACAAGTTCAACATCGCAGAAAGTGAAAAATGGATAAAGAAGTTGTGGTATTTACTTACAAAGCAATATCACTCAGCAATGAAATCTGTGTCATCAGGCCCTTAGCAGCACAATGAGTGGATTCAGGTATGATGATTCTAACTGAAATAAGTCACACAGAAAAAGAAACATCATAAGATATCAGTAATACACGGAATGGAAACTTGGCTACACAGGAACTGAATTACAGAACAGAACAGGGTCTCAAATTTAGAAAACCAACTTATGCTTGCTTAAGGGTAAAGGTGAGTTGGGGTGCTGCATAAAACCAGAGATTGAAATGAGCACAGATAAAGTTCCTTAAGTCAAATATGGAATAGACAAGAGCTACTCCTTGCTCAACGAAATGGACTCAACACCGCATATTAAACGCCAAAGAATGTACCTGACTAGTAAGTATCGTAAAACCTATGGATTGCTATGTCTCCAAAAGAGAATCAAGCATGTGTACAGGGGCATAAACGCAGCAGTGATAGGATTGGAGAGGTTCGGTGAGCAAATGAAGACCCTTTGAAGTCATATTGCATGGTACCCATTCCACGGGTCTCAACTCTCCAGGTTTAAGGTATTCTTCCTTCAGCTAAAACATGCATGTGGAACCCAAGTATGATCAACCATGTGAACGGGAGACGTGTTCAAATATGGCTCAGTTTTCCTCCCCTGGTACTCGGGTGCAACATTCCAGACGCTTTACTAACACTCTCCCCACTTGGAGAGTCAGCGCCTTTAACCTCCTGTTTGGCCCAGTTTGCAATTTCTGCGGAAGATGAACAGGAATAGCGAGAACCAATGAGAGGCTAGCTGGAGGTGTCTGGACGGGCAAATTTAACTCTCATTTCCCACCAGGAAGAGGAAATAACCAAAGGCTCAGCGTGCCGTACCGGAACCAGATTAGGGCTTGAAGCCATCCTGTGGTGTTGCGGCCAGCTCAAAAGAAAGCGAGTTGAAGAAAGGAGCTCAGGGGCACTGTAATTCACAAACCTGCAGAGTTATAAATGACAGCTATCGTCCAAAAATAGACTGAAGTAAGGCTGCCAAGAGGACTTGAAAGCGGGGCAGAATTGCAGGAAACCGATTTCAGGAGTTGACTGGAATTGCATTGAAAGCATAGGAAAAGAGGCAGAACGTCCACAATGATGCACTTGGCCAAAAAGGGCGTATGCGTTTTTTCCTGAATATATTCAGGAAAAAACGCATACGCCCTTTTTGGCCAACCAAGCAAGCTTGCAAAGGAAATCTGCACTACAATGAAGTCTCACTTCCCCCCGGTCAAAAGGGCCATCTGAAAAAAGTGTAAAATCCAGAAAGGCAGGACAGGCCATGGAGAACTGGGAGCCTTGTTATGCTGATGGGCGGGATGTAAATTGCCAACAGACACTCGGGAGAAGTGTATGGTGTTTCCTGAAACATCTAAAAAACAAAGCAACAGAGCCTAGGGCACTGCCACTTATGGTCCTATAGCTTAGGGAAATTAAAATCAAAGAGACACAGCCACCCCAAAGTTTGGGACGCCTCTGTTTACAAGAACCTCGTTTACAGTACAAGTTCAACATCGCAGAAAGTGAAAAATGGATAAAGAAGTTGTGGTATTTACTTACAAAGCAATATCACTCAGCAATGAAATCTGTGTCATCAGGCCCTTAGCAGCACAATGAGTGGATTCAGGTATGATGATTCTAACTGAAGTAAGTCACACAGAAAAAGAAACATCATAAGATATCAGTAATACACGGAATGGAAACTTGGCTACACAGGAACTGAATTACAGAACAGAACAGGGTCTCAAATTTAGAAAACCAACTTATGCTTGCTTAAGGGTAAAGGTGAGTTGGGGTGCTGCATAGAACCAGAGATTGAAATGAGCACAGATAAAGTTCCTTAAGCCAAATATGGAATAGACAAGAGCTACTCCTTGCTCAACGAAATGGACTCAACACCCCATATTAAACGCCTAAGAATGTACCTGACTAGTAAGTATCTTAAAACCTATGGATTGCTATGTCTCCGAAAGAGAATCAAGCATGTGTACAGGGGCATAAACGCAGCAGTGATAGGATTGGAGAGGTTCGGTGAGCAAATGAAGACCCTTTGAAGTCATATTGCATGGTACCCATTCCACGGGTTTCAACTACCCAGGTTTTAGGTATTCTTCCTTCAGCTAAAATATGCATGTGGAACCCAGAGTATGATCAACCATGTGATCGGGAGACGTGTTCAAATATGTCTCAGTTTTCTTCCCCTGGTACTCGGGTGCAACATTCCAGACGCTTTACTAACACTCTCCCCACTTGGAGAGTCAGCGCCTTTAACCTCCTGTTTGGCCCAGTTTGCAATTTCCGCGGAAGATAAACAGGAATAGCGAGAACCAATGAGAGGCTAGCTGGAGGTGTCTGGACGGGCAAATTTAACTCTCATTTCCCAACAGGAAGAGGAAATAACCAAAGGCTCAGCGTGCCGTACCGGAACCAGATTTGGGCCTGAAGCCATCCTGCGGTGTTGCTGCCAGCTCAAAAGAAACCGAGTTGAAGAAAGGAGCTCAGGGGCACTGTAATTCACAAACCTGCAGAGTTATAAATGACAGCTATCGTCCAAAAATAGACTGAAGTAAGGCTGCCAAGAGGACTTGAAAGCGGGGCAGAATTGCAGGAAACCGATTTCAGGAGGTAGACTGGAATTGCACTGAAAGCATAGGAAAAGAGGCAGAACGTCCACAATGATGCACTTGGCCAAAAAGGGCGTATGCGTTTTTTCCTGAATATATTCAGGAAAAAACGCATACGCCCTTTTTGGCCAACCAAGCAAGCTTGCAAAGGAAATCTGCACTACAATGAAGTCTCACTTCCCCCCGGTCAAAAGGGCCATCTGAAAAAAGTGTAAAATCCAGAAAGGCAGGACAGGCCATGGAGAACTGGGAGCCTTGTTATGCTGATGGGCGGGATGTAAATTGCCAACAGACACTCGGGAGAAGTGTATGGTGTTTCCTGAAACATCTAAAAAACAAAGCAACAGAGCCTAGGGCACTGCCACTTATGGTCCTATAGCTTAGGGAAATTAAAATCAAAAACACAGCCACCCCAAAGTTTGGGACGCCTCTGTTTACAAGAACCTCGTTTACAGTAAAAGTTCAACATCGCAGAAAGTGAAAAATGGATAAAGAAGTTGTGGTATTTACTTACAAAGCAATATCACTCAGCAATGAAATCTGTGTCATCAGGCCCTTAGCAGCACAATGAGTGGATTCAGGTATGATGATTCTAACTGAAGTAAGTCACACAGAAAAAGAAACATCATAAGATATCAGTAATACACGGAATGTAAACTTGGCTACACAGGAACTGAATTACAGAACAGAACATGGTCTCAAATTTAGAAAACCAACATATGCTTGCTTAAGGGTAAAGGTGAGGTGGGGTGCTGCATAAAACCAGAGATTGAAATGAGCACAGATAAAGTTCCTTAAGCCAAATATGGAATAGACAAGAGCTACTCCTTGCTCAACGAAATGGACTCAACACCGCATATTAAACGCCTAAGAATGTACCTGACTAGTAAGTATCTTAAAACCTATGGATTGCTATGTCTCCGAAAGAGAATCAAGCATGTGTACAGGGGCATAAACGCAGCAGTGATAGGATTGGAGAGGTTCGGTGAGCAAATGAAGACCCTTTGAAGTCATATTGCATGGTACCCATTCCACGGGTTTTAACTACCCAGGTTTTAGGTATTCTTACTTCAGCTAAAATATGCATGTGGAACCCAGAGTATGATCAACCATGTGATCGGGAGACGTGTTCAAATATGTCTCAGTTTTCCTCCCCTGGTACTCGGGTGCAACATTCCAGACGCTTTACTAACACTCTCCCCACTTGGAGAGTCAGTCCCTTTAACCTCCTGTTTGGCCCAGTTTGCAATTTCTGCGGAAGATGAACAGGAATAGCGAGAACCAATGAGAGGCTAGCTGGAGGTGTCTGGACGGGCAAATTTAACTCTCATTTCCCACCAGGAAGAGGAAATAACCAAAGGCTCAGCATGCCGTACCGGAACCAGATTAGGGCCTGAAGCCATCCTGCGGAGTTGCGGCCAGCTCAAAAGAAACCGAGTTGAAGAAAGGAGCTCAGGGGCACTGTAATTCACAAACCTGCAGAGTTATAAATGACAGCTATCGTCCAAAAATAGACTGAAGTAAGGCTGCCAAGAGGACTTGAAAGCGGGGCAGAATTGCAGGAAACCGATTTCAGGAGGTAGACTGGAATTGCATTGAAAGCATAGGAAAAGAGGCAGAACGTCCACAATGATGCACTTGGCCAAAAAGGGCGTATGCGTTTTTTCCTGAATATATTCAGGAAAAAACGCATACGCCCTTTTTGGCCAACCAAGCAAGCTTGCAAAGGAAATCTGCACTACAATGAAGTCTCACTTCCCCCGGTCAAAATGGCCATCTGAAAAAAGTGTAAAATCCAGAAAGACAGGACAGGCCATGTAGAACTGGGAGCCTTGTTATGCTGATGGGCGGGATGTAAATTGCCAACAACCACTCGGGAGAAGTGTATGGTGTTTCCTGAAACATCTAAAAAACAAAGCAACAGAACATAGGGCACTTCCACTTATGGTCCTATAGCTTAGGGAAATTAAAATCAAAAAGACACAGCCAACCCAAAGTTTGGAACGGCTCTGTTTACAAGAACCTCGTTTACAGTACAAGTTCAACATCGCAGAAAGTGAAAAATGGATAAAGAAGTTGTGGTATTTACTTACAAAGCAATATCACTCAGCAATGAAATCTGTGTCATCAGGCCCTTAGCAGCACAATGAGTGGATTCAGGTATGATGATTCTAACTGAAATAAGTCACACAGAAAAAGAAACATCATAAGATATCAGTAATACACGGAATGTAAACTTGGCTACACAGGAACTGAATTACAGAACAGAACAGGGTCTCAAATTTAGAAAACCAACTTATGCTTGCTTAAGGGTAAAGGTGAGTTGGGGTGCTGCATAAAACCAGCGATTGAAATGAGCACAGATAAAGTTCCTTAAGCCAAATATGGAATAGACAAGAGCTACTCCTTGCTCAACGAAATGGACTCAACACCCCATATTAAACGCCTAAGAATGTACCTGACTAGTAAGTATCTTAAAACCTATGGATTGCTATGTCTCCGAAAGAGAATCAAGCATGTGTACAGGGGCATAAACGCAGCAGTGATAGGATTGGAGAGGTTCGGTGAGCAAATGAAGACCCTTTGAAGTCATATTGCATGGTACCCATTCCACGGGTTTCAACTACCCAGGTTTAAGGTATTCTTCCTTCAGCTAAAACATGCATGTGGAACCTAGAGTATGATCAACCATGTGATCGGGAGACGTGTTCAAATATGTCTCAGTTTTCGTACCCTGGTACTCGGGTGCAACATTCCAGAAGCTTTACTAACACACTGCCCACTTGGAGAGTCAGTCCCTTTAACCTCCTGTTTGGCCCAGTTTGCAATTTCTGTGGAAGATGAACAGGAATAGTGAGAACCAAAGAGAGACTAGCTGGAGGTGTCTGGATGGGCAAATTTAACTCTCATTTCCCACCAGGAAGAGGAATTAACCAAAGGCTCAGCGTGCCGTGCCAGAACCAGATTAGGGCCTGAAGCCATCCTGCGGTGTTGCGGCCAGGTCACAAGAAAGCGAGTTGAAGAAAGGAGCTCAGGGGCGCTGTAATTCACAAACCTGCAGAGTTATAAATGACAGCTATCGTCCAAAAATAGACTGAAGTAAGGCTGCCAAGAGGACTTGAAAGCGGGGCAGAATTGCAGGAAACCGATTTCAGGAGGTAGACTGGAATTGCATTGAAAGCATAGGAAAAGAGGCAGAACGTCCACAATGATGCACTTGGCCAAAAAGGGCGTATGCGTTTTTTCCTGAATATATTCAGGAAAAAACGCATACGCCCTTTTTGGCCAACCAAGCAAACTTGCAAAGGAAATCTGCACTACAATGAAGTCTCACTTCTCCCTGGTCAAAAGGGCCATCTGAAAAAAGTGTAAAATCCAGAAAGGCAGGACAGGCCATGGAGAACTGGGAGCCTTGTTATGCTGATGGGCGGGATGTAAATTGCCAACAGACACTCAGGAGAAGTGTATGGTGTTTCCTGAAACATCTAAAAAACAAAGCAACAGAGCCTAGGGCACTTCCACTTATGGTCCTATAGCTTAGGGAAATTAAAATCAAAAAGACACAGCCACCCCAAAGTTTGGGAAGCCTCCGTTTACAAGAACCTCGTTTAGCGTACATGTTCAATATCACAGAAAGTGAAAAATGGATAAAGAACTTGTGGTACTTACGTACAATGCAGTATCACTCAGCAATGAAATCTATGTCATCAGGCCCGTAGCAGCATAATGAGTGGATTCAGGTATGATGATTCTAACTGAAATAAGTCACACAGAAAAAGAAACATCATAAGATATCACTAATACATGGAATGTAAACTTGGCTACACAGGAACTGCATTCCAAAACAGAACAGGGTCTCAAATTTAGAAAACCAACTAATGCTTGCTTAAGGGTAAAGGTGAGTTGGGGTGCTTCATAAAACCAGAGATTGAAATGAGCACAGATAAAGTTCCTTAAGCCAAATATGGAATAGACAAGAGCTACTCCTTGCTCAACGAAATGGACTCAACACCCCATATTAAACGCCTAAGAATGTACCTGACTAGTAAGTATCTTAAAACCTATGGATTGCTATGTCTCCAAAAGAGAATCAAGCGTGTGTACAGGGGCATAAACGCAGCAGTGATAGGATTGGAGAGGTTCGGTGAGCAAATGAAGACCCTTTGAAGTCATATTGCATGGTACCCATTACACGGGTCTCAACTCTCCAGGTTTAAGGTATTCTTCCTTCAGCTAAAACATGCATGTGGAACCCAGAGTATGATCAACCATGTGAACGGGAGACGTGTTCAAATATGTCTCAGTTTTCCTCCCCTGGTACTCGGGTGCAACATTCCAGACGCTTTACTAACACTCTCCCGACTTGGAGAGTCAGTCCCTTTAACCTCCTGTTTGGCCCAGTTTGCAATTTCTGCGGAAGATGAACAGGAATAGCGAGAACCAATGAGAGGCTAGCTGGAGGTGTCTGGACGGGCAAATTTAACTCTCATTTCCCACCAGGAAGAGGAATTAACCAAAGGCTCAGCATGCCGGGCCGGAACCAGATTAGGGCCTGAAGCCATCCTGCGGTGTTGCGGCCAGGTCACAAGAAAGCGAGTTGAAGAAAGGAGCTCAGGGGCACTGTAATTCACAAACCTGCAGAGTTATAAATGACAGCTATCGTCCAAAAATAGACTGAAGTAAGGCTGCCAAGAGGACTTGAAAGCGGGGCAGAATTGCAGGAAACCGATTTCAGGAGGTAGACTGGAATTGCATTGAAAGCATAGGAAAAGAGGCAGAACGTCCACAATGATGCACTTGGCCAAAAAGGGCGTATGCGTTTTTTCCCGAATATATTCAGGAAAAAACGCATACGCCCTTTTTGGCCAACCAAGCAAGTTTGCAAAGGAAATCTGCACTACAATGAAGTCTCACTTCTCCCCGGTCAAAAGGGCCATCTGAAAAAAGTGTAAAATCCAGAAAGGCAGGACAGGCCATGGAGAACTGGGAGCCTTGTTATGCTGATGGGCGGGATGTAAATTGCCAACAGCCACTCCGGAGAAGTGTATGGTGTTTCCTGAAACATCGAAAAAACAAAGCAACAGAGCCTAGGGCACTGCCACTTATGGTCCTATAGCTTAGGGAAATTAAAATCAAAAAGACACAGCCACCCCAAAGTTTGGGACGCCTCTGTTTACAAGAACCTCATTTACAGTACAAGTTCAACATCGCAGAAAGTGAAAAATGGATAAAGAAGTTGTGGTATTTACTTACAAAGCAATATCACTCAGCAATGAAATCTATGTCATCAGGCCCTTAGCAGCACAATGAGTGGATTCAGGTATGATGATTCTAACTGAAATAAGTCACACAGAAAAAGAAACATCATAAGATATCAGTAATACACGGAATGTAAACTTGGCTACACAGGAACTGAATTACAGAACAGAACAGGGTCTCAAATTTAGAAAACCAACTTATGCTTGCTTAAGGGGAAAGGTGAGTTGGGGTGCTGCATAAAACCAGAGATTGAAATGAGCACAGATAAAGTTCCTTAAGTCAAATATGGTATAGACAAGAGCTAATCCTTGCTCAACGAAATGGACTCAACACCCCATATTAAACGCCTAAGAATGTACCTGACTAGTAAGTATCTTAAAACCTATGGATTGCTATGTCTCCGAAAGAGAATCAAGCATGTGTACAGGGGCATAAACGCAGCAGTGATAGGATTGGAGAGGTTTGGTGAGCAAGTGAAGACCCTTTGAAGTCATATTGCATGGTACCCATTACACGGGTCTTAACTCTCCAGGTTTAACGTATTCTTCCTTCAGCTAAAACATGCATGTGGAACCCAAGTATGATCAACCATGTGAACGGGAGACGTGTTCAAATATGTCTCAGTTTTCCTCCCCTGGTACTCGGGTGCAACATTCCAGACGCTTTACTAACACTCTCCCCACTTGGAGAGTCAGTCCCTTTAACCTCCTGTTTGGCCCAGTTTGCAATTTCTGTGGAAGATGAACAGGAATAGCGAGAACCAATGAGAGACTAGCTGGAGGTGTCTGGACGGGCAAATTTAACTCTCATTTCCCACCAGGAAGAGGAATTAACCAAAGGCTCAGCGTGCCGTGCCAGAACCAGATTAGGGCCTGAAAACATCCTGCGGTGTTGCGGCCAGGTCACAAGAAAGCGAGTTGAAGAAAGGAGCTCAGGGGCACTGTAATTCAGAAACCTGCAGAGTTATAAATGACAGCTATTGTCCAAAAATAGACTGAAGTAAGGCTGCCAAGAGGAATTCAAAGCGGGGCAGAATTGCAGGAAACCGATTTCAGGAGGTAGACTGGAATTGCATTGAAAGCATAGGAAAAGAGGCAGAACGTCCACAATGATGCACTTGGCCAAAAAGGGCGTATGCGTTTTTTCCTGAATATATTCAGGAAAAAACGCATACGCCCTTTTTGGCCAACCAAGCAAACTTGCAAAGGAAATCTGCACTACAATGAAGTCTCACTTCCCCCCGGTCAAAAGGGCCATCTGAAAAAAGTGTAAAATCCAGAAAGGCAGGACAGGCCATGGAGAACTGGGAGCCTTGTTATGCTGATGGGCGGGATGTAAATTGCCAACAGACACTCGGGAGAAGTGTATGGTGTTTCCTGAAACATCTAAAAAACAAAGCAACAGAGCCTAGGGAACTGCCACTTATGGTCCTATAGCTTAGGGAAATTAAAATCAAAAAGACACAGCCACCCCAAAGTTTGGGACGCCTCTGTTTACAAGAACCTCGTTTACAGTACAAGTTCAACATCGCAGAAAGTGAAAAATGGATAAAGAAGTTGTGGTATTTACTTACAAAGCAATATCACTCAGCAATGAAATCTGTGTCATCAGGCCCTTAGCAGCACAATGAGTGGATTCAGGTATGATGATTCTAAATGAAATAAGTCACACAGAAAAGAAACATCATAAGATATCAGTAATACACAGAATGTAAACTTGGCTACACAGGAACTGAATTACAGAACAGAACAGGGTCTCAAATTTAGAAAACCAACTTATTCTTGCTTAAGGGTAAAGGTGAGTTGGGGTGCTGCATAAAACCAGAGATTGAAATGAGCACAGATAAAGTTCCTTAAGCCAAATATGGAATAGACAAGAGCTACTCCTTGCTCAACGAAATGGACTCAACACCCCATATTAAACGCCTAAGAATGTACCTGACTAGTAAGTATCTTAAACCCTATGGATTGCTATGTCTCCAAAAGAGAATCAAGCGTGTGTACAGCAGCATAAACGCAGCAGTGATAGGATTGGAGAGGTTCGGTGAGCAAATGAAGACCCTTTGAAGTCATATTGCATGGTACCCATTACACGGGTCTCAACTCTCCAGGTTTAAGGTATTCTTCCTTCAGCTAAAACATGCATGTGGAACCCAGAGTATGATCAACCACGTGAACGGGAGACGTGTTCAAATATGTCTCAGTTTTCCTCCCCTGGTACTCGGGTGCAACATTCCAGACGCTTTACTAACACTCTCCCCACTTGGAGACTCAGCGCCTTTAACCTCCTGTTTGGCCCAGTTTGCAATTTCTGCGGAAGATGAACAGGAATAGCGAGAACCAATGAGAGGCTAGCTGGAGGTGTCTGGACGGGCAAATTTAACTCTCATTTCCCACCAGGAAGAGGAAATAACCAAAGGCTCAGCATGCCGTGCCAGAACCAGATTAGGGCCTGAAGCCATCCTGCGGTGTTGCGGCCAGGTCACAAGAAAGCGAGTTGAAGAAAGGAGCTCAGGGGCACTGTAATTCACAAACCTGCAGAGTTATAAGTGACAGCTATCGTCCAAAAATACACTGAAGTAAGGCTGCCAAGAGGACTTGAAAGCGGGGCAGAATTGCAGGAAACCGATTTCAGGAGGTAGACTGGAATTGCATTGAAAGCATAGGAAAAGAGGCAGAACGTCCACAATGATGCACTTGGCCAAAAAGGGCGTATGCGTTTTTTCCTGAATATATTCAGGAAAAAACGCATACGCCCTTTTTGGCCAACCAAGCAAGCTTGCAAAGGAAATCTGCACTACAATGAAGTCTCACTTCCCCCCGGTCAAAAGGGCCATCTGAAAAAAGTGTAAAATCCAGAAAGGCAGGACAGGCCATGGAGAACTGGGAGCCTTGTTATGATGATGGGCGGGATGTAAATTGCCAACAACCACTCGGGAGAAGTGCATGGTGTTTCCTGAAACATCTAAAAAACAAAGCAACAGAGCCTAGGGCACTTCCACTTATGGTCCTATAGCTTAGGGAAATTAAAATCAAAAAGACACAGCCACCCCAAAGTTTGGAACGGCTCTGTTTACAAGAACCTCATTTACAGTACAAGTTCAACATCGCAGAAAGTGAAAAATGGATAAAGAACTTGTGGTACTTACGTACAATGCAGTATCACTCAGCAATGAAATCTATGTCATCAGGCCCGTAGCAGCATAATGAGTGGATTCAGGTACGATGATTCTAACTGAAATAAGTCACACAGAAAAAGAAACATCATAAGATATCACTAATACACGGAATGTAAACTTGGCTACACAGGAACTGCATTCCAAAACAGAACAGGGTCTCAAATTTAGAAAAACAACTTATGCTTGCTTAAGGGGAAAGGTGAGTTGGGGTGCTGCATAAAACCAGAGATTGAAATGAGCACAGATAAAGTTCCTTAAGCCAAATATGGAATAGACAAGAGCTACTCCTTGCTCAACGAAATGGACTCAACACCGCATATTAAATGCCTAAGAATGTACCTGACTAGTAAGTATCTTAAAACCTATGGATTGCTATGTCTCCAAAAGAGAATCAAGCATGTGTACAGGGGCATAAACGCAGCAGTGATAGGATTGGAGAGGTTCGGAGAGCAAATGAAGACCCTTTGAAGTCATATTGCATGGTACCCATTCCACGTGTTTCAAATACACAGCTTTAAGGTATTCTTCCTTCAGCTAAAACATGCATGTGGAACCCAAGTATGATCAACCATGTGAAGGGGAGACGTGTTCAAATATGTCTCAGTTTTCCTCCCCTGGTACTCGGGTGCAACATTCCAGACGCTTTACTAACACTCTCCCCACTTGGAGACTCAGCGCCTTTAACCTCCTGTTTGGCCCAGTTTGCAATTTCTGCGGAAGATGAACAGGAATAGCGAGAACTAATGAGAGACTAGCTGGAGGTGTCTGGATGGGCAAATTTAACTCTCATTTCCCACCAGGAAGAGGAAATAACCAAAGGCTCAGCGTGCTGTGCCGGAACCAGATTAGGGCCTGAAGCCATCCTGCGGTGTTGCGGCCAGCTCAAAAGAAAGCGAGTTGAAGAAAGGAGCTCAGGCGCACTGTAATTCACAAACCTGCAGAGTTATAAATGACAGCTATCGTCCAAAAATAGACTGAAGTAAGGCTGCCAAGAGGACTTGAAAGCGGGGCAGAATTGCAGGAAACCGATTTCAGGAGGTAGACTGGAATTGCATTGAAAGCATAGGAAAAGAGGCAGAACGTCCACAATGATGCACTTGGCCAAAAAGGGCGTATGCGTTTTTTCCTGAATATATTCAGGAAAAAACGCATACGCCCTTTTTGGCCAACCAAGCAAGCTTGCAAAGGAAATCTGCACTACAATGAAGTCTCACTTCCCCCCGGTCAAAAGGGCCATCTGAAAAAAGTGTAAAATCCAGAAAGGCAGGACAGGCCATGGAGAACTGGGAGCCTTGTTATGCTGATGGGCGGGATGTAAATTGCCAACAACCACTCGGGAGAAGTGCATGGTGTTTCCTGAAACATCTAAAAAAAAAGCAACAGAGCCTAGGGCACTTCCACTTATGGTCCTATAGCTTAGGGAAATTAAAATGAAAAAGACACAGCCACCCCAAAGTTTGGAACGGCTCTGTTTACAAGAACCTCGTTTACAGTACAAGTTCAACATCGCAGAAAGTGAAAAATGGATAAAGAACTTGTGGTACTTACGTACAATGCAGTATCACTCAGCAATGAAATCTATGTCATCAGGCCCGTAGCAGCATAATGAGTGGATTCAGGTACGATGATTCTAACTGAAATAAGTCACACAGAAAAAGAAACATCGTAAGATATCACTAATACACGGAATGTAAACTTGGCTACACAGGAACTGCATTCCAAAACAGAACAGGGTCTCAAATTTAGAAAAACAACTTATGCTTGCTTAAGGGGAAAGGTGAGTTGGGGTGCTGCATAAAACCAGAGATTGAAATGAGCACAGATAAAGTTCCTTAAGCCAAATATGGAATAGACAAGAGCTACTCCTTGCTCAACGAAATGGACTCAACACCGCATATTAAATGCCTAAGAATGTACCTGACTAGTAAGTATCTTAAAACCTATGGATTGCTATGTCTCCGAAAGAGAATCAAGCATGTGTACAGGGGCATAAACGCAGCAGTGATAGGATTGGAGAGGTTCGGTGAGCAAATGAAGACCCTTTGAAGTCATATTGCATGGTACCCATTCCACGGGTCTCAACTCTCCAGGTTTAAGGTATTCTTCCTTCAGCTAAAACATGCATGTGGAACCCAGAGTATGATCAACCATGTGAAGGGGAGACGTGTTCAAATATGTCTCAGTTTTCCTCCCCTGGTACTTCGGTGGAACATTCCAGACGCTTTACTAACACTCTCCCGACTTGGAGAGTCAGTCCCTTTAACCTCCTGTTTGGCCCAGTTTGCAATTTCTGCGGAAGATGAACAGGAATAGCGAGAACCAATGAGAGGCTAGCTGGAGGTGTCTGGACGGGCAAATTTAACTCTCATTTCCCAAAAGGAAGAGGAATTAACCAAAGGCTCAGCCTGCCGGGCCGGAACCAGATTAGGGCCTGAAGCCATCCTGCGGTGTTGCGGCCAGGTCACAAGAAAGCGAGTTGAAGAAAGGAGCTCAGGGGCACTGTAATTCACAAACCTGCAGAGTTATAAATGACAGCTATCGTCCAAAAATAGACTGAAGTAAGGCTGCCAAGAGGACTTGAAAGCGGGGCAGAATTGCAGGAAACCGATTTCAGGAGGTAGACTGGAATTGCATTGAAAGCATAGGAAAAGAGGCAGAACGTCCACAATGATGCACTTGGCCAAAAAGGGCGTATGCGTTTTTTCCTGAATATATTCAGGAAAAAACGCATACGCCCTTTTTGGCCAACCAAGCAAACTTGCAAAGGAAATCTGCACTACAATGAAGTCTCACTTCCCCCCGGTCAAAAGGGCCATCTGAAAAAAGTGTAAAATCCAGAAAGGCAGGACAGGCCATGGAGAACTGGGAGCCTTGTTATGCTGATGGGCGGGATGTAAATTGCCAACAACCACTGGGGAGAAGTGTATGGTGTTTCCTGAAACATCTAAAAAACAAAGCAACAGAACCTAGGGCACTTCCACTTATGGTCCTATAGCTTAGGGAAATTAAAATCAAAAAGACACAGCCACCCCAAAGTTTGGAACGGCTCTGTTTACAAGAACCTCGTTTACAGTACAAGTTCAACATTGCAGAAAGTGAAAAATGGATAAAGAAGTTGTGGTATTTACTTACAAAGCAATATCACTCAGAAATGAAATCTGTGTCACAAGGCCCTTAGCAGCACAATGAGTGGATTCAGGTATGATGATTCTAACTGAAATAAGTCACACAGAAAAAGAAACATCATAAGATATCAGTAATACACGGAATGTAAACTTGGCTACACAGGAACTGAATTACAGAACAGAACAGGGTCTCAAATTTAGAAAACCAACTTATGCTTGCTTAAGGGGAAAGGTGAGTTGGGGTGCTGCATAAAACCAGAGATTGAAATGAGCACAGATAAAGTTCCTTAAGTCAAATATGGAATAGACAAGAGCTACTCCTTGCTCAACGAAATGGACTCAACACCCCATATTAAACGCCTAAGAATGTACCTGACTAGTAAGTATCTTAAAACCTATGGATTGCTATGTCTCCGAAAGAGAATCAAGCATGTGTACAGGGGCATAAACGCAGCAGTGATAGGATTGGAGAGGTTCGGTGAGCAAGTGAAGACCCTTTGAAGTCATATTGCATGGTACCCATTACACGGGTCTTAACTCTCCAGGTTTAACGTATTCTTCCTTCAGCTAAAACATGCATGTGGAACCCAAGTATGATCAACCATGTGAACGGGAGACGTGTTCAAATATGTCTCAGTTTTCCTACCCTGGTACTCGGGTGCAACATTCCAGACGCTTTACTAACACTCTCCCCACTTGGAGAGTCAGTCCCTTTAACCTCCTGTTTGGCCCAGTTTGCAATTTCTGTGGAAGATGAACAGGAATAGCGAGAACCAATGAGAGACTAGCTGGAGGTGTCTGGACGGGCAAATTTAACTCTCATTTCCCACCAGGAAGAGGAATTAACCAAAGGCTCAGCGTGCCGTGCCAGAACCAGATTAGGGCCTGAAAACATCCTGCGGTGTTGCGGCCAGGTCACAAGAAAGCGAGTTGAAGAAAGGAGCTCAGGGGCACTGTAATTCAGAAACCTGCAGAGTTATAAATGACAGCTATTGTCCAAAAATAGACTGAAGTAAGGCTGCCAAGAGGAATTCAAAGCAGGGCAGAATTGCAGGAAACCGATTTCAGGAGGTAGACTGGAATTGCATTGAAAGCATAGGAAAAGAGGCAGAACGTCCACAATGATGCACTTGGCCAAAAAGGGCGTATGCGTTTTTTCCTGAATATATTCAGGAAAAAACGCATACGCCCTTTTTGGCCAACCAAGCAAACTTGCAAAGGAAATCTGCACTACAATGAAGTCTCACTTCCCCCCGGTCAAAAGGGCCATCTGAAAAAAGCGTAAAATCCAGAAAGGCAGGACAGGCCATGGAGAACTGGGAGCCTTGTTATGCTGATGGGCGGGATGTAAATTGCCAACAGACACTCGGGAGAAGTGTATGGTGTTTCCTGAAACATCTAAAAAACAAAGCAACAGAGCCTAGGGCACTGCCACTTATGGTCCTATAGCTTAGGGAAATTAAAATCAAAAAGACACAGCCACCCCAAAGTTTGGGACGCCTCCGTTTACAAGAACCTTGTTTACCGTACAAGTTCAATATCACAGAAAGTGAAAAATGGATAAAGAACTTGTGGTACTTACGTACAATGCAGTATCACTCAGCAATGAAATCTATGTCATCAGGCCCTTAGCAGCACAATGAGTGGATTCAGGTACGATGATTCTAACTGAAATAAGTCACACAGAAAAAGAAACATCATAAGATATCAGTAATACACGGAATGGAATCTTGGCTACACAAGAACTGAATTACAGAACAGAACAGGGTCTCAAATTTAGAAAACCAACTTATGCTTGCTTAAGGGTAAAGGTGAGTTGGGGTGCTGCATAAAACCAGAGATTGAAATGAGCACAGATAAAGTTCCTTAAGCCAAATATGGAATAGACAAGAGCTACTCCTTGCTC